>NW_024881313.1:7637500-8837500 GCF_018691265.1 Tyto alba
GCGTGGCTATAAAAATGATTGCATATGTCCACCTTGAAAGAAAAGACTAGTGCAAGTGGTTTTAATAAAGTTAGGATTTTATAAACACTTCTAGTATAAACAGTTATATATACAGGCACACATATTTACACCTGGTCTGAAAATTTACTTCCACAATGACTGGGATAAGTCTTGAATGGTACCACCAGTGATACAGCAGTAAGGTGTCCACAGACATCTGCCCACGACCATATAAGAGTAACTAGAGATTCAATGCTTACTAACATATACATGAAGATCTGAGTTTCTTGCGAGTAAAGAATCTCAGACATCATTTGTAGTAATGAAAATTAAATATTTTTCAGCATCATTACATCATTTTCGAGTTATACAGAACTACAGTTAAACTATCAAAGCATTTTTCCTTGTTAGAACCAAATTCTTGGCAGGCATGAAGGTCAAATGCCATGTCATTCACTTTTGATTTATTGCCTTTTTGTATTTGCTATGAAACACTTCCTCTGTGTGCTCATCCAATTAGAAATAGAGCATTTAGTTTTTGAATTATTTTAGGAAAAAAAAAGCTTTCTCAGAGTAACTTGAGAAGTTTCATCTGTCAAAGGAAAAAAATATAAAAAAATTTATGAGGGCTTATTTGTACATAGACTGTCCTCTTATTTTTCCCCCATGATATTCTACCTTGTCTACCATGATGTTAACTGAAACATTGGATTTTTTTGAACAAACAAAGAAGGATTTTAAGCTTGAAACACACTGACATTTAAAATCCTAAATTCTATACTTTTTCCCATTAAGGGAAACAAAATTGGTTATTTTTAGTTTATCTATATAAGTGAGCATTACATAGATTTCTCCATATAATTCCAAATAACTAAACTCACTGTGAGGACAAGATCAGTATCTCTTACCTCTGGCAGTTTTTCAATGAAGGTATGAATATTTGCTGCTTTAGCTGCTTCTTCAATTTCCTCCTGACTAACCACCCTACTGTTGTCTCCATATCGAATATTTTCAGCAATGCTGCAGTCAAACAAAACGGGCTCCTGTGACACCAGGCCCATTCTGGACCTCAGCCATTGTAAATGCAAAGATCTAGTATCAATTCCATCTGCTAACTAGAAAAAGCAACAGAAAGATGATGCCAAGTTAACTACAGAGCTCATCCACAGATACGCACTGTAAACAGGAAACACGAATTGTAAGCGGAAGCCTGTTACGTGTTAGATTACCAGCTGAAATCAAGTAAATTTTGCATGCAAAATGGAAAAAACCCATCAGGATAGATGAAATATTTCCTTCCATTAGCTTTCAGTTGTGTGTGTGTGTTTTTGCTTCAGTTTCCCAGCAGACAGAGAGAGAGTGCAGATCCCAGGCTGTTGCTGCAGTCCTTCCAGCCCTACTGACCACAAGAAGCACCAGGAACTTCACTGGAACACCTATCCTTAAGAAGCTGAACACAATACATAGTCTCAGCTGTAGGCCTTTAACTCAGTCTTAAAACCTCCATGGAGGTTTCTTTGGACTTTCTATACCCATTAATGGGGAATACATCAAAAAGTCCATTGCAGCCTTCTGATGGTGACGCAGCAACATCTCTGTGGGATTATATTTGTGTTATCTGAAGCATGTATCTATGACCCTAATGAGTGAATTCATATCAGCGAGATGACTTATACGCTGACAAAAAAGTGGTGTGAGCGCTCTGCCCCTGTGTGACCAGGCTGTGAGCAGCTTTGGGGGGACAGCACAGTCTGACATGGTCATTCCCTTCCCCAGTGAGATCTGCGCCCTGAGCCAGCACAGCGCACCAACACGGGTGCCGGTGCTGGATCGTGTGGTGAATGTATGGGGCAGTCAGTGGCAGGGGTCTTGAGGCTGTCTGCAGCTCCACTGGGGTCACAACCTCAGTAACTCACACATCTAAAAAAGGTGTCTTGCCAGAGATATTGCCAGCGTTGTTTAAAACCTTTGAAACCATGGAAGATAAAGTTCTGTAGATTTGATTGTTACTAATAGCCACACAAGTCTATTTTTACCACTTGTCCTTCCACAGGATCATAAAATCTCTCCAAGAGCTGAATGGATGTGCTTTTGCCACAGCCGCTGCTTCCTACTAATGCCAGAGTCTGTCCTTTGTTAACCTTCAAGTTGAGTCCTTGCAAAACTTGAACTTCTGGTCTTGTTGGATATACAAAATGGATCTTTCTGAATTCAATGTTGCCTTCAAAATTGCTCTGAAAAGTAATAGAGAGTTCACATGCTCATATTAGCATTTATTGGCTTTAGCTATAACAACTTGTAAGACTTGGTTATTGAAGTGAGAGAACTGACAAGAAAGTTTGGGAGGGTGCGTGCAAAACTGCTTTTGAAGTTCTTTCAAATTACATATTGGATCGAGCATAGTATCATGATTTATGGGATGATCTGCAGATGTAAGATGCTAGATCCCTCTGGAGAAACAGGTTTTTTTGCATATCTTGTGCTTATTTCTCACTTCACCTTTAAAAAGAATATCTTTAGACAAATAAACAATGTTAATATTTTTCATTTCTGACACATGTCATTGAGGCATTTCTACTCTTGATATAATCTATAACATGTGCTTTCCTGATCTCACACTGCAGGTAGCACAACTGGAGTAATATAACACAAGGTCAAGATCAGCTATTAAAATAGAAGAGCTAAATTCTTCAATAGGTAATTTACAAGCATGTAGGACAAGCTGTGTTTTAAAAAGGAATTATAGTTGTTAATTAGCCTTAATAAGCATCTCCTGCCTTTTGGCGTAGGACCCAGTCCTGTGTACATATTAGCAGCACCACTAGTACAGTGCTCTCACAGCAGCTGATGATCTAATTTAATCATGGAATGGTTTGGTTTGGAAGGGACCCTAAAGGTCATCTAGTTCCAACCCCCCTGCCCCGGGCAGGGCCCCCTTCCCCCAGCCCAGGGGGCTCCCAGCCCCGTCCAACCTGGCCTTGAACCCTTCCAGGGAGGGGGCACCCACAGCTGCTCTGGGCACCCTGGGCCAGCACCTCACCGTTCTCTCAGGGAAGAATTTTTTCCCTATGTCTAATCTAAATATACCATATTTCAGTTTAAAACTGTTACCCCTTGTCCTGTTACTGCACTCCCTGACAAAGAGTCCCTCCCCAGCTTTCCTCCTTTAAGCACTGGCAGGCTGCTATAAGGTCTCCCCGGAGCCTTCTCTTCCCCAGGCTGAACAACCCCAACTCTCTCAGCCTGGCCTCATAGGGGAGGTGCTCCAGTCCCCTGATCATCTTCATGGTCTCTTGTGGAATTGTTCCAACAGGTCCATGTCCTTCTTACTTTGGGGGCCCCAGAGCTGGACCCAGCACTGCAGGTGGGGTCTCACAAGAGCAGAGCAGAGGGGCAGAATCCCCCCCCTCAGCCTGCTGGCCACACTGCTCTTGATGCAGCCCAGAACACGGGTGGCTTTCTGGGCTGTGAGTGGCACATTTCTGGCTCACAGTCAGTTTCCCACCCACTAATACCCCTGAGTCCTTAATGGCTCAAAGTTTTACTTTGCTGAAGTCACAGGCATCACTGGTATTAGAGTCCAGTCTATACTAGAAATATTTTAATTTAAGTTTTATTTTACCAGGGACCTTCTGCCAAATCCTTCAACATCTGTGCCAGAGAACCCTGCTTCAAGAAGATATGTAAGTGTACTCATAACTTTAAAGGCTGAAAATCCTGTGCATAAGCTTAAAGTTATAGAAACTGGATTATGGCTTCCTGAGTAGGGGCTATGTACAAATGTAATCCTTCCAGATCACATAAACTGAAAACATTTCATGCAGAAATTTGACAAGTGCTGAGGTCAGTTTCCTTAATGACAGTTTTGGTTTAGAAGTGAATTTTTCAGAATTTTTTGAGTGTGTAGTTTTTTTTCTCATTTCGTTCCTTGTTGTCTTCCCCCTCTTCCCCCCTCACCTCCCCCTACTCTTTAGAGCAAAACAGATTATTCATTAAGTTAGTTCTGACTTCACAAAAGCATATTTTTACTTGTGTTAGTCTCCACAGTTACAAGATGATGGCTTTTGGTAAAACTGTTGTAGATCTGAAGGAACTAGTCTCTCATCTACAAAAAGAGTAGAAAAATGCATTTGTATTTTATTTCTCCTGTAAACCCTTACAAAGACCATGCAACTGTTAGTGGAACTGACTTTGTTAGTGCTTTCCTGAAACCATTTGAGATGTGGGTCAGTAGAATGACAAGTATTTTTTTAGCTCATTCAAAGCAAAACTACATTTAAGCCTTCTGACTGAAAAAGAGAAATAATATTGTCCATTAGAAAAAATGAATGAGTCTGTACCACTATTTTATATAATGTCTGTCTTTTGTGACACTGTAAACAACTATGAAGCTATGAATACAGTTGCAGACAATAAAATATTACTAGTTTAATTTGTGTTGACATTTTTTTCTGAAAAAAAAACCAAACCAAAACAAACTACAAATGCAAAGCCCCCACCCCTCCAAAAAAACCCCTTACCAATTTTTCACCTTCTTCACTGTAACTGTCAATGACAGGTTTTCTGTCCAAAAGTTGAAAGATTCTTTGAGCTGACAGTCTAGCTTTGCCATAATCTGGTGCCAGAGAAGCAGACTGACCAACATTCATAGCTGCAAATATGATGGAAGAGAAGACTCTAAAAGCAAAAGACAAAGCATCATTGATTTCAGGTAGAACAATGCATTGTTTTCTTCATGTGTAAAACAAACCCTCAGAATAAAGTTTTTTAGCATTTTTAGATTATGATGTTTCTGGAGTTCCTCACCCCCCAAAATGTCATCCAGTATTAGGAAGTTCTATTTGTTCCTATAACTACAGTGGTGTCACATCACTTCTCTGTGTTATACCCTCTGCCTGGAAGAAACATTGAACAGCAAAGACTTCTCCAGAGTAGGTGTGTTGAGCGTGGCCACATGCCTGCTGCTTCACTTCCCAAATACACAACTTTCCCCAAACAGCCCTTCTGTCCAAAGTGCCCTCCCAACCGGACTGAATTCCTGAGTTCGAATGCCCCATTACCTTCGTAATTTGATGAAATAATTTGCAAGCATTGAAATCACCATCCCGTGTATATATGTTTTTTTCAAATCTTCCTATAAAGTATACTCACATAAATACATTTTCAAAGTTGCTCAGACAATGGGCAATGAGCCATGCCCCAAATCTGAAGACTGCCGCATCAATAAAGTAGTTTGCACACTGAGCTAGTCCATAGGTAAGTCCATAGAAAGGGGATTTTCTTAGAGAATCTCTGATAAAGGAAGAGACTTTCCATAAATAACTTGTAAACCAGAAACAACATACACTGGCTGGGGGATGGCCAGATTTCTGGGTTGAAGCTTTCAAGAAATACAACTCGCCCCTTGAAAACACAACAAATCAGCCCAGAACACATGCACACTCACAGCCAACCCCTGCCAGACCCTAAAAGCACCCTGCATTGTGACATGGAACTGCCCTTAGGACAGAAAGCAATGAGATCCTTCATCCTCAGTTATGCTATCTTGAATCTATTTGCTTTTCTATGGCAGGGCAGATCACTAAAGCAGTTTTTTTTAAAAAATATTTAATAACTACCGCATATAACCCATTTTATTAAGAAAACAAGCAGGCTCCAGCCCAGCCTAAGAGCTGCCTGCGGGCTTCTGCCAGGTTTCCCATCTGAGCAGAGACCTCTCATCCCGATTCGGAACAGGGACGTACTGCTGGGTATCCCCTCAGGGATTCAGACTAAGCCTCTATTTCTCAATCTGTCCTTCTAGAGAAATTTCATTTTGTGTAGCTAATTGAATACACACTGAATCAGAGTCTGGAGGACTCTGCCTTCATGGCTTAGGATGCTCTCTGAGGAAATGGAAATCTCCTTTCTAGTCTGACCTTTGACAGTCCAGGCGAGCATCCTGCTCATATCTGGGGTATTACTAGTTCAACAGACACCGAATTTTAACTCTGTTTTGGCCGAGGACAGATTATACAATGCATCATTTTCAATTCCTTCTTTTACATTAGTTGCCTTGGAGGAGGAAGGAAACAGAGTTTGGGCTATGTTAACTAAAATAGAGCTGGAAAAATCTGGCATCCCTGATGATTTGAATGCTCTTCAGTGGAGACCAGTCAGTGGGGTGTAGTGGGTCAAACAAGGGAAACACATGAAGTTCATTTCAAGGTTTCAAAGTCATATGAGAGGAATAAAACTGGTTTATGTTATAAGGGGTGTGTTACGGGAGTTAACTGTCAGTTCCTGACTTAACTAGTATCAATGCAATACACAGAAATGTAGTGAACGTATGTCCTATACTCTAGGCATACACAGACAGACGTAATATTCTGTAACACATATGCAGAGAATGCAGTTTATAAAGTGTTTTCATAATGAAAAGGCAAATACTGCAAATTTTTTTCACTCTGCATTTAAGGATGTATATTAAAATATATCAAGTGAGCAAATTTAAAAACTATGCAAACGGCTACTGATATCCTTCCCAATCTTTTGGGTATTAGATAGTTTGCAATAAATGCATTAACAATAAATCTGAAAGACTAAAATGTATGAAGAAAGAATTATAAAAGAAAAAAACCCACCTACCTATATGGACCATTCAGACTAGCAATGTATCTTTCATAAAATGCATCTTCCCTGGTCAGTGAAGCTACAGTTCTTATGTTTTCAACTGATTCTGTTGAAATCTAAATTGGGAGATAAAACAAATAAGAGGTAATCCCTTACAACTGCAATCTACCACATATCTCCTAAACACTTGATCTCTTCTCTAGAATTTATTATTTTAGTTCAGAAAGTGTTTACTTAAGAGAGGAGATTGAGGTCTGTTATCAGGGGAAGGAAAGCCCAGTGCAATGAGAATATTCACCTCATGGTCATAAGACAATCAGGGGCTGAAGCCAACAATATATTTGAGTTCAGAACTTTGGGCCAGCATGCAGGAAACATCAGCAGCCCCTGCCCTAACCCGTGGGTTGTGATCCCAATGAATTAAAACCTGTTTAATAAAATAGGAACGAACCCCGGTCATCCGGGCACTGCTTGCACTTTTGCACGGACTACTTGTGTCTCCTGGAAGAGAGCTATCAGGTGAATTAAGGCAGTACCCTGAAACTGCTGAGCACATTCATGGTTTGCATTTTATGATGAAATAAAAAAGCAGCAGTGTCATGGCTCAGCCGTGCAACGCTCCTGGCCACAGCACAGAGCATTGCAGAGCCAGGCTGTTCGCCCTAGACACAAGGCACGCCAGTGCTGGGGCTGATGGTGCTACAGCTGTCCCTGACTAGAAATCTGCTATGGAGGCTTTCAAATGCATTTTTATAGCCTAATTTATAGATGTTTTGTGTTATCTATGTTTTGATTTTCTTGGGGATATATAAACATCCCCTTCATCCCCCACCCTGTCCTGTCCTGTCCTCTCCCCCTCTTCATTTATCTTGGATAATTGAATCAGCTGTAATATAGCTACAATGTTGTCCTTAAAAGTGATCTCACACCATAACCCCGTAGTTAAAATTGGAGAACTTACTCTTCCAGCCTCTTCCAAAGCTTTTTGATCTTTTGCGGCATGACCAGACACAGACCTAACACTCGCAGCATTTGTAGCAATAATGAAAGGAATGCAGGCCAGGATAAGCAAAGTTAACTGCCAGCCATATACAAAAGCAATGATGATGGCAGTCAGAAGGGTAAAGACAGTCATAGTCATCAGTCCAAGTCGGCTTCCAGTTGCCTAAGAAAACCCCAGAAACCCCCAAATATCTGTCATTAGATTTTTCTTTTTCTTATTTGTATCACCACTTCAAATTACTTATATAGTCAAGGCCAGCGGTTCAGCTGGAAAATGAAACCGTGTGTGGTCACGTGCAGGGACATTATGCAGTTACTTACATAGTTGTTCCTACACATTCCTCGTACCTGCCAGCATTCAGGCTTCAGGCAAGGTTAAGGGGGTCTAAACAGTTGGTCATGATAGTTGTTTAATGAAATATGTGACTTCCTGCACTACCTGAGGCACGGAAGACTGTCACAAGAGGGCAAGGCTGGTGCTTGGGTGCCCAGCGTTAGGCAAGAGGGGCTTCATTCTAACAATAGTCACCTATTGATCTGTCCCACTAGTGGTAGTGGAAACTACTCATCCTCAGGTTCTCACACCACTGCACCTGGGGTTGGGTACTCAGAAAAAACTCTGGATTTGGCCACCCTGCAGAAACGCTTTATCTCAGTGAGATAGCGAGTGGGAAAGATGAACTCATATTGAAGAACTCCTGTCTCCTCCCAGCCTGTGTAACTTTTTCATCAAGAACTTTTAAAATGAGAGATGATTACCATCCAGCATCCGGGTGGGCTCTGATCCGCAGAAAAAAAGGTCTGAAAGCAGCCCTGTGGAAATAGTTCATCTTCCAAAATTTGGCTTGATGGAAAAAACAAAAATTCTTGGGTGGGAAGCAAAAATTCTTCTCTCTCTTGCCAAAGACTTTCCTGCCCTGAAAAGACTTTTCTTGTTCAATAAAATTTAAAATAGTAATAATTAAACTAATGCCAAGGTGAATTGTTGCCATATGTTCCAGGGGCTGCACATAAAGATGGATTTGGAAACTTCAGCCAGCACAGCATGAGGCACGGTACTTGCTGACAACTCTGTAGCACTCCAGAGAACACAATAGCTTTGGAGACCAATTCATGCCCTTAGCTGGCTTCTGTGGTTAAGGGACCCTGTGCACCCCTCCTTTCTACTGTCCTGACAGGGTGAAATAGTTCAATGCCACTGCAGCAAACTAGAACTTTAAAAGATGAAAATGACTAAGTTTTGTCACAGACTATTCTCTCACTACAAGTCCATATGGACGAAGGACAGGAGAGAGAGACAGAAGTCTGTGGAGACTGAAACATGTAGGGATTAAGGGGTTTTTGATGTACATAGTTACAGGAAACAAAAACATCTTAAAACAGACCAGTAAACTTCTCCCTCAAAAATGCTGCGGTGATTTTTTTTTTTTTTTTTTTTTTATTGAGGAGCAGGCAAGAAACAGAGACATTTGGCAGGTTTTCAAGGGCTGCTGCTGAGGTGAGCAGTAAGAGGAATTGTCCAGAATTTGCC
This sequence comes from Tyto alba, assembly GCF_018691265.1. NCBI lineage: Eukaryota > Metazoa > Chordata > Aves > Strigiformes > Tytonidae > Tyto > Tyto alba. The sequence continues at coordinate 7,646,646 of NW_024881313.1, forward strand.
ATGTTCTCCTGCCAGTGTCCAGTGGCCACCTCTCCTATACCAGTGCTTTGAGTCATTCCCTCCTTTGGCCATCACCCTCCCTCAGCCATCACCCTTCCCCATATTCTTTAATAATGGTGGGTCATTTCTTATTGTTTGATCTGCTTGTGTGTGAAGCACATTTGGTGGGGATGAGAAGAAGAATTCTCTTCATTAAGCTCAGTAAGAGTTTGTATCATCTGCAGATGCAACCTTTTCATAGCACTCAGGTGACACCCATCATAGGGTGTAAAAAGCTGGGGTCCACTGATTCTGGTCGCTAGCACGTGTGCAGATTTTGCTTTGCATGGTGAAGTGATCTACAGTTATTATACACTTAGCTTAAAGACTTGTAGGGAGGGAAATGAAAGGTACATGAACATCTGCTGGATTTTTGATAGTCCTCATAAATTATCAGCTGGGAACCCATTTCCAAGGTGTCAACAGCATGCTATGTAAATTCATCTGCCAGTCTGCGGGATAGACTTATTACCTTGTGTTCTGAAATAATCTCAGTGTCCCTTTCTAATTGCAATTAGTATTTGTAAGGAAGAAAAAATATTTAAAAAGCACTCAAAAAAGAAACAGCATACCCCTTTGACTTGGGAAGCATCTGTAGCAAGCCGAGTTAGCAGAACACCAACAGCATTTTTCTGATCATCGTACCATCCAACCTCCTGCAAGAAAAGACACTAATTTTTGTTTCAAAAAATTACATGTTCTTATTATATTTCAGATTTATCAAGATTATTAATAAAATGAACAAACATTTCCAGTTTAGGTAGCATACGGGGAAATGGAAGTACAAGTCATGATGGGTAACTGCAATATTATTCCTCTGTAGTCAGTACCTTCCAAGTAAACTAAATGAAAAAGCTTAGAAAGTATTATTCAGTTGTGAACATCTACTTGTTCACAATCAAAGTGCTGTTAGTTGTGATGTTCTGAACATGCCTATTTAGAAACTTTTATTATAAACCCCTTTTCCTCAGTCCTTCCTTGGGCCTGAAGAGGTTAATTATTTTTTTCTTATCAGCTACCTGTTCTATTAACTATAGAAGAGCAATTCCCCACTTGTGTCTGTACATACAGAAAAGAAATGAGGCCCTTTTACCTCCAGAAGCTATGGCAGGTTTCTTTTTTTGATCAATGATTTTTCCTCTCCTAGTCCCTTCGAGAAGTTTCTATAAACACATGAGTTCTTATACCCAGTGGGTGTGTGGGGTGACAAATTATGCATTCTCAAAACTTCTATGCAAGCAACATGAAAACACCCAAATTAACAGGAAGATCTTAATGTAAGTAACTTTATTCTTCGCATGGGTAATTCTTGATGCAATAGTGCAACATGAATTGTTTGCAGTAAAAAATTATCAGATTATCTATTTGCTATGGATTGCAGTATGTAGATTTAAATCTAAATAACTAAACAGATTTGCTATAAATCTAAATATTGCATACTTGCATCATGACCACCCAAGCAAGGGGAGATTAAGCTTTTTTTGTCACCCTTGCACAAACATATTAGCATGCCAGAAATATGCACATTTGTAATGACACTCCTTCAAAATTAGACTATATGCAGTAGCAACACTAAGCCAAATTGCACATGGATTAGGAGATTTTCAGAAAAATTGTACTTCTTCCTAAACTAGTGGTAGAAGAGATATGGTTTTGTTTTCTTTTCCCCTGACCACACAATTAAAACCCAATGTGTACTTTGTAACAGTCTGCAAAACCCATCTGGCTCTCATGTTACCCTAGCTGCATAATTCATACCTGCTGAAGTAATGCTCTGAAGGACAAAGAGCGCAGTCTCATTGTTAGTATTTCCCCAGACTTCCCAAACATGAATCCCTGGGGGAGGAAAGAGAGTCACATTTTCTCATTTGATGTTTTAACTCTGTTTATAAAGCTGCACAACAAAAGCAATGACACCGAAAAGTCTCCTACAACCCCTTGTGTGTATGTAAGTCTTGGGAAAAGTGCCATTCACATTCCTGGAACCTGAAACTTCCCACAGAAAGGAAGCAACACAGCAAAGAAGGCAGAAGCTTTGTAACGCCTTATCCGTATGCTCCAGCAGCACTAGAAGATAAATCAGCCTATCTAGTTGTTGGCCTCCCTACTCTGACTGCTACCAGAGATTCACTCACAGAACTCATACCAGTGGATTTTATGATATGGACATCAATGTGCAGTAACTTTTTCCTGCAAGCTGTGGAACGGTCATAAGAGGACAGTAAATGATGGAGTTTGCTTGATGGTATGAAAAACACCATCTGCTATGGAAAGAGTCCATTTTATACTTACTTTGGCAAGATCCTATAGATTGTCAATGAGAAATGTCAGTCTTAACTTTGACTTTTAAGGCCAGACCCTTAACTTTGATTTTAATCATGATGAATCCACATTGACTTCAGTGGCTTATTTAAACCAACAGCAAATATGGACCTATGCCTTTAAGTAGACGCATCCATTAAAGCCACATATCTCAGGAAGAACCCTGGCACTTCTGACTGTTTTTGTAAGCTCTGATTGGTGTTATGCCTCTCAGACTGCATTGATATGAGTTATACCTGCAGCCTACTGGGAAGTTAAGAACTTCTAACATTTCAGTGTAGTGACACTTACTTGGATTAGGTGTGTTGCTAAAATAATCACTCCAAGCAAAAGAAACATTAAAGAAAGCACCAAAGTGTTTTTATTCCTCTTCTCTGGATCTGTTTCTTGAAAAGCCTATGCAAGAAAAGACACAAAAATAAGTATGTAGACAATGAATGCCAGTTACATAAACTAGCCTTCGTCTCAAGAAGCTTGTCTACTTCAATTTCTCTTAGCAAGTATCCTGGATCCTGAAATCAGTCTGCAGTCCACTTTCTGTTGAGGGCCAGAAGACAGTCCAGCTTTCCATTTAACCTACATCTTGCTAATTTGTTCCCCCAGCTCCAGTTACTGTTCCTCCTCTTCTCTGCTAGTCAGATGGGGTTCCACTGGGCTCTGCCTCCAGAGGGTCACATCACCAACATTTATCCATTTTTCATTGCATCCATTTATACAAGTGAATCCCACCCAGAGTCTTACACAGGGAAAACTGGATCAGCCTGAGGGAGGTTCAGGACTGCAACATCCCTTTGCAAAAAACCCCCGAACTTACCCCAATGATTTTTCCAAATATAACAGCGAATGCAGGATGGACCCCACCTGAGATGGCAGCAGCAATCATTCCCAGCAGTACATACAGCCACTCAGGTTTGTTCAGAGCCAGAATTCTTGAGTAAGGCACAGCAGGGAGATTTTCTTCCTACAGGAAAGTGAAAGCTGCAGATTTGACTTGGAAAGTTGCAGAACATGAAATTCCCCAGGCAGCGGGTGTTCATCAGGCTTTGAGTAGCACACTGTCTTGGAAAACTACTGAAAGCCCCCTCTGTGCACTCAGACTGAGCAAACATGATGGATATCTGCAGCTTTGCTGTTTCATATCCTAGAACTTCAACTGTACTGTAAAAGTTTGGAGGCAAAAAACTTAACAAAAGGCTAAGTCATGAGGGGAGAAGGGCCAGGACAATTAATTGAAAGTCAGATAGGACTGGTTACTGTGAGTGGCAACTAACACTTGAATCTTTATAAAGAACTAAAAGTCTCACTGTTCAGAGAACAGAAAAGATCCCTCCTGTTCAGCTAAACACTAGTGGGCTGGCAATAATACAGTTGGGTAGAGAGGTCATCTTTCTCTTTTGCAAACCATAGCCTATGCATCATTACTAAAAGCATGAAAGAGGCATATGTAACAGTCAGCCTGCATCTCCTTTGAAAGTACAAAAATGCCCTGTTCTGCTTTTCTAATTTACTCGAGTGCCTATGCCTCCACAGGGGGAGTTTTGGAAAAGCAAAAAATGAAAACACTGGAAATGAGACAAAATATTAGGCAGGATTATGAGTAAGTTCCTCTTTCTTCCTGGTTATTTTATCCCATGTTTTAGATGTTGAATGAACATGTCTAAGCCTCAACCATAAAAGTGGGCTGAGATTTCTGAAATAATTGCAACGGTTGCATGCTTGATTTCTTAATTTTTTTGTGAATGTGATGAATAGTGAAGTCTTGAGCATTAACACCCACTACTTCCTCTGAGGTCTTAAGCAGTATTAATACACAGACAAAAAGTATCTTTTGAGGTTTCACAACTTTTTTTTTTTGTGATAATATGGATGGATTCAGCTCCTTCATACTGTTTAAAGTACGTATTATCTGGAAGCTGTATTTTAGTGAGAAGATATATTGATGAATACAAATTACACTAAGGCTTCCATAAGTATTTTAAATAATCAAATGCTGTATTACAGATGAATTCCTAACTTCTATAGATTTAAAAGGATCCATGGTTTTACTTCAGAATTTACATTTAATTTTTTTGCTTCAAGGATGCTGAAACCAAGTTAAAAAAATAAAAAACAAACAAAACCAAACAAATCCAAACAAATCCAAACCCCCAAAACACCAAACAACTCTTCCAATATATTTAATGTAAAATAAATGCTGTAGTTTAAGCTGTACAAAATAGGAAAAAACAAAATCAAGTTTCTATTGAGCTGCCTACCCAAAGTCTAATTCAGAGTCCACCAGAAATCTGCTCCTATTGATTGACATGGGCAAGTTTTACTCAGCTTTGACAAAGCAAAGTTCTGTTTCTAAAAACTGAGTTTCCTATGTGACTTTTATTTATATGACACATTTGTCAACTGAAGTGTTTTATCTGAATAAAAACCTCCAGAACTGGATGTTTTAAAGCATATACTAAGGCTGAGAGAGAGAATAATGGTTCTTTTATTTAGAACACACTTCAAAATTTTAGAGTTTTGATATATTTTTTCATCTGACATAAATGCAGCATGATATTCCAGTGCCTTAAAACTTGGTATGCACACCCCAGGGATTACATTATGCACCAGTATTTGCAAGTGAATGCCAGCAAAGTAAAGAATCCTGCAAATGAAATCTCACAGCTCGTTTTAATTAGACAGAATTAAAATTTCAATAACACTGAAATGAAAAATCAACAGCACAAGTTTTTTCCAGCTCCACACTAAGTCAATAGTGTTAAAATGAAGTTTTTTGGTAAGAAGTATGCTCTTATCCCCATATTCCTAGGCAAATCTCAGACTGGTGAGTACTGACTGTAATAGCACCAGAGTAAAGGTTGCATGGCAGCCAGCTATCTAAAAGTAATTAAAATTATGTGTTTTGTGGTTATGCTTACATGTTATCACTAAAATTCTAAACTAAAGTTTTAATACCAACCTCCAGCTCTATTTTTTTCTTTTTCCCAGAGGACTTTTTCTTAGAAGAGCGTCTCTTGCTCTTATATCTGCTGGATCTTCTTCGAATGCTGCCTCTCCCAGAGATCACCGATTCTTCAAAATGATCTTGAAGAGTCAGCTCCTCCACAAAATCATTTATGTCATTTTCCTCATATTCCTCAGCCCCTGTGTCTTCACTTCCTTCTGATGTCCCATCATCTTGAACATAATTACTATGACCCTATTGAGAATTCAGGATATACAATCACAAGGTGTCTTGAGTAGGGAAAGGGAAAAGTAAAATTTTTGTCTTGTGAATATTGTTGTTTCAATCATGTGATCACTATTGCCCATAGGCCACCTATATTTCATTCTGCAATTGCAGAGCAGTAGAGTATTTGGTCCTGATTTTTTTTTTTTTTCATTTTTTCTCTTTTTCTTTAAGCAGTCTATTGAATCCACTTGGAATCTAACAATTCTGTGGTTATGCCGTAATTATGTAGTCTGTGACTTCAACTCACTTATGTTTTTGACATATCTGATGGCATAAATTTGAAACACTTTAATGGGTAAAAGCCCCAAGAATTCCAAGCCCGTGTCTGTGCCCAGACTAGAGTGATTGAGCAGCTGCCAGCTGGACAACAGGCAGGAACTACAGAGGAAAAATGGCTCCACATACCAGCATTTCACAACTTTGTGAAACAGAGAAATAAAATAAAAAGATTTGCCCTTACCTGCTGCATTACAAGAGAATAATAGACTCCCTTCTGCAACATGAGTTCACCATGTGTTCCTTGTTCAACCACAACGCCTTTCTCAAATCCAGCAATGGTGTCAGCAGTCCTGATGGTAGATAGTCTGTGAGCAACCACAATGGTGGTACGTCCAGTCCGAGCCTTACAGAAAAACAACAAAAGCAATTTATACTAAAATATGCAAAAAAAAAATATCACAGAAATAAATCAAAGTTCTTTTAGGCATTTATAATATAAAATAAATCCAAACTTTAAAAATAATTATTTCTTCTAATACAGTGTCTGAGGATATGTTCAATTGCCTAATTCAGGCAGAGAAAACCACATTAATCTAATTAGTCAGGCAATGCAGGTATTCAAGGTTATAATTAAGGTTATTTGACTTTTTACCAAACTTGAACTGCTTGAAATAAAGTTGCCCATAGAGCGTTTCCGTGTGTATGCACGCACAGGAGGGAAATACAGTGAGAATAGTTAGATCTTTCTCAAAATATAGCTAGGATAGCTAGTATACAAAGAAAGGATATTTTCTTTATATACTGTCCATGCATAGTTTTGGAAGTATAACATCAGCATGACTCTGATAAAAACTTAGCAGGAAAGCGTAGAGGATTGGAGCACATCTGGGGTTGGAAGTGGGTTTTAATCACTCCCTAAAGTTATCTCCCAGTCTTTTGAAATCAGCTACATCTCAAATCAGGGGCCTGCTGGGATTTGGCAGGGAGAGCCACCAAAGCCTCGGTCTGCAGGTTACATGCTCCATCCCTCTCCAGCTCTCACACGCAAGCTTGTGGCTGCTGGAGAGAGTGGCTTCCCTCCTCACTGATGCCTGGAGCAGAGGGTGGCTTGGGGGCAGGAGGAGAAACCCAAGGGGACCTCACACAACAAATGTGTTCTGCAGTCAAGGAGACTGCTGGAAGCTGGTTTCTGCAGAATTTTCACATTGTATAAGCACAGGAACAGAGGCATGGAGAAGATGAGGACAGCTTCAGTAGGCAAATGCTTCCATGGAGATTTGGATTCTTCCCCTACACCTGCCATTAAATTCTCATGGATCTGCTGCAAGTTACTCAAAGCTTGTTACAGGAGCTCTGCCTCATTGCAGATTTCATGGCTGTGTCCTAATGAGCAGAGCTGTGGAGCCTTCATCACTGCAGCTGGGAGCTGGGAGCAGAACAAGCAAAATGCTTTAAAAATGGCAAAGTTATCTGAAAAATCCCATAGTACAAGCATCTACATGTGACTGCTCAGAAACAGTGTGCATTTGTTAATGAGGTTAATATCTCTGCTCCTCAACTGTAAAAATAATGAACAATATTAGCACCACTTTTTCCACTCAGGGATGCTGAGAAGAAATTTGTAAATCCCATTTGGGGATTACGTTGATGGACATCAAAAAGTTGTGAAAAGGTGAGAAAGTTATGATTCAGGTCTCATTTTGGTGTGTCCTGGGAACATGCTGAAGGATGAGAAAGAGTATATAGAATAGTCCCCTTAACTGAGTGATCTCCCTCTATGTTATGCAATAAATGAAGCAATAAGCTGGAATTAAAGAACAGGAGGAAGAAAGCTAAACTACAGCTCAAGCAGCAATCTTTTAGTGCTTATCTTTACAGCAGTAATATAATTTATATACAAATTAGATTAGATTAATATTATTTTTGCACCCACATGTTACCTCAATACTAATAATATCTGTATAGTCACATGAATATATCCAACAGCTACATTTTACCTCAGATTTAAAATGAATAGCAATAGAGGTGGTAAATTCTGTATTTCCCTTGAGTCGTATTTGTAACTCATATATCTCTGTGCATAACTACTGAAATGAAAGGCAGGATTTTTCACTTAGCTTTTAAAAATACATTAAAATAAATATTAGTTAAATGAAAAAGCATTTCATCCCACCATGAAATTCTTTGTAAATCAAAGCCTTTAGGCTCTACTAGATCTTGGTGAAAACTGCTGACGAAGGAGGGCTGTGAGGAAGGGACTGTGAGCTGGTGGGACAGAGGCATGGGTACAAGCTCTGACAGCTCTGCTCCACAGTAGCACCCATCCTAGAGGTGTGGGGCTGACAGAAAAACACAAGGGGGGCAGAAAGTCAGTGTTTGTAACTGGCTCAGCTTTTGTTCTGTGATTTGCATTCAGTCTCTGAAAAGAAAGAAAATGATTAAATCCCAAGAGCTTTCTGAAAATTATGAAGCAACTGTTCAGTCAAGAACAAATAGTAAAAATATTATACTCTGCATTTCTATTAATCTACCTGAAAAAAAGCCATTCAGTCCTCATACCTTGACTTGATAAGATACTATCCGTATTTCACCAGCAAATGAACAACTGTGATTTGAGGAAGGTTGTGCAGGAGAAGTAAGTTAGTTACACATGACTAAGTGTCTTGGTAATTCCTAATAACATTAAAAAACTCCCAAGTGGACATGATCCCTAAGTAAAATTTTTATCATTTAAACTCCCTGTTAAAACAGAAAATGGAAACATCCATCCAAATTCAATTTTCCAGTGTTCTTGATTCCAGTGGAAACCTGCACTAAAAATTGTATGTTATTTTTTTTTTTTTTTAAAGCACTGTTACACCTTTTCATGGAGACTGATAGCTTTAATAACATGACTCCCACCTTATCAAGAGCTGCTTGCACTATGGATTCACTCTGAGTATCTAGTGCAGACGTAGCTTCATCCAGAAGAAGAATCTTGGGATTTCTTGCCAGGGCACGGGCAATAGCTATTCTCTGCTTCTGTCCTCCACTCAGCTGAGCCCCTCTTTCCCCTACCATGGTGTTAAATTTCTGAGAAAGGAGCAAACAAAACAGAAGTTGTAGAATGTCTCACATTAAATCCTCATTTCTCTGTGCGTACTCAGCTTCTAGACAAGACATAGCTTTATGCAGCTGACTTCAGCATGGGCAGAGCAAACATGTAACTACATCCATCCATCTAGCCCTCCAGCCCAAGCCCTCTTACCCCTATTACATACTTTACATGCCTAATTTTGAACTTATGATTCTTTAAAGTCTTGTTATTTACTGCTTGATCAGAGAGTGCTCCAAACCCCGTGTTTTCTCAAGACAAGCCCGTAAAAGGCATCTCTGTATTTACCGAGGACTGCCTACCTTTCCAACAGAGTTGGGATCATAGGGACCCGCTAGGACCTATAATGTTGCCTCCTCTGAATCTGAGACATTCCCTTTGGAGCCATGGCTTGGTTCCTACTGTGTCACTCATTCCAAAGTGGTGAGTCTCAAAGTCCACTGTAATCTTTTATTATATAGCTGTTTAAGAGTGAATGTAATCAAATAACTCTTCCTGAGAAGAAGGAAGCTTGGAACAGACTGACACGCTAGAAATGGCATATTCTTGAGAGATGGGGGCTGATCTCTCTGAAGCAGTAGAAGAATTTGAAATAAAATCCCAGGAGGGAATTTTTACCACATCTTTTTAACTGCAGGACCAAAAGAAAGGACATATCATCATCCATTCCTGAGGATGTGTTTTGAATGAGTGATCTCACTTTCTGCTCCTGCCCTGAAAGGAATAACGCACCTACTGCTAGGAGAGGGCTCAAAGCTGTGACTCTCACTCAGAGAGAGAGCTCAAGATCCCAGCTGCTAAAAACTGCCTTGGCTCTGGGTATACTTATTTATTTCTACTTCCCATTTCCTATTGACTGTGCAGACAGCTCCTGACAAAGGGTTTTGGATTTCTGGATCTTCTCTCTAAAAGCCCAACTCTTCCCATGCCTCGTGAGATGGGTAGGGATGGTAACACAGCTGTGAAGCTTCCTTTCTCCTGACTTAAGACATTGACATATAGCTGCTGGAGGATACGAGACTATTCTGGGAAGTTATACTACAACTTGAATTCCCATGCTCTCCCTCTCAGAAACAAGACACCAGCCTAAATGGACCTTTCGTTCTTACACTCAAAAGAAGTTAATGAACTCACATCAGGCAGTCTAGATATAAAGTCAAAAGCATTGGCTTCCTTGGCTGCTTGCTCAATTTCAACATCAGAAATATCTTCTCGGCCATAGCGAATGTTCTCAGCTATTGTTGTTGCAAACAAAACAGGCTCCTGGCTCACAATACCAATGTTTTCTCGTAGCCACTTTACATTAAGTGTCCGAATATCCTGACCATCCAAGGTAATCTGGGAGGAAAAGCGTATGCCAAAGAAGTTGATGAAATGCATTCTGTTTATAATAAATCTATTATTTACTATTGACTTAAGTATCAGCTATAAGGACAATAAAGAAAAAAATTGTTGTCTTTGATAGAAACTTGTGTTGGGGTAGGAGTTACAACTGCAGCTTTTCCATCCACTGCCCAAGCTAGAAAATGGTGAGGAGAAACATAAACAGGGAAGATATAGGAGTTCTTTTGTTGGTGTCGTTCCCTCTGCCCTACCAATAAACATGCTGTCCAAACTGGCTTAAGAGTTTTCCAGATTCCCTGCACATTTTTTTAGCCTTTTCTCATGTCCCTGTGCCAGTCTGCTGCCCTCACAGTTGTGGCTGCACAAATGCCTCTGTGGCTGTGCTTTACGCCAGGTCAAAGAAATAATCCAAGTTGACTAAAAAGGAAGGGAAAGTTATTTTTAACCTAGATCATTTGCAGTGTGGTCCTACAAACACGGACATTAGCACAGGGGAGGAACAGCAAACTAAGGCATGTGGGCAGGAATGAACAGCCACAGAAACACTAAGTTTAAGAAACAACTGTGTTGATAATAGATAGCTGCCTTGATACATTATGTAGTGATAGTTCAGCATTTAATATTTGAAATGCTTCCCTAGTTCCAACCAGCAGTAACAACTACTAAGTATCATTCTTCAAATATTAAGTTTAAAAAGAATAATTTCCTTTAAAATATATTGTTTATTTTTCTCCTTTTTTTTCCTTTGGAAGTTTCTTATGAGAAGCATTTACCATTTACTGACCAGATCTAGTGTTCTGTGGTAGGGAAGATATACAGTGTGTAATGATGGAAACTTGCTGTGGGTTAGCTGATAGAGAAAAATGAGCCAAGAAAACAACCATTTAAAATAGGAAAAGTCTCTCTATGTTCTAGTTTGTGTTCAGTGAAAGGAAGCAAAATACAGAAGAACACTCTTTGCTTAGAAAAATTTACAGAACTTTAAAAGTCAGTGGTTGATGAAAATAATTTTAAATTCAGATCTTGCATCTGTTCAAAGATTTGTGGTATTTACTACTTCTGGCACAGTACCACAACAAGGAGGAGAATAATGAAGTCAAGCCAACAGGAAAAGATAGTAAATTTGAAATTTAAATTGTGGAAATGCTGAACTATGCAGAGATATGATCAAATTCAGTAAAAATTAAAAGCCAAGGTTCAGTCAATATGGCAAACTCATGCTTATCCTAATAGTTCTCAATTTTTACAGTTCTCTTTCAGGCACTCACTTCTCCCTGGACAGGATCGTAGAATCTCTGCAGCAACTGAATAGTAGTGCTTTTTCCACAGCCACTGGCACCAACTAAAGCAATGGTCTTCCCAGTTTGAACTTTCAAGTTTAGACCCTTGAGGACCTGGGGATAAAAAATAAAAAAGTATATCTCTTAGTTTGTCAAGTTTGATTAGAAAACAGTCTGTAGAGGTAACTGTAGCAATAATCAGGCAGTAGTAAGGGGCACAGTCTGAAGGTATGGCAATTATACCTGGGAATATTCTGGGGCGCTGATATGAAAGAGCCTGCACCTATGCTTGTGAAGTGTATTAGCCTTCAAAACAGGATGGTTACATGCAACCTGCCTTTTGGGAATGGTCCCTGGATCCTTCTGGCTACCAAACCAAGCCTGGGAATTATTTGAGAAGATTGATAACTGGAACAGACCAAGTTCATGCCAAGAAACATTTTAAGAGTTCCCTTGCATAGACCATTGCATTCCAGTGCCTGGGAAAATTCTCCAGCACACTCAAATCAACTAATATAGACACAACCATGGTACTGTGAATGGAACAGCTCATTTTCTCCAATTTGTGTGATCTGGTAGCAGGCTCAAAGTCTTGTGTTCTCCTGCTGTCCTCCATTTTCCAGTGCTTAGACAATGGCATAACACTTAGTTATGAATCTCACAGAAAAATACTTCTAAGGTGCTAAGTATTATTATTGAGAAACAAGGGTGCTTTCTTCTATTTTTAGAATATAAATGGCTGTTTTGACAAGGTAACTGCTGGAAAGCCCTTAATAAATCCCAATCTTTATTGCTAACATCTTCAGCAACCTGAGGAGTAGTTACAGATTAATGATATATTTGTTGCCATTTTCACATTTAGGAACATTTTACCTCAAAAGTTGTCCATGTCATATACGAGTAATGCTGTGTAGTTGCCAAAATATTTGGCTGCTATGGGAACTCTTCTTGTTTATACCAGGCTGATTTATAATTTTGCCTACACATGTTTTTGCAATGAGAGATTAAAATAGTTGCAATATTGCTCTCCTATCCCAGTGTTACATCCAGCAGGGCTTGTATCTCCAAGAAGCTGATATCCTGGTGCCTGCATTATCAAGTAAGAACTATATTCTGGATACCATAATTTCTCCAGATGAAAATAGTCACAACCACCTAATAGAGTATTTCTAACTCTCTTATCGGACAAGGTGTTGTCAAGATTAAAACTGACAATAACTAGACTCCTTAGATCTCTTTGATTTGGTTTAGCCTGGACACCAGAGATTACGCTGTGTTGCATCAATTGCTTTAGAGATAGTGGATAACTTCTACACATCTTTGCTGATTCCTTTTGGCTCTATTAAATAACATTGATAGTCTTAGGAGGGAGAGATGCTGACTCAGTAGATTCGGGAAGGATGACAAAAAATCCCTTATTTCCCTCCCATCTGGCGTGTAGACCCGTAACATAGCTCATCAGCCTGCATAGAATTTTTAGGAAGAAGGATGAAGAGTCTGCTCTGTCACTTTTGATTTCTGAGCCAAGAGTGAAAGAAGATGCATTGCACTGACTTCAGTTAGGCTGAAAGCCAAGCTCTGGGTCTGTCCTTCAGCAGCCCCAGTGTCCTGGAAACAGAGTTGATGCATGATGGGACAGACCTCAGAGGCAGGACGAGCCATCTGAAGAAATAGCCATAGTGATATGAACTTTCCTATTCTCACCACTTAAATGGCATGTCCAGCTTTTAAATGTTGATATTTAAAATCTCTCTTTCTACCTTTTTCTTCATAAAATAACAACAGTAAATAATTTTTCCTTTCACCTTTATCAAGGTCTTCATAAGATTATAAACTTTTGAATATAGTAGAGAGGTAAAACCAGCTATGTCACCACAAACATAATCACCATGACATGTTGTATGCAGCACTGCAAAATAAGGGTACTAAAAAAAGTTCAACTGGCAAAGAATAGGGACGTCAGTTTGTTGAACAGTAATTTTAACATCTGCCCAAGATAATATCTGACTTCCAAAGATATATTTAGAATGGTATTTTTCAATCCATTTGATGGCATATTGTTGTAATACGCCTATCTCATGTGTCATTTTTCACATGGGATATCACAGCAACTCAGAACAACCAAGGGACTGGAAAGAGCAACTTCTTGGTTTAACTGTGGAAAGTCTGAAATTTTTAATGACAGAACTTGAAAAATCATATTTGGTTTATCAGAGTTCTTGCCCACAGAAATTCAGACTAGGAGCAACACATGTTCTTCTTACCTTTGTCCAGCAGAGGAGAATGGTGAGCAGGTAGCCAGTGGCAGCAAATCTAGAGCTTTGTCTTTGTGCACTATTGCGGGGTGGAAAATAATGTCCCATCTCCCAAGATAAGAATGCATTTTGCATTCAAGAACAACAACAAGATTGGACATATAATATGGACATAGGCTTCAGAATTTCCATACAGTAGATTAATCCAAAATGAACACCTACTTTAACATCAGGTCTGGATGGGTAACTGAAATGGATGTTTCTGAATTCAATTTCTCCTATGAGTTTGTCTGGTTTGTAGCCGTCCTGAGAACTGCTATCTATGAGTCGTTTCTGGAAAGAGGTTTTTAAAATATATCACTGGTTATTACACTTTTGGAACTGTTATTTCAGCTGGGTACATTGTTCTCTCTACTTTCTCAGCTGCTGGTTTACATTGCAATACACCATTGCAGAGCTGCTGCATTTTACTCTCAGGATGCTGAATACAGGAAAACATCTAACTGAATTCTACTTTGACAAATATAGTACATTTTCAAATGCAACAAAATCCAGAGCAGAAATCTGTAATTGCAGAACATAGCTGTACTACCTTGCAACCAAAACATGGTCCTCAGTAATCCATATAGAAGGATTTTATACTCACATCAAGAATGATGCAGCCATTTCTGAATGAACTTTCTAGTCCTACTTGTTTAAACTATTTTATATACACGGATATCCAATTGCTGCATAACATGGCAAGATCAAGATAATAACAATCTCAGCACTGCAGTTTTGTATTATTTTAGCTTTCAGTAACACTCACTATTAATGCCTTTCTCACGAACACCCCCACCCCGTGAAAAAAAAAAAAACAGATCAGATGAAACTGTGCATACATCCATTTTTTTAAAAAATAGTATTTTCCTACAATTTTCCCTCTGGAGTTGCAAGTCTAATATTAGAGAAAGACCTCATCTATAAATCTCGGATACACGTCAGGTTTCCAAGAATTCATTGTAACAAATAAAGATGCAGTTTTCTTGATATGAGTAGAAATATTATGGGTTTCAGTGGTAGACATCTATCGAATTTATGGTTTAGGGCCTTTTGAGCGTTTTTCTTATGTCTCCCTAGGAAAAAGAAAGAAGGGTTGGAATTAAATGTAGTTGAAAGGCTTATTTACTGCTTACTTAGATACTAACCTTATTGATAATCCGATATACTTCATAGGCAGCCCCGCGTGCATTAGCCACACTCTCCAAGTTGGGAGCCGCCTGGCCCAGGGAGAAGGTTCCGATAAACACAGAGAAAAACACCTGCAGGAGGGGGAGGGAAGCATCATGGTTAACTGATTACAGAGCCACCCGTGCCTGGCTGTTAAATGCCCAAGTCTTTCTACTACACCCTTTCCAGGAAAATTAAATACAAAACTGAAAGGTGCATTTCACAGTTTCTTCTGTCCACTCCCCATCTTTCTGGGGTGAATGGTAACTACTGACACATGCTTTTGTGGCATGAATGATTTTTTTACGTTCTTGCATTTTCTATCATGTACAAATAGAACAAATATCTTTCTGTTGCTTTCCAGATGTTCCCAAAGTTAGGAGGCTTGCAAAATTTAGTCCAGATTTTCTTAACTGAAATGCCACCTGTGGGACCAACACACAATTAACTTGACACACAGTGAGGAACTATACCGAGGAGAACTCATCAGAAGTCATTTAATTGGGAAAGTTAAGCATGTAATCAAACTTTTGACAGCAAGAAGATAGCTAAATATACCCAAACCATTATCAACTTAGACATACTGGTAATATGTGGTAAACTCTTGTAAGTAAACAACAAAATGCACAAAAGACATCGTGGCTAAATGAGATGTTGAGGACTCCCCAGTACATATTCAGCACACCAGTGAGAGTCATTTAATCCTAGCATCTACCTAGAATTTTGTTGGCAGTCCAGGTTACTTGTATTTGATCCCTAACCACCAGCTGTAGGTTGTTCATTCTGTCCTACTATAGGGTTCAAGACAAGTGAGAAAAGTGCAGATATTTTTGCCTCTACATTCATTAGAGTGGGAATTCAAGGTGCCCTGTTCAGACTTGTGGTATCAAAAGCTAAGTAAGATGAATGCCCTCCTTTCAGTTGTTTTATGCCAAGCGAGTCTCTAACAACTAATTTAACAAGCACTTGGAAGAAAATAATTATATACATCACCTACATAAAAAAAATCTCTTGAAGTTACAGATCATTTTTCAAAGCTTCATTGCTGTACTTACAATTAACACACGGCCAATGTCATAATTTTCTTCCTCAGCAGTGAGCTTGGTTCCATACCAAAATGCAAGTGCATAGGATCCGAAGATAAGAAATTGTGAAACACCTAGAGATGTGTTGGTGGTAATGGATTTTTTCACTCCAACACTTCTAGCTATCTCTAAGTTAGCATCATATCTGAAAGTGGATAAGGAAACCATTAATTTGACAGGTACTACATGCCATTCTGACTGCTATTTCCCAGTGTTGTTCTTTTAATTAAAAGAATTTTTGCCATAAAAGCAATTAAAGCCTCACAAAGGGAATAAATATGTTTTTTTTTTTTTTTTTTTTTTTTTTGACAGAGGACTAGTAGGGATATAAGTGCTTTGAATAAATCTGCTCTTACATATGCTGATAACATTGTCATACTGCTATGGAAGACATATTTAGAAAACAATTGAATATCATGACTTTGTTATCATGATGGAAGATACCATACCACTCTTCAGTCATTTGTTTGCATTAGTCCTTAAAGGACACCATGAAAAAGTTTTATCAACATTACCTATCAAAGGTAAGGTTTAGTATCCCATATTTAAAAAAGACAAAACAAAACAAAAAAACCAACCCCAGACACTATGGATGAAGGCAGGTAAACAAATAGAAGCCAGAAATCCCTCTGACACCAGTAAGTTCCCTTACTGGCCATTCTAGGAAGTCAGGAATCTTTCCCTTAGGTTAGTTTACTCATTAATATAGCAATATAGCAAACAAGTGGACATGGAAAACCAGTATAAAGACTGACAAGTTCAATATGAGACATTTCTTCTAAAGATATTTCATATTTATTCATCTATAGTTTCCAGCTAATAGCTTTCACTTACTCAAGCTCATTATGGAAAGTATAGCCTAGGAATAGTTTATCATTTTACTCATCAGTGACAGGCTCAGAAGCTTGCGCTTTTTTCCCAATACATATTTTCTATACAAAACATCCTCATAATAGGAAGACATGAAATGCAGTCAGCTGGGAAGGAATCTTAAAACAATATACATTAATTTTGTTCATGTAAATTGCTCACATGCTATCAATACTGTATTTGTTCCTAAGAAAGCCACCGGTTCCATGTTTTTTTTTTTTACATTAAGTGGAGGTGGAGCTGTGGAAGAGGCTGACTGGTCAACCATGGAGGAAAGGAAAGGCCTTAATGGCATTGAGTTACCTAGGTATATGTTATTTTGCCTCTAGAGCTTAAAAAAAAAAAAAAAAAAAAAGAAGAAAAAGTAGTTTGAAGCAGTTCCTACCACTGGATTTTCGGACACTGGTATTTGCAGGGACTAAAAAGAAGACGAGGGGGAGAAGAACTGATCTAGGTCATCTTAGGGCTTTTTTGCCTTTACTGTGTAAGTAGAAAGGGTCTTAATACTGTTGTAACTTAAGGACAAATCCCAGTAAGCAGAATACAGTGGTAGGAGATAGAGCTCATTCCTTGGAAGCAGAGAATTGCAGGAGCAGGCTGTAGGACCCTGAGCTAGGGCTAACATTGCCTTTGAAATTTCTCACAAAACCAGGGCAAACATGAGTGTGTTGAAAAAGAGATTTGTGGATCATATGGATCAGGTCTTCTGGTTTGCCTTTCCCACCTGCATGGTACTGGTGATGCCCTGCATTTGTATACTGAATGTTATTGTATATGCTTGTTGAATTGTCCGATACATATGTGAAGGAATTTGTGCTCAGCCATAACTACCTCACTTTTTACATGTGACTAAGGCCAACACTGGATTAGGTCAACTACAAGTGTTATTTTCAAATCATTAAAGTAATAAAAGCCAGTGATGCGATTTTACTTAAGGCTGTTACCCAGTGAAGCTTAAATATAAGCTCATTAATCAAAGATCAGAACAGCAGTGCACATGTTCTAGAAGTTAAGCAATTAATCACATGCTTTGTTGCATTTGACTACTAGGTAAATATAACCTTCCCACCACTTTCACTTTAAATTCAACTCCAGATCTCAATCAGAGGAGAAATTTGAGTCTATGCTGCAGTGGTAACACCAAGTAGCCTGTATTCACCGATTGGGTCTATTTACACAGCTTTATTTTCAGGTGGGCTGCCCACTTACAGAAGGATAAAATGACACCAAGGAGAATCTCATTCCCCAATCCCTCCCATACAAACCACAAACCCAACCCACATCCAAACTCCTTTCCCATACTTTAAATACAATTTTTATTTTAAAAATCTTACTTTGCTAGTGCCTTCTGCTGTCCATTGAAAGCCACAACAGTCCTGATTGCTGTCAAAATTTCTTCTGCCACAGCTCCTGCTTCGGCATAAGCAGACAGCTCTTTAGCAGTAAGGGATGACAGGAGCTGGAAAGTTGAAAAAAAGATGTTATTGCAGACTACTGAAAGTATGTTAATTGTATTGGTGAATAAGTGTGATCAGTGCTCAAGGCACAAAATGAGGTTTTAGGTAAGAGGGGGTCAACTCCTCTCTGTGCCCTGAATTTCCCCAAAATACAGCTTATTCTCTCATTGTGTTCTCATTCCAATGAAAGACTACATGAACATCAGATGAGCTTCATGACTGATCCACTTTCCTCCCAAGCTGAGGACAGCCTACAAACTACACTATGATGTGTGTGGGGCCAGGGAAGTGTGACATAGCTGCTTTGGAGGTGTCTGAGTTGTTCAGAAACTAGAGCACCAGTAGACGTTGAAGTAAGCAAGGTAGTTGCATTACAGCTTCTAATGTTCTTCCTAGCTCATTTGAAATACTTTAAGTAGAAAAAAATCCTGGTATTACAGATAAGTAACCACTCAGGAATACAAGCCATATCCATTCATGTGGCTATAATGGATCACAAGGGAAAAATATTTTCCTATCTGAAAGGGAAACCTCTCCAGATATTTCACTAATTCATATCACTCCAGTCTGCAGCAGCTGTATATATCCTAGCTTCTACTCTGTATGCAGCATGAAACTTGGGAAAATATTTGCAAGAGATGTGGTATCATATACGTGCAGATGCAAAGAACTTGAAAGGCATTTGTGTTAAGAGGGAAGGATGAGGGTCACATGCGTGTGCCTGGGCTTCCCCAGTGCTCTGCATGAGGAAATCACTATGTGATGAAGATGCTCCAATGCAGATTACCCTCCTGCCACATGGCACGAGGACAGTATGTGGACAGAAAGAATAGGAACTACAGGTACGTGCCTGGGACCCCAGAGAAAAGCTACAGAAGGAATGGAAAACAAAGTAAGCATGGGGCCAACCTCCCAGCTTAAAAACCACACTAGGTTTTCCCCATTCTTTTCTCTTTTCCTGTGTGTAAAAGTTATAATGTTTTTTCTGGTTTGCTTTGTTTATTAATCCCCACACACTTACAGTTGACCAAACTGCTGCTGATGCAGCAAGCAGAGGGCTGACTGACAAAATCACCAGTGTCAGCTTCCACCCGTAGATGAATCCTATAATAATCCCTGCCAGAAATGTGGCAAAAAACTGTACAAATATACAGATCTTGTCTCCGATGCCTTCGTGGATGGTGTTGATGTCACTTTAAATAATAATAATGATAAAAAAAAAAAAAAAAAGATTTGTTAGCTTTGAATACCTTTCATTCTATCTCCCTCCCCCTCTGTTTCATGCTGTGTGGCCTAATGTCAGAAGCTTTGCCATTTCCTAACTGGCACAGTGAAATTCCTAACCACAGCTACTGAACAGTACCACTAGTTTCTTGTGTGGCCAAAACACAGCAGAAACCTATTTTTTAGGACTAATTTTCTGTGTTTTTCATCATTCTCTGCTGTTTCTGTGCCCTGTCACTAGGTCACAAATGACCTAGTTTCCTTATCTATCATCCAAATGGAGCAATACAAGCAAACAGCCAAACAGCCTCCTCACCTTCCATGACCATCTCCAAATGATTCCTTCCTCTCAGCTTTCTGATGCATTTTATGTTCTTAATTTTGGCTACAGAATCAGATCAAGGGTTATCTCCATTCTATCAGAACAACTATTATTTGGAAGAACCTCTGTTTTTCATACAGATTTCCTTCCCCTTTTTCTTTTCCCAACACATACAGATATTAGAGCTGAGAGTGGTTTCATTTAAGTTTCTCTTCTACCTTTCAGAACACAGGTCTGTCCAAGGCTACCTTAAAATTCAGAAAAAAAAAAATAAATCTGTGTTTGTGCATATAGTCCCATTGTATCTTGGGACATACAGTCCTCACCTTTAAGTATATTTAAGTCTATGGAAAAGCTCCATTGGAGCTAATTGGATTAACTAATTGGATGGAGTCCAGCCTGAGATCTGGCTGGATGTAAATGCAAGCTTATTTCCATTCAATAACATGTCAGAGCTTTCAGTGTTTGTAAACTATGTGGAGACAGCAGAGCTGTTTATTTAGTACTGTCTGCCATGTACTTCATGGACATCAGAAAGCCAACATCAGGCATTTCACTGAAAAAACCCTTCCACTGCATATATCACAGAAACTGCACAAATGAAGCTGAAAAGGAGAATTAATTTCTCCCTCAGAGTTGTAATATTTCACACATTAGGTTTGGGTTTGTTTGTTTGGTTGTTTTTGTGGAGGGATGTATTTTTGGAAGGGGGTGACGGTTGTTGTTTTTTCCTTTTTGATTTTTTTTTTTAAACTCTCTATCAGCTATTCCATAAATGATAAATGGCAGTTTTCTTTTAAATGTCATAGTTATGGGGAGTAAAAAATTAACAGAGCCCTCACTCTGTCAGTCTGGTGTTCAGCGTTCCTATCTGGGTAGTATCAAACCAAGCCATCTCCTGATGAAGCACTGCAAAAAAGAATTTCTGCCGGATCCTTGCTGTTTGCCTCGTAGCAGCAATCAAAAATGTCCACACTTGGATGGTGCTCAGGATCAGCACAGCAAAGCCAATTCCTACATAGTAGTAAGCAAACCTGTGATAAGGAAACAAAAGGCCATATGACGTATCTTGTGAGAAGTTACAACACACAAAGCAACAATTAGTATTCATTTATGATACCAGAGTAAATACTGAAGCCTGTGAATACATTATTGGGAAGCCTTCTTGAAAAGGCAAACATTTGGCTTCTGCTCAAAGGGATAACACAGTAAAAGAAAATCCCCCAATACTCTGTTAACAGAATAACTAAAAAGCCTCTTACTTTGTCATTTCACTTTCTATGTCTATGCCTGGAACTGATGGACAGCTGGAACTGTTTACTGAAGTATCTGTGGGGGAGGAAAAAAAAGAAAAGTAGTAATATTTATGAAAGTACTATATGTAGAAGATAAATCATGGCAATCTAGGGTCATCTGCTTGGGAATGTTTTGTATTTTGCAAGTGGGATTTTGCAAAATACAAGATCATTTGGCAAATACACATTTATTTTTAAGGAAATTCTAGTAATTAGTGCCTAATCACTAAGGATACAGAAGGCAGACATACTCCTTACTGTCTTGCCAAAGTCAAGTTAATTCATAAAGGGCACATTCAATGCACTGCTTTTGCCCTGGTCTAGCCATTAAAGATTGATTAAAATGATCGGGTCATTTACAGCAGGATGAATTTTACTCATTATATACTTGTTTAGATGTACACCGGTGCATAGTCTGGGTGAAAAAAATCTTAGCCCCTGTAGCAAAACATATTTGGTATATAGAGAAGACTAATTTTAACTTTTTACCTTCTGACACATTTGATTTCATGCCGCTTAGCACAAAGATGTTTGTCATCTCTCCAAAAACAATGATCATAAGTGGCAATCCAGTACCATTTGCAGCAGCTGCGATCAAACCAACTATCATCAAAAGGACATCCACCTGATCAGCATAATGAAACTATGTGAACATTAAAAAAAAAAAAAAAAGGAAAAAAAAAAGAATTAATTTATGCCTGACAGTTCACATATTTGTTACAGTACAACAGACTTATAGGACATGCTTTATTTCTGCCTATGTATCCTAAGTAGCAACAGCACTCCAACTGAAGGTAAATGCAGGACATAAGAATTTTGTAGTAGGTCCCATAGATCTTTAAATCAGTACTCAGTAGGGTTGCTAAGGGAAAATTGGCAGGACACGTGGTTCTTCCCCAACTCAGCAGGGAAAAAACCCAAAGCATATATCGTACATGTTTCTAAGTGATTATCTCTGTACAATATATTGCATTTTGTGTTCCAGTAAGTTACATATTTACTAAGATAATGCCTTTGAAACGTAAACAAGAGTGAGTTACTGACCAGCACCTGGGTTATATCTACCAGTAGAAAATGTTTGCAGCAGAGATTGCATCTTAAGGCTTGTCTACCCGTGGACATTTGTTTGGTTTGAAGAAGGATGTGAATTTAAACTGCCATAGCTATTCCTGGATGTGGTTAATCTGAAATCAGAACATTTTATTCCTGACTGTACTAACCCTCTTTCAAAGTGTAAATGGACATGGAATAAACCAGAGATTAATAGAACTTCTCTTGTTCCAAAATAAGCAACTCCATGTGTAAGAATTATTTGGGAATAGCTGTTGTATGGAAAACTGACACAAAACCATATCCCTGGTTCTCTCAGAGAGCAGATCCCTCAGATGTCAAACACAGGTTAAATCCTTTATAAATAGAGCCAAAGCAAGGGCCTGTGCAGCGTATATGTCTTAGATCTGCCTCAGCAGGGGGGAGCTCCATCCTCCAAGAGCACGAAGGTTGCGCTGCTGTCAGCTCTACCGATATGCTGAGGAGGGAATCTGACCTAATGGGCCAAATTTTAAAGAGATCTAGCATCAATAGGTCTCAGGCTTCTCCAGTTTTTGGTTTCCTGTTAGTTGCAATTCATAAACAGCTCACAATGACAAAGAAAGAAAAGAAAATACAAAGCAGACCATCAAACTGGACGCTAACCAATTCAAAAATGCCAACCACCCGTTTCTCCGGCTTCTCATTTTCCTTCCTAGAGGGAAATACAAAACACCTATTAAGATGAGTTTTTTCTAGCAAAGCCATATTAAAATCTCCTCCCCTCTACCTCCTTCAGACACTCAGGACACCAGCAGCCAATGTGTTAAGTTAAAAGAATACTTACTTTTTTTTATTGGGCTTTAACTGATCACTTTGTTCAAGATTTTCATCATGTTGGAAGGAAGGGTTGTCATATCCCTTGCTTGCAGATTCTGTGAAATAAAAAGCAGAATTATTTTTTTTTAAACATAATAACCTATCTTTTGGACCAGTTTCTTGCAACTTTCCCTGCTGTTTCTTTTGCTTTTAAAGCTTAAAGCCGAGTTTTTCTCATGTTCTTGGAACAGCCTGGTGAATTTTTCTTGAAACTTCCTTTCTCTTCAGTACATCTTCACTACTCCAGAAAAAAGCTTCGAGCTCCATTTCTGAGATGGAAACAAACTTAATTTTTAGAATTAAAATATATTTATACAGAAAGGCTATCAAAGGCTAAAAGCAAGAACTAATTCATTCAGTAAACACCTACACAACTGAATGCAAAGGAGGAGAAACCCTACTGAAATAAGCGGAATTGCTTATAGTGAAGGCTATAATTGCTGCAGGTAGCACAGAATAGATGTGAGTTAACTGAAGAATCATGTCTTTGCCTGTAATAACCGTCTTCATTATTTCTTTATATGGCAGTAGTTGCCACACATCCCACTTCCTTTGTGCTAGGGGCTTTAGAAATCTACACAAAAGAGGAATCCTACCCCAAAAAGCTCATGATTCTAAATGCATAAAATCAGATGTAATAAATGGATAAAAATAACTGATGAGCAACCACAGTAGGGAGCCAGCTGTGAACTGCATGAGGAGAAAAGGGCTCCACACACCAGCCACCCCCAATTTACATTTACCTTAACTGCTGACTCACTATGAATAGAATTTTTCACATACTGTTTTTAATGTCAGTCAGTCTATAAAGACTGGTTTAGACAACTATTTGAAGACAATAATGGGCTTCCACCTTACTGAGCTTATTTCAGGAGCATATTCACACCCAGGCTAGGACCCACCTAAATAGTTTTATCCATGTAAATGAATTGTGTTGAACTTGGTGGAATGATTCATGCATAAACATTTTCTAGGCAGTAGCTTCAGTTCACTGGAAACTTACTGTGTTATCTCCTATAAAACCACTATGGCAATCAGGGAAGACTGTAATGCACCTTTAGATTTGGAGCTGTGGAATATATTCCTCAAATGTATACATACACACACAGAGCTTTTGTGCCTGTGACTTACCAGGATCGGAGAGGTCTTTTTCTGTGGGATTTACAAAACAGTCCTTCATTGTTCCTCTTTGATGTATGTTTATGAGATAAAGTCACATTAATCAAAACCTGTATTAAAAAAAAACAACAAAACATTTGGATGTAGCAGATATTTAAAGAGTTAACAGTCAAATATATGTGGGTTTTTCCATGACTCATTACATTTTGTTCTCAACATTATCCTACTTAAATATGATGACTAAAGAAAATACATAAGGGTGTGATAAAGAGCTATTCTGAATAAGATATTAAGAACAGTGTAAATTATTGCAGTAGAACCTAACTCAGTAGCCTGTTTTACTAGTCTTTTATGCTAAATCCCTAGATCATTAATATACAAATTATTATGGATGATCTATCACAGAATAGAGAATTTCCCTCATTATCGTATGTTTGGTTAAAATGTATTGAACAGTCATCATAGAATCATAGAATGGTTTGAGTTGGAAGGGACCCTAAAGACCATCTAGTTCCACCCCCTGCCCCGGGCAGGGCCCCCTTCCCCCAGCCCAGGGGGCTCCCAGCCCCGTCCAACCTGGCCTTGAACCCTTCCAGGGAGGGGGCACCCACAGCTGCTCTGGGCACCCTGGGCCAGCGCCTCACCCCCCGCACAGGGCAGTGAATGAACCCTTCCTTATATCTAATAAAAATCTGCCCTCTTTCAGTTTAAAACTGTTACCCCTTGTCCTGTCACTCCCTGACAAAGAGTCCCTCCCCATCTCTCCTGTACCCCCTTTAAGTACTAGGAGGCCACTATAAGGTCTCCCTGGAGCCTTCTCTTCTCCAGGCTGAACAACCCCAACTCTCTCAGTCATAAGAAACATAACATGATCATTATTATAATGGTAAAGACTGAAGATACACATATGTATTATGCCATACACCAACTAAGCAAGATTTAGAGGTGCTAAATGACGCTCCAAGTTTCCTTAGGCTTTTCTTCTTGATGTATCCCATACACAGGTTTAGAAAAAAAAAAACAAATTAAAAAAGCAAAGAACCACACATGTATTTGATGAAGGCTAAAAGAATAATGTTAACAAAATGCACAATTAACCTGATGTTAGAAAATTATCATATTTTATATATATATATATATATATATATATATATTAAGCATCTTTTTTGATATATTTTTCGCTGTGTGGTTTTTTTTTTTTTTTATTTTTCCCTCGTGTTATTCCAGCTTACCTTTAACTACGCACGCTGTGCCCATACGTGTGGGTGACCACGGTCCCTTTGCGGCCGGCGCGGCGCGGGGAGGGGTGTGGCGCGGGGTGTGGCGCGGGGTGTGGCGCGGGGCGGGGCGCGGAGGGGGCGCCCCCAGCCCCGCGGCCGCTGGCGCCACCCGACCCCGGCCCGGCCCGATCCCCGCGGGGCGGCTCCCCCCGCGCCCCGGCCACGGGCTTTATAGCGCGGGCCCCGCCCGCCGCTCGGGTTCCAGGTGAAGGTCGGTGCCGCCGCCGGGCAGGAGTCGCCGAGGAAGAGGGGCCCGCGGAGAGATTTCGGCCGGGGGGGGCTCCTGCCCTCGGGAAGAGCCCCCAGGTCTCCGGCCCCCGGAGCCGCACACGGCAAGCCCCTCGGCCCCGTTATCAGGGTATTGCCTTCCACCTCGAGGCTCATCGTTACTAAAACTTGACGAATTTTAGTTTGGAAAGCTCTGCTGATAAGCAGAGGTGAGGGGGTATCTGAAGAAGAGTCAATAGCCCAGTGAAAAATTCCGGCTTGTGAAAGCTACCCGCGAGGTCATGCCAAATTTGGGGAATTGCTTCACTGCATTTGGTGAATTTCAACTAAGAGTGAAGATATAGCGGTGAATTTGAACTAAGAAATCTTGTTAAAAGAAGTGTTTTCATTTCCCATTTCTAAATCACACGAAGATCAAAGCTAGCTAAATTCTTTGCTGTTTTTAGAGAAGCTAAGCAACACAGTTTACTCAGTTTAGTTCCCACCTCTTCCCCACAATTTATGTGGGATTTTGTTCTGGCAAAAGTAACACTGTTTCTTGGTTCAAGTTGGCTCAGAGGTTTGTGGTTTTTTTCGTTTTTTTTTTTTTTTTTTTTTTCCCCCTGAAGAAATCAGGTAAACAAATTTGATTTTCTGCACAACCCTAAAAATAACAGTTCTTCAGCTTCCCCTCCCACATATGTTGGAACCTGTATCATTTTCTTCCAGTAAGTCCTTTAGAGTTTATGAAAAATGAACTCCTAGTTATTTGTCCATCCGCTCAAATACATTATCCCAAAGCCAAGTCCCAGGTAATTAAACTCGTTACTCAGCTGAAGTTATTCTCAAATAACAAGTTCAGAACTCAGCCCAATTTAAGTTTCCCTTTTCTGCCTTCCCCACAGGATTCAGATTATACGTTTGTTATGATGCCATGAGAGAATCTCAGAAGAAGAGGCATTATTAGGCATCATCCTCTCCTGCCCACTGGACCCGATATGTTCAGTTAAATTCAAACTCCTACATGTCAAATCTATTACATTTTTAGTACTTTCTTATCTCATTAGCATTACCCAGGGTTTATATTACTGACTCAGTGTTAAGCCTGCATAGCACACATCTGTGGCTCTGTCCTCTGTTCCAGAAAAGTAATTAAAAGCTTTGGCTTCTGCTACGATGAAGAGTCTGAATTTACAAATTTTTAGAAGAGACAGAACAGCAAGCTGAAGAACTTCACTGTCCCAGCCCCAATGTTCACAGCTGTATGCAGTATTTCCTCCACTAAAGGCAACAGGTTCTTTCTTATTCATCTCAATGGGAGTGAGAACAACTCACCATGTCTCAATTTTGGTTAAAAAAGGTGATTAACTGTTATTTTCAGAAGAAACTATCATCATATTTAACTTCTCACCCAGAAAGCACATGCCTGGGTTTGGTGCTAGCTGTGGGTCTGACAGAGCACACAGATAGCAAAGCAGAAGAATGGAGGTAGTATGAACCCAAAAACCCCTTGGACCAGTTTTCAGAGCTGCTGAGTACCCACACGTCTTACCTGGGATCACTGGCAGCTAGGGAGTGTTTGGTACCTCTGAAACACAGCCATGTTCACTTTTCAAAGCTTCGTTATCAGTTATTCACACACATTAGCAATAAAGTATTGCAATTCAGATCCATTGCTCTATGCACTGCATGGCTGCTGAGAGACAGCCTCAGAGTTCCCCTGCATAGAAAAGTCAGTCCAAAAAGGATGTGCGAGATGAGCAGGGCGAACAACTAGTGCAGAAAAGAGAATCATAGGGTGTTGAAAAGAAAGTTGTTTCCTTCTCTCCCTCTCGTCCCCATTTCTTCCTTTGAGAGTGATGTTATACTCTATGCAGGTTAATGAGCATCTCCAAAGGTGGAGGGGGGGAGGGAGAAACGGAACCCTCAAACCACAAACAAATTAAAAAAGAAAATTAACAAAAGGAGGAGTGCGGAGCCGCGGACGAACGACACGCCGAGACGGGTTCAGTGTGAAAGATAGAGCATCAATCACCGTGTGTGTTTATTGGTCCAGGGTACATATATGTATACAGACAATGATAATTATTATGCCTACTAGTCACTAGCTGATTGGCTTAAGCTCTAAAGGTCGTATTCGCACGGTCCACCTACTTGCAGTTAGCTAACAGCACAAGCTTCTCATAACACTAAGTTTCTCATGCTACTATTTCTGATTCCTGTTGACTTGTTTTCAGTACACGACAGTACCGTAACACAATGTTTCTCAGACCACCGTTACCATAACACCAGGTTTCTCAGACCACTATTCCTAATTCCCCTTAACCTGTTTTCGACACCCCACGGTACACAGGGCTGAAGCGTCCTTGACATTCTTCATGTATCAGCAGCTGCGAGCAGCTGCAGGCAAACCCTAGTGAGGCCCAGCATCAGCAGCTAGAGCAGGCTCTGATCACACAATTGCTCTGTGGGCTCAGGACCCTTGTCTCTGAGCCATTCTCCAACAGAGGGGTAAGAAATAGCCTCCTGGAAAAAGATTTCTGACCGAACCTGCTGAGAAACATTGATTCATAATCTAGTTACAGCTAACTGCTCTGCGCTTAAATAAAAAATAGATTAGCACAATCGGATATTTTTGCAGAGCAAAAGTTCTGGTCTAAAACACACACATGTCAATCAGAGAAGACTCCCAGCAATAAAAAAGCAGAGAAGCAACATGAGAAATGGTAGTTTACCGTAATGTCCTTGTAATTTTGGGGGACACACAGACACATATATTGAGATAAAATATCCTAATGTGATTTGGAGGGGAAATACTATTAAGACACAGCACTTCTTTTATGCAAAAATATTTGTGTAACTTTAGAAAATACACTCTGCATCTGAAAAAGTATTCTATTCCAAACGGACAATATACACCCATGCCTCCATGCGTTTGATTCATCTGTCCAAAAGTGGTCAGTCACAGGAAAAGCAAAATTATACACCGTCAAGTATAATTAATTAAAACCACCCATAACTGACTGAGCTAGAAAAGGTACCTCCCTCAAAGATCTATTAACCATAAGCACAACGTTATTAAAAACAAACAAACAAAGCCCCCCACAACACAAGCTGGAAATGAGAACTCACTTCCCCAGCAAGACATTAACAGTGAAAAGAATACAGTGTATGGTATGCAAAAGTGGTAGACACACAACTTTGCCGGAACATTTCCTCAAAACAGGAGTCAAATATGAAGAAGGTGTGTTGTATTTTACAAGTGTCACAGCTGCTTACTGCTTTTGGAGTTTTGCAACAGACCAGAACACCAGCGGAACACCCAGCCTGCACCCACAAGCCATACATGTGGGAAGTCGGGACTAGTTTTTGACCCACTGTCTTGATTGCAGCCGATCATCTACTTTTTCCATGTAGCTCAGTTGTGATAAACAGGACAGAGCTGTAGAAGAGCTTTATCTTTACTTACTGCTTTTTGGTGCTAGTTGCTTTGTGACTTTTGCATCTGGGTTGTACCTGTGATTCAGCCAGAAAAATCTCATCAGAATCACCTAAAAAATAAAATTAAAAAAATTCTGTTTTCTCATTTATTTGTCAGAAATCAGGCCAAATATTGATACTCTAGGTCTTCTAGGCTTTGTGGGCTAGTCACCATTAGCTGTAATCAGCTCCTACGTATCTACAGCTGTACAGGGACATACGTATTGTATTCAAGCTCAACAGTAATATTATTAATAACCACAGCTGTAGCTGTAGTCATGGCACAGTACTTGCAGCCTTACTCTTAGATAGGGCTGGATTTTGCTGGGCATAAAAGGAATGGTTCATTATCACCTGAAGTTCTTCACTGGATTCACTGAACAATAGGTTATGGATTTGGGTTCATAACCATTATTATTCATTATATCATTATTCATAACCATTTGGATTATGAATATGGGACTTATGAATATATCCTACATAGTTAACCTTTCTTAATATAAAAACAAATAGAAAGATTCTGCCTAAATTTAATTAATGGCTGAGGGGCAGGGGAGAGGTAGGGTTTTCTCCATCACTGCCTGACTGATCCAAGTTGGGTTGTACAAACTGGCAGTTCCAAGTACCCAGAGGGAACGAAAAGGGCTCTCTTGTAGAGCAGCTGTGGGCTTCTGAGCATTTCAGAGGAGAGTTTTTTCCCCATTCTCTGTCACGGCAATCCATGCTAAACCTAGCTGGGGTAGTACAAAATAGAAAGCCTACAGTTTCAGAATGCTAGCCAGGGCAATGAGAGTGAGGTAAATTGTGTTGACTAAGGTAAGCTTAACTATACCATTGATTAAGCTAGTCAAAAGGTTTGGGGATATTCATCACATTTGCAAACTCGAAGTTAAGAAGTTTTCTAGTTTCTTTACAGGGAGCAGCTAACTAAAATGTACTTCTCCATATCAAAACCAAGTTATATATATGCTACTATAGCATTGGCAGCTGCAGAGCTGTCAGGGATTTGGTGCAATACATGTAGAAAGTCTGGGTAGAGGTGAGTGTTGGAAGAATTAAAGATTGGGTGGAGGAAAGAAATATGTCACGACACCTCTTGAACTTTCTGAGAAAGACTGAGCTATGTTGTCCAAAAGTCCTAACACTGCAACCAAGCAAAACAATTATTTGTGGTTTTCTGTAAATTGGGGAGTGGGAACATATCTGATTCTTTTAGCCAAACATCAAAGACAGCTATTTAATCATAATTGCTTCTAACCAGAACAACTTGCAAGAATTTATCGAGGCTGTAATGGTTTTATAAGTTCTCTGTAGTACACAGTTTCTTGAAGAACAAAACCATGGAAATGCATTTCATTCTGTCCTATGAAGTTTGCACATCTGTTTTAGGAGAGGCTTAACTGATAATTGTGAAGAATATGCAGATTTCTGAAGTTATTACTATAATCCTTCTTGCCTTTTTAAAAAAATAGTCTTCAGTGTGAGTCATTGTTTTCTATAAAAGAAAATATCATTTTTTTTCCTCTAAGAAATGGAGTAATATAAGTAGGAAGATCATAGGAAGCACAGAAGGCAGTCATTCTGCTGAAAACTTTATATATCTTAAAGAGAAAAACTTCACACATTATCGAACAGCTGGTAAAGACCTATAGAGATAATTCACAGGACTGAATGTCAAGTTATAAACCTATTTCAGAAAGACAGGGAGGAAAGAAAGGGAAAGGGAGGAGGAACTGCCTTATGTAAGCAAGACACTTATTCTAGGGCCTTCCTGTATCAGGATAAAGACCCGAAAGGGGTTTTGGTCCATCAGACCAGGAGTATTAAGAAGAAGAAATTTCATTAGTCTAGATAAAGGAAATGTCTGAAGAGACAATTACATGCCTGGACATCTGCTGGGCAACACAAGCAAGAGGAAAAAAATGCCTCTTAAATTCTTGGAAACTGCCAGGAACAAAATTTTCTTCCAAGAGGTGAGAGAAGGAACTGAGGATGGGCTTTTCTACATTTCATCCTGAGAAGAAGAATACTATCAAGGAAGTGAATTTTCATTACAGTGATGGTGAAATTATGAAGTTCATGATTCTTTAGGAAAAAGAGGTAAGAAGTTTGAGTACAGGATTAATGTTATTCATGGAAGGGCAGTCTAAGGGCAGAGAGGATAAAAAGAGTTGGAAATTATACAAACTTGTTATGGACTTGAAACACAAATAAGAGGACATTCTTTCATGCAGAAGCACAAGATCCTTGTGTATGAATACTCTATCAATAAGTAGAGGTTGGTAATGACTTTGTAGGTAGCTTTTCTGCAGAATAACATCTAGGAGATACTGGATGGAAAACTGAATAGAAGCCAACAATTTCAAACTGCTGCGAAATAAAAGCAAAATTCACAAAAGCACAGAAGAGTCATATGTGAAACACATGGAGTAGTGTTTTCTCTGCATAACGCTATTAAGTCCTCAGCTGGAGTGCTGTGTTTAATTTTGTTTATTTCAAGAAAGATGTGGGTGATAGGAATTATGGAAGAAAGCAAAATTGAAGGGGTATAAAATATATAACCTCTGAGGAAAGACAGATGGAATTGGGTTTGGTGTAGTGGAAAACATGCAATTAATTTTGGAAAAATATGAGAGACTGTTACAAAAACAATATACTCCAGTATCTTCCATATCTACTGTGGCACTGACTTACAGTAAGACAGACAAAAAATAGGTATTAGGAAAATGGCATTAATTTATAGATGGTTAAGCACTGGGCCAGATTACTGATGGAGCTGTTGGTATCTAGACTGTTGATTTTTTTTTTTTTTTTTTCATTTTTTTCCAGGTCAAATCAAACAATTGTCTACAAAGAAAAATTTGGTATGGATGATTTTGCCTTGAGGATTGGGGAAAGATAAAATTGTCTTCTGAGATCCTCATCTGCTCTATTTTCTCTGTTGTGCTGATAAACGTAATGAAGGGCAAAATGGAACAGAGGTAGTACATCTTGTATTTTGATTAAAGACCTGAGTTTAGGTACAAACTGAATTTGTGTAACAGCTGGTGACAGTTTTGGCAAGGGTTTCTGCTAGTGAGAGATGGGAAATTGGACAAATGGCAGAGTGACTTCATTACCTATTCCATATCCTGGGGCCAGTCATTGACATGGCATATGTATTAAATTTCATACTTCTTTTTGGAGTGAACCAATTAGTTAATTTTCAGATGAAAGTGGGGTTTGGTTTTGAGAATAGTTTATTCTCGAGTTTGCACTCAAGAACTAATTTTTATTGGACAGTTTTGGTCCTTTCCATCTTCTGCAGACCTGGAACACGGTCCCTGTGCTCTCATTTCTGCACAGTCATGATATATGCTGGAGCATGCAATGCATATCCTTCACTTTGGACTACAAAAGTATCTCTCTGTGTTTTTGCGTTCTGTGTAAGATCACTGTGACACAGCTCAGCACTCATACGCAGCTCTATAGACTGTTAAAAGACAAGATGCAATCAGTAAGTCTTAGTGTTTTGGATGCACCACATGAGATGCAAAGGAATCTCAGATTAAGTGGTAGGCCATGGAAATGTGGCCAGTCCACTCCAGTGGGGCTACTTCTGAGCAAAATGGATAAAAGCTGTTGAAATCATGAAGGCCATGGACCTCTTCAGGAGATAGATATTTTTGACAGTGTAGACATAGCTACTGATACAGTGTGTTCACTGGTGGGATTTCATAGTGTTTTACTAACATAATTCTGGGATGAATTAAGTTGTGTGGGTAGAAACCCCATAATCCATTTCTGAAAGTTCTTATTCAATGAATCAGTCCCATCTCACATCAAAAATTAGGTGGTGGTGAATTATCAACAGTTCACATATGAAAATGTGGGGAAAATACCAGATGTCTTTACTACAAGGGTAACACCAGCCAAGCCCTTTTCTTGACCTGAACAACATTTTCAATGTTCTGTGCAGTGACAGACAGGGTGTGGGCAGCTCAGAGAATTTCAGTTCATTTATTCTTTAGTCTCAGACTCTCAGAAGGAGTTAACAATTGACAATTACTTTCTTTTAAATATATGTATTTCTCAACACAGTGACAAATCTTGTGGTCAAGGACTTCTCTCTTTTGCTCCACCCTTTCCCCTTCCAATAATCTAGCATTTTATACATATATATAATTTAAATAACATGACTGAATCAAACAGGTGTCATGCATACAAATAGCATATGTTTACTACTGAATGATATTCTGATTAAATGTTTATATGGTCCCAAGGGTCAGCGAATGCAGTCCTTTTCATCTAAAGGAACCAGTGTAAACATCCCTGCTCACCGAGCATGCACTTCATGACTCTTATGAGCACATCCCTGAGTGTTTGTCCTGTCAGGACAAACCATGGTTGAAATGGAGTTGTTTTTCTGGGGAAGAAGTGCATGGACCGTGACGTTTCATTGATACTATTTAACCTAGGAAAAGGAAAGTTTAAAAAGCAGGGGTAGAAGACAAGTGTTTGATAAACACAAAGCATTTAACCCTAACTAAAATAAAATTCTTAGGAAGGCAAATAAAAATATAAATAACATATATGGTCACCTCATGACTGATGATGAGGGTGGCTGTATCAGGACCGGGCTGGAGCTGATGGCATGCGGTTCAGAAATAGAGTTTTTTCCTAAATCACCTGCTTCCCTCACCAGCTCCACACCATGGTTGTCCCCTCTTCTGAGAGCTGCAGCACCTGCTTGTGCAGCTGGTATCACCATTTCCCTCACTCCAAAACCACATTTTTCCTCTGTTTAGAAGTTTCTAATCTTTTTTTCCATGCCTTGGGTATTGAAAATCCTAGCTATCCCCTAACATTACACCCCATAGTCACCTCCAAGTTATACAGTCTCTGAGGACACGAACAGGAAGAGGCATCCTAGGTTTAATGAGGAATTAACTTGGAACAGAGGAGATAGGGCAAATTTCTGAAGGCAGCTGCCTTGTACTACTTGTGCACAAACTAAAATTGACCACCAGAATAAGTTACCCTAATTATAAACCTGGCTTAAATCTCTCAGGTTGGAGAAGATGTTGCTTCTGCTCATAAAGTTGCATTATGTGGTCACAATAGTGTTTTCCTTTAGGGTGGTTGGGTCTTTCACATGTACTTGGCCATAGTCTCTCCTGATGAAAAACATTTTGGCACTTCTGACAAAAGCAGAAGGATTTCTGCCAACGGGTGGCTCTTGCATTTCAGATTGCCATGTCCCTGGTGGCTAGTCCTGGTGCTACTGTGGCACCGAGTTCTGGTTCAGAGGGAACAAGACTGACTGGCAGGGCTGAGGGACGGAACAAAGTATTACATCTGTCTGTCGCATAGATAGCTCGTGGTGAGAGTCAGAGCAAGAACTCCATGTCACAAAGCTGACTTAGTCAAACCTTGGTGCTTAAAAGGAAGATGCTGGCATCTTCTAAAAATTCTCCCCTTTTAAGGACCATGTGGTAGACTCTCAGTTATCACTACAATCTCCTTTTTCTACTTCTTCCTCCTTCCACTTGGTAAGTAACAGGATTCACTGACCTTAGTTATCCACATAATCTGGCCAATTGGCACATAAAACTACCTCCTTTTCCCATAAGTTCTTGATTCAATCCTTCTGCTGACAGGTGAGCAGCATCTAGGAGCATGTTTTTTCCAGTGTAATCTTTAACAATTTACACTTGCAAGAATGAAGGAAGCCCTTCAGATGGACTGGGGACTGCTCAGGCAACTAAGGGCACTAGTGAGATACAGATCCTCATTTTTGTCCTGTTGATGTAAACACTAGATCAGGACTGTCTGTACTGTTTTCATGCAGTGCTGAACTTTTAGCAGTAACTGTGTTTACAATATTAAACTGGTTATGTAAGTTTACATTTCTGTATGCATCACTGCACAGTCATGCTTAGGCTTTCACCAAACTTTCCTTCCGTTGTACTTCTTTCTAAACAGATCACAAGAACTCTAATGAACTTCTGGTTGGACCTAAATTAACACGGACATCAAAAAGGTCTGATGAAGGATATTTCCTTTTCAGGAGGAGTTGGTGCTTCCAAAGTAAGCACAAGAACACACCTGAATATCTCTTAAAGATTCAGAAAATGATTAGGCTTTTCTAGTTAGCAAAAGCCTGCCAAAAAAGTAGACTATCAGAGACTAGCTTTTGAAATATATTGATCTTCCTTTATGTGGCTGTGAGTATCAGAGGAAGGGTAGGAACACTGAAAAGCAGCTGTAACTACTGCCATGTATTTTTTAATTCTTTATTCTTTTCAAAAGGATGTCAAATTATCTCTGCTGTACTACCAACATCTATTTGAAGCTCCTGAATGGTCTCATAATTGTCTAATGAATTAGTAAAGAAATAAATTCAGGTAGCACATCAGTTAATTAACTGGCCCATAAAATAACTTATGTTCAGAGAAGTAATACTTCATTTTAAGGGATATTGAGCTGCATTGCAGGACGATAGTAAAATAGACATTCTAAAAAATTACTATTTGGGATGAGTTTCAACAAAAGTAACCTCAAAGAAAAAGAAGAAATTCAGTTTTAAAATGGTTATTACTCAAATATTATTTTGATTTATTAATGGATACAAATTTAGGTCAATGAAAAAGGAAAAAAAAAAAAAAAGATTTTTATTCCTATTCTGGCTTATAACAGTCTATGTCATTGACTAGGACCCAGTTGTACTATTTTGATGAGCTGACACTTATGGAAATAATTAGAAGATCCAGCTGCACTGCTCATTACTAAATATCCTTGAAGTCAATATGCACTGTGTGTTTCCCTTTTTGATGTAATTCAAAAAAGCTTTTAATGAATTACCAGTAAATTCATACCAGATGTCCAAGACAGCAATCAGAAGTAGCTTTCAAACAGCATCACTGTGAATGCATTGGATTTTTTTTTAACTCTGTTTATATTGGATGCTATCCTATAACCAATAAGAAGACACAATCTGAACATTTATCATTCACTTTTACACCTCCACCCCATTCACATTGTATTGCTGTTGAATACAACGTTCTGCTACGTTCCCCTACCTATAAACATGGTAAAAATTAATCTAGCTTCAGAACCCAGTTATTTCTCCTGAGAGCTTGGAGATTTATTTATTTTTTAATCAAGAAAGTTATTATTGTCTCTTTTCCAGCCCCAGACCCCAGCATGAGTTTATGATAGCTTTAACCGGAGTCCAACAGGGAATGATCCCTCCCTTGCCAAAAGCACATAAAAGTCCAGCCATGGAACAGGACAAAGCCAAGATTTACTGCAGTGTGAAAAATGAACAAGAGGGAGGGTGAGAAACCCTTCTCTGCCAGCAGCTCAGAACATGGTGGGACACACAACATTTAAATTCCTGCTCTGCTGGATGTGGGTCGCGGGTCTGGCTCTGAGTCTCCCTGAGGAACAGGGTGTCCTGGTGCCAGGACACGAGCCCTGCTGCAGCAGGGCAGAGGACACGCAGTCGTGCTGGTGGGATGCCCAATAGCTGTCAGGGCACTTTGGGTCCTGCTCTTGGTCCAATTAGTGACGAGTTATGTACACGGCATGAAGCGGTTTTACAGGAGAGATTAGACACCTGGTGATTAGCAAATTCTCCTTGCTAGTGCGGGAGGATTAAAGTTCTCTCTGGAAAATTACAGGTCTGCACTTGGCTCTCCTACAGCCTACACTGGGAATGGGATTCAGCTGACAGATTCAGGTATCTACATTTATGTGACTACTTGTCAATGCCTGCATACGAACTGTATGTCCAAACTCCCATTATACCCACCAGGAGTCTAGTCAATAATGTAGATCTCTACTTTAAGGTGAACTGACCAGTTTTCTGTACTCTGGGTATCTCACTTACTCTATAAACTAGATTTTCATTGACAGTAGTTGGAGCTGAACACCTTTACAAGCAGACACCTAAAATAATATGTGTCTGAATATGGGAACTTTATCCCACCTTGAATATTAAGGGGTACCTCATGACATTTTTTCAAATGACAACCCATTTTTTCCCAGGTGAAAGCCTGTACAGAAGATGGTTCAGGATGGTCAAAACTTTCAGTAAGCATGCTATTTATTTAAATAAACCAAATCCAGAATCCATTCAGCTCTAGTATCCTCTTGAAAGGTTACTCTGGAAGAACCTCAGTAGTCTTAGTTGATATTCTCATGGAGATTAAAAAATTAAGTTGAGTTTAGGATAACTGTGCTTCTTTCTGTCTGAGAGTAAGTACATAAAATTCACACTTCAAAAAAGAACATATAATTTGCTTAAACCTTGTATTATGAAAGGCTGTGCTTGTGGTTGTTTCCTTCTGATGATTTTCATTTCAAATGTCAACATGTGTTTTGAAAATATTGTGAGTTTAGAGTAACCAGCAACACTGAAGAAGAGTAGTGACTGGTAAATATTATGGACTTGCATTGAGTGATTTGAGTATTAACATGCAGAAAAGTCGTGTGGCTTGTTGTGTCAATCGTCATAGACATGAAAAGAGACTAGCTAAAAGCCACAATTTTTAAACCATATATATTAATTTCTCCTACTTTGGTGGTCTATTTCATATAAAGCCAGGAATTTTATTGTGTTGGATAAAATTAGCTGTTACTGATGTCTTCACTGAAGAGTAGACTGCAGAATCACAGGCTTCTGGTATCCATTAAGGTAGATTTAATACATGAAAATAAAATAATTAAATTTATCATATTATTATCATAATATTATTCATAACATCATTAATATTATTAATATTATCATAATGTAGCATAATATTGCCACTGTAACTGGCAAGAATGAGTTACAAGTTGAGTAGAGAGTCAAGGAGAGGTATATCTTGTTTTCCTTTGCTTTATCACCTTGTGAAGAAGGAAACTGTTCCCATCAAATTCAGTAGGAAAAGTACCTTGCACTAAATGCAGTATTCAGGGAAGTTTTCAAAATATATTTAAAATTATTTTGTGGGCAAATTAATTTTTATATAGCTACAAAAAGACAATGGCTTTTCAAGTATAATTTTATTAAATAATATTCTCTAAATGGATAGATTATTTTTATAGTCTTCAAAATGCTACACTCCAAAAGCTTTCCTAAAAATATTGCAGAGTGAAGTTCAAAGTAGCTTCCTTAAGATAGTATTTGAAACTTTGAGTACAGAGGAGACATGAACATGGAAATTAAGGATTGTTATTGTAGTACCAGCAGATGCTTTTATGTGCATATCCTGAGTTAAACTAAATAGAAGTTCTTTCATCAGAAGCTAGAGGGTTCACAGCAGAGGCAAATCAGACTCTTGATTCAAGGAAGTGAATGTGGGGAATTAAACTGACACTCCATGCAAAACTTTCCTTACGTTATATCCCTTATGCTGAATGATTTATTTAAAAGAGAGGAAAAAGATCTCAGTAACTGAAGTCAGCACTGTTTCTTAGTTCAGTAACAACACTGCCTTGACAGTAAAACAGTGAGGAAACACCAGTGGAAGCACTGTAAGAAAAAGCTGAACAAGCTGGTGAATTATCAGTATGCAGGGACACGCGCGTGTAGGAACACGCTCAGCCTGACTTCGCAGCAGCCAGCATTTGCAGTCCAGGCTCTAACTGAAACGTGATAAAAATGTGAAGGGCAATCTAATTAAAAAACTTGAAACACTATGCTGAGGTCATTGTTGTTTACCTCCCACTATGAAAGATGTGCCCTCTGTTGCATGCTATATAGTTATAAACAACCCTGTAGAAAGGCACTGTGGCAACCAAGATGCCTCCTGCTCTAATTCCTGGGGCTATTCTTTCTCCGCTCTGTCCTCAACCTCAAATAACTCCTTCTTTCTGCCACCACTGGCCTCACCACCCTTCTTGGGCAGCTACTGGCAAGGCTCAGCTGTGCTTGTCCCTGCCTCGTGCCTCTCAAAGGTCACCGAGGACAGGAGCCCTTGCTGCTGCTCTGTGTGCCACCAGCGAGAAGAGGCAGTCGGAGGCCCAGCCTTGGCTCTGTAAGAACTTGCAGAACAAACCAAAAAAATCACTGGACATCAAAGGGAAATCCAGATGTTTCCCTCCCCTCTCTGATCATGATTGGTGTTCAGCCATTACCCTCTCACAGTGAGAACAATTTTATTCTTGGAGCTGTTATTACATAACACCCCTAAATTAGTAATATCTTGAGTTTTGATAATGACTTTCATCTGAGGCTAAAGGTGTTTTGCAAGAGTTACATTATTGACTAGGTTTCAGCTTCCTAGTGAAGTGGCAAAACGTTTCATGAGCCTTATTTTATATCAAGAAACTGGGGAACAGTATTTGCGTACACAATCAGTTAAGTCAATCATAAGAAAGTAAACCTAGCCAAGACATGCTGAGTGCTAGCATTGAGATCCAGCTACAAAATCAGGCATTAAAATATGGAAAGTTGTGGTAAAAATGTAATTTAAAATAGACAAGTGAAATTTGGGGATATGGTGTCTCTCTCATTGCAAGGCCTTTGAAGGTTATGGCTGGTGTGGTATATGCAGATGAGATACATTTGGTGACTGGCTTGACCAGTGTTTAATCTAAACTTTGTTACTAAATCTCATCTCCATTTAATGTGATAGTTATCAAAATCAAATTACACTTAAAACTTCTGATAACAAATTACTAGCAAATAGACTGGAAGTTTATAGAGTGGCAGGCAGGTAACTGGATATAACCGCTAACAGAGAAATAAAATGCCTTCTTCCACCAAAGGGTGGTGACATAGATGGGGGAGCACTACTGATTTGTTGAAGGAGTCAGAAAATGCTAAAAAAAAAAAAAAATCCTGTTTCTTCTTATTACTTAGATTTTGTAATTATTATGGAAGAGGCATAGTACCCTCACACCTTCATTCAATTACTGTTGTCTCCCCTGTAGACTGATTTTGTATGCATGGAACAGGAATGTCCCTTCAGCCAGAGAGGAAACTTTAAGTCAGGTTTAGTAAATGACTTACCCGTTTTACAACACCCTTACAAAATGTACTATCACTTTTTATGAGAGGGTGACTTATGTTTAATATTCTAAAGAGGCAAAAAGGTTATGAACCTGGGGCTTGCCCTTGACATTCATACAGGGTGACAGAAACAGGGAGTGGGGTTAATTTCAGTTTACCTTTCAGTGTAGAAAAACTGCCTTTTGCCATGCACATCATACTGTCATGAATAGTCATAGCAATACATTGTGATGAGTAGGACACATCCCTTTCTAAAGTTAACTAATTAACCCAAACAAACATCACTGGCAGAGGGGCTGGACAAGCTGGATAGCTGCTTAGCTGTGCAGAAGATAAAAGAGTTGCCCTGCTGCACAAGACCAGTATTTAGAAGCCAATCATTACTGGGTACAGCTCAGAGGATCTTGTGCTTCACCAAGCTGATGTATACCATCAGGCAGAAAACTCAGAGAACAATCTTCCCGTTGCATGGGGTTTTGCTGCACTGTAAATCAGCTTAGGGGAAGTACACTTCCAGCCTTGTGAGCAGAACACAGTCTATAACATCACAACCTGGTGATGTAAGGATGTGAAAGGTGACAAAAGGATGTAAAAGATTTAGAGATATACATTTGTCTATCACATTGGTTATTTTCTTTCTAATAAGAAATTTTAGACACTTTTCTAAATTTGTGTCTATCATAGGCCACAGTTTTAGCTGACGCGGGCACGCTCTTATCCAGAAACAAGCACAGGGACATGCTTTGGGAGGTGGAGAGATCAACATTCCAGTTTTAAATCTTGGAAATTGGCATAATTTATCAAAAATAACAACCAGTGAAAAATAATGCTTTTCTTCTTACCAATATCTTATTGTTTTCAGGGAAGTCATGCATAATATTGGTAAGTTGCCATCCATTTCATACAAAAAAAATAATTTCCCATGCAAAATGAAGCATTTTCAGCCTCGGTTGCAGTGTGTAAATGTTTGTTGGATAGAAATGTAATGAAAATTATAAATTATTTTCTGATAAAATGACCTGCCACAGAAGTTAAGTATTTGTCATATAATTTAATATCTATAAGGATATGAATTGTTATTTACTTCTTCTTTATCAAATCTTCTACATATTCCGACACGTCTGTGCTTGAGGAATGGGAATTAGAAATGCACAATAAAGATGAAATTTCGATCATTTCCTCCAGCATGTGGGAAAATCATGCCCAGGAAAGTTGGAGTTGTTTCATGTTTCCCTAGAAGGGATCCACAAAGCCGTGTCTTCCCCTCATTAAAAAAAGTATCAGTTCCCAGTTGTCCTTCTGACCTATTTTCACTGAACCAGATTCCAGCCAAATTTGACATCTGCTGTATAACACTTGAAACATTTTTCCTATCAGTGTGGCATTTCAGCTGGCGTTCTCCAGAAGTCATTAACATTTTTTTCGTTCTTTTCTCAAATTATCCCAGTGGCTAATTTCCTTGCTATTTCCAATATCTGTGTTGGCAGGATCTTACCTGTAAGACAATAAGATTGACCTTAGCGTCAAAACAAATTTAAAATGACAGGGTTTCTAGACAGAGGATTTCTGAAATGCATGCCACTTCCTGAAAAATCAAATATCAACAGAGGTAAATTTATTATTCCTACCTGATAGACTTTGGATGTTTTCAAAAAACTTCTATGAGCCACTGAGATTTCCTTTATTCCATTTTATATATATTTCAGTTATTCCATTTTATATATTTCAGTTCTCTCTTCAGAGGCATGCAAGAGCCAGTCCTTTAATATTTGCTTTTTATAGAGCATGTAATGATGAAAGTCCTAAAGAAGACGAGACAACTGAGGGCTGTGACAGCATTTTGCACAGGTCTCGCAGCCAGAAAATCAGTTTTTACTCTGAGATTACATGAACTTTGAATACAACAAATTCTTTGGGAAAGGGAAAGCAGAATAAAATACAATGAAATCTTTCTGAAACTAATTACTCTTCTTGATTAGACCACTGATTTCTAATGTGAGGAAGAGGTGTCAATTTGGGAGTACCTGCCATTCCTTAATGATTTGCATCCTACACGGAGAAATACAAGTCAAACTGGAGCACGTGCAGATGTGCAGATATTCTGAAGCAGTAACTGGCCAAGTAAAGAGGATCAGTATGAAGGTCTGTTTGAAAAAAAAAAAAGTTTCATGTGAAGAGAAAATTTTCTCCAGCATCTGTTTTGCTGTGTGGAGGCAGCTGTTCCCCAAAACTATTATCCTGCCCTAAACATGGCTGCATGGCAAGCTGACTTTATGTAAATTTGACTTTACATCATGCAAAGTTTGAGTGAGTGTTTTCCTGCTGGTGAGAAACTTTCTCAAGCTTCATCAAGACCCTTTTCCGGGCGGATCTTTAGGCTCCAAAGCAAAATCCTTATGTGTGACTATGGCTTTAACTATAACTTGTAGCTGTAGTTATTGGAGGCACTGTGACGGATCTAAACACACGTGCTACTTAGAAATAATGCTACTTAGAAATTCAATCACCTCCTGATCCAGTTTACTGGATTAATGGAGGTGGCCTTGATATATAAATGAAACAAAATGGTCTGGCTTTTCAGCTAAGCTTGAAACTCAAGTATTTCATGGAATTATAGGATGGTTTGGGTTGGAAAAGACCTTAAAGATCATCTAGTTCCAACCCCTCTGCATGGGCAGGGACACCTTCTACTAGACCAGGTTGCTCCCAGCCCCGTCCAACCTGGCATTGAACCCTTCCAGGGAGGGGGCAGCCACAGCTGCTCTGGGCACCCTGGGCCAGTGTCTCACCAACCTCACAGGGAAGAATTTCTTTCTTATATTTAATCTAAATCTGCCCTCTTTCAGTTTAAAACTGTTACCCCTTGTCCTGTCACTGCACTCCCTGATGAAGAGTCCCTCCCCACCTTCCCTGTACCCCCTTTAAGCACTGGCAGGCCGCTATAAGGTGTCCCTGGAGCCTTCTCTTCTCCAGGCTGAACAACCCCAACTCTCTCAGCCTGTCCACATAAGGGAGGTGTTCCAGCCCCAGGTCATCTTTGTGGCCTCCCCTGGACCCGCTTTAGCAGTGTCATGTTCTTCTTATGTTGGGGGCCTCAGAGTTGGACCCAGCACTGCAGGCGGGGTCTCTCAGAAGT
This sequence comes from Tyto alba, assembly GCF_018691265.1. Lineage (NCBI taxonomy): Eukaryota > Metazoa > Chordata > Aves > Strigiformes > Tytonidae > Tyto > Tyto alba. The sequence continues at coordinate 7,690,001 of NW_024881313.1, forward strand.
GGAGTAAGTGGAGTAGAGGGGCAGAATACCCTCTCTTGACTTGCTCGCCACTCTTTTCTTGATGCAGCCCAGGACACGGGTGGCTTTCTGGACTATGAGCACACATTGCTGGCTCACAGTCACTTTTCCAGCCATTAATACCCCCAAGTCCTTCTCTGCAGTGCTGCTCCCGAACCACTCCTCGCCCAGCCTGTATTTGTGCTTGGGATTGCCCCGACCCACGGGCAGGACCTTGCACTTGGCCTTGTTGAACTCCATGAGGTTCACACAGTCCCACCTCTCCAGCCTGTCCAGGCCCCTCTGGATGCATCCCTGCCCTCCAGCACGGCGACCGCACCGCACAGCTCGGGGTCACCAGCAAACTTGCTGAGGGTGCACTCAGTCCCGCTGTCCGTGTCGCCAGCAAAGATGTTAAACATCACCGGTCCCAACACTGACCCGTGAGGAATGCCACTTGTTCCACATATAGATCCATAAAGTCCTCATAGACTCCAGGTTGTCACTCTGACTTCAAGTAGAGCAGGACTGTATGCCTTTTTCTCTCCCACATACGTAATTTTCTTAATTTTTGTCCATAAACTGTTATCAGTAATTGGCATTAGTGTATTTATCAGTTTCAGTATATCAACCAAAAAGAATAAAATATTAATTTACCCCTGAGAAAACAAAGCTGAACCATATAAAGCATTAAAACATGGTTTGCTCCATTTACTGTCTGCAGTTCCTGTCTTGTGGAACATTTGTTTCTTAGCATTTCATGCTCTACTCGGCAGGTTAGTCACATGAGACCTCACTGGCACTGCAAAATCGTAGGGCTTTCTACCTTTGTATGTATTATATTTTAAATACCTGAAAAAAGATAAAAGCCATGGAAAACAGACTCCACTGTGTAAGTCATGTGAAGGGGAGATGACCAATTCAGAGAACTTGCAGACACACTGCACACTTTCAGGAAACTATTAAAAAACCTTCATAGCCAAAGGAGTTAAAAAAAAACCCAACCCCAAACAAATCAAAACTAATGGTCCAGAAATGTTAAAGCAGATAGTGCCTTTCCTGAAAGTTAAGTATTTACTGCTGTTACCTTCACTGAAATGTTGATTTGTTTCTGATGCACAATTCAAATGTTAGATAATGGAACTGGATGACATAAAAGAATGTATCTGGGTTTATCCCAAACTCAGTATCCAGCATTTTCAGAGGTTTGCTCAAGTTGGCTCTCTTCTTAGCAAAGTTTATTTTTCATATCTGCTTATCTCAAAATTGAAGGACCCAGCTGGGACTGCAAGTAGAAAAGCCAAAATGCTGTCTGAAAAAATTATGCTTATAGTATTTCTAGATCACACAGCACAGTTAAATCTCTAAAGGAAGACTGCTTTGGAAAAGTATAGACTTCATTTACAACCTGAAGATGTCCAGTTAGAAGTGCTTTCCAGCTTGCACCACAGTTCACAGTACAATTCCATAATTATATTATTTAGGAAGGATTTTTCTTTATGCTGACATTAGTTGAAGGGGAAAAGAAAAATAAAGAATATTCTATATATAAAAAAAAAGGTCTTCTTTCATAATTTAAATGATCCAAGCCTACATAGTCATGGCTGGCCTTCTACTTATTTATTTGTGAGAGGAAGAGAAAGCCAACCCTACACAGGCTGTTCCAGGAATCATCTCACTAAAAGCACGTGGGTAGCTCAGTCCAGCAATCTTGCCACTGACACTGCATCTGAAGAGACAACGGCACATAAACAATTTTTAAATCATCACACAAACAATTTTTAAAATTACAACAAAGTAACAAATTCCATAGCATAGTACATTTCAGCCAAATACCAAAGTTTCCTACATTACTGGGGAAAAAAATTGTTGAATCTACTTACATCTACAGAGTGGTCCAGATGAGAGCTAATGCTCTATGTGATTAATGGAAAAGGCTGAGGTTATTAATACTATGGAAAATATTTTGTTAGGTAATAAACATATATGAAAACATTTTAAATACTTTGTCATATCTGGACTGATGCTTCTGTAAACAATTTTTGTTTTGTTTTGTTTCATTTTGTTTTTTCTGAAGGGAGACCACATAATCCAACAAGTGTGTAGGAAGCTAATACCAGGAAGAGGTGAGCATTACATCTGAAGGGAAGGGCATAGGAGTGCTGCTGGCGTGCAGAGAGGAGAGCTGCATAGCTTCAAGGGTGATGGCATCTGTGTTGGGGCTGCCTTTCAATACAAGGAGTCTTGTCAGTTTATGCATTTCCCATTGCAGACAGAGAATGCTTGGGATGCTTTACCTCAGTTTGTGTAGCCTGAGCCATTCCAAATATGCTTTTCATAGATTTCTCATATTTTTGAAAGCTCACTAAGTTGACCAAAAAATATTAGAAAATACTATGATCTGGCAGCATTCATACCTTGCTCAGCTTGAGATAATATTTATGCCATTCTATCTGATCTGATACAGCACTTAATGAGGAAATAAAAGTACAGGCTGCTATGAATTAGTCATTAAAGTGTGGGCAATTTTAAAGAAAGAAGCTATTATTTGGTCAAATCAATTTGTCTAGTATCAACTGGAAGGCCTCTGAGGGATCCCCAGAAGTAAAGAGGGAAAAAGAAGGTTTGCCGTAATTGAAGGTTGATCTTTTCATGTTGAGTGATGAACTCCAAATATGCAGATTAAGTATTGTGTAAAAACCACAATTAACTAGTTTTTCACATTGACTGGAGTTTGGGCTGTAAAAATAGATCATGTAAATAGCTGAAAAAGCATACAGAGTATATACAGAAATAGCCAGGCTGCCTCTCTTTTGTCTGATGAGTAAAATGGAAAAAAAGAAGTAGAAGCTCTAAGAGGAAAAAAATTGTCCAGCCCACATATCGGTGAAAGCTAAGAAAACAAACACATCTTCAGTCAGAGTTTTTAGTATTGTATGAATAAGCCCACTGCAATAATTAGAAACTGTGACTTGAAAATATGAGTAAGACTACATTTGAAAAGGAATAACACAAAATCAAATTAAACTTATCACCCATTCTGGTAATTTATACTTTTGTATTGAACAAGTATCCATGGCATTTGAAACCTGGAGTTTTCCCAAAGCCTTTCGGTGCCTCCAAACCGTGACAGGACTCATTCTTTTTGATGAAACTGGTTAGAAAGCAAATTGTGCAGCTGAGCAGTGAGAGGACCAAGCTTTGTGCTGTCTCTCCGAGGTTTGGACCCTTGCTGGGTGGCACTGTGGTTCTGGAGGCCCACCACTGCTCCAGACTCCTCATCTGCTGATTGAACTTAAAATATAAATGCAGAAGCTGGAAGCAGAGGATAGCTTCTAGGACTCTGCTTTCCTGTACTGGTGGTGCAGCTGGAGATACCAGTACTGGAGAGGAGCAGTGAGGCGAAGTTCATATGTTCCTATTACCACAGGGCTGGCTGGGGCAGCTCCTGCAACTGAGAGTGCATCCATATTGAAAACAATCCTCCTCTTCCATGGAAAAATGCAGCTTCCAGCTGACCAAAACACTTTGTAACCTTTTACCAAATCCTACATGTACTTCCAGGAAAAAAAAAAAAAAAAAAAAAAAAAAAGAACGAAACTAAAACTGGGATTCCAAAAGTAAAATATTTTGATTTTCTTCAGTTCTGAATTATGACTTCTTACATTTTTTCCCCCGACTTTTTAGAAACAGATTTATCATTTCCTTTTTCTCCTCAAATATAACACTCTAACACTTTATTCTGGGGAAAAGAGTCCAAACTTTTCTTCTCCCCACCAAAAGTATTTTTTCATCTTGTTGGTTGTTTTGATGAGAGAACATAAATTTGTTTCGATCCCAAACCCCAATTATTTCCCCAAACCCGTTATTGTACTTTTTACAAATGGAAAGATGGAGAAAAATTCCATCACTCGGGTTCTTTCCAAAATTACCTATCAACAACTTATTCACTAATTGTGGAGAACAAAGCTGGGAGTCAAGTTGTTGTTGAATAAGTTACTTGGTGAGGAAGAACTCCATCAAAAAAGTTTTGTTTTTGTTTTTTTTTTTTTTTTTTTTTTTTTTTCAAGCGCCCATTGACTAACAGCTTCTGGGAGGTGAACATCTGAAAATGTCACCTTATACTTGGAAGCAGACACATTTGTCAACATTATCACTGGTACTTGCAAGTGTGTTTTGTACAGGAACAGCAGACTGTACTGTCCAGTGTGAATGGCTGTATTTTTCTTTAAAGCTCATAAATTCATTGTCAGTGAGGGAGGAGAGGAGGGCTCTTTGCACAGCAGGTCTTCCAGTCCTACGAATCAAACTACCTTCAACTCTGGAAATATCTACAATAAGAAGAAGCAATGGTGTGGGAATAAGCTCCACATTTGCCTGCACTCAGCACTTAATTCACCCTGAGGCAGGCAGGAGCGTATCTATTCACTGCAAAGCCACATCCCTGCAGCTGACCTTAGCTGAGTGCTTGTTCTTGGGTATCCCCTGTCACAACTTCATTGCTGTCTTGCCCTAATTTCCTTATTTTCTCTCCCTAAAATTAAGCACTTTTCCTACCCCGTATTAACAGCTTTATTTAAGATATACATCTTCATGTATTGCATCTGACATGAAAAGTCTGGAGACGTCTTTGTGCCACTGCAATAGAAGTAAAGAAAATACAGTAACACAATTCCGTAGTCCTCAGCAAAAGACAACTGAATTGCTAAGCAGCAGCGTTTGTTGGTGCTGCCACTTCCTAGAACCTGTCAGTAAACTCTCAACAAAAGCCTTTGTTCTAGTTTTTAGAAATAAATTAAGGCAACCTGTTAAAAAATAAAAAAGTAAATGAATAACCTATTAAGTCACCACAAGTTCCTAAGTCTGTGATTTTATCTCGGAAAAAGCTGGCAATGGCTCTGTGTCCATTTTATTTTATAAAGGAAATTTGAAATGAAAAGCTCCCTTAGAACTCAAACAGTCAATTTTTGCAGGGAGCAAACTTTCAGCCGAATTTTGTTCAACCTGTAGGCATTTTGTGCTAGTGACACAACAGCAGCTCCAAGAGATCACAGGCAAATTAAGCCCATAATGCTACTCTGCCCTTCAGCTTTGTTCTTCCATCCCAGTGCTGGCCTGATGGTCAGGTCTAGCAAACTGTGATTGATTTTATTTTAGAGGATCAGGGTAAAATGTCTAGCTGGGCAGAGGAACCTCCAATGATTTGGAAGGGAATTGCAAGAGAGAGAACTACATATCTGTGTAATTGCAGGAGATGTTCACCTTTCATACAATACTTAATTACTTTTATCTTAATTCACTTTTGATTCACGTAGGAAAAATTAATTCACCTAAGAATTCCTACAGGAAGGTAAGCTAAAATTTGTATTAAACTTGCTCTTTTGTGTCCTGTTTCTCTTTTTACTCTGATGACCTCATCTCCGAAAAACTTCACCTTTTCACCTTTCATCTTCACGTTGTATCATTCATGGTGATGAATTTTCTCCATGCTGGTACTCTCAGTGTTTTGGACTAACCCAAATTAAAGCACTTTGGTGACTTAAAGTGTACCTACAGAAGAAGGCCTAGTTTCCACATCGCTCATCCCCTGACCTGACACAGCCTTAGTTCTGCGGCGTTTCTGTACATGATGTGAGAGTCTCCGTGGGGTGCGGGGCCTCCCTTCCGTGCCGGTGATCCAGCTCACCTGGCTCCACATGTGGTGGCTCATGTCACCACACATCTGCCCTGCAGTTGGGCTCTTCCTGAGTCACCACAGAAGCCCTGCTTGCACTTTGCTTGTCAGCACATGGGCACCTCACGGTATGTTGTCCCCAAACAAGACAGAGGTATTTCCATAAAGGTCTCCCACAAAAACTGTATGAAATAGTAGAAAACTTCCTAAGAACAAAAGAAAAGTCAAACCCACCAAAATCCATAGTTATTCATCAAATCAACCACAATCAGGCAGAAGTGAAGCCTGGGAGCTTTCAAGAGGAGAAATTTTTCTAGAAGCCATGAAAGCTACAGGAGTGCTGGAGCTGCTTTGATTTGTAAATTACACCACGTGCAATTGTTATTAACACTGACTCAGGATAACCTCTTCCAATTAGAGTTACCTCTTGTAAGCATTTATAATCAGTTACCTTATTAGTAACTCCATCTGTAACCAAACAATGTGCATTTATGACCCATTACAGTCACATATGTATAAAAGCCAGACCCTGAGCCAACACTTACACAGCAGAGGTTGTCAGGGGCAGAGGAATAGTTTTGAAGACGCTACTTTAAAATCTTCTTCCTGTGTCATAAGAAGACCAGTGCCAGATGTGGTGGGCAAAAGCCTGTACCTTTCAACACTATCATTGTCTTAATAGCCCACAGCTTGTTTACTTAATTGTTCTGCTTCCCCCCCAAAGGTTCATGATGCTGCAGATGTGGAAGAAGACTAACAGTTGAATGCGAAGTTCTGGAAGCAGCTTCATGAAAGGTTAAGTTCAGGTGGCCTTTTACAAGTTAGGACTACCCTGCAGGTAGTCTGATTCTCTTCACCATTATATTACATGATAAATCAGCAATCACAGCAACAGAAGTACTTCTAGGAGAACGGGAATATTAGAAGTTGGAGAACTGTTGTGTTTGTGAGACTGTGTGCCAGTACTGAAAGCTGGCAGTAACTGCTGACCAGGTCCTGATCTTTCGCTGCAACTTGTTACTGAAGGCTTTTAAAGTAAAACCTTCATTTCTTTAAAAGCGCACATGAATTCATAAGACAAAAGAATATTAGGCATGAAAAGTTCACTGGAAAACACAGCAGGAAAATGATATGTGAGATAACAGTACTAAAAAGGAGGAAAAAGTGTGTTTACTGTAACCTTAGATGGTGACAAAAGATGAGTTCACCAAGTAGGTGTAGATCTGGATGTGAACACCAAACAGTGCAGCCAAAAGTAAACTTGTTGCCAAGATCTGGTAGTTTATTCCTGACACTGCTACCCTGTCTGAAGTTTTAGGAATCAGAGTTGCAATTCGTACACATGCTCTGTACTTGTGATTAGTAAATCAGCACAAAAAGAGGTTTGACAGCCTCCCTTGGGTGGTGACCACTCAGGCTACAAGAGAAATTAATTATTTAGAGCAATTTGTGTCAGGCTCGCTCACAAATACTACTGGTGCAGAAGCATTTGTAGCTGGAAGAAGACAGACGCTCTTCTCAGATAATTGCTTTTGACAAAGTTTTCCTTAAAAACTTGGTATCATGACAGTTGCTTTTTACGATAGATGGAAATGATCATTTAACGCCGTGCTAATAAATGTGTCCTAAGAACAGGTCAGACTTGGCTGTTATCTACTGCTATAGATAAACTGTAAATGGGACAAATATACGGTCCTAAAAAGCATGATCCTGAGTCATCACTGTGTTTCTGCTTTTATGGAAATGATCCTGGAAGATGGCCCAGGCATATCAAAACTATCGGAGATTATCTTTATCTTCAACAGGAGCTTGTGCCTGCAGAGCCAAGAGCTTCCTGAGGAGAAAGGGCACAGAAAACCAGGGTTAGAAAGGAAAAAATGAGCATGAAAGGAGTAGAGGGACTTAATTAGGGAACCATGAAATCCCAGCACCTGGAAATCTGAATGAAGTGGGATAACTGAAGCCACATGCCCCAGTGGGCTGAAAATACAGCCCACTGACCGCTGTCTTGTTTTCTTGTCCAGCCTAGCTCTAACTTTGCACCAACAGGGTGGGTTTACCAGGCGGAAAGCATTTAGCACGCTTCCTTCCCCTCCCGCCTCCTCGTCACCAGGCGCACAACCCATCTGCTAGTAACGCACAGCCAGGAGTGACCATGCCAGCTCAGGGCCCCAGCCCCAAATCAGGGCTCACCTCCTCAGTGCTGGTGACCCCTCAGTGCTCGCGCTGGTGCCAGCCTGCAGCGGATGGCTCTCTCGGCTTAGGAAGTTGAGGAGTTACCAGGAGCGGAGGTGGGGGGCATGGTTTTTATCTGAACTGACAGCTACTGTGGGTGCAGTCGGCTCGAACACCCTCAAAGGCTGCAGGACGTGTCGGGGTCTTGTGGTGAAAAGCGCTGGGTTCCTGGGATGCAGGTGGCATGTTCCTGTGAAATATAGTAAAAATCTCACCCTAGCTGCTTTGATATCCCTGGTGCCTCACCACAGTTAAGGAACTTAGATGAATGAGGTGCTCCCAGTATCGAGGAGTAAGGTTTTGAAACCCACCAAGTACCACCAAGGGCCCAGTTCTGAATTCCTTCTGGCTTATAGATACCATGGGGAGGTTCTGAAACTCCAACTCCACCCTTATATACTTCTGAAAAAATCTCTCCCACCAAGTCTGATGCTCAATAGTTCATGTAAACCAGAAAGCTACTGTAACAGCTCCTGTGAGAAAGACTTGCTCTCGCTAATGATCGTGGCCTTATCTCCTTCCTACTCAGATTTGACTCAAAAAGCTATGCCGATGCTTCTGGCAATATGGTGAGAATGGAAAAATATCCCTACCAGCACTTATCTTTGTTTGGCTCATTATTAGCTACAAGACCAGGGTATAAGCCATGTTAAAGCACAAATACTGCTTTCTTCTCTTGGTGCTAAGTATGAGTACTGCAGTTTACTATGAACTCATAAAATATTCATTTAGGCTGTAAGAAAGAGTTAAGCTTTCCCAGACAACATTAGGTCATCCATCCAGTAAAAATTCTTCAGTAAAAATTCAATAATGTTTCTTCAAGAGGGCTCAAACCAAATTTTTTTCTCCTTTGATCTGAACAATGAATGGTCATTGTAGCAATGCTGATTTCAGCCACAAATCTGTATCCACACCTGGCCTCAACTTCAGCTGGATTTGATCAATGGGATCCATGCAGGAGGGGCGGCAGATGTCTGCCCGGCAGACACACGCTCAGTGGGAGCGAAATAGTGACGACTGTCAGCACTCTCCTTCAAAGGGCTCCAGAACAGTGAATTCTTCATCTGTCTTGGGAGGCTAGGTCTTGCTCTTGGGGAGGATTTTTATTTATTTATTTATTTATTTCCACATATATTCAAAACTGTCATTTGGTCTGTTTAGGTGAGAAAAATTTGGCATGGGCAGCTCTTGTTTCTCCATCCTTCCTGACCCCTTGATGATAGGCTTTGTTTTTTTTTGTGTTTTTTTTATACTGTTTTTGTTTTTGTTTTTGTTTTTTTTTTCAAATGCATTAGTTTTTATAACAGTTTAGAAAAGAAAAAAAACAACTAGCAGAGAACTTCTGCATTTAGCTGTTATTCATCTCTTTTCTGAGAATAGATTTGTATGTATTATAACTAATATGTAATACAACATAATATATATCATACATCATAACATATCATAACACAATATAAATAATCTATATATAATATATTATATGTAATATCTCTCTCATTTATGAAGAACTGATGAGATCTAAAATAAAAGCAATAGTATGAATGTTCTTTCTAGGTGTGGAGGCATGATGTGAACAAACACTGTTTTGTACATGTGAGCTATGTACATCAGGGACAAAGCATCTCACACAACATTTTCAGAAGTGACCAGTGACTTTGCTGCCTCATTTAGAAGAAACCTTGAAAATGCTGGATTCTTGCCAGGAGAAAAGTCCCCCTTGGATTTGCCCTCTAGAACTCAAGACACTCTCTAAATCTGTAGTCACCTTCTAAACTTCAGGCCAAGATACAACTTTGTTTAGATCAAAGAGTTTCCTTGTGGGAGAGCCTTCCTGTGTCTCTATAGCAAAAGGATTGTCAGTGTGTTAGCCAGTCTCTCATATCACATCTTGGCAGAGTATATAAGGCACAAATGTGCAGTGATTCATGTCCCCAAAAGGCAAGACAGCATTACACAGAGATTTCCCTGGAAGTCCTTCTTGGCAAAGGGGAATTTGCTGCTTGTGTTCAAGGAAATATGTTGGGAAATACTTAAACCTTGGGGAATCACATTGAGATACAGTGAGTCACACCTATGTTGGCAAAGTAGTGGAGAAGGGAGACGGGGAGGACACCCTAGAAATGGGGCTGGATTGGCTGCTGTGCCTGGAGTGGGGTGATGTGCATGGGGTCACAACGTGTGTTTATGTCACTCCTTGAAGGACTCCACAACTGGACTGTGTGCAGAGCCCAAGAAGCTGGAAAGCTGCAATCAAACCCAGGTGAAAATAAATGGACAGTCTGTCTGTTAAAACAGAGATGGCTGGGCATTCCCCTCCCCTTTGCTGCCAGGGTCATGAGAGTGTAGGGCTCTTGTAGGAGAACCAGGATGTAACTGTATGCCGGGGCGGTGAGATTTCCCTTCGTGAGCCGTAATGGAAGTTCTCAAAACATAAGAGTAGGAAAAAGAGCCAGAATAGCCCAACAGAATCCATTTCCCTTCTTCAATGTTGTAGCAATTGTGTAACACTACACGTCTGAGCCTCTTCCCTTGCATTTCCCCTCCACTGAGCACCTTCTGCTTGTTTTGTTCTTTCGCATGTGTTGCTTTTGTCCAAGTTGGAGACCTCACATGGATGCCAGAAAGTTATTTTATGCAATGAGGCTTTCCCCTAAAACAGGCTTGTGGTTCAGCAATAAAAAGTTGCAATCAGGAAGGTCCTTCTTCCTCAAAAGTGCTCACAGTAGACTTTGGTTTGGAAATGAGGAGACCTTTTCAAGTTGTGACTCATGGGCACATTTTCCATTCTACTCAGCACAGACTCAATAAAGACCAGATCTCACCTTGTGCTCCAGAGAATTGTTTTAGAAGTTATGATAATGAAATGAGTGGGACAGATCATATGAAAATGTAATCATACTGTAGGATTTTTTGGTCATATCTCCTGCCCCCTCTGACACTTTCAAGCAGTCACGGAGGTGTTTCACAAACCGATTTATAAACTCAATTACAGTTGCTATTATAAAGAGTTATATTTGGAACACTTCATCAAAGGTTCTGACATGGTGCATGGGCACAGCAGACAAGCTGATTCAAGAGCTATGTTTTTCTTGGCTCATTGTTGTCAATGGTCCATGACATTTGATGACAGGATGTATAGTAACTTGTAGCTTATGCCTAATTAATCCAAAAGGATATATGGCATAATTTTCTTCTGTTTTGGGCCTTCAGTTTGAGTAGGATATTATAAAAAAAAGTGTGAATAGAATTGATGTTTTTATTACCTATATTACTGGGATGCAGCAATGGAACAAACATTGTACATTACAATAATTACATATTTTTTGAATAAGAAACAAGAAATACCAAACAATCATATGGGAGAAGAAATGAGTTTACCTAGCTAGCCACTGGATGGCACAATTGCTCTATTTAACTATTGCAAAACTGGGTTGTTTTTTTCTTCAGATGCAAGTCAATAAATAAATCAACCCAGACGCAAGGTAGTTCCTTACAGTGTAATAAACCAAACTAGAAAACCAAAGTCATACACCAAGTAGGAAGTACAGCTTGTCATTGCGCAATTTATGATGTCCCACAACCACTACTATTTTAATAGATCAGCCAAAACAACTATATGAGCAATTGTCACAACACTGAACTTTGCTTTCCCTACTGTTTATGCAGATCCACTGTCTTTAAATTTGAGAAAAAAGGAAAAAAAATAAAAATGGCTGGCTATGTAGAAGTATAAAGGTCTAACAAAATGAAATTAGGCTTCCTGATCAAATACTTATTGTTTTAAAAATAAATTACAATTAATAGGTCTGAACATTGAAATTATGGAAGCATGTCTAATTTCCCAATTGAGTTTTCGGAACCTCACTGCCCATTTTGTTTCCAGGCCTCTGTTTCAGGGTGTCAAGTGTACTGTAATTGCTTGATTTTTGTTCTTGCTAACATTCTTTGGATCCACATCTTTTTACCTTCCTTGGGGAAAAGTGGGGAAGATTTGCATGAGTCAGCACAGAATGCTATGACATATGATATTTGCCTCCAGTGAAATGGGTCACTAGTTACCCAAGTGTTATTTCAAGAAAAAAGCAGTCATATAAGGCTGATACTGAAATCTTGGTAGTACAATAATAATTCACAGCAATAGCAGCAGTGTCCTTTTGATAGGCTTTACTGGCAGCCTATTGCTTATATGGGACCTCTCCTCCCCAACTCCATTTTCAGCTGTGATTTTTGACTGTTTGTTCATGGGGAGATATAAACCTAGAGGCAACTGCAAAGTGGGTGGGCACCAATGTTTGCCCAAATCAACCACAGAAAAAAGCTTAAGAACTGCTGATTTAAATTTTATTGTGGTTTTCTAAAAAATAACAATAAAAAAAAGCAGGAGAAAAAGTGATTTGCATGATCTCATCATTTTTCAGTTGGCCACTTGCCTTTAATAACTTCTGAAAGATGACAGCAGCCTACAGATCTTAAATGTAGACATTTTTTCCAGTTTGAGGTGGAATAAAATAGTACCTGGGGACACAAGACATGGAAGCATCAGTGTCTTTCTGAAAGCTGGCTGTTGCTGGTCTGTTGACACACCAGCCTGCCGATGGGTGCATACATCGCTTCAACCTCTGGTCCCCAACAAAATAAACAGAGACATGAGAGAGGGTGCTGGGGTTGTGAGGGAAAGATGGGGAGGCTTCTTGTGGATGGAGAGCAACTGGACTCCATTGGATCCATGACCCATGGTTTTTTTTTACCTGTTGTAAAGTCTGAAAGGCACAATCAGATGCCTAGTTTCAGATGTACATCAAAAAAAGAGGAAATAAATAAGTGATGATACCCATGAAGGCTGTGAAAGCACAAAGCCACGATGGAAAAGTTGAGAGTAGCTCCAAGGGTTTGCATGTGGAAATGGTGGCACATGGCCAGTTCCAAATCCCAGGGACACCGCACTCACAGCAAAGCAAATTCTTTAATAGGCATAATTCAAAATCAGAAGAATAAACAGTATTTATATGAATAGCTGACCAGTTCATGTGTGGAGGAGGGATCCCCTTGACAGGGAAAAGTAGTAGTACCCCTGAGACCTAAAATCACTGGATGAAACTGAAAAAAAGCCTGTACTTAATATTACCAAAGACTCCTACACAAACCCAAGGCATGAGCATGAAGGAAGAGCTCACTTTTCTGTAAGGAGAAGTCCTGGCATGCCACCAGTCTGTAGTGCACAAGTCAGCCTTCCTACAGAAGGCATATGAGTTAGGGACCCTAGTTCTTTCTCCTTAGAGCATTTAAAATGCAGAAAAGGAGGTGAAGAAGAGTATGATACACTAACAGAGAGGGCAGCTGCTGACTTGCGTGGGTGCTGCTGCTGCTGAGCAGAGGGGCTGTGATGACGGGGTGCTGGTTGCAGTGCCCAGATCTTGAGCTGGGGCTGGGATTCCCCTGTGGGGCTCCTGAGCTGTACCTGGCTAGCCCCGGCCCCCCAGCACTGCTATACTGCTCTCATCCCGCTCCTGGTTTAGAAACCAGCTACTACAAAAAGTGGGAAGGAAAGCAGGACAGGTCAGGGAGGTCCCACTGGAGGGTTTTTGGCTGGGTGGGTCCTGCCCAGCTCTCTACCCTCCTGCCCCTCCGCTGCTCCACACACATCTGTGCCCATCTGCGTGGCCCCAACCAAATGATGGAGAGCAGGTTTCCACCTTGTCACTTCGGGGTGCACACCAGATGCTCCCAAACCAATGTTCCTCCTGTCCACAGCGGGTCATCTCGACTTTGATGGATGCCCTTGGCAGGGACTGTCTTTTTGTTTGGGGCTTGTGTTGCCCATGGAACAACGGGTGAGTAACCACGATCTTGGCTGCTCCTGCAATATAATTAATAAACCCACTTTGAACAGATTTAAAGGTACACGTGGAGTTATTTGAACCTACTGAATCCACAGACAAAACCAGTAGTATTTTGATATCTCTGAAATTAAAGTTTTGCAGATAAAAGACTTCCATTCTGTACATTCAGTGCTTATTTTTCATAAAGAATTTAAATCAATTGTCAAGAGAATAGAGCCATAGAATAAATATACTGTAGGCCCCTAATTTATTCTCAGAGCAATCCACAGACAGCAACAGATCCCTCTGTGTGAATTAAACCTTATATTTGGTTACAACCATCTGTTTACAGTGCGTAGCTTTGAGGCCTGATTCATTATGGCATAACTCCAGTTTTGTAAAAGGCATTTAGAGTCACATTAGAATAATGCTTGAATGAATCTGGCTTTTTAATATTTTAATAGTTTGTCTTTCCTTAACTGTCAGAGTTATTACCTGTTGAAAAAGTAGCAGCTGAATATAACTTTCATGGCCATGGGTCCGCTAGAAGAAATGCACCAGAGGTCTCATACTGCTGCCTAAGAAAAGGACTGTGACTGCCTAAGAATTGGAATATGTTATAAAACAGGAGTGTTGGGTTATATATTTGGGATAGTTATTATTTTTCATGGCTAGTCTGTCATGTGAAGATTTAAACGTGTGATGGCTCTGTGGGACATAAATAGGGCGTGCATAGGAACTTTATTGGTGCATCTGCACGGGCAAGCTGGTGTCTTCCATGTTTTGCCTTGTACTCACGTTCTCCTGGTCACCCAAACAGCATGTGTCCACCTGAAACCAGCCAAGTGGCTCCCCAGGAGGGGAGACAGACTTACTCATTGCACACTGCTGTCGCCTTTCCTGCAATGACAAAATTACAGGTCTGTCCTACACTGGTTACAGGTGAATGACCCACACATCCTGGCTGGAGGCACAAAGGGCTCTTCTGACACTGGTGACAAAACAGGGCAAAGGAAACCAGTATGAGAGGTCCTTAAGTAGCTACCTTTCTGGGTTGCAACACTGAGTTTCTTGTAAACCTGATAAAAGCACAGTGTTATTGACATAAGGGATCTGTCATTGGTTTAAGTCCTGCTGGATTTCATACTTCCCATTTACTATCTTAATGCAAAGTGAACAACCCAAACACCAGAACCAGCACCTTGACAATATGGAGAACATTGGCCTCGGGAGTGGTTTGTGTCCATTGTTCCCAGAATAGTACATAACCTATTGCAGGATTAAGTTGTAAGAAAAAAAAATTAAAAGAATTAATTTTATTTTCTTTTTTTTTTAATTATTTTTTTTTAATTATTTATTTAAGAAATACTATCCCACCTCCAGGTATCTTCTGCGATCTTAAACTTCCTCACATTCATTAAAGGAAAGAAATATCATGGGCTTAACCCGTCTGGTTTGCCATCATCATGACCTGCTGATAAAGATGTGGGTCATTGGTCCCCTCTCTAAGTTTCACCCTTGCAGATCCTGCCCAAGGAGGTATACATCAATCCATTAGCCAGGAGTACTTGCAAAGAGACCAGGTTTTGCCAGATGCAGCTGTTGCACTCGTGCTTGAAAAGTGGAAAAACATAAGACAGTAAGCTGATGACGTGTGTTTCTATAAATATATAGCCCATGAGGTAACTGAAAGTAGGTCTGGTTTATTTTAACCTTAAACATTGCAAAGTTAATTGCAACTCTACTTTTTTGTTATTTCCAATTACTATAGGTATATACTGTATTATATCTTGAATTTCAAGCAAGATTAAATGAAAATGCATTGGTTTAGAATTTATTTTAAATTATGTTTTATTGGAGATAGAGAAATACATCCTTTACAAATCAAGCTAAAAGTGTATATTTTTGGAAAATATTCAGTTTGTGTCTTAATCTAGGACTTCTACTTTCCTACTTGTTTGCTAAAAAAATTAAAAAGCAATCTCAAAACATCAGAGACGGCACAGATGCAAAAGTTAAGTTAAACTCAGTACTACTTTTCTTTAACCTCATTCTTGACATTTTTATTACATAAAATGGGAAATTAACTCCAGATTGAGGAATCCTTTTTTTTTCCTTTGAAATATCAACATTACTGCAGTTTCACTTTAAACTGTCAATCAGTCCATTTTTTTACAAGAAAATCATTATTAAAAATATATATATATATAGTGTCTTTTCCTTTTTCTTCCCTATGAAATCAATACTACTGTAGTATCAGAGTGCCTTACTAAAGTTATCATGAGCGGCATTACATTTTGCCTTGTTTATAGAATTTCTCTGTTATATTCCTCTGTTTAATATTTAAAATAGCCTGGAGACTGCAATTTGATTCTGAAATGCAATAAAATATTTGACAGTGGATTAAGCTTTCTCATCATCATACTTTTCCCTGCCAAACTCTATTTTTTTATAAACTATCAGTCAGCAGTTAAGGGCTTAAGTTTCTCCCTCAGTTATAGCCATCCCTGCAGTTGTTTCCACCTCAAAAATTTATGAGAAGTGTTTTCCCCTTAGGATCCCAATTTAATAAGAAAAATGTTACTGCTGCATCCCAATAGTTTAGGCAATATTATAGATGCCCAGAGAGGGAAAAACAAACAAACAAATGAAAAAGAAAAAACCATTTCTATATGACCTTGAGCAACATGCATATCCATTTTATGGTTTCTATTTTATCGGTTCAAGGTTTTTACACGGAAAACTCAACTGTTACATCCCAGTCTGTTCGGTGTGTCTTAGTAATGACTTGTGGCCATACAACCCTGAGCTACAATCTCCTCATATCTTAATAGGTTCACGCCTGCATGGTGTCTTAGTGAGAAACCTCCAAGGAAAGTGAGGGTTTGGGAGGAGGTGGCCCTGGGGTCCCCGTCCCTGGCAGAGCAGTGGGGACAATGCTGAGGAGACATGAACCAAGCGCTTGCCACCAGCACCGAGGTGCCTTGCTCTCTGCTCAGCTGCCAGACTGTTAAAGCCGGTGTGTCACTGATATTTCATCTCGTGGCATTACAACCTTTCTAGTTAAATTCTCGCAGCAATTCAGCCAGGAGAGCCTTTCTTTAGAGCCCCCCCCTCTTCACTCACGGCAGTGTTAGGCTGCGTTAGGTGGCTGCGGTGTTTCGAGATGAACGTGACTGAGCTCAGCCCATGGAGACAGTCACATCTCAGGACAAGCCTGACACAGGCTTTGCTGTCATTATTCCACTGAAGACAGAATATGGCTTAACAGTAAGTTACTAAGAGTAAATTTTAACTTAGAGTTTGTAAATATACTTCAGGATCTTCTGGGTTGAAAATGTTGCAATTGCTAACAAGATGCTGTAGTGTAAAAGCAGCTCGTGCTGCGTTCCCTTCTGCATGGCAAAGCTTGCTCATTGGGCACGAGGGAAGTGATGAGACGCTAGAATATGGGATACAGCATCTCTCCCCACTCCCCAGCCCTTCCCAGAGCGCCTTGTGAGGGGCCATCCAAGTAAAGCACGGGCACGGGCATGTGTATTCTCATCCCCCTCCTCTCTCTGCCCTCTGCCCCTGCCTCCAAAGGCAGATCAGACCCGATTCCACACCCGCTGCAAACACCGTGGCACACAGACAAGGCCAGGACTGGTTCAGAACGGCTGTAAGGTTCAATTTTCAAGTTTTTATAGTCATATGTGAATAATTCTACATAATCACTTATGCATATCTAGAAAAAGGGCATAGATGCCAGCTCTGTTTATTTTACAATATTTTATCTTGCTAGATCTATGGATGTGGTCTGTACCTGGCCTTGGATTCTGCAGTCAGGACAAATCTTCTGTACATGTGTTTTCCCTTGGGAAAGTCACAGAAGCTATCCTATCCATGGAGCCAGTCCCAGAGATTTAAGGCCTAAGCACATTTTTTGTCCTGTGTTGTTATTTTCTTATGCTTTGTGGCAGTCTCCATTTTTGGCCACTGTTGTCACTGTACAAAAAACTTTCTATGCTGACATGCTTTGCTGACATACAGTGGACATCAGTCTGTTTTGAAGTTTCTTATACACATGCAATATATCCCCTTCAAGTTCCCCATAAATCAACAATATCTTTCACAGCATTTCTAAATTGCAGTGAACTGAGTTCTGCTTTGCAATTTCGTGAACATGGATGATGTTACCCTGGTGTAATGGGCAAACTTTAGCTTAATGTGGGAAGGGGAAGATTGTGAGAAGGGACATTTTCCATAGGAAATTTGAGAACGGACAATGTGAGGAACATTTGGCACTTCTCTGATATGTCATATATATTCCACAAGCTTTTCAAAACCAATTCATGGGTGGGAAGAGAATTACAGAACAATTGCATAATATTTGGTCTAATACTGCTGTGTGACACTTTTGGCCTGAAGCGATCTTGTGAATTTGTATTTCAGATTACCCATGGTCTTTCTCAAGAAACCTAATTAGACTTCAAAGATGTTCCCACTAAATTGAACTCCATAACTGCAGCAACAGGAATGACATCAGAACCTCTGGAAAGGAAAAAGATGAATACTGCAAGAAAAAAAATATGTAGGAAAAAAGCTTTTAGAAGACTATTGACTGTAGGCCAAACCATGCCCTCAGCTATGTATGCGCTATTCCCATTGAAGCTAGGGGGATTTGTATATGTCTCAGAGCAAAATATGGTCTCTTGCTTCAGATGGCAAAATTCTTCCATGGCCAGATGAGAAATACACATTCAAAAATCAACACATGCTATAAATTTCACTGTATTGAGTTGCTTTCTATAGTTATTTCTTCAGCGAAGATCCATCTGCTTTGTAAAGGAGTTCAAAAATCACAGTTTTTGCTTCCTAGCAGATTCTTAGTAAACTGTTGCTAGCAGTACTGCTTACTGCTTGCATACAGCAAGCCTCTTGAAGTAGACGCAGGTAATACAAAAGGGAACAACACCATCTTCTTGGCAGTTAACCAGGCTCCACATTTATCACAGACTCACAGTCCTACTCAGGTCGGAAGGGACCTTGCGAGGTCTCTAGTCCAACCTCCTGCTTAATGGAGAAACAACACTGCATCAGACCAGTTTGCTCAGGACTTTGCCCAGCTGGGTTTTGGAAACACTGAAGGACAGAGACCCCATGGATTCTCTGAGTAACCTCTTCCAATGCTTAATTACCCTCAGAATGAACATTTCTCTGTATATCTAGTCTCAATCTCCTCTTTCAACTTATGTCCCTTATCTCACCATGGACCTTGGTGGAAAGACTGGCTCCATCTTATTGCTAACCTCCCCACAGGCCCTGGCAGGCTGCTCTTTGGTCCCCTGAAGCCATCTCTTTCCAGGCTGAACAAGCCTAGCTCCCTTGGCCTCTTCTCACTGGGCAAGTGCTGCAACCCCAAACAGCTTGGTGTCCCTCCACTGAATTTTCTCAAGGTTTTCAATGTCTTTCTTGTACTTAGGCACCCCAGTTAGGTGCAATATCTAGATGTGGTCTAGTGAGTGCTAAGCAAAGGAGGACAATCGCTTCCATCGTTTTACTCACTATGCTCCTGTTAATATAGCCCAGGATGCTGTTGGCTTACTTTGGTCCCAGGGGTCCCTGCTGTCTCACATTCAGCTTGTGTCCACCAGGACTCCCAGATCCTTTCCAGCAGAGCTGCTCCCCAACCAGGCAGACCCTGGTCTGAATGAGTACAAGGGGTTAGTCTGCCCCAGGTGCAGGACTTGGCATTTGCCCTTGCTGAGTATCATGAAACTTCTGTCAGACCATTCCTCCACTCTGTCAAGATGTCTACCTTAATCAAAATACCCACCCAACGTGGAAAAGCCTTAGAGATTCATACTGTGGGAACTATCTTAACAGGTTTCCGCCATGCTGACACTTACTTTCAGAGTTATCCCAGGAGTTTTTTTCTTGTTTTTCAATTTTTCACCTCTTGGGATTCAGCAATGGTAGGAGTGCATTTGGGCCCGTGCTGTTCCAAAAGCTGAAGGAATCACTGCCAAAATTTTTACGTTCAGAACTTTAGACTTTGGATAAAGCCTAGGAGTGAAATAATGATTTCCCCAAAAGACCATTTTTAAAGTGATAGTCACTATAGTAGAGGACATGATAATCCTTGTGTTAACTGTTATCAGATGCACCCTTGTTTCTTTGTTTGTCACATTTTAATTTTTGTCTTAGAAACAATTCTTCCCATTGCCATAGTTGTGTCTAATTAAAAATTCAGTTTATAATTCAGGGACCCTCATTTACCAAACAACCTGGTTACCAGGTGATATCATTTACAGCAGGACAGTTTAGGGCCCATATATAAAAACTTCATCGTCTATGTGACTCAGGCATAATCCATTAACTCTGGCCCCCTAAACCTTGAAACCTCCTCACATTTTTAGGCCCCTTCTCTAAGATCTACTGAGTTTAAATCTAAGTTACTCAACTACAGATTAAGGTTTTTATTTTTTTTCCTACTTCCCCAACAATACTTTTGCAGAAGTTCTGAAGATAGAAATTGATAGATCCTAAAGGATGCACAAGAGGAAACCAGGCTTAGACACTGAAGGATCTGTGCTATGAAACATGGCAAATGGACAGAGGAAATTAACCAGGAGGTGGCAGATTTGCTGGGTAATTTTTGTGATGTTATAGGTACTTTCCTCAATGTGGAAAATTGTGGGCTGGCTAGTAGGTAGAAAAGCTAAAAAGAAGTAATAAACTGAGCCAGGTGTTAAAGAACTTAGTTCTGTCACAGGAAAATTAAAAGTATTGCAATCCTTTCAGTTGTAAATCTTATCATTTCCTTAAATAAAATTTGTTTTCATATCCCTCTTACAACTTTGCAGGTTATAGGACTAATTCAATATCACATTTAATCAATTTTCCCTTTTCAAGATCCCTCCTTATGGAGCCAAGGTGCTAATTAGCCAATCAAGTAGCCAATCAAGGAAATTTTCCCTTTTCAAGGTCCCTCTTTATGGAGCCAAGGTGTTAATTAGCCAATCAAGTAGCCAATCAAGGGCATTCAAGGACAGCAACCCAGTCTGGGAAGAATTTGGAAGGAGGTGAGTGGGAGGAGGCTAACCAGCCACAGGTATAAAGCCAGAGGCAAGGCAATGCTACCTTTCTCTCTTAAGGCTAGCTCTAGCATGGAATGGATAGGAATCTAGAAGTAAAGTGGCTGGGCAAGTTTTTTTGCCCTTGTAGAGAGGAGCAGAAGAGGTTGGTGGCTTTCTGTTTTTTGTGCTATGGGAGGCTAGGGGAAGAAGGAGCAGCTGGCAAAAGAGACTGCTTTAGGAATTTCTCTTGCACCTACTCAGAAAAGTGAAAGGAAGGAAGAACACTAGAAGTACTTTTCCTGCAGGGTGACAGTGAGACTTAGATGAGTGCTTCCCGAGTGGGGAAGCCAGTGGGTGTGTGTATGGATGTCAGGGTAGGATAGCTGACCTAGAGGAAAGTGGGCCAATGGAGATGTTCATTGAGGATGCAGTGAGGTTGCTGAACAGATAGGTCTTCACAAAAGCAATTTACCTTTGCTGAGTCCTGGGCTGACAGAGGAGATATCTGGGAATATCATACTGGTAAGTGAAAAGAAACATGACTACACTAAAAAGTTTCTCTTAAGTGAGTTATATATATATGTGACCTCTCTTAATGTAAGCGTCTTTCTGCAATTAGGATGTCTGGCAGCAAGGGAAGAAGGGGAAGATGCTCTCATCTAGCAGAGAGATATATGGAGGTTTGGACATATAGGCAAATGTACAGTTTGCTTGCTTAGTGCAAAGCTGGTAAACTGCAGAGGTGGCGGGTTAGAACTGGTAGTATTCAGGTGAGCATTAACCACATAAAGAGGTGGAAAGGTAGGAAATTCTGCAGGCAAAAAGTTTTGCTCTGAAAAAAAGCTGGAGACCAGGACTTTAGTGGAAACTTTCTTTGAAACGTTCACTGTACCTTGTGCAAAACTGGAGAGAGTAGAAAGGCCGAGCTGTGATGTTAGAAGGGTGGTATCTGGAGACATCTGCTTCACTAGGAGTGGGGCTACTTGCTGACTAAGTAGAAGCTATGAATAAGAGAGAGATTCTGCTTGAACCAAAGGGGAACCAAACTGCTAGCATTTGCATTCAAGATATCTGTGAGTGATCAGCTTTCCTCCATTCAGTGGCTTCAGAACTAAATATGGTAGGACAGTAATTCAGTATAAGACAGCTGTAAGGAGAAAGACATGAAAATTCTCTATCAAATGAGGTCATACAAATGTTAGGAAATATCTGAAAATGAATAGGAAAAGACTCACATCAGTATGTCCTTATGTAAATAGGATGCTATAATCCTTAGACTTATCAGGATTTCAGATATTTTATTCGGATATATTTGGTGACTTCAGGAGCAGCTGTGTATAAATTGACTATAAATTTTATATCAAGTAAAACTGCAGTGACCCAGGTGTTATAGCCATAGCAAAATTATAATACTGTCTGCTTTACCTAAGCTTGCTCAAGAATAATAATTCCCTTATCTCTCTGACTCAAAGAACATTGGAGGGTTCATTTTGTTGGCAAGCACTTGCATTGGCCTAGAGAAGCAGTAGTAATTGAGCACTGACCAAGTAGGGAGTAAAATTTGGCAAAGTGAAAGTACTTGCGTTCCACATGAACTAGGTCACCAAATGTATCCAATATCTTAAATGATAGCAATTAAACTCAGTAACTCGCTTTCCTTCAAGATATTTCAAGTGATGTTGACAGCCATTTGTTTCCCTGGGTAGTACAGGAATTTAGAGTGAATTACACATTACATTATTTTCAGGTAGTTCAAATCTAAACTATTTTTTTTTGGTGAGTGAAAAGGGGATAAATAAAAAATGTAAGAATACTCTACAACAGCAGCTTGCATAAATTCTTTGTGATCCACGAGGGAATATCAGCTAAGAAAATAAGTAAAGCTTCTTAAGTTTTGGCTTGCCAAACAGGTTCTGTGAAATAAATGTTCTTTTTCAAAGAAGGAATATAACACATTACATTAACATTCCAAATCTGTTATATATCTGATCTCAAAGGGGACCTTATGGACTTGATAATCAAAGATGCTCAGCATGTTCACTCCTAACATAGTCTTCAGCTGAACCACAAGGGCCCAATGATTTCACAGAATTGGACCTTGAACAAATTGTTAAAATGAAGGGTTTCTTTTTTTTTTTTTTTTTTTTTTTTTTTTTTTGGTCTGGAAATTAATCTACTTGGTTTTCATTTTAGGCAGCATGAACCACTCTGTCTGCCACATGAAAATAAATCTTCCTTCTAAGAATGCTAATTTTTTTAGTTTGCAAAATGATCTGACACATTATCTTTTCTTTCTTTTGACCTAAAGATGCTTTCCTTTTTAAAAAGCAATACTTCACTTTCAAAGGTATGAGGAATAAATTGGCTAAAGAAATATTAATTTATTACTCTTAACATCATGATTAGAACCTATCTGTGAACGAAGAATCTCTCTGCAAGGTGCTGTGTCTATCCTCCATGCTTTAGGTTTAATGTGCAAGGCAGCAGCCAAAAATGATAAAAGAACAAAGACTCAAGGAGTTGAACATTGGGAAACACTTCAAGTCGCAGTTTCAACATGATAGCAGCCTTGCCATTAACAGAAACTGGGATATATAGGAATTTTTAAAGGAAGATCCTGCTATGCATGAGAAATTAAGGGAGGAATCCCACTTTAAATATATAAAAAATATGTATGTGAGACTATATCTGTATCTATAGTACATGTATTTATATCATTTGTTCTGACAGGCTATTTAGCAATCAGAGATGGACTTCCTGATGCTGAGAAAATGTTAATTTGGATGGAATATGCAGAGACACACACACACACACACACACACACACACACACAGGTATATATGAAAAAATATTTACAAGTGATAAAAAAATGCCACCAGAATGGTGGTACTGGAAGGGAAACGTGTCTCTGGGTTTTCTATGTTGCATATGCCTTGCAGAAGCTTTAAGGGTATCAGGCTTAAAGCTTATAGCAGAATCCCTGTGGGTATTTGAGGACTGGGTAGTTCACCAAGAAATAACCCTGATTTCTTAACACTGGAAAGGAGCAGAGGACTGTGATTGCATCTGACCAGGTTCAGAGATGCTCTGTTTAGCTTTGTACTATGTTCTTGTCTGCTCAAAAATAAGGAAGATCTCATCAGCTGTTCACTGATGAAGCCCTCTGATTCAGTGTCCGCAATTTTTAAAGAAGGCACAGTGAGGAAAATTTTCTGATAGCCCAATTTAGATATGAAGAGATGCACAAGAAGCTGAGAAAGATGGGAAGTATTTTTTAGCTGGCTGCCTTTTTTTTTTTTTCTTTTTTTTTTTTTTTTTTTGCACAGTCGTCTGGGTGCAGCTGCAGATTCAAGGACAGATGCCAACCTTAAACACTTCTGAAGACAAGGATAATCTAGAGAGCACCACATTTAAGTTGTAGAAGTCTTTGAAATTCCTGTTTTGTCTAGAGCAGAGTGAAGGTGTGTCTAAAAATTCTGTGGAAAACCCCATTGACTGGCATGTCCCCTGTCTCCTCAGCAATACAGCCACATATCTTACAGTCTTGGTGATGCTTTCAGAATGGATGTGTAAGGTTTTGAGGGTAGAGGAGCCCCACTCAGGAACAAGTCCTGGGCTCTCCAGATGGCTGAGGCTTAGGGCCCCGAAAGGGGGACTTGGTAAGCTGTAAAGCTGAAGGAAATACATCCCATGCTCTGATTTCAGTAAGCATATGTGACATAACTTGGCAATATTATGCTTTTGTGGTTAATCATTTAGTTTTATCAGCCTGCCTACACATAATCTTCACTAAACAGCAACTGTCCTCAATGAATCACGCAGTTCAAGGCCAAGAAAATAATCAGAGGCCATGTTATCCTCTGGGCTGAGTAGATGATAGAATTGTCTGCAATAAGGAAGATGCTGGTTTCTGCCACCCACCACAGTTTGCCTAGGATGAGGTGCCAGGAGGTGATAATGTTGGGGCCTCTTCATCAGTGCTAATAAATCAGACTGATAGCCTCTGTCATGACTTCTGTACAGTCCAACCCAACTTGGACCACTCCAGAACTTGCAAGCAGAAGGTGAGTAGCCAGAATCCCCCTGCACCACCCTGACAGTACCTGTACTCTAAACACAGAAACCCAAATGGTCTGAAGCTGTAAAACTAGTTTTGGTTTGTTTTTTTTTTTTTTTTTTTTTTTTTTATTTAATTCATGTAATACATTTAAACTGTTTGGTTTTAAGCCCAGGGTAGCAGGAATGTATTTCCAAGGTTCTTGTCTTTGTTGTAGACCTGAAAGCAGAAGAAACCACCAACTTTTCAGATTAATTCCTTACTAGTTAAAATCAGTGTGTTAAAGTCTTTATTCTTAATTCTAATCACTGCCTTTTGGCTGTCATCATACATATTCAGATATTTACTCAAACCAACTGTCCCTAATGTCATTCTCTTTGTATATTGGGTCAAATTCTTCACCTACCACAAAGGGAATCATGCAGGGAGGGAATTTCTGTAATAGTGTGCACCTACATGACTGGTGTTAAAGTGGCTGAAATCAGGATTTCTTTCCTCCTCTGGCTTTAGAGGCTGTAATTTAGGCTTTTTTCCTCTTTGGAGAGACTGAGCAGTGGTTTTTTTTTCTTGTCAATGGTATCTGCAACAAAATAGCAGTTGTGTTACATTAGAGCCAAACTAGGGCACTGTTGTACCCTCACTGACAACTTCATGAATGTGAATAAAAATTGGCTAAACACAATGCCACTAGTGTCAAAAACCCTATCCATCATTATCTGGACATTTTAAGGTATATAGGCATGACTTAATTGCTGGATTTCGGGACATCAGAAGAAAGAAAGACTTCTTACAGATCATATGCCATCGTTCTACAACATATAGGGTATTCAAGACAGCTTGGCACCAGGATCACTGTCTATAGGATACTTAAGTGTTAACACTAACCTTAGTTTCAAGATTACTATCAAATGGCAAAATGAAACCCTGTATCTGTAGCTCATGGTATATGCTTCAATTTTATGTCGGAAATTCAGATCTAGGTTTATGTTTAATCTGAGTTGGTGACATTAATGTTCCCTCAAAAAAGAGGTTGCAAGGAAAATGTGTATTTCTGTTTGTAGGACTGGTTGCATGTGCCTGCTCTGTGTCAGTGAAGGCTGATGACTCCTGCCTCTGTGAAAGGACATTTCTCAGCCTCAATCCTGCCAGGCATATATTTGGATTATCTTCCTTGCTTTGACAGAGGAAGCAACAAAGATGAACAACTTGTCTTTGTGATACTATTTTTCTTTCTAGTTTTGCTGTACACCTTTTCCCAGTATTGTATTGTGAAGTCCTGCATGCTAATTGATGTGATGACTAAGCAGTCACTTGATTCTAGTGCTCTAATCCCCAGAGCAGAAGCTGGATCACGTCAGCAGCATGAACAGCTTAGTTTTACCAGTGGTGTCTGTCAGGTGTCTGAGTGCCACAGCTGCCTCTTACTGAGGCATCGTGGTCTTATAGCACAGATTTTGAATGTCCTTGCACACAGTGTTCCTGAAGTATTTTTCATGAGAAATTTTGTGGCATTGTGCAAAGCAAATGCTATTATTGACTCTGCTAGAGAACAGGACATGTGTCACCTTCCCAATCTAGCAATGCGTTTTCACCAGTACTCATAAAGCGACCGAAGCCTGCAGTGAGTGGCACAGATGAGGCATCTGCAGAGAGATTTACCCATTCCCAGAAAACCAGCTCCTCTACCACCCATCAGAGCAAAGCAGAAGAAAAGCTATTGTAACCACATATCAATCGATTATATTTCTACACAGAGTATCTTATTGTCCCCTACAAAGTGCTCACACCTCCTGGTGTGTTCGTGTTTCAGTTGGGTTGGGCAAGGTGGAACCAGCTGCACCTCCAAACTGCAAACCCCTATCGTGTTCCTTCCCACTTTCTTGAAGTTCATCCTGAACATTTCATGCATTCATGAATTCATGCATTCATCTGTTTGCCTACATCTGATCAACATGATATTCTTTGTATTTTATCTCTCCTGATGCAGTATTATTCCATTTAAAAATGACTGTAATGATATGCTTCCCTTTTCAGACATTTGTGCACCTTAAAGTGCTTTATGTTTTTAGGAGGTAAGCATCTCTTAACTTATCACAGACATATTAAACATTAAAAATATGAAAAATCCTTATGGATTGAATATTGATTTTATTTTTTAGAGAGCAAGTACAATGATGTTGCATTAAAATAATGCTATGTCATAGTTATTACAGCTCTGATAGAAAAATAAACATCTCAATATACTACAGTGTCAACTCATTAATAAATATCAAAATAGAAGTTAGTAGTCAACTGAAATTAATAAACAGCTATAAAAGTATACTGTTTTAAATAATAAAATATTCAGTATATTTCCAGACAAATAATAGTAGTGATTTAAAAGTATAAGAACAGTAAGAAGTTATAAATTTATTTAAAACCTCTTCCCTTACTAACATTCTCTATGCATAAAATCTAGAGAAACATTATTTATTTGTATATACTTTTTTTACAAAAGGTAGTATATGTTAAATAGAAAGTTAAAAACTATAGTATTATTAATAGCTGTCACACCATTGCTAAATAAGACATTTTAAAGTAGCTTTATTTTTTGAAGCAGTAGTAGGTAAAAGTGAAGATGTTAGCACAGTGAATTCATCCAACACTAATGCCTTCCCAAAAGAATCTGTCATCTTTCAACGCTTCCCTTCAAAATATAACTGAAACAGCCCAAGCACAAATAGGTATCAGGTCAAAATGTTAGGCTTTGGGTAGAAGCCACTACTTTAACAAGTGCCAGACGTTTACTTTTTTTTTTTTAAGTAGGTACCTTCTTTATTAAGAGCGTGTGCAGAAAAGGAAACAAAGAGAACATGCAATCCAGAGCAGCATTTCTAAAGCCTAAGAATCTAGTAATTTTACATTTTTTTCTTTTTCTTCCCCCTCTCAGAAAGGCCAACCATTCTGAGCTGACTTGCACTCAGTGAAACCCTACTGATTTGACTCACTGCAGAAATGCATTCACGCTGGCTAGTTTGAGCCTTTTTTCCCTCTCTCTGAGCTTCAATTCACTGTAAGATCCATGAGATGTCTGTGCATAGGAGCAGTGTCAAGATCATAATTAAAAAGTAGTGTTGTTCTTAACTACCGCTCCATTTCTGCTTCGCAAATAAATCTTACCCCTCTCTTGGCGACGGAGAGCCCAAACACTGGCACTACGCTTCACTCCTGGTCAGAGCAGAGTGTCACCCAGTGCTGACTCATCAGAAATGCCGTTAAGAGAAGTGTCTTTTCCCGCCTACGGCTTGCGTTCCTTAAGGCTGGCTGGCGGAGATCCTGGGGCTGGTGGGAGGCCGCTGGGCAGACGCTGCCCAGAGTCTGCAGCATCCAGGTTTACAGCACGCACCGGCACAGGCGGGCCCTTGCCAGGTGACCCGCGAGCGTTTTTTGATGAGTAAAGATGCGAGAAGCCGAGGGCTGCGGGCCAGGGCCTTGGACTCCAACTGAGCCACCTCTGCCAAGCCGCCCTGCTCCGAAGGGGCCGCCTGCCCTGACAGATGGTGAGTGGGGAACTGCAGGACGCATCGCGCCTGCTGAGGATGCCGTCCCTTTCCAAACCCCGGCAGCAGCGCCCTTGTGTCTCTGCCTTGGGCATCGCTAGGACTTGCAGCTACTTCAGGACTAAGGGTTGCTTGAAGCCGCTTCACGCGTTCGCTCCCACGGTTTGCAACACACGTGTGTTTAGGTATGGACACTGAGCAGGAAAGAAATGCTGTATGTGATCAGACTGGGAAAACAATTTTTTCCGCCGCAGCCTGAAGAATACTTTCCATAGCAGGTTTGCATGACACCGTAGAGAGGAAAAAATAAATCCAGTTGGAAATAATGGATAAAATGTAAACTATGCCTACACAAATGTCCTTCCTTTTTAAGGTTCACTTTCAACATTCCTTGTGAACGTAAGGGAATTTCAGCTGGGCACAATGAAAATTCCTCACATACCATGTGCACGTTTTCTGGATGAAACAGCTATTTTCCCACACACTTCTGCAGCAATGTTATTAACATACTCATGGTGCTTGGAAATTCATACTATTTCTTCATTTTAGAGTCTTTTAAAAAAACCCCGAAGTAAAATGTATGCTTTTTAATTGCATAAACATGTCATTTCTGAAATGTTAGACAAATAACCAGTTAAAGGTAAAAAAAGGGGGATTAGAATTTGGAATTTATACATACGGATTTTAACATTAACAAATCTGCTGTGAAAAGTCATGTACATGCTCTGTTTGTGGAAGCAAATCTAAAAACAACTCCCAAAGCCAGTGATGAGATGCAACAGTATCTGCTGGTATATTTTTGGGTATAGGCATGCAGCTGAATTGTTTGACTTTTTTTTTTTCATTTTTTGAAGAAGCCCAGTATAAGAAGATTTATTTAATAAGTTTGGAATGTTCTATTCTGAGGCTAGATATTTTTTCCCCTATTTTTATGAGCATCTTTGATGCACAATACGTTGAAAACTAATATGAACTAATTTGTCTTTAATATCTCCCATATTAAGCACTATAGGAAGCAGAGTCCTTCTGCAATCGCTGAGGAAATTCCTTGTGAATTACAGGCTGCTTTCTCATTTAAGGTCATGTGCTGAGGGAACACAGCTCCCTAAATAGTGAGGCTTTTGTTGGGCTATTCATCTCCTGCAGCAGCTCTTCTGAAAAACATGGTCAAAGGCAGAGGGAAACAAGTACCGAGCAAAGCCAGAGTTTCTCATGGATAGATTCCATCCCTAGAAACAAAGCCTCCTCCCAAGGATCCTGCTCTGCATAAGCTCCCCATGGGCCTTCTAAAAGCCTTGACCTGTCACATTAGCAGCAGCTTATTCTTTTTCACTAGCCTCCTCCACAATACAGCAAAGCCATGAGAGAGATGCAAGAAAAGCTTTTTTTTCTTTTTTTTTTTTTTTCTTCAAAAACTTTTTTTTAATTTTTTTTTTAATCTCAGGACAGCAAGCAGCTTACAGTGCAATTTGTCCCATGAGCCCGCTCGATTTGAACAGAGCATTTTGAACATTCAGGCAGGTGTCTGATAAGGAAGTACTGGCCGTGCCCCTTCACAGGCAGCACTGCAAGGCCAACTAAGTGCTACAAAAGAAAAGTAGTAGCAGCGTGATGTGTCTGGAAGATGGGTGTTAAAGATCAAATCTTTCTTCCACAAAGAACCCAGCTCCATTGTCCCCTACCCACATAATTTAACCCCCTCTAACAGTGAAAAGTAATTTCTAAAGAAAAAAAACATTAGCTATCACTTCAGTAAATGCTTTACAGGTCACTATGGGAAATACATTCTGAGGAATCTTTTTTGTTAAAAAAACGATCACACTATTTAAAGTACATAATCACATCTTTTGTTATATACTTAGATATTCTCCACTGAACTTGTAATTTTTTTTGTTGGTGGTTCTGTTAAGTGAAACAGATAACCAGAGACTTTGAGTTTCCTACTCACTTCAAAATACTAATGAATTGTGACAAGGGCAATAGCAGGTAAATCTTTATCAATCTTTTCTCTTTATCCCACTGAAACCAATTGTTGGAATCCATAAATTTACACAGGAGGAAAGTGGTTCTACATGTTTTAAAAGAAAATGCGAGTTTAAGGTATACTTGGTAGATTACAGAATTAGTCTGTAATTAAGATATTATAGTTAAACTAGCACCAAAATCAGGGTCAGTGTAAGGAAACCCCCTTTTCTTTAAATGAGACACTTCTACCTGTATGGTAGAAAGTGCAGGGACTACTTTGAAGACTGCTGTAGAAACATTTAATAGTCCAGTTTACGTTTTTTTAAAAAACAGTCCCTAAAATCTAAATCTTTTGCGACAATTTAGTGGAAGGCCCATTGTTTCTATACTATTTTTCTCAATCCCACTGATCCATGATCCAAGAAACTGTGAACATGCACATAACACATCATTTGTTCTGCATCCTGCCTTCCTTTCACATGTATACTCCTCAGATTTCATTGGGAATTTACAGAAGAAATACAGAATAGGAAATATGAATATTTGCTAATTTTTAAAAGCTGCATATAAAGAAGTCCTGCTTTGTTTCTATAACTCTTATCTATGACAAGTAGAGACCAATATTCAGTATCAGTAATTACTGTTGCTAAAATGATACACTCCATACTGTCCACTGAGATTATTTTTCTTTTTGCCAGCAAGATTTTAGTGTATTAGAGGTTGAACAGATTTTTATAGGGTTTTGGCAGCATAGTTAGTAAATCAGACTGTTGTCCGACTTTTCCAACTACCATATAACAATAACATATTTTCTACCACTATAGCTGGTTTCAGTGATAATAAAACGCTTCTGCTTCACCTTGTAGCTCAAATTCTGCTCTCAGATAAGCTTATATTGGTCCCACTGTGTTTAGAAAAATTTTGCCCATTTCTGAAGGCAGAATTTGATCCCACATTTATGAAGTCAGTTAATGTGTTCTCTTGAGAGAAAGATTCCTGTTTTCCTCACTTTTGTCCAAACTGCGGGTTCTTTTTCACATCACACTGGACACATTTCTCAATGCACAGTCACAAAAATTGAAGTGGTTACATAAGAATTCACAAATACTAATCCTGTCAACTAATTTACATATAGAAAAAAGAGCAAGTGTGTAAAATCAGACTTAGTCTGACATCATACAAAAAGAACAAAGCCCTTATTTGGCAAAACACTGACATGTAGCTAGCAAACCAAACACAGCTCTGGTGTAATTTATCTACTTGCAATGGAGTTGATGCTGCTGACTCCAAAGGTGAAGTCAGCCGACAGTGATCATCGTGCAGACTATTCTGCTGGACAGAGGAACTCCCATTTTCTGTAGCCACTCAGTTTCCAAATACCTTAAAGTTTGTATAAAAGTTTTTATGTTGGAAGAAATAAAAAAGCTAAAAATTACTCTTTATCAGACATAAATTATCTTTAAGTGACATCATACATATAAAAAACTATATATATAATTTACCTGTGTGTGTGTATGCATGTGTATGTGTATACTCACATACAACTACACACGCCAGTAACTAAGCACTCATTAAATCCAGTCATTTTTATTAAGTAATGAGGAAAAGCTAAGAGGCTAAAGTGACAAATCAGTGGAATTTGTCAACTGAGAGAACTATAAAAGTACCATTTACTCTGTTTAAGAGCATTTGAATAGTTTCATCTATTGCTATAATATACAGCAATGTTAAAATTTCAGTCACAGCTTTTGTCCATTCCCACAGAGCACATCAGTACTAGCTACATGTAGAGTGAGATCAGTGCTTTGTCCGACCAGTTCATGTCTACATTCTAGGCCATAACTAAATAAATTAAAATACACTAAAGTGCTACATCAACACTAAAGTTCCTGAACAGTAGTAACGCACATTTCTCTTTCAAAAAAAAAAAAAAAATACAGCAGCTATAGTTTCAGACATAGTCACATTATGTGAATATGCTTACATGTCACTTTGTTACAGTATTCAACAAAATGCACTACACAAAACGATACGGCAACAGTCAAGACTCCGACAGAGTACAAAACGTAACTTTTAAAAAGTCGAGTGTGATGGAAATAGACATTTGCAGCAAATGCACTGTCTTCAGAATTCACACTTGAAAGTTTCATTTAATCGTAACTTGCTGATGTCGATATTTATTTCCTCTGGTTTGTCACGTCTGTATGTTACTGTTCTTGTACAAACAGTAGGCAAAAACATCTTATCCTTGAAGGAGAAGATACAATTTTTATCAACAATGAGCTAACTTTTATATGCAAGAAAGAGATTACTGAATATGATGGCTCTGAAGTCAATTACCTTCTTTGTTGCAGATACTCTGTAATCAGCTGAAGATTTAACTTTATTGCTACTCCCCTGTAGAATTATCTGCCTGATGATAAGGACAACAAGCAACCCAATCAGAAAGGTAACTATAAAGATTATGGAAAAGACTCTAAAGTAGCTTCGTCCAGAGAAACATTCTGCAATGAAAGGAAAACACAAGTGTAAAGTATAACGTAGGGAACAGGCACATACCTCA
This sequence comes from Tyto alba, assembly GCF_018691265.1. Taxonomy (NCBI): domain Eukaryota; kingdom Metazoa; phylum Chordata; class Aves; order Strigiformes; family Tytonidae; genus Tyto; species Tyto alba. Next base: position 7,722,911 of record NW_024881313.1, read on the forward strand.
AACACAGTTACTTATCTACCACTGCATAGCGATGTCACATAAATGTAACACGAGCCTGACAAGGGAAAATAACTTAAGGGAAGTTAGGGGGAAAAGGTGCTATATGCAAGCTTTTAAAGCAGGGCATATCACAAAAGGCAATTCTGATTAAGATCCAGTGTAGAAAAACGGTGAAACTATTATTCCTTCAATCTACAGAACTAAGACTCAGGCTTCATTGTGTTGGCCATTGTATAGTCTCTCTAAGCCAGTGGGTGAATTTATAGCTGAAATAGAGAGGACAAATAGTTAGAGATGCATGGGGTCAAGAGAGTTTATTCCTCACAAGATTACAGTGCAGATCATGGGCAAAATACGAAAGAAAATGTGGTTTCTTGAATCTTTGTCTAGTGCTCTCCTCACTGGTAAACCCCTCTCACACAGCAAGCTTTCCTTTAATTAATACTAAAGCTACGAGAAAAGTACTCACAGTTAGTTTTCTCATTTATGAACAACTATAAGATAAAAAGATGTAAAAAAAATGTGAAGTGACAAAAGGTAACTATTTACCTGCATTTTTGTTGCAGCGTGGACTGATTAAGCTTTATGAGATTTTATAAAAAAAAAATATTATTCCTTCACAGCCCTCATACCTGTGCAGTTTTTTATACTTGAAAGGAGTTACATTACTGAACGTGAGGTAAGCATTCTACTTCATTCTTCCTTGTTTCTGGTAATGTCAAATAATGTAAGAATATGCAAAATAATAAAACATACAGATGCCATAACAGATTTTTACAAATATTTCTTTAAGCATTGCTCAGCAGGATCCATTAGTATTAGATGTGACTTCTCAAGGAGCTGGGAAATCTGATTTAGCAGTGCTTGCCAATCACATTTCCTGTTATTATTTATCTTTTACTTTCCCTGAAGCTATGAGTGATTTTTCTCTTTTTCCTGCTTTCTGTCGTTTCTTACTGTAATAATATGACATACTTATGAAAGATATATTAACAGTGGTGAATTCAATTACTAAATCCAACAGATTTTCATCTCTTATTAAAATTATGTAGAAAATGTCACATACCTGAAGTTTGGTCAATATAATGCAGCAGGTAAGCGCATGAGGTTGTGCACTGGTCAAGTTTTGCTTGAGATGCATTGTTAGAATGATGGCACTGAACACAATTCCTGTAAAATAAAAAGTAATTAAAAACCTATGTCTTTCTCTGCACTCCCCTTAAGGAGATTGTATCGACAGGCTGACGTATCACTTGCACATAATGCTTTCCTGTTGTTAGTAAAAACATTGTGACATTTATTTATTTTTTTCTCTGAAATGTGATGCCTCTCTCAGCATTTTAGCCCTGTGATGCTTCTCAGAACCAACTAGTCAGAAGTCATAAAGTAAAACATGTCTTTGGCTTTGAGTCACCTCCATCTGGCCCCTGTTCTGCTTCTTGTGATGTGATTTTTTTCAGGGGGTTTAGCTAGGGGCCCAGCACCCTTTCTTCAGCTGTCAGCCTCCAGTTCAGTCCTAGCCTTTCCTCACCTGCCAATCTCAGTGGATGCATGCTGGAACTGAAGAGCAGTCATAAGTGTAGGAAACAGAGCTTTGATAATAATTTGTTAATAATTTTGTGGATGCTATGTTAAGACAAATCCATGCAAGTTCTCCCTGCTGGGAGGTTCAGAGGGTCAGCAGCACAGCGGGAGGCAGCTCTGTAAGTCTTACCATCTTCACTGTATATCCTTGCAGAGGATGGACATCATAAGTGATCCTGAAAATGCCCTGACTGAATTTTTAATGAAGGTATGCCATCTTCTGAATTTACTAAAGGCACGCATTTCACAGCGACTTTGAACAAGTGTAAGCCAGGAAGGCGAGCTGCATTTTATCTGGTGAAGTCTTAGCAGTCCCCTTTTCAGACATGGCCCAGCTTGGATCCCCAGCATATTCACCAGATGAGCTATAATTCAAGTGAATACAAATAAACAACAGTTCTGTTTTGATCACGGTTCCCTTTCCAATGAAAGGCTGATCTCTCACCCTTCTTGGGTCTGCTCATTTTGACCTCCACACTGTTTCTTCCTTTACATGGGTAAGGAAAAATGACACGCTTTAAAACTAGCATGGCAGAGACTAAGTGGTTTAAAACAGAGTAATGGAGAATGTTGTTCTCTGGTAAGATCAGCTCTGTTCTGCTGACCGGTGGCAGTGATAATGCACAGGCACCACTCTTGCTCCACACCTCCTTCTTTCAGCTGAGAAGCAGTGTGCAAAAACATGTCTGGAGAATATTATTGGACTTGGTGGCATTCAGGAGTAGGATCTACTGTTCATTTTTAAAACTGCAAATTTATGGGCTTTATTTCCTACCCAGAAGATATCAAATGAAGAACCACCTTTTAATAAATATATGAAAAAAAAAAAAAGATATTCATAGGACACACCTCCTTTGACTTCAGAAAGTTGAAAGCTGGACAAACTAGTGAACACAGATATGGACAGGCAATTGTCTTAACTGCCAGTGGGAACCACTCAGCTACATAGAGATAAGTCTCAAGCATGAACTGTTTCAATTTCCTACAGTCTAAATGTTTAAGAAATATAGCACACATCTAGCCAAGCAGAAACATTTCTCCTTGTTTCAACGCTACTGAGTTAAAAAATCAAGTCTAACACAAGAAACGTACCAGTTTTCTTCACAGGCTTTGTTACAGGTAGGGCAATATTCACACAACCGGCCAAAGCTTCTTGGATCTGTGCACTCACACTTTCCACATACACATTTTCCTCTTCCACTGCAAATCTGGCCTTTTGAATTCAGGCAGTGCTTCACTGATTGTAATGAGCACTGGCAACGGTCACCTTCCCAGCCAGCAAAGCATTTGCATTTACCAGCTTCACATTCACCATTACCTACAACATCAGATAGCCTTGAGTCATACGATTTTATGAAAATATAGACAGTCATTTTTTATATGCATACATTCGTATTGCTGGTGCTTTACACTGAACAGAGCTAGTATAGACCTTGGCTTGCAAATTACTTCTTAAATTAACAATTTGTGCTGAAATTACCAGCACGATACATATTTATGGATGCTTTTTGTTGTTAAGTTGATCAAAAGCTGCTACCTTGATGACATCTTAAAACGTTTTACTAGAATTTCTCCCTATTGTCTTGGATCAAAGCAGTGGGGATTAAAAATTACACAACAATCAGGAAAACAGTCTTCAGGCAAACTAAACAAACTTCTCTTTAGCAAGTAAGCATTCAAATCAAATAAACCGCAAGATTCAGTGGAGGAAGGAGTATCAAGTTCATGTGCATATGCCAGCTTGCTTTTTTTCTTTTCTTTTCAGAAGCACGCATGACAGCACTGCTTTTCTGCCTTTCTAAAGGACAGATGACTGAGCTGGACAGAGGGGTATGCTGTGTGTATGAACTGTAGGTTGCTTAATAAGAATTTAAAATGCACAGCCTCAAGGATTCAAAGGCTATGAAGAACTTCTGGTGGCCTTTACAGTTTTCCAGGCAAAGCAGTGAGAGTTTTAGGGCAAAATCTGTACAGTTTCCATGCAGCAACACATTTAGGCAGGTGTACAACTGACATGCTGATAGTATTTAGCCACATTTTTACAGCGTGTGAGAACATCTAAAGGAAATATAGAAACAGAGCGCATAAAGCACAGGCAGGTCCAGCAAATATCACGAGTCCTCCTCAACTATGCCCCGGCAGTGCCTAAGGTTCACACAAACTGCGATGGTCCTTCTTGTGCTCCAGGGATCCAAAGCAGCTGCAGGCAGACAGTCCCATCTAACAGGCGAGATCCCCTAAATGGGAATTAGGCCAAGGTATAGGCTGCCACATTTTTTGCCGGGGCTGAGCAAAATGGAGGGGGGAAGGAGATCATAGGCCATACTGGAGCAAGGCTCTGCGCTGGCAAACATCCCAGGCAGAGGCGTGCTGCTCGGCCGTGGCCCTGGGCAGCAGGTTCCCCCGGGGCAGGACTCCATCACAGGGGACAGTCTCAAACACCTCTTAGACAAAGGTCTCCACTGCCGACCAGGGCACCACATCTCAGGCTCTAGGAGCTTTTAAGTTTGAAAAGTCTGCTTGTGGTTAAGAAACAGTAAATTTGCAAAGTGGGTTGGGAAGAAGAGTGGGAAGATGAACCCTAATTCTTTGTGTTGGAATGCAGTATTTGCAGGATTAGATAACATTATTTCTCTTCACTATAGGCAAAGTTCACAGTCACTAGCAGAGCAAAACCAAGATAACTTTACTGAAGGCCATAGTATTACTCTCAATTTATCCAACTGCGGTCAAAAAAATTGGTCCCTCAATTCACTCATTGGCCAGTATACAATGAAATGAAAGGATGCAGGACAGCAGTACGGATTTTAAAATATTTAATTACTTTTGAGGGAAAAAAAAATTCTGGTAGAGATACAGTAATGATACTGATTCAATCCCATTTTTCCTTGATAACACTAACTTAAAAGTATGTTTTGTATTTTGTTCATATGCAATTTTAATTTGTATGCTTTTTTTAAGAAACAAAGTAGGCCACAAAAAAAAAAAAAATTCTAACAGCTCTCCCTGTTTTTGATTCACTTACAGTCTCCTTTTTGGAGCAGGTGTTCCGAATACTGTTAGCATATATATCAGTATTTGAAATCAAGTGTCACTGTATCTCTCACAATACTGATTTAGGCTGTTAGGAAATCAGAACCTCATCTGGAAGATTCCTCCTAATCTCTTAGAATCTCATATTCCCATTAGATTGAAATGTATCAACTTACTTTCTGGAATAATGTGACTGTTTTATCTGAGGTATCAGTATCACTACTTCTGAAGAAGTTTGAGATTTAAATCTTTAAATAGCTAAACTTCGGATAAACCCAATAAATCCCCTAAAAAGTAATGCTGAAGTTTAGAAGACAGTGCGTACCTCTGTGGTGAAGAAAGCCCAGGAGCATGAATTCCTACCAAGCTGTTCAGGACACTTCACACACTAATTCTGCATACACAATTCTTGTATTTGACAGCCTTATAGCATTGTTTTCAGCTGCACCATGTATACCAGCTTCAGAAACCAAACCAAACCAAAAACCAGAAAACAAAATACAAACATAAACTCTGTAGCTTACCAGAACATAAGTTTCCCTGGTGATACGGGCAGGAAAAATCATCCATTTCACAGTACTTGCCATATACCTTGCCTAGCTTGTTTTTGTAGCAGAAGCATTTTCCATCTATGCAATTTCCTTGACCACTGCAGATGGCCTGGTCCCGGTGTTGTCTGCACCTCTCAGAAGGAAGCGTATCTCTATTAGAGCTACAATTATTGTCACTGCAATGGGACTGTTTGCCATCAGAAAAAGTTTCATCAGTCCATACTCTTTTGTGCCTTGCGCTGTCTCCATACTCACAGGCACAGCTGGTCTGCACATTAACGATGGCGGTTTCATTGAAACCAATAGGCTTAAGTATTGCATATTTTCTTCCTCCAGTTGTATCACATCCTTTCATTGTAACTGATACATTGAAAAGTACCTAAGAAGAAATAAATACAGATTTTACATCATTATAATTTCCTATAAATTGCTTAAAAATTTTAACACATAAATAGAATCTTATATTGTATATGAATGTGCACTAGCTAATAATAACAAAATACATGGATGCCATTTTTCAAATGTGATATATTAGTAATGATAGGCATCACAAATACAGTTAAAATACTAATAATAGAAGATTGACAGCAATCTACTTTTCATGTTAAGAAAGCATAGTTGCAAAGGACAAGTTTAGTATGAGTTAAATAGTAACAGAATTACCATCATCATCCTCCTGTTATTATTTAATGCGTACATTCTGTTATATTATAGAACTACTTGGATGAGAATTGGGACTAGACTGAGCAAGACAATATACAAACAGAAACAGAGGCACGCTTCATAAAAAGAAACTATAATGAATGTTCTTACTGCAGAAAGGGTCTGTGCAAGCAGAAACCACACAGGTTTTTTGGATGGCCCTATCTACTCCTACTAAAACACAAAATCAGCTCACACCTTAGCAGCAGTTTATTTTCCCCAATTCCTACAATGGGGATGGAGCAAGAGAGTCTTGCTGACCTTGCTGCGGTCCTGGGCAAACCAGGTGCTGCTTCGGAGTGGACCCAGTGCCTAGCTCCTGGCCGTGTCATGGCCATCACCACCATGCCCCAGGTCCTCACCCCAGCAGTGCCCACTGCAGCAGCAGCCCCTGAGGCTTTCCAGAACCCTGGCACAGGACTCTCGAGCATTTTTGTGGCTAGGTGACTGCCACAGAGTTTGCACCAATCATTGCTAAAACTCTTTGACAGCTCTGATGTGTGTGATGCTTTCACTGGATAGCAATCTTCTATTTCATGACTGGGTTTTGGGGTTTTTTTGACTGGTAGGCTTCTGACAGAGTATCCTCTCTAAGGCTACTTAGCCTGCTGATGGAAAACAACTCTTCCTCACCTCCTCAAAGAGAAAATATAACCAAGAGGAAAGGTGAGACAGGAGCCCAAGAGAGGCAAATATCTTTACTCTTTACCACCAAACAACAAAGATTTCCAAATAAAAAAAAAAAAAAAAAGAGAAAACCTAAGAAACTGATTACATATGAGGTTGAAACTGCCCGCAAAGACTAAGGCCATTCATTTCTCACCACTGTGTTCCCCTCCCACTGTGCCCCCACACGAGAACAGCCGAGGCCCTGGGGACAATGGTGGCTTTGTGGCGAGCGGGGCTGCGGCTGCCTACACGGGCAGCAGGAGAAGAATGTTGTGCGGAAGCATGCGCTCAGCGGCGTATCGAGGGCGCACACAGGCTTTGTCTCGCCCTTTGCTTTTCTTCTCATCTCTCAAACGCGCCGCTGCCCACGTAACCCCTCAGTTGCCTACAAACTCCCTGCATGAGACTTCTTCCCTTCGGTTACGGGGCAAAAGTGTGGCTATGCAGTAATTAATTTGTACCGCAGGTGCCTATCACACAGGGAGGACAGGCTGCAGCTAGGGAATGTGCTTTTATTCAACACAGAACCCAGCTAGAAAACATCATCTTCATGTACAACACAATACCGGAGGAATGGCAGGGATATGGACGGGAAGGGAAAATCTTGTCTTGCATATGAGTCATGAAATTTGATGGGTCTGAACACAGCAGCAGAAATATTAAACATATTGCACCTAAATTATTACACCACTGTGAACACTGACACTTGCTAATAGCCAAAGTTAGTTTTGCACTCTGAAGAGGTCGTAGGATTCTTCCAGAATATAATACACTTCATGTTTTGGTAAGAAAAGGAAGGAAGAAGGATTAGACAATGAAAGGAATGTGAGAATTAAGGAAAAGCATTTTGCCTGTAAACAAATGCTGAAAGGAGGATTTACGGTTAAAATAAATTAATCTCTTGAGGATGGCTCATTTTCAACAGCAGTAGAGGTTTAGGACCACATGCAATCTTTTACAATCAACTGGTTTGGCTTTTTATTAAAAAGAAACAGATATAAATATTTTTCTTTTCATTAAACAGAACAAATTCCAGCCCTATTTCTTATGACATGCACAGGGAGCAACACTGGAGAAAAGACGAGCTAAGAAGAAAAACATAGCAAGTCTCCCGTAAACTGTAGAAGCTAATGGGCAGCAAGTCATGCAGACAAAATTCAGAAGAGCATAAAATACATCTAAATGAATGTATTTAAAATTCACACATTTAATCTATTGATTTGTTTTGCTATTTCTACACACAGACACAAGTAAAATCACACCAGCTGAGAAATATGTATATGTCAAGAAGGAAAGAACTCCTTGACCCTGCTCTCCAGAAACACAGACCTCTTCCTGGCAAGCTAAACGAATTACTCTACTAGTCCAAGCAATTAAATAAATATATCAAGGCATGGAGAATTTGTTCTGGGAAGAAACTCATGTTCTTTATATTATCCAGACCTCTTCCCCCACATTTTCATGGTGCATGATGCTCCGGTTTTACAATACGTTTCATTCAGTAAGTGGTACCGATCCAAATGGGGATAAATAATTTTATTATTTGATTTATAAAATAAACTAATTATCCACCACCCTGATTATGCATAAAGACTACTAGAGCAAGGGGAGGGAGAGGTGGCATCTAGTACAGACCTAAGAAACACGAATTCCAATGATTCTTTTCCACTGGGTGATCATCTTTCAACCTCTTCATGTACAGATTTCATCACAATGAACATGGCCATTGTGGGCAGTGGAGGACAAAGGAGGAGAGTTTTAATGGATGTTAGCTTTCAGGAAAGGCTTTGAGACTTAGTTCCATGAGATTAGTAAGAATTAAAATAGGATTGAGGGAAAATAAAACCAGAGAATAATAGAGAGTCTGTGATCATTAATCACATAAATCAATTTTCAGTTTAAGTAAATCCCTAGAAGATTTCACACCATTGAAACCCAACCAAACAGAAAAGTAAGTATTCCACTTCCTTGAAGAATGAGAACTATCAACATACTTCTTCATTATATCCCACATTTTTACATCCTTCCATGCCAGTTTTTTTACTTCCATCAGGACAGATTGCAGTGATATTGAAATTAAGACCTCGGATCTGGTTATCCACTTGAATTTTCACTTCAGAGATTAGTTTCTGTAACCAGAAAACAAGTTTTAGTTGCATTGCATCTCAACATATAAAGTGCATTAGTGACGAGCACCAAGTACAGCTACTATGTCTGACTAAAAATGAAGAAAGCTTGTCTGTGTGAATAAAGGAATGAATTAAAGCATTGTTTCCCATATAAAGACCCAATTACATTCCAAATATATACAAGGAGCGAACTGGTAATTCTGATAAAGAGGATTACGTTTTCCAGATAAAAAAGTTTTCAGCTTTTCTAAAATGGTTTTGCGACTGTATTTTTCACAATTTGAAAACCTATTCTAACAATTGCGTGCAACAAAACTCACTTATTGTTTGAGAGACTACACTGCCTTTTAGCCACACATTTAAAATAAAACAGTAAACATACATACAACTATTGTTATCCAGCAGAAAAAGTTCCTAATAGACTTGACACTCTATAAACTTCTGATATTTTGCATCTGTCTTGGAAAAGTTTTCTGTGAACAAACCTTAGGGTGATCTAAAGGCTATTGGGATTATTCTTTGTGATTTATTTGGATCAGCTAGGACTATATATGTCAACAACTGGTTCATTCCCATTGGAGCTTTTTGCAATATAAAATAATGAAAAATCCAGCTACTTTGTAATTTGCATTTACTGTATGCTCTAAAACCCTACTTCCATCCAAGAAAGAATATTGCTTTTTGACATTTAAAAAATTTATTAAAGATCTGTACAAACCAATGAGCTGCAAATTGCCCAAAGGGATTATTAAAATTCCTGGCATATTATTATTAAAAAAAATTACTTTAGTGGGATATTCTTACTGCTACAAATGGAAATTTAATTACATGAATCTGAACACATGTTTATCTTAGTAACTTTTTGAAAATTAGTGACTCATCTTTGGCTTTTTAGCCAGGGATTTTCAGCCAGGGCTTTCCACAACTAAGCCTAAGGTTTCCCTGCCTAGAACAAGAGTGCAAGAGGCCCACTGTCATCGAACATCAACACTACATTTATTTTCTTATCTAAGTACTTTTGCTTTCAAGAAAGAAAAACATTCAAGCTCTGTTCACTGTGTGTTTGTATATTACAAGCCCCTAAAAGTATGATAAAAATCTCCAAGTATCAAAACCAATGAAGTTTAGGATGGGAAGGAAGATTCTGTCTAAAACATGAAAATAAGGCAAAAGCAAACTGGGGGTGGCTGGAGCAGGAAAGTCCCACAGAATCTTCCATTAAACTAAACCATTGTTTTGTAAATTTTCGTTTCCTTTCCTTGAATGTTTGCCCTGCACTGTGCTCTAAAACCAGGATACAATTTAGGATGGACAGTATAAGAGTGTCATACAAAAGCACCATGACCTTCAAAATTCATTACCAGCCATTTTCTGCAAACCTCCGTATTCAAATTGAGATTTCTAGATTTTGTAAGACGAAGTACAGTGTCAGTGAGAACTTCTCTGCAATTTGATTACATCAAACCTCCTTTGAATGTCTTTGACTTCTGTACAATGTTTCCAACATGACAGTCAGAAAAATGTGCACAACCCCACTCTATTGACTAGGAACAGACATGGGACTTGGCTCTTCATTATAGCCAGTGTGCTGAAAGCAAATAGCCTGATTTAGATGGTTAACCTAATACAATGGAAAAATTCAGCTTCCCATGTACAACTAATTAAAAATAATGTGATACATGTTGATACCTTGCATATAGCTTTGCAACAGATTTTTCAGCTTTTGGAACTTGCATGTTTGTGTAACTTGCACACCTTAGCACCATTCAACCATTAAACCCATCACCTTCATTTTGAAGCTGCTCTATGGGCTCCCTGTGCTCTAGTACATCAAATGCATGCCACTTGGCTTCATTTTCAAATCTGTTTATGACCCCTCTCACCAGGCTATCTTTCATTCACTGTCAAGATGCCAATTTCCACTTTCAACCTGCCATCAATCATTTGTCAAAAACAACCTTATGCTCTTTCCCATACCATTACTTTCCCTTTCCCACACTATTACTTTCAGCCGAGAAGTCCACGCAAGAGTTCACAAAGCCATTTCCACTGGTCTCTCCTGTCAAAACTCTTCTTCACTGCTGTGCCTCAAAACCCTGAGTCACTACACTGCTTTGTGCAGTGTAAATCCTCCTGTCCACAATATCCACCACTGTCAAACTACCTCCTTGTAAATTCCCACCTATTGTTTGTTTTCTAAGAATTATGGTGTAAAACTCTCTAGACACTATTCTTTTTGCTCCAAATTTCTATGGTGCCTAGACAGTGGTGCCTGGTCTGTGACTAAAGATCGGAGATGACAAAATTCAAATAAGTCAGACATTTCTTTTGAAGTTAAAAGGCAACAGGTGCAGAGAAACAAACAGCATATTTAGAAGCATCCTTAGAAAGGAAAAGTGCTAGCTCTTGGCTTTAAGACCCCGACAGCTCGAGAATTTGATAGCTATTGTGGGATAGTGTCATCCACCAACCTGGACATTCAGAAAAGCAGGGAACGTATCTTCATGTAGTTCAGATAGAAGCCAAGATCCTGGAAATTACAACATTAGGCTACGAAAGGTAAAAAATCCCCCTACAAATACAGCATACAACATTGTCACTCTCATCATACCTGATAGGCTTCTACCACCAAATCATTGAGATTTGCTGCTTGTGATTCTATCTGTCTTGCAACAGTACCAGGCAACAGAGGTAACAGATCCTATGAAAAATACAATCATTTACGCACAATTTTAATTTTTAATATAAATATTGCGCTTTCAAAATTGGAAAAAGAAATCAGGTTTCTAACCTACTTTATACCAATGGAACTGGCTTCCTTGAACTGCAAAAATAACATTGATGTTATTGTCAATCAGTTTCTCAGAGAGCTGCCCAAGTGATGGATGCTCCTGCAAAATAAAACAGAAAAGAGAAGACTGCAGATTAGTAGGGAAAAACCTTGTATTTCACAATACAGGATTTCAAAACCACTCCAATCTTTATTTCTAAATGTACAGAGAAATGCTAGGCCTACATCCAGAAGAAGGTGGGACCAACCAAATAAACAGATCGTGACAAAAAAAATAATCAGGGCATGAGGCAGGCTGTAACAGGCTTATCTGCTGCAGCAGGGGTGCTGCACAGTGGGAGGACTAACTCATATGGTCCTATCTTGTTGGTTTGAGTCTGATGCTTAAGAAATATGGATATGATGTTGTCCATGGCCTATCTATAAGAATAACAAGACTCCTGAGAATGATAGGTGGGTTCCTGTGCAAAAGTCAGGGAGAAAGAGTACAACATGAGGGCAAGCTGAGAACAGCAAGGTGAGTAATTAAAAGTCTGTTTCTCAGAAATGTATTCTGGCACCAAGGATCCGACACATCAGCTAAATGCAGCCACCGTGTAAGGTTCTAGCAATGTTAACATTCTGTACGTATCTTACATACGGCTGACAGCTTTCTCCTTCTCTGTACGTGCAAGATCTGCCTTAGGAGTGATGCCTCCAGTCTTCACCATAACGACCTGCGACATTTTCTTAACCATGCTTGTGCTTGAAGAAGGTAGCATCAGTTTCACATCTGTCCCCGTAATGACATCGCTCTATTTGGGGAAGTACCTGTGGCGGCACAACCTGTGCCAGTGACCTGCCCTGCTACATTTCCCATTCTGAGATGTGACATGGATTCAAGAACAAGAAGAACAAATTGGTAATCCTTCATCCGAGATCTGGGGAAGCACAGGGGTGTCTGTGTGGTCCCATTGGGTTTTGTGAGATCCCTCCAGCTCCAGTACTCTAAAACAAACTATATCTGAAAGTTACCGCTTATTCACCATGCATCTGTGAATACTTTTCAAGATGTAAATTCAACACTTAAAAAATTCATGACTAAACAGAGAGAACTGACTGGGGCCTTGGCCTGTGTTTCCCCTTACAGAGATTTCATCTGGTTACCTCCACTTATGGCAGGTCCTTCAGCCTCTTTCCCCCTGTATACTTCTGCTGTCTTCCTCTTCCTGATATTTTTCACCATCTGCCCCATATTGTTTCTCTTTTGCACAAACACACTGTTTCCCTGTACAATTCATTTTTCCTCAGCGCCACTTGTTACGCAAGGCACGCTGCAAATCAACTGCTCTCCTAACAGTAATCTGAATGCCAAGACAGCTGAGACAAAGTTATGCAAGGGGGCAAAATCCATTTTCTGTCACACTGCACCATCATAAAGAGCCTTGCATAGAAAGAACAAAGGAGTTGCTTGCAGTTTGATCTTAGCCAGAGTCCACACCTCTCTCAACTTTTCTACCCCTTGTTAAGAGATTATATTCCTTAAGATAAGCGATGAAAGGTAGGTAACACAGCAACAGATGGGCTTTCCTACAGCTCCAGCTGGGGAGTGTGCCATACGCGGCAGTCCAGTGAGTGTGCATTCCCAATACACAGCAGCTGGGGGTGGACTGCAGAAGTTGCAGGTGAACTGCAGCAGCAGTGGCTTTGTTGCCATTTTTCAGTAGCCTACAACGCAGTATTTATTAAGTCTTCCTTCCTTTCCACGACCACAGCGGTGGGGCCTCCGTGTACAGGCCTACAGGCCACATGCAACTGCCTGGCAGATCACAGACACACCAAGTGGTCCCAGGACACGGGTGAGTGAAGCCAGATGGTCCGTAAATACCTCCTGCACTGTAAATGTGTGCATGAGAGGGGGTGGTACTGAGGGATCATGAGATGGTGGTCAAATAATTCAATCTTCCTACTTAACATGTGACACTAGACGTGTCTGAATTCCAGCAGAGTGTCCCCTCAATATCTTTGCAACTAATAGCAGAACTCTGGGATCAGTGGGATCAGAAATGGGCTTCCCAAGCCCTCGTGAAACAAAAACTTATTCAGATGGAGCTTACTGAAGTCAAGAGATGACATACAAAGATGCGCAAGGGTTGCAGGGACTGGATCCCCAAACCACCTAGTCTGCTTACAATTAAAGCTGAACTTTCATTTACTTCTCAGCTCTAACTCACTAGAGTGTCCAGCTTGGTTAACAGTTTATTGAAGACTCAGTTCAGATTAGAAAGAAAATTTTTCTTAATAGAAGGGAGTTTATAAAAAAAAAAAAAAAAAATTCAACAGACCCACACTGTCTTTTTCATTTTAAGCATGTAAAGAGATGACATAAGGAACTGTTTGTCACTCATGAAGCTTCACGTTGCTTGCTGTGAAAACCTTGCTGTACTTTATGTATTTTTATCTTATCTCTTCCCACTACTGCTCTGGAGAATGTACTTTTATTTCAGATCATCCTTCTTGTTCCAATTACATCATTCATTTTATTATTTTAACCTACTGTGTTAAGCTGAGAAGATAACTAATACAGATGTTAAATATTTCAGAAAGGGAGTTAACCAAGCACAGATCTAATTAAAATGGACTAGATTTCTTTCCCGTCTTACTCTTTTTGCTGACCTCTGCATGACTGCTTAGCAAAAGTTAGAAAGAAACAGGCAGAAAACTGACTAACTGTAAACATTCTGATGTAAAGGCTAAGCTTATGAAAATAAATAAAGCAAAGTCTTCTTAACTGGCACAAGGAGGAAATAAAAATATGCTAAAATGCAATCTTCTCAAGACTACCAGAAGCTAAGAATCAAAGTAAGAAAACAATGTGATTACAGATAGATCTTTAATTTAGGATAGCACAACAAAACTTAATTGATAATGAAAAAAAAGCAAAAATATGTTTCATATGACATGTTTTTAAAGAAGCTGACAGCCTTTCATGACATTTCATTTAGATATCAAAAAATCTTCCCCCCCCCCCCCCGATTTTTCTTGTTCATTTGAAGCTTCTTTATGGATCTCTATGACTAAAATAATCCCATATACCACTGAGAAGAAAAAGCAGGAAACCAGTACACCTACCCTTGCATACACTATTGTGTTATCATGTCAAATCTACTCCAGAAAATGTATAATTCTGAGAAAGATTTCCATTCTACCCATTTTCTATTACTAAGAGTATCCCCACTGTTACAAGTGGGCATGCAAGAATTAACCCTGGTTGAAAAAAATAGGGGCTAGCAGCTAGTAAACTCATAGGCCAAAATGTGCCACCACAGATCTAAGCATCTTTCAAGGTCATTTCATTTGGGTGGCTAAAAAGACTACATCATTTCATAAACAGCATCAATAGCAATAATCATGGAGATTTCTTATTCTATATGGGACAGTAAAATCATGATCTTTCAGACCAGGATCCAGAATATCAGTTAAAACACTTTCTTCAGTCAGCCATCAATCTATCGTAGTTGCTTAGAAAGAGATTCATTGATTTTGTCTCTGTATTATATATTGGTGAGGTTTTCCAGCTGCAACAGAAGTTAATTTCTCAAGTTTGCCAGAAAATAAATATAGTTGTTGTTTTTGTGAAACAGATAATGTCTTTATTACCGAAGGAATACTGAACACTAGAAAAAGATTTGTACATTCAGCAACTGTTTAATAAGCAGAGCAAAATTCCTCTCATTTACAACACTGCAAGTAGGGGGAAAAAAAAAGATAAATAAAAGAAAAATGGAGATAGGGACACCATAACCTATAAGTATGGCTCGCTTTGGAAAAGAAGAGTTTTGGGATTATTTGCTTTATGTAGAATAAAGGAAGGGGTTGTTTTTATTCCAGGGATACTGTAGAGATACTGAAACTGAACAGACTGACTAGTGGGAAATAAATAATCATTACATCTGTGAGGGAATATCCAAGAGGTGACAGAGGGAGTATATGAATGCAAGCACATCAGATAAACGGAAATGCAAACAACCTTCTTGTTAGCACATACTCAGCTCCCTCCTCCGCTCAGCAAGGTCCCGAACACCCACTGATTCCCAGAAACCTCCCCTATTTCATGATCACACACCATACGGCGGCTGTTTCCTGCTGCCCCACCATCCTTGTAAACACCAGTTGCTGTGATCACATTCAGGTCTTGCCTAACTTACATGTAGCCCTCACTGATTTCACTAGCACATTGCTGGCTTGGGCTGAACACAGGCTATATACTTTAACTGTAGCCAGCACTGAGAATAAAACTGTAATGTGCTCTAATGACACCACAGTTTGTGTTTTCTGGTGATTACACGGTAATTAAGTAGTGATTCATGTTTCTTAAATAAATGATTCGTATTTATTTAAGGAAATAGCCGAAGAACTTAAAACCTACAAATTTTAGAAAAAAAATTCCTTTCTTCAATCACTTATGACTACTTTATAGATTTTTGAAGAAATTATTTTGAAAGCTAAAAATATCTGCTGAAGACATATTATTTTGCTATCATGGATTTGATGCAACTTTTTGCACAGGTATGTAGTAGCACATATTGGCTTTATACTGTGAGATTCAAATATATTTAATGCTACATTATCACAGCAAAACTTTGTGGCACAAGAATAGTTTCTAGTCCATTATGGTTGAATTAGCTCATTGTTGGTGTACATCTTCTGTTTTATTCTTACAAAGCCATTTTGGTCAGTGCAACTATGTGTCTTCTGACCATAAACCCTGATCACTACCTTCGTCTTATTAGCAGGATTGTGAAATTCTTACATATTAGCAAGCTTCTTGTGCAAAGTATCACACCAGACACCTCCTACTTATATAAAATCTGTTTTTTATGAAATGGTAATAAAAAAACACACCAAAACCAGTAACGTATCCTCCTCTGCTGTGAACTGTTGTCTCAGACTCCAAAGTATTTTATGTCAAAAAATATGTCAAGAATGTCAGTATTTCCAGGTGATCAATTGTTCATTTCACACCTTGCCTACCTGGAAAAATACTATTCTAATAACCGAGATAAAAGCAATGCTCTGACAACAATATAAAAATCTCTTTTATGCAGTTTTACACTGCTTCTCTGAAGGCATAATCTATGACATATACCTTACCATACTCGTAGCTTTGATGTACACATTATCTTTCAAATGACAGTTTCCATCATGGGGAATTACGATCCCTGCTAATTTACTATCAAGGGCCAGATGGGAAGTTTGATCCGTCATCACAAGAAGTAGTCGCTTTGCTTCCTTACGCCAACCAATATGGCTCTAAAAAGAAAACACAGTTAAGCATAAGAAAGCAGTAACTACCTGTTTTCTAAAATGATAAATGCCAAAATTAAAAATTTATGTGGAAGTCTACTTTCAGATTTTATACTGCTCAGCAGTACTGAGTTTAAACCAGGCTATTTAAAGCATTTTATGTAGAAATATCTATCACATTCTACATCTGAAAACTACCACTGTGAGTCAGAGATCCACTTACCACTTTTTTTGCTGTTTAAAGAAATATCTCTCAAAATATATACAAGCTGTGCTTGGGTGACAGCTGCCACATTATGTGTATCACTATTACATAAAAATGCATGGCATTTGTAAAATTTTCTGGGATCCAAGAAGCATTATAACCAATAAATATGCATTCATTTGTATGGGTACCTAGTGCCCTCTTCTATTTTTACTTTATATTTATTTACTTATACATTCTCATAATTCTATAATTTCATTTTCCTACACAGTTTTCCAGAAAGGACATTGGCATATGATCAACGAATCAATAAAGTTTGAGCGTCTTCATGCACCTGCAAATTGAGAAATTCCTTATTATGCAGCAAAATACTACATCTATCCACCATCTTAAGGGACTAATAGCAAAGTGGCATCTTCAAGGGTGAATATAATGTGTTTTAGGAATTCAGTGATGTGAAGGAGGTAGCAGGGCAAACTAACATCTAAACTGGGTTAGGTGCCAATTTGTATTTCCATAACATTTATATCCCTGCAAGGAATAAATGGCTGCTTTAAATCAAACTTTAGAGAGACACATGAATCACCTCATATTCTTTTTCACTATTCCCCCTCCCAACTATTCCATCTTCCTCTTCACTAATTCCACTTTTCCTCCTTTTCCTCCCTCTTTGCTTCTCCTTCCTACAACTCTGTCTCAACTCTACCATCTCCCTTAACACTGCCAGATCACTTTCATCTCATGTGAAATATGTATCTGCAAAAGATTGCAACTTGGCCCAGCTTCGCAACTTACTCTCTACCTTCCTTTCTTTGCTTTGCAGAGAGGGGTTTAGCTCCCTTCTCAGGCTCATTCCCTGCTCGCTCTGAATGGCGATTAAGTTTCTTGTAACAGCAGAGATGATAAGTACAGAGGGCTGTGATGTTTCTTCCAGCTTACACAATACGCATCAGCCTCCCTCAGAGAGTCATAGACAGCATTCCCCTAAAGAGGGGGTATTTTAAGTTTTATTCATAAACAGGTTATATCCTAAATAATCCCAAATTCCCCTCCAGCACTGTAGAGACTTCTTGCTCCTAAGACTCCATCATTTCACTTTGTCACCTCAAGACTCCTACCTACGTACATCATGGCAACCAAAATTTTAAAGTAGCTTCATGTCCTAACCTGCTACTGCTTGCAACAGGGATGTATTGGTTAAAGCAAGATCAAGCAAGTTCTACTGTAGGCAAAATGAATGCACATTAATATAGTTTGTGAAGGTCACTATGAATTGCATATTGTTCTTGTCCATTTTGGCTCACAATTCAGTTAGCAGAAAAGCCTCCCCATTCTCATGAATGTTTCCATTCTACTGTTGTTGGAAGCATATATTATTCTAGAGCTCACATGTCCTAAGCATGGAATGTGTTCAATAAGAAACATTGAATTTTAAAAAATTTTTCCAAAGCTCCAGAGTAATTTTTTTTATAACAGCTGTAATCACAGTGTCTATAGAGTGACTTTTATTTACCTGTTTTACAGCTCATCAAAATGTGAAAATAAAATTGGGCCAAACTATTAATTTTTAGCATTGTTTGGATTACTTTTTGTCCCTGACTCATTCTACTGCTCCAAAAAAACCAGTGTGAAGATGGACATGATAAAAGAATTGTCCTGACATCATCTCAAGAAATGAGAAACACACCAAGCCTGTGATTTGGACAGAAGTTTGATTACTTTCTTTAAGAGGACCAGAAAGAGTATCTTATAGAGCATTAGCAAACCGATGAATCAGCCAACTTTCAAAATTTCTATTGCAGTACTACGCACAGAAGAAAAACAACATGTGAAATAGCTCTTTAGAGCAAAAAAATTCTTACTATTTAATATGTTTATAGCTTGGGAACTACTGATGCAGATATGAAATTTTATCAGTATACAAAAGTTAATTTTTAGTTGATTTGCTTTGTTTCTAAATATAAATTCTTTAAAAGCTGAGATAACATTGAAGTGAATTTTCTTTCCTTATCTACACGATCAGATATATAACTGATCCTTCAGTTTTCAAATACATTCTTAAGTAGAAGAAATGTTCAACACTATGTTTTCACTTAGGAACACAAGGAGGGCTTTAATGATTTTTTTAAACTAATTTTGTATTTGACTGAAATTAATACATATGCCTGTTCAAGCAAGAAGCAGTTGTGTTCATCACCCATCCTATGTTGGTTAGTCTGATTAAAGCCAGAATTTGAAGAACATCATTAACCAATACTGAAAAATACTTCCTTAGCTTTTTCATATTCAATGGGAAACAGAAATGCATAGCTAAGGGGGAAATAATGGAAAAGGAGGAAGAAATCTTACTATTATCTGGCTTAGAACTGACATTGTGAATTCAGGAACACTGAGCACTGTTGTATCTGTCTGTCTGTCTGTCTGTCTGTCTGTCTGTCTGTCTATCTATCTATCTATCTATCTATCTATCTATATCTCCAAGTCTGAACTACTGCTTAGCCTTTTGTTAATAAGCTCCTTACCTGGCACACAGCTGCTTGGAGCATCGCATCAAAACCCCCTTCAGGTGTATCAATATTCCCAGAAATTTTTTGTTTATTCACTGCATTTCTGAATTCTGCTATATTGTCAGTCAGGGATAGCACGTGAATATAACCATGAGGAGGCATACAATCTAAATTATAATCACTGTACAAAAACAGAACAAAAGAAAAGTCTAACACATTCAATATTTTCCATTTGAAGGAGATGTAAATACTGCATCCTTATTAACCCATAAAATCCTGTTACTAATGAAGATTTATATATGCACAGTGGAAGGAATACTTAAAGAAAGAAGAATAACTCCACATGATATTAAGTTTGGTGGGAATTAGTTCTAATTTACTATGACAAATGTATTTTTTTGGTATTTTATGGAAATGTATGTAACTTGGCTAATATAATAACAGGACATATGTAGTGTTTCTGCATAGAATAAAAAGAAACAATGTAAGCAATGGTATGATCTCAGAGAATATATATATGATCCCTTTTGGGATGTCTATGGAGCGGTACAGCTTCGCTTTTCATTATCCAGAGAAAGGGCTATCACACGGCAACATTAAGATCTTTTAATAGCTTGATACACATGCTACTGGATCAAAGCTAAATAAAATTTAAGTTCCTACATCCACTGGTAGCAAGTAAATGTACCTAAAATTAATGTTGAGAAAAGTGACAGTTAACTCATTAAAGGGATGAGAAGCTCAATTTTCAGTAACATCTTAGTGATACTTTTTGAAATGATGTATAAGGGAGAAAATATGAAGTTTGACATAAGTAAGCTAATGTCACAGCACTTAAACAGGTTGTTGCTCTGCAACCCATTTATGGCAGTAGAATTTATATCACAAGCTGAAGTGCTCATCTGTTTCAGAGATGCTGAGCAGGTTTCAACTCACTTAACTACTATTGCACACAGTGTAGGCATCCAGACTAGAATCTGCCCGCCCCCAACTCGATTTACGGTCACTGAAGAGAAACTGGAACTGTAAGGATTAATACCTCTGCAGAAGTCTACCTTTAGGAAAAATGAATCATGCCCTAGAAGTGCTAATTGATTTCATTCACTATACAGACAGTCTAGATGACTGCTTTATACATAGACATTTATATCTATTTAATGAATTCCCCTACTAGTGCCCAATTCAAAAACCACTGCAATAAAACTAGATACTTATGGACTTCACAGAACTCTGAATCATGTCTCCCCAGGAAAGATAATAATGAGCAAGAAGGTATGAACAGTTAATATTCACTTTTCCAAGCATTATGGTTTATACAGATTTGAATTTGTTGTGAATAATCTTGTCCTCCAGAGGGTTCTGGAAGTGATCCCTCACTTTATATAAGTGTTGAAAGCAAGGTATAAAAGACATGGCATGAAAAAAGAAATGCAAGCCAGAACACCTTTCTTATCTAAAATGGGAGTTCATTCATTTTACAACTGTGGAATTAGATCAGATGACTGCTTTTGTTCATTAAATGAGCTGAAAGAAACTGCATCACATTGACAAAAGTAGAGTTTTAAGAAAAGAGTTAATGAATACACGACCGCACACCAGAAGAGAGATCTTAAGTCAGAAAGTACAACAATTTGTGATGAATCTAGGCAGCATATACCCAAAATAACTAAGAACACAACAGTGGACTATAAAATTAAACACAAAACATATTCAAATGTACCAACGCAGCATGTTATTTAGCTGGTTTTGCTAAAGAAAACACGGCACATTCTTTCTGATACAGAAACCTTTTTTCTGCAATTACTCACCATATATTTCAGAATTAATAATTTTTTAATAATATTCTGCATTTTCTTAGGAACTTTGCTGGAGAACCAGGGTGTAATGAAACAAAGACAGATTCTGAAGAGCTTTAAAAATAAATATGCATAATGCGTATTTGTGCAATTAAATAATTTCTCAGTGGTACATTAAATATACAAAGACTACATACCTGCATTGGTTATGGATTCTACCTGGATGAATGCTAATATACGGTGACACAGTTTTATCCACATAGGATCCAAATCCAAGTCGGAAATCAAGAGAAATATTCGCCATCTTTTTAGATAAAGCAAATCCAACGGAATTTAATTTTTCTATATTGTTGTGCATAGAGGCTGAGACATCAACTAAATAATAAAGATCCACAGGGTATTTCTCTAGAGGACGAACTTTTAACATAAAGTTTGCTTCACTTCCTGATTCAAAGGAAACAAATAAGTTTATTTACTATTTTTGAGTGGACACTCTTAAAAATACATTTATTTTTGCAGCAATCCCAGCACAGAGTTGTTTGTGTCAGCAAACAGAAGAACAAACAAACAAGAAAACCTCCCAAAAGTAAATGAAACCTTAAAGCATTGTTCAAAAATAAGCCATAAACAGGCTCTTTGTAGAACATCTTGCTTTTTTTTCCCTTGTAGGAGCACTTTTTTGTAAAACTCTGACTTCTCCCCATTTTCTTTTAAGTTTCTGGTTATGCAATCCCTTTGACATTATACCAGAAAGCAGTTATGACTCACAAAGGACCCAAATCTGCATACAAATTTTGGTCCGTCACTTCAAGGTTGACACTTCTAAGTATGTAAGTGTATCCTGCAAATAGTTTGTCATATCAGTCTAAAACTGCACGTGTACCATAAACACAGCACAGACTGAAAAACTCACATAAATTATGCATCAAGTTTATACCAATCTACTTCCAAAGATTCAATGAGAAAACTCAGTAAGATCAAAATACTTTTTTAAAAAAGAAGTTTTAGTATTAAAATATCCACCTTTTGGCATATACAAAACAGAACTCTACTTTTATTTCAGAATGACAAATGTTTGTCTCTCCTGCAGAACCACATCATGTTCTTGGATGTAATAAAAATGTTAATGCTTTGGAAGCCACTAAAAATAGTCCACACATTTTTGCTTGCCTAATATTCTCTAATGCCAGCAAAAGAAGTGAAATAACTGGAGCACAGGCAGTGTAGATACAGTAATGTCTGACTTCAAATTGTTCATTATTTTATGTCACCCAAAGTGTGAGCTCACAGAAGAAATGAGGTAGTAGGATCTTCATGTGATGGGTGCAGAATGTAATTCAGTATTAAGCAAAGGACAGGAGGAAGGGAGACACTATAGAAGAATTATGCAGGTTTTCAACAAAAGATATCTAAACATATTCTGAAACAGTTTCACTAAAAAAAAAAAAACCATCTGAAATGTGACTTATCTATACATCATGACATTTACTAGTGCATATGATTTACAGAGAGCATAAATAAAGCACATGTAGCAAAGATCTCAACCAGAATAGTTAAACTTTCTTCCAATGGTCTCTGAACATGATCCACCTGAAAATGTCAGGATTTGTGTGTATCAGGTCTTGCATGAAGAAAACAGAACTTCAGTGTGCTGCAGCTTATGTGTTTCCTCTTTGTCAGTGTAAATCGAATTACTTTTTGCAAATGACCCTTGCAGGTCGACAGCTTGCATATACAGAGCTGCTCAGTGCAGCTTTTATTTTTTCCCATGTAAATCCTGACAGTTGAGTATACGTAAACAATGACACAAAAACCCAGTATCAAAACAAAAACATCTTTGTCTTCATGATTATACTGTATCAAATTTCTGTTCTGAGGCACAAGTATAGCTGTATATCTGTGTATTTCCCTGGGGAATAAAATGCAGGCAGGATGTGTATGTATCAGAAGTTACTCTTCTGAAGCCCTTGGAATTACAGTCTTCTGCCTCTCTGATGCAAGAACTTCCACAAAGCATAGGGAACTCCAAATTTAATTTAATTATATACTGGAAAAAAGTTTAATTAAACCAAATTTTAGGAAGCTAAGCTTTTTTCAATTAATCCAATATGCCTTTGGAAGTAAATGTGATTACAGACACTTCTAAAGCTAGCTCTGTTCCTGAGACCACTTCTCAGTACAAAGCAGAGTATCCATCATTTCTTTGGAAGGAGAGTGGGGAAAAGAGAGGAAGTCCTGATGTTACTTTCTCAGTTTTATTATTATGAAGATGGAAAAACAGAGTTCCTTTACACTTTACACTCACTTCCTTCTTCCCTTGTAATTGACAGAAAATTATTTTTTATACAGTGAAGATCAGCAGTATACTTTTCCTATTCACTTAATGTTTTTCTACCAAAGATTGATCCCTCTTAAATGCCATATTTCTTTCTCCAACTATAGTTTTCAAAAGAAAAAAAGAATTAAATTTTACGCTATGAAACATACTCTGCATCCCTTTATATCACCTTCCACTTCTGCTGTTTGCTACAGCTATTTTAGACACAGAGAACATACACTAATTTAATTCGAGTTCAGTTGAGAGCAGATATAGATATACTAGAAAATCTCAGGTCCATAAAAGGACTTGTAGATTTCATTAGGGCCAGGTGTCTCACACTTTATAAATGAAATATTAAGGCAGTGAATACCTAAGTGCCCTTTAGGAATTCAGTCCTTTCTTGTACACTGGCTTTGATGTCTTCATAGTTGTCTAGTCAATGGACTTAACAGTAACCAGATAATCAAGAAGATTATCAAATGATGAATTTAGGAATTCAGTACTTTCAGTAAGGAATACAGTTTATATGCATGTAAAGTATTTTATTGTAAGTGGCTAAAGAAGGAGAGTTAAGAAACCACAACAGAACACAGAAAAGACTACCTAAAATCCCTCTTCCACTATTGCATTATTCTGACCTTCAGCTGTGTTTGACAGAAACACTTCTTGCTGAAGACTGTACTTGAATGTGAGAGCATCACCATCACAGTCCTACAATATAATGTTATAGCATCATTCTTCAAAATAATTATTCCAGATGCTTCTTCAGAAAACATCTGTACTTAGTAGTATTGTATTTAGCTTAAATTGACTATAATATCAATGTGTTAGAGACAACCCAACCTGGACGCAGTTGGACTGAAACTTTTCCTGGTGTCACTTGTGTATTTCTTTCATGGTCACTGGGTATTGTGACATGAACTGTGGGATTTTCTACAAAATCTGATTGGCAGCCTCTTTTCATTAAGTTGAAAACAGTGTCACAGCGTCCTTTCTGTGTTGCATCGGCCATGAAATCCTGTTTTATAAGAGACAAAAAGTACAAAACAATCTGAGCTGAAAAAAACAACTGTAATATCTTCAAAGGAAAGAGAAAAACAAAATAATAGTCTTTGAAACAATAAAATATGCTACTATAATTGCATAAATTGTAGAATGAGTTCATGGAAGTCATATGTTTTTAATAAGGGCAATAACAGAATATTTAAATTAGAAGTTAAACGTAATTGCCACAACAACTTTTTTCTACAAAGGACAAAACTTTTGTATGAGAAAGAGGATCTTGCACAATCAGAAAAAACTGACTTTGGAGAAAAAGGAAACTATGTACTGTCTCTATGTCACTAAAAAGAGTTCTGCTATGCTGTAAGTTAGTTATACCAAGAAAGTATCATTCATACAACATCAAAACAGGTTCGTTTTCAGAGGAATCCACTGGTAATGTTACTCAGGCTAGTATTAAAAAGTAGCAGCAGAAGTCAGCTTTAGATTTATCTAACCTGAATTTGTCTATCACAGATGTTTAAGTTTTATCCCACACCCTACATCAAATCCAAAGACCAGCTGGACTACATCATTTCAGTCCCCAGAAGGAGGAAGCTGCGTAGTGCAGGACTGGACAGTTTAAGATGCCACCAACAAAAAAAAAAAAGCCCCTGTAACAACAGAACAGTGATTAGAAGTAGGATGATCTCAGAAGCAGCACATCCTTTGTTGCAGTGAAAGGGCAAAGTTGCCAAAATTGTGCCAACATGATCCAAGGCAAAATTCCTTCCTGACCACAAAACTGATGATTAACATGATCCTGATCATGCAAGGAGAAAACATACAAGATCCTTTGTACTCTTCCAAAGCACTGCTCCATCCCAGCCACAGCTGGAGACCAAACAATGGACAATCTCTGATATTTCAGAGGCAGATGGGGAAAATAAACAATCAAAAAGTGCACACAGCCAACTGTGTATTAAAGAATAGTCATCCAGGCCCTGAAAAAAACAGAGAAAGCCCCTGAAGAATGAGACTCAACAGTCATGTCTCTTATTTTCCAAGTTCCAACTCTGTAGTCTTTCTGATATATTTTTCCATAACCTTCCTTGACATAGACAACAGAGACAACTTTTTAAGGCTACTGCTATTCATATATCCTTCTTAATATATATATATAGTTCAAACAGGTAGATTTTTAAATGTATAAAGAACTTAGCTAGTCTCATTGGTATCACTAATGACCGGTAGATATGTAGCATTTTCTGAAGTTTGCTGTGTTGGGGTATAAAGTCAAAGCATCTCAAATGTTCCTCAGGGATGATCTCCTCATTAAAAACACTGTTTAGATGAAGCAGGCATGCCAAGCTGAAATCTGTTCCTGTAACTTGACTCCGGAAAATTTCTGTCTGTATTAATATGGGTTTTGCCATTGCACAATCATGGATAGGTGCCCAGGTGAGCCAGCTACCAAAGCATGGTCTAAGAGGGTTTGACAAACCCCTGGCTTCCATGAACAGCTCTCAGGATTCACACGAGAAGTGAAGTGAGAGAAGCTGGGCAGAAGTGAAACCTGGTCAAGTCTGAGCGCCTGGTTAGGAGACCTACTGCAGCTCCACAGCACTGGAAAGCTAAGAAGTATTGTTCCATGATAAATACAGATGTAGCAGGATAAAATTGTGCCCTTTGTGAGACAGGACATCAGGCCACAACAATGGACCACTCCACATGGTAATCCATTGTGCCACCTACACGTGCCCAAAGGATCCTCTTGGAAAACAAGCCCTCCATGCCTCTCTTGCATTACTTTTGCTTATACTTGTTTCAGACTAGGTTAATCATTCCAAGACACAATATCTCAGATATTACACCAGTGCCTTACACCCCTTATCTCTTTCAGGTACACCCTAGAAATTTATGTACCTTCTCTGCTAATAAAAGCTGCTACAGACAGTTTGCCTGGGTCCTTCAAGAGCATGTGAGTTTGTAACTGACAGTGATATTCTTAAAAACCTTGCTCCTCTGAAGTGCTTTAAATGGTCCAGCCTTACTCAAAATCATGTAATCAACTGTGTTTTCGGTCAAACAAAACCAGAAATACCCATATTCTTACAGTTCTCAATGCAATAACAATTTCAGAATAGTTCTAAGATCTATCTTCTGTGATAAGTCTCAGAACTGATAGTTTCAAGTGTCAAAATAAGAAAAGTATAATGTTTTCCATTTGTGACAGGGTCATAATATATGGTGAAGTCAAAGTTAACTCCACTGTTAGTAAAACCTTTAGCTAAATGCAATAGGCATATATGTATAGACTTGTTCTGATATATAATGAATGTTCAATATAAATTACTGATAAGTAATTTTACTTTTGAAGCCAAAAACTGTTGAACTCTCAAAGTTACTATAAGTCTGCCAAAGCTGTCTACAAGGCAGATGGAACACATTAAAAAGTTCTCACTTTATTTAAAATTACTGCGATTTTCCAAATAAAGGATTGTATTTTCTCCTTTGGAAAAAAAAATATATATATTTCACGTGATTTCTCAGGTTCTGTCTCCAGAGGTCATTTAAAGATTTTGCTATTTCTCACTATAATTTTCACAGTTTTTCACAGTCTTTTATCTTTATAAAGATCAGAGGCAGCTAAAATATAAAGTCAAAAGTAAACAAGCAAAAATCCATACCTCTTGAGCACACCATCCACACTCTGGACCCAAAGCAAGACACTTTGTGCATGTTACTGCATTTGAAGTGGCACATCTGTTTTCCGCTGCAATGAAATATAAAACCAAACATTCACGATTTATGATGATATGTGGGAATTGTAAAATACCTAATTTTAAACCAAGATTTCAAAAATTACTTCACCAGATTAAGAGTGATGACAACGTATCCAAACAGAAGTAAAACAGAACAAAGGCAGCCCAGTGAGGGAATACTTGCAGCATTTTTTTTTAATCTACAGTCTAGAACTATATGTACAGATTGAATAAACTCCATTCTCAAGGCCAAATTTTTAAGATTCTGATTTAGAATAATTTTGAAGTAAAAGTTTATCTTTGGCATGTACCTTGCTGATTTACTGCCTAACAGAAAAAATTTACTAGGTAGCTTATCTCTTCATAGACATTTTCCTTTTAAGTAATTTACACTTGACTGAGTTATTCATTATTCACTCTGCATGGAACCCAAAATATTTTCTCACTTTCTATAAATATTCCCCCTCTGCATTTTCTGGAATGAATAGTTTCCCAGAAGAGGCAGATTTTTTTTTTTTTTTTTTTCAGAAGTGAATACAAATCTATCCAACACTACGTGTGACACAGATTGAAGACACATTCTGTACTAACAACTGCAGAAATTGTGCCTACTAACAAGTCTATCAGCAAAGCCCTTTATAACCTTTTCACAGCTTTGTTTTTTTGCTTAAGTTACTACTCTTTGCTACGAAACGTTGGCAATCGGAATTGAGAAGAAGAGATAGCCTTTTCAAGGGACTCGGTCAGCTTAACTTTAGTGTCAGCACTAGCGTATCCTTTCAGCATGTTCAGCACAAGCCTCTTGCAGAGCCACGCACCTCTACATGAGACAGAATTTGCCTGCCAAGTGCTATGAGGAAGGCACATAATATGACTCTTCGGTCCACAGCACAGGAGTTGTGCTGTTTAACAACACTGCTTTGTGGCATATTCAGCATGGCATATTATAAAATATACTGGAAACAAAATAAAATTCATTACTGAATACTGGAAAGGTTACATCTGTTAATTGGTCCATCATGATAATGTGTGTATCATCATATCAAAACAGTTTGAAGAAAGGTTTGGTTTTCATCCAAAGTTGTGGCTACATGTACTGTCTCTCAGATTATTTCTTTCCAACCTGCAATAATGCAAACCATCACTCCTTTTAGAGTAATGAGAGCAACTTCTCACAGTGAAAGGCTGTATTAGGAAAATGTACTAAAATATCTTTTTAATCTTCATTTGGCTGATTTCAGCTATGCATTCAAAGATGAGATCCCGTATCACATGAACTGCTAGTCCTCAATAGGTCACTTTGAATAACTGATGATCCAAGGAACTAATCATAGCTTGCAAGTTATTAGTATCAACAACATATATACCATTATCAGTACTAACAAGATAGAAAAGCCTAGTACAGCACAATTGCAGCATTATAATGATAATATGTAGTGGCAATTTCATTAATTTCAAAGGTCCGACCTATATTTTTTTTTTTCATATAAACTGTTGTTGGCAATTTTTGCCATGCAGGCAATGGGAGAAAGTAAATGTATATGAAAGGGAGAGAAACTGTTACAGATATGATAGAAACAATAAGCTGAAAAGCAGCCCAGGAAGTTGCTGGAACAGAGGGAAAACTGATTAAAGGGTGGGAGAGGTGGGCAGGGATAAATAAAGGAGGAGTTGCTAAGGAGAGAGAAAAGGACAACATGAAATCCAAAAGGTTTTTGTTTGTTTGCTATAAAAACAAACACAGCAAGTTTGACTTGGATGTGAAATGAGAGCAAGCTCATTCAGCACTGACACTAAAATTTCTTTGCATTTATAAGAAGATGGTAACAGCACTTTATGTTCTTCAGTCTGAAAGAGCAGACCTGGAGACCATAGAAAAAGTTACCACAAACTGCAGGAGAGGAGAACAAGAATGACGATTCCAGGTAGGTACCGACATGCACAGGGTTGTAGAATTTGCCACAGCTCCCTTTCTAGACAGTATTGGTAAAGTGCAGACATAGGATGAAAAGTTGTTGAAGGAGTAAAAATAGAAGGAATGTAATTGTTCTTGGCACAGAATGTCACTCCCATCTTCAGCTGGTTACCAAAGACAGCAGAGATGAAAGGCATTACAAAAAAAAAAAAAGAGAGTAAAGTGATGAATTCAGTGAAAGTGCCAAAAGTACAAGGAAAGATATGAATTGCTGATATGCAGCATAACAGTGGCTAAAGACCACCATGGGACAAAACAGGGAGGACATGACGTGAACTTTGAAGTTACCAATCAAGTTAACATCCACCATAACAGACAGCACTGTTCTGATAAGAATAGTTGACAGGAAGAAGTGAAAGACCCGTGTTTCTAGCTATACAGAAAAGGTGCAAGTCAAATTAATTCCTGGTCGTCATAATCAGTAAACCAAAGTAAACCAAATAATGAGTTTGGCCTAATTAATGTCCTGCAGTAATGTCTGAGACTCCATTCTTAAAGTGTATTATCCTATCGGCTTAACACACATTTCTCAAAATTAAATGCCATTGACCATGTAACAAAATATTAGTATCCTATTGTAATGTGCACTTGCTAAAAAAAAAAACCAAAAAACATTAGTATGTGTCTATGGCTGGAACAACTGTACCATATTTCCAGATGTACTGAAAAAGTGACTGACAAATAATTGTCCTTTTTTTTTTTTTTTTTTGGTACTGTTAGTTTATTTAATCTCTTGAAGCTTGATTTAGTTTATTAATTCAGGCTGTCTGGTAAAATACTGAGGGGTGTGGGGTGTGTCTTTCTAAACTGCTAAGGCAGAAAAAAAGATCTTAAAATCCAGTTTGGGTTTTCAATGTGATCATGGCAGATGAAACGCTTTAACAAATGAGATATACAGTATTGCTGGATGCAGATCTCTTTGCTGATAACTCTCCAGCCTCAAGAGCTCCATTTTCACATGAAGTCAGGGATTGGCAATTGACAAGCTTGGTACCATTGGCTCAAAAAGTTGATTGTTTTGGAATAAAGAGAAATTTTAAAAAGGTTTATTAATGCCTAAGACACATTCTGGCTACATCACTACTGTAGTTCCCAAGTACATAGTCCCTTATAGCAGTAACATTTACGGACATGCTTTCATTCACCAAATATTTATTATTTAGTTATAAGCCTACTCTAAAACCATAACTGATTTAGTATAAACTTCTCAGTTTCTTTTAAAATCATATGCTAAAGCAAGAAACATTTTTTTTTATGAGTTGGCTCAAGAAAGAACTGAGATTTTTCCTGCCACTTCACCAAAAACAGTCCAGACAAGACTGAGTTAGTGTTCAGCCAAAGCTAAGGGCAAGTTTCTACTGGCTTGGTTATAACTGATGTATGCCAAAAGGTATTTTCAACAAGGGCCAAATTTTGTGCTGGGAACTGCACAGGCATATGCATATAATAAAAAGTGAGTGCAGCAGGTTAAACTGCACTTTTCCAGCCTCCTCCACAAAATACAACCGTGCCCCGACGACTGCAGCTATTTACAGTGATCACAGGTGTGGCAAGCCTAAACTGTGTGACAAGGGGGTTCAAGGCAAGACAAATACCATATATGTTATAATCGTACCCTGCCTATTATGAAAATAACTTTATCATGATCAGGGTATTTATCTCAGAGATGGAATAACAATAACACACACTGGCATTTGAGAGGGGATGTTAAACAGGTTTTCAAACAGAAAGCACTTTGAGTATGGCCAAGAATTCGGATTTATATCAACTTCACTGCTGGTACACGTTTGTGCTGTTTTTGGAGGGTGTACCATTTGCCTTCTTAAAACAGAAACCCAAAATATAACTAGCAGCTTATGCTCCCTGATCATGGTCCTCAGACTGTTGAACACCAGTTAAGGCAAGAAGATATGAAATTATCTAGCCTTTACAGAGCTTTTTTCTTAAGTTTTACATCCAATCTTGTTCTAGGACAGCAATCGGCCAGGCTGTTCTTCCCCACAGATAATGCGGCCTTCAAAAACTTCTCTGTAGCATCACTTCTGAGGAAAGTTGTAGCTTTTATGCAGCATACTGCAGTTAATCTTCACCTTTCTTTCTTCAGGAGGTAAATGTGACTCCTGCACGCGGGAGAGGCAGGAACTGTCCCAGCTAACATACAGCTTCTCAATTCACTTTGGCTAAAGTGCAGATACAATGAAAAATTGTAAAAGTGTTACTGGGGAGGGGGGGAACTTTTTCTATTATTGTGTCTGACACTTACTTGCTCAGATTACAAGGAAAAAATGAGTGCCTGTGCTTTAACCGCCAATCCTAAAACCTAAACCTGGAATTAGGGGTTCTTCCCCCCCTTTTCCAGACAAGCAATAATTTTCTGTATCCTTTGCACACAATGCCATCCTTTCAAACCACGCTTTGTCACCACCATGTTTTCCAAGAGGGTTACAAGGTACACCTCAAAATCAGCATTAAGAGGTCCTCACCCTTGCCCAGAAAAGGAGATTTCAGCTGGAAAACTGTGTACGCTTTATAATAAATTCCTAAGATTACTTGAGCAAAAATACTGGACAAGTTTTCTTCCCTCTCCCTTTTTTCTATTACATACTGGATTTGTTAATTGGTTTCACTCCTCTATTAATGGTTGTCCACTTTAGTTTTCGGTATTCAGACAGGAACTGAACTACACATTGATTTGAAAATATCCTTTACCATCAAGAGAAGCATCAGTAAACTAAAACTTGGCATGTAGGAGACACATGTGTTTGCTAAGAAAAAGATGTGTAAAAGAAAGGTGCAAAACATGACTGGCATTGTTAAATCCTGAGCCCTGGAAAAATACTTCTGCAAATTTGTTAAGTAAGTAAAAGGAAGAATACTTCTGTAAACATAGCAAGTGAGTAAAAACACCTTTCCTTTAAAACAATCAATCAATCAATCAAACAAACAAAACCAACAAAAAATACTCTAGATTTTATTTTTTCTACTAATTATTCAAAAACTCAAGCGTTACAGTGTTCTTGAAAAGAAAAACAGAGCATATGGGATGAGATAAACCATAATGTGGTTATAGAGAAGATGAGAGATATAAATGAAACATAAATAAGAAGTATACATGCATGTCTGGATAAATGCAGTGAAAAGCATCAATAGTGATCAAATCCTGATGACTGATATGGGCTCCCATTCCGAACCGCCAATATCCCCCTGATACTTCTGTAGTTTCCCAATTAATCTGCATTACCAGTTTAACACAGTACCCTATGAACATGAGCGGCATTACTGAGAGCGACACAAATCATATAAAAAGCCATCAACATGCAAAGTTAATGCAGCAGTCTGCCTCACTGTATGAGACTCCACGCCTTTGCAAGCTGTGCAGCAAAATAACCAAGATCTCCCTTTTTTGCACATTGTGCAAGCTCCAAGGGATGCCACTTGAGAGAACCGATGCTGGATATCAGCTGAACAAGGCAGAAGCAAAGGGGGAGGAAGAGAAGGGGGAGACCTCTGTCAACTCAGCATTAGGAAAGCTCTGGCAGAAAAGGACAGTTGTAACTGATGCTGGAGGACAGTAAATGTATCAGAAGTCTGCTCGGTAATGGCATGTGGAGATGGAGTTCCCAAGCAGTGTATAGACACTTCCAGAATTAGGGAATGATATAGACACTAGCCTTCAGGAAGGTACTCCTGACACCTCTCTGAGCTCACAGGTGTCTTTCTTAGCCTCACCTCTCTGAAAAGTTCCATCACTTATATGAATGTTGCACATCATTCAAGAGGAAAACTTGGAGAAGTCTCACACAGATGCATACAAACTCAAGTTTTTCATGCATAGATATATGAATTTAGAGGATTTTAAAAATTTTGTCAGAAAGATGCATATACCAACATTTTGGGAAAGGTACTACCCAAAGTAGCTACTGGTATGGCACTCAGGACTCACAAACACAACATTCAAACCACAGCCTCAAACATGACCTTGACTGTGGGAGACAGAGCTATTGACTAGTCCAGACTGACTTTGTTCCCAAGCCGCAATACAGAATGAAAACAAGCAATGTAACCTTGAAATTTTTCACAACACACAATTTTTGTTTCTTGGCCAACTTTACTTGTAGCCTCTCCTTTCTATGAAACTTCCTGCTTTTATGGGAGATGGTTAAATTTTGTTGATGCAATCCAGGCCTGCAAACAATGAGTCAAAGACTATTCGGCTTCTGAAAGCAACCTATTCTGTCTCTTGGAAATAAAAACACACAGGGCAATTTACTCCGATCATATCATTAGAAGAAACTAATTTCCCACAGCCATTAGCTTTTATGGCACAGGTTTGATGGTCCTGTTTGCACAGCTTTGCACCAATAAAAATGAAGCATATGGAGCTAGAGAGCCTAAATCTTTTTTTTTTTATTAAATCCCTTG
Organism: Tyto alba; assembly: GCF_018691265.1. Lineage (NCBI taxonomy): Eukaryota > Metazoa > Chordata > Aves > Strigiformes > Tytonidae > Tyto > Tyto alba. The sequence continues at coordinate 7,756,627 of NW_024881313.1, forward strand.
ATTTAAAGGGAACTTCAGGATGTGTGCAGCTGTGTTAATTTCCTTGTTTCCTAGGATGGAACATGGGCATAGGAATCACTATACTCCAAGTCATTTCAGATGCTAGAATCTCCCTTGGAGTTGGCCAGCTCAGCTACAGTCATGCTGCCTGAGTGAAGCCTGGAACGGCTACTGCCGTATTTCATTGCTAATTTAATTTCTTGTGTATTAGTGAGCACTGCTAGCAAGTAGCACATCAACAACCTAGAATGGTCAGCATATTCCTGTGTATACTATAAAGTCTATCTCAAGATAAGGTCGTGATGAATATAGACACATATGACTACTTTTTGCCTGCTTAAGAACTTCAATCTCGGATCAAAGACAAGCTCAAGCTGTATATCCCACCCTTTTCTATAGCTCCACCTCATCAAACCAGGCCCTCAACCCCCAATCACCTCCCTAATCTACCTTTCTATTGCACATCTCGTCTTCAAATTGTTGCTTTCTGCCCCGTAAGAGCACTAGCTCTTCCTGGCACCTTCATTCACAAACCCAGAAGCAGTGCAGAGGATGGGCAACACCTCAGAGCTATTTCTTCCCAAGGAGCGTCACCACAGACCACCCGATCCCTGGTTCTTAGTCCATAGCAATGCAAACAGCTCACTTCACTTACTTTTATCTGCATACACTGTGGGTTGGAACAAACTTACTCTGCATTTCAGACCGTAATTCTCAAAGCTGAAAACCTAATGGAACCAGTCCCTCAATTCTGAACACAAAACGATAACTGAATTGTGCTTCTGCAGCAGCTTTTCCTGAAACAAACCGAAAGGCCCAAACCAAACACTGTGCACATGTGTGTATCAGGAAGACATGTCAGGGTTAAAACAAAACACTGAACACATGATACTTAGTTTACACTCATAATGAAAAAACCTCAAGAATATTAAATAAAAGCTAAGGCTAGTATCAGAGTGGACAACCACCATTCCTTAAGGACTTTTACGACGTAGTGCACAAGTTTGGGAGGAGCATTTATTCATCAGGGCTATTTTAAAAATGCTATTGCCTTCTGGAATACAAAGTGTTTGGTAATTGTTATTTCAGTAATTTGCTTTTCAATAAGGTTTTCAATCTTCAAACACGGTTACTGGCCCTGAGACAAATGGAATACGGCAAAAACCATCTGGGATTTTCGTCTAAATTATTTTTGTTACTTTTATGCTCTTTGAATGCAGAAACAGTCAGATGTCATATTTTAATTAACTGTGTGATAACAGCACAAAAGACTCTTAAGGTTCCATTTGATGATTAACAGTTGAATTACAAGTTCTTCAGATGCGAGTTAAACTATAGTGTGTTGCTGAATATATAGATCAAAAATGGATGAACACAAAGATCTCCTAAGAGAACACTGAGAAATTAGTTTCTCAAATAGGAGCTACATGCACTGTTCACAAACACTCAAAAAAAAAACCCCAACCCCAAAACCCAGCCATACATGTGTAGGAACAGACACTGGCCAAGCTCCATTTTAAGTTTATATAAGCCCGTTAGGTTTTTATAATTTGTAGGCGAGATTACACAAAACATGACCACAGGCTACAAAATATGCAGACTCACATACTAACCATATCTACTGGTACACATACACTGTCTGAATGTAAGATTCTGCTTGTGCTTCTGCAAGTAAGTATTCACATATGTCTATGGTATGCAGGTGCAGTTTAAATGCTCTGTAAGTGATAGCCTTCAAACACACAAATTCTAGATTTTAAACAGGTAGTGGTTTATTTAATGTTCTGAAGTAATGCCATAACATTTTTGACAGCAAAATGCAATCCAACAGTTTTGCTTAGATTGGAAGAGCATGCTTGGTGATGTCATCAGTTTTATATAGGTAATTTTGCATCATTTGTACTAGAGTGTAAGTTGTCTCAAGTTTTCTTATTTCCTGGGAGTCCTGTTTGTACAAAAAGATGAGATCTTGGTTCAGCTTTCCAGCAAGAAGCTCCCATCTGAGAAAAGCAAGTTGTCCTCAGGACAGTACTAACCCCTGCCACCCTGCAGACATGAAATGGAAATAAATTGTACTCTTAAGTACAGTACAACAAGTGGAATTCACTTAGCCTAATTCCCCTGAACACCAGGAAGGAACAGAATTTATTTTGGAAAGGCCAGTTACTGGTTTAATCAGACTTGGACTACTTTTGTGATGCCACCATACATCATGCAGCTGTATTCATAAGACAGCTACAACAACAGCAAAATACCAAAAATACTTCAGTTTTCAAGATTTGAACCCGATGAAATACTGCTGCAAACAACTTAAATCCCAAGTCAGTGGGCAGAGAAGGGTCCTGAAGAAAAAATAAAAATCCAACATCCAGGAACATCAGTCCGTCTTCCTGAAATCTCTCTCTCAATCTCTTTTACTAATTACAAATACTTCAGACTCATCACTGTCACCATGGGCAATAGCAGGCAGAAATCACTGCAAGTCTATGACAATGAAGCCATGGGAAGCATAGAAACATATGAAGAAAAAAGTCAGTTATGAGCTTTGCAAACTTCTGGATTTAGGCAAATATAGCCTCAGCTAGAAGTCGCCTTTTTGGCAGCTTTCTAATGCTGTAAATTCCAATCATCCTGAAACACTTACATTTTGCTCAAGGGGTTATTCTTGTTCTGCCACCAGAACAAGGGGGAATCCTGAATGGCTGGCACGAAGTTTTCTTTTCTTCTTGAAGAAAGGTTCCATTACAGTGGACAGTGAACTAATTCATTAGAGCCCTACTTCCTTCCCAAAAGCTAAACTAAATAGCCCAAGTCCATTTATGTAAACTGCCAAAAGAAAAAAAATGAATCTTTTAATAAAGTTCAAGTGCTTAGAGAAGAATAACAGACCATATCCTACTTTGTCCATCATAAATTATGCCTATTTAAGCAGACCAGAAAGAAGTATTACATCTTTCCACTGGTTAGACAGAAGTCAGCAATTAGTAATGGACACATACAGGAGCTTTGAAGACAGATTTTGCTGGAAAGGATGTAAATAGAAACAGAAACACCAAGGCCTTAAGAATTCTATTTAAAAAAAAAAAAAAACACACACACAAAAAGTTTATTAACAGAAAGGAATTGATATCCTTCTCCAGAATTTTGTTTTCAGTACATTCAACTCGAAAAGCCAGACTTATACCAATATGTCTGCAGTACCAGTTACAGTAAAAGCACAGGCTGGTTCACATATGTGATTCTTGAAAATGTAACATATGATTTTAGTATCATTAATGTATTTCAAGAACACTGAGTAAACTTTAAACCCCAGGACATAAAGCCATTCTGCTTGTCCTTCCTACCCTGACAGAACTCATTAAATCCCAACCACTGCCCAACCATACCTATCCCAATAGTAAACAAGTGCGGGTTTGCTATATGCAGTTTTAAAAATGTACATTGATGATAAAGCAAATAATTCATGTATGTAGTGCAGACTTTATTTGTACAGTAAGGTTAGTGTTTCTTATGTCAGGACTGTTCTAAAGAAGTGAGATCCCTGGCTTCTAAGGACTTACTCCTCAAAATAATGAAGATGAATCTGACATTCTCAAAAAGTCTTGATAAATATCAGCAGCCCATGTCAATTTACACAATTTGTAAATGTACTATCTTATGTTTCTCCTCTCATACCTCCTACCGTAGATTAGTAACTAATACAAATTGTACCAAATTCAAGACACAGTTAACACAGACATGTCATCATGAGTTCTTTCTAGGGACTTGAAAAATATTACCAGCATTTATGCACTTTGTGAAGTATAAGGGAGATTATAATTTGACGTTTTAATGTCTTGTTGAATTTATAACCAGATGAGGGCTTATTTGATTGAAGATTTTCTTAAGCTTCCGTAAAGCTCACATTCTGACATCTTTCTGACGCTTTGGGGGAGGTAAATTGAGCTTAGATTGTTCTTTAACGGAAAAATCAAATTTATTCATTCAGGTCCCTTGACTAATGGGGTATAATTCCTGTTTGCTCAGTTGTTGCAGTTCCAGCTCTTGAAAGATTAAGGACCAGAAAAGAAGCTACTGTCTCTTCAAAGTGCTGTGCTATTCCTGCTGCACGCAATCTTCAGGCTGACTTCAGAGTTTCCTTCAGCAACGGCATGTCCTAAACGACATGGAGACAACCTTCCCAGAGCACCAAGGGTATGGTTATTGCTCTTCTAGTTGGCAAACTGCCCATCTCCTCTCTTTTCCCAGTCTCACCCCATCTCAAACATCTGTAGCATGGAAACACTGTAAATACTATAAATGCAACCACCAGTATCATTCAACTCGCAAAAACCATAAAATAAAAAAACCTACCACATAAACCCCCTGATGAGACATGAAATTGCAACAGATTATGAGAAGTGTACAATCTGCAAAGCAAATTTATGCATACCATTGGCATAATATGCTCCTTGGGCAATGTGCAGACAAGCAAACTTCCCCCTCGCTATTCCTCAGAACTGCAACTTACAGCCCCCAAGCACCCAGGTTGGCTTTCACAAAGATGGTCCAATACCCCTAGGGAGCAGATCACCCACGCAGACTCAGGAAATTAAAAATGGGTTTTCTCTTCTTCTTGGATTGCTTTAAGCCTTAGGAAAAGCAGAACTGTCTCAGTGCTGAGTATCCCATACAACACAGCTTCTTCCACTGAGCCCCAAAAGGGGCCAACACAGAAGAGCAATCAACAGACAAACACCAATTAAAGCTATCATGATGTTTCATTTATTTCAGACTTTTGTGTGTGTGTGCAGGGACATTTCCTGACCACCTCTCTTTAAAAGCAGTTCTTCCATGGGTGGTTTGAATGACTTTTCCTATTCCTTTGAGAAGTAACACACTAATGATTTATGAAACTTTCTAATTAGAGGGGATACACATGAGAATCTGACATGACAAGACTGGCAAAACACCAAAGACCCAGATGAGGGAACGTTAATGAATCTGTTTGGCATCAGAAGTCATGCTATTGGGATAAATCAATTAACAGTTGTCCCTGTCGTGATCACAGTTCTTCTACTTTCCCCAAACCCCTAACTGATCTTTCCAAATGACACTCTGTAAAAGACTGAAAATACCAACTTTTTAAAGGGTCAAGACATTTGTCAACCATGACTATGTAACAGAATTGTTGCGTGACTGTTCTCCAACTCTTAAATTAGGGATGAAGTTTTTCAAGCCATCCCGTCCCTGTGTGCACATCATGTTTACTTGAGCTTCATACAAGAACGACTACTTAGATATTCCTGAAAGCACCAAATAACTTAGTTTTCCAATTTTAATAGACATAAAAACTGTTTCTGAGACACAGCTGAGATGTGAACCAATGTCCTCTGTTAACCATGACCAATCACTCGTTCCTCAGTATTTAAGCCTACACATTCCACGTGCTTATGCAGCAGATAAAAACTAAAGAGTTTCAATGGCTTAGTTTCTGAACAAGGCAAGGGAACTGACTGTCTCTACTGAAGTGAGCACTTACACAACTGGCTAACGCAATGCATACATGTGCTCTCGCTGTAGAATTCAGCTTTTATCCAGTTTACTAGTTTACATCTTTAGGAGCTTGTCTGATTTTAGTGTTCAGATATAAACTGGGGATCTGTAGAAATCACTGTGGAACTAGCTTCACTCTTATGTCAGGTATTTGTTTTAGTTGGCTTAGTGAACTGCAAATTTCCTTTGGTGAGACTTACTGAACAAGGGACTCTTTGTAGAAGGCGGCAATACTAACCGTTTTATCTGAGCTTACAGAATCTTTAATTTGGGACTTGCAACTTCACAGTGTTGTGAGATTTCCTTTTGAGCTCCTTATAACTCCAAACCTGGGGCCAAATTCTACCTTTCCTTATCCCCAAGCAATAACTTGCATCTCAAACTGCAGTTTGCAGAACAAATACCTCAGGTAGCATCAAAACACCAAATCCATTTTTTCAATTAGAAGAGCCACAAATGCTCCAATAAGAATGAATAAACTTGAGTTCCTTGTACATTTCATATTATTTCTCTTTTAGAACTGGAGATTCGATGCAGGTTCTGCCAACTCTGCACATAAATAAACTGAACGCGCTGACGGCACAGGATCAGCATGATGCTCTTCTCCATGCCCAGCACTGTCAAGGCAGAAGCAAGAAGAGCGAGTGGCTGCTTCAACAAAGCTGTGCTGCCAAGTAGCTGTACATGGAGCTGCTGCCCAGACTCTCTCTCAGAGCAGCCTGAAGAAGTTCAAAGAATCCAGGTGGTGCTGCACTGGCTGATAGAGCTATCACAACCAGAAGTAAAATGTATGCAACAACGACGACAACAACAATAATAATAATATTAATTGTAATGAAAAAAAAATCACGTGTTCATTCACAGAAAAACAAAACAAAACGCTCTTCTTGCTTCAACTGTGGCTTGAGCCTGTAAAGTGATTATGTATGAAGGAAAGAATTCAGTGTGACTTTCAGCTTTCATGAATTAGCAGAGGCTTCAAATGAAGAGGAAAAAACAAGGTCTATGTGAGTTACAGTCTGCCCAATCTGGGAGCTGTTGTCACAATAAACACGTAACCCATGATGTATCACCCATGTATATTTTCACTATCAAGCACAACAAAGAGAGTAAGCACCCTCTGGCACAGGAGCTCCATGCACCATGTGGCATTCTGTTTCGAGGCATTATTTGCACTACTGTGTACCCAGGAGCTATGCTCACGAGCAAGCACAGAACTGCACTCAGGCACAGAACTATCCTCTTCCATAAAGTTTCAATTACCCTTTCAACTCAATTACACTGCATAAAAAAGAATCTGGGAATACTAAATAGAAGATGTCATGTTTCATAAGAAATTTAATAATATTGCATTTTATTTTTCCTATTGACATTTAGTTTGGTTTTGAATTCAAAATATGAAGCCAAAACAGCAAAATAAATTATCCTATGAAAGTTAACAAATTATTCCATTGTTTTTAATAGCACTGGGCAAATCCCACAGAATTAGGCATGAATTTGTCACATATGCAATAGAGAACTTAAAACTAATACATTGTTCCCATTGTAAATCTTAATTTTAGAGGTTACATGTTAACATTTTAAATTAACTCCAGGCTTAAACTTGGAATATGCAATTATTCCACAAGGGGAACAAAAAAAAAAAAAAATAAGGAGAAATGATTGACAACTCGATCTTCTTTTCTGACCACTAGTAGTTAAGTAAGATCCTTTATGAAATAGTTGCCTAACCTGATAGCTCTGTCTGATCAATGGCTGTGCGATCCAAGGCAGGTTTGCACAAACTCCTCTCAGCCTGCATTCATCAAAACTGATGCCCGGGGGTTTGGGAAGCCCTTCCACAATCTGAGGGGTCACCCACGTTTAGCAGAGCCCTTGCCACCACCCGTACCGTAGCTCCCGGGGAAGTGCCCGCACCCAGGTTACCCCAAGGTAAAGAGGAGACAAGCCTTCCAGTAACTTTACCCATTTAACACCCTGCCGCTAATTGCCATATAATCGGTGTAAAAAAAAAAAAAAAAAAAAAAAAAAAGGGTGTTTTCATTCCCAAGAACTGTCCGCCCGCAGTTCGTGGCCCCCCGGGGGGTCCGTGTGCCCGCTCCCCGGAGGCTCGGGGCGGGGGGTGCCGGGGCCAGGCAGGACCCGCAGCACCCTGGAGCGCGACGCTCCCCGTGGGCTCCCCACGCTCCCGGGGCGCTGCCACGGGTGGGCAGCCCCCGCGACGGCCAGTTAAATCCCGGGCTCGCACTAGCGGCACTCGAGCCGTGTGAGGTTTGGGCAGGGGCCAGCCGCTCCAGCCCGGCTCTTCCACCCCCCCACCCCCCCCCCAGGTACCCTCCGGCGGCCCCGGCTGTCAGGGCAGTGCCCGGGGGCCAGCCACGGCGCCCGCCCACGCACGCCCCCCGCGCGAAAACCCAACCCGACCGCAACCCCGACCAGCCAAGGGGCCACGGCGAAGCAGCCCGAGGGGCTCGGTTAACTTACGGCGCTGGCAGAATCCCGGCACGGCCGCCAGCAGCCGGGCCGCCCCCAGGAGGGCTCCGGGGCCGCGCTGGCACTTGGGCACGGAGACGATCCCCGCGGTGAGGCACGCCAGCAGCGGCACCCACATCGTGCGCCGCGGCCGGCACCGCTCCCGCTCCCTCGCCCTCTCCTCGGGGCCGCGTCTCGGCGCCGCGGCGCGTTCAGTCCCGGCCCCCGCGGGGGCGGCGGCGGCGGCGGCGGCGGGGCCGGGGGAGGGGCGGCGGCGGGCCCGGCACAGGTAGGGTGCGCGGCGGCGGCGGCGGCGGGGCGGGCGCGGGCCGCCGCATCTCAGGGGCAGCGCCCGCCGCGCCCCCGCGCCCGGCGAGGGGCGGCCCCCCGGCGGCGGCGGCGGCGGCGGCGCGGCCCCGGCTGAGCGCGGAGAGCGGCTCCCTCCATCCGCCTCCAGCCCGGCGCGCAAGGGGCGCCCCGCCGCCCGCCCTGCCCGGCCGCGGGGAGGCACTTAGCACCGCGCGGGGAGCGGCGGCGGCCCCGCACCTCCCTCAGGGAAACAACAGCCCGGCCGCCTGTCCCCGCCCCCCCCGCCGGCTGCCGCCCCCGCCGCGGCGCCGCTGCCGCCAGGTGGGCGCTGCCCGCTGCCGGGGCCGCTGCTCCGCGCGGCGCGGCCGGCGTTGGGAGGGAGGGAGGGGAGCGGGCACGGGAGCGCGGCCGCCTCCCGCAGAGCCCTCGGGCCCCGCCGCGGCCGGTGCGCGCCGGAGCGGCGCGTCCCCCGTTCCCCCCCCCCCCCCCCCGCCCTCCCCGCGGTTGCTAGGAGACGGCAGCGGGGCCGGTTCCGCGGGCGGGGGCGGGGCGCGGGCCCGGCTCGGTGGTGAAGTCACTGCGCCCGCCCGCGCCTCTTTGTTCGGCGGCGGCTGGCAGCGCCCATTGTTCGCACCGCCGCCGCCGCGGGGAGGCAGGCGAAGGTCACCCGCGGACACGGCGCCGCGCCCGCCCTCGCCGTCCCTCGGCCGCGGCGGGCAGCCCCGGCGGCGTCCCTCCCGCCCTGCGATGCCGGCCGCCGCCGCCGCCGGGCCCCCGTGCGAACCGCGCACCCGCGCCCCGTCGCTGCCCCCCGAGCGCTGAAGCACCCCCGTGGGCGCCCCTCGGTGCGGGACGGCAAACCGCCCCCTCTACCCCCCGCCGCCGCCGCCGCCGCCGGTTACTTCGCGTTACCTAAAAACACCTCCCCTCCTTTTATCGCTCCTATCGCCCTCCCCGAGTAATTTCTGCTCGGAGTTTCCACCCCTCTTCGGGCGAAGTGGGAGTCAAGGCAAAGGTTAACCGTGCCCTGGGCCGGGCGGAAAGTCCCTCGCAGCGCAGGCCAGGAAAGCCCCGCCGGGCCTAGGTGCGCTCTCCTGCCCGCCCGGCCCTGCCCCAGCTTCCCGCCTCTCCGTTGCCGTCTGACCCCCGAGGGCTCCGCTCCGGGAGGGAGGCGGCGGGTGGCCGGGCCCCGGCAGGTGAAACCGGCACCTGGGCCCCTCCTCCTGCCCCGCGGCGGCGGCCGGGCCTGCGGCCGGCGGGGTGGCCGGGTGGGCAACCCGGCCCCGGGGCCCTTGGGCCGAGCACTGCGCCCCGCGATTGCCGTCACCGTGTCATCACTTCGTTTCTGTTACTGCCCAACAAGAAGTCGGTGCGTGCCGCATCCCCAAATAGTATCTCGGTGTGGCGTCCGAGCCTGCCTGTGCAGGGGGCTGCGTTAATAAATCATGGAAATGCAAGCAGTGTAAATACTGTTCTGCTTCACAGTCTTCCGAGCCTCTCGGAGCTGAGATGAGGATAGTCTGTCGTCTGCGCGTCAAAGGTCAGAAACTGAACGCACAGTGGGTTTATTCCAGGTCACTGAGGAAGAGACACCGATGGAGCCGCCTTGGGAGTTTTTAAACACTGTATCATCTTTCTGCTTCATCTTTGGAGAAATCCCCAGTTTCAGACACTTAAGTGTCATTCTTCAAGCAGCCACTGCCCAAATGGGGATATGGGATGTGAGAAAGCCATATGCAGTGATGGTAACATAGAAGGGTAGCAACTACTCGACTTCAGATATTGTGGCAGTCTTGACCCAAAAGCTCTGTGGTGTCAGATGTCACAATTTCGCACAAAAGCGGTGAGCTACATGTCCCATGAGAGCTCAGTTGGGTGCTGTTCTTTGAAATGAGATGCACTTGCAGCAGGTGGACTAAACTCGGTTTACTCCTATCTGACACTGTAATGTCTAACCCTTGGGTCACGATGTTGCAAATTCATGGTGGTTCAAGTGCACCTGGAAAAAAGGGTCCAGGATGAGACATGAAGAAATTCAAGCAAATATCTTTAAACAAAATCCCAGCAGAAGCAAAAGTCGCTGAAACAGAGTTCTCTAGTTTGCGATTTTCACCTGCATAATCTTAAGTAGTGCTGATGGTAAGAAGAATACAGCTAATACTCCATATGGATGTATTCTGTATGAGTCTCTTTAACAGATCAGAACTTAAATTCCCATAAGCATCATAAAGAAAATGACCGCAACAGCATGAATTATCTTGTGAATTTCTAGGCATAGGCTCTTGACCATACAAACAGGAAACGGAGTCCTTACCTGCACTACTCCTGATGAGAATGACAACCAGGGATTTGGCATTCTGAGCAGAAAGACAATACCTGCTGTCCAATGTGGAAGAAAAAAAACGGATAATTTTGAGTGTAAAGTCTGAGAATAAGGTAACCAAAATGAACAGACTCTGTTCATTAATTTAAACACTGAGTAAAAGGGTGCCAGTGTTGGGTGAGAACTATGCACCCCAAATAGTAAAAGTCACCGGTATCAGCAGTAACAAAGAAGCTAAGAGCTGCAGGTGCCAACAGTTGAGGACTCTTCTCAGTTGAGGCCACTGTAAGTGTTCAAAGTATTCTGCTGGTTTAGGCAACATGCAGCTTCTCTCTATTCCTTTAGCTTCATTCCTCCCATGGTGAAAGCCAAAGACTTAAAAATATTTACTTTGCAGTGACAGCATCTTTGACTATATTGTTTAGGCAGTGTTTAAAGCGCAATGATACAAGCCACATCTCAGAGAACATTATGCAGGAGATTTGAATAATTCTAGTTTTACAAATTGAGAAACTGAGTCATCTAAGGTCACATAAGAGACTTTTAACAAGGAGAATTGGAACTGAATTTAAGTGTCAGTCTGTTGTCCTAGCTACAGGGCCATGAATGCTTGAAGTAGTGTGGTTGTGGCATCTCCATCCTTGGAGATATTTGAAACTCAGCTGAACAAGTCCCCAAGCAGACTGATCTAATTGGACATGTTTTAAGCAGAGGGCTGGTTGGGCCTCTGAGGGCTTTTTCCAACCTAAGTTATTCTATGAATTTTTATGGTGGAAAGTGTGTAATTCTCTGTTCTTATATTACACGTATACCAAATTACTTCAAGTGTTACAACTGGACTTTCTTTCCAGCATTTACATTTGCTTTACTGAAAACAAAATATAATTGTCTATCACAGTGCTGGCGAATAGCCTCTCTTTTCAGGAAACAGTTTTGAAAATGTTCACTAGTTCTGGTCAAAAAACCCAAAGCATTTCTTACAAAAACCACATTCCTTTTTTGGTTGAGCATTTCCAACCATCTTTGATGTGCCATTTCATGGGGGAGAATCCAAACCAAGATTGCAAAGGGAAGAGTGATGGTGTTTTACAACCTCTAATATCAAAACTTTTTTAAAATGAAAAATGCATTATGTGTTCATTAGTCTGTCACGTGATTTCTTACATTATCATGGCATCTTGGACACAATTAAAATCCCCATAGAAAGCACTTTGGTATACTTAATCGCTGTTTCCTCCAACTTCCCTGTTTTAATAATTTAAAATCTTGCCGGAGTACAGTAATTGTTTTGGATTTGGTGGCTTCACTGGGTTCCACTGACATGCAAATTGTATCTCTTTGCTATATAACTACATAAAAGAATCACATGCTTGTCTATCAGATACAATTGCATTCGGTATGGCTTGGGTTCTTTTTTTGTTACACAGCATTTGAATCTAAACTGCATCTGTTTCGTATAAAGAAGTCAGTGTATTTTGCAAATCTTTCATAATCCATCAATTTAAAATGATGGAACAGTTCAAATTCAATAGCTGTTCCCAAGAAGCAGGTTGCCAAGGAATCATAGGCCTCTGCCTCAGCAGTGCAAAGTATTAACCGTCCACCTATGCTGTTTTTCATATCCAGTAAAATGCTATATAAAATTCCATCTGTCCTGTGCAATACACAAAATTTTTAACAAAATGTAATTTTGTCATTTTGACAAAATTGTGATGCATTTCCATATAATATATTAAACCAATGCACATTGTTTCTCATTTCTAGGCTCAGTTCTCACTCTGAAAACTGGTAATGTCAACTTTCAAAATAGAGTATTTGCTCCCCAAAATGCTATTTCTCATAATTTTTTTCATTAATGCCTACCTTAGTTACCAGTCCATGCTACTGAACTTTTACTGATACATATGTCACAAAGAGAAAGCGGTGCATTTTAAGGAAAAGCAATAATCCAAAATGACTGATACTCTATTCAGAGTTTTTAATGAATTCACCTGGGCATTTCATGTGGGTTTACAAATCTTGCTCGGGTTTGAAACTTCAGTGACTTCAGTAGGCCTGCATGAAACAATCTGGCAACATCTGAAGCATTATCTTTTTGCATTTACCTTCATGACCCTAACAGTTTAGTCAATGTTATGCAAAGTCAGGTGGAATAACACCTTCTATTTTCCATACATTCAGCCTGGTGATTTGTGTATACTGTGTCTAAATGTTGCTCTTATTCATCATTTATTTGTATGGGTTTAACTATAAGATGATTTTTTTTTTTTTTCCTGGTCTAAGTGCCAGCAATATTCTCTCATTTCTGCTTTTCTGTAGAGAATTACTTTCAAAACTCCAGCGGTGCACTTCTTTTCCTCTCTTATATAGCCAATCAAATTCTAAAATTTGTATATCTAACATTGAGTATGTAGTCCTCTAGAAATCCCAGATCTTGTGTGCTTCGGTGCTTGCCAGAAGCCCACCGAAGAGCTGTGCGTTATAAGATGATAAATCTGAGGTATTTCACACCATTGCAAGGAAAAAAAAATTGCAATTCGGATGGATTTGTCAACTGAAATGGCCAGCCAGCAGTTGTGATGTCATCTTACACTGTTTGAGACAGAGACAGCAGTGGCTTCTCAGGTGAGAAGGTATCAGTCTGTTTAGAGGTTACTAAGTCAAAAGCAATGCTTTAAGCTCTGTGCAGGTGCTCATTCCCGAGAACATCTGTAGTAAAGACAGCTGATCTGTAAATTAGTATTGAGGGGGACCTCAGTGAAGGTGCCCTTGTCTTCTGTTTAAGAAAGAGTAGGATGATTTTTCTAGAAACAAGCAAGCAGAAAAAAATATACAGTCCAACTATAATGCTCAAAAGCATAAAACCATGTATTGTAACAAGTGGTCAAAGCTCAGGGTTGTTTATTGAAATGCTCCAGCAATGTCTTTCTGGAAGTATTTACTGAAAAAACCCCAGCAGTATATTCAGTTGAACAGATGTATTCTGAAAGAAGAACATTTTAATTGTTGTCACATGCAGAGTTTTAAAGAACACTGTTACACTGAGATTTTTCGGTACTTCCACTATGCTTTTTTATGTGACGGAACTGGTATTTCAGATAGAAGTGTTTTCTTCCTTTTGACAAATAAACATGTGGTGTGCTTTGAGAGCCTTTCTGGCTTCAGACAGAGGAGCTCCCTTGTGGCCTATCTTTAAAGTATAAAATTTACCTGGGGTTCTTCTAAATTCTGTCATTAATATTTTCCAGATATTACATCATAGATTTACAAACGTTGTGACTTGATTTGGGGAAGGAATAGGATAGAAGGGCAGTAAGCTGGTTAAGTAATTGCATTAACCTTGTTTCAGTGGGACTTTTGCCAGAAGACCAGACCCCGTGTTCCTAATCTTTGTGCCATGTTCCTGTTTTCCTTCATTGACTAACAGAGAATGAAGAGCATATCATTTTACTTAGTTTTATATTCACAAAGGACAGCAGCCCACCCCAAAACAGTCATTATAATTTTGATGTTAACTGCATGGTTTTCCAGCTCCACAGAAGATGGGTGAAGGCCAGGTTTCCTCATGATAGGTGTAGGTGTACACCCACAGACGTTAAGGCTACTGAACTCAAAAAAACACATTTCAAAGGACAGTTTGTGACATAAACAAATAGCATGTTAATTTCTACAGAGGAGCAACAGCCACTGTGATGTTTAGCAACAGTCACACACTTTTATCAGGTATTTTTTGTATTATTGCAAGTTGAAGCTATCCACAGTACACTGGTACTTCATGTGCTCTTCTTTCTTTTACCTCCACCCATTTCCTTCTGTTCTTGTTGCCTGTCTCATACCTTTCTCTCTGGTACTTGAAAAACTGTGTAATCTCCACTTACTGCTGAGAGCCAGCTTAGGTGCTAATCAAGTGACTGTGTTACACCTCGTGTTTTTTCACTTTCTTCTTCCTCAAAATTTAGTTTTTCCTCTTTTTTTCATTGAAGGCTATTACTCCCATCCTGCCTCCCTCCTCACCTGCATTCAAATATTTTTTTTTACTCTTTCTTCTCATGTTTTTTTTTTTTTTTTTTTTCTTTTCCCAGTCCCTTTGGATGGATCCTCAGCTATTTTACAGGCCTCTTGTTTTCCCCATCTTCCCCCTCTCTGCTTCTCTCACTTCCCTAATGGAGTCCCGAGGTCATGACTGCTGCTGCTGCAGCTATCTCAAGCAGTGTTGCAATTTCTCTCTCATCCTCTTTCCATAATGATTTCACCCCTTCTCTGTCCCCAGGATCTAAGATACTGGGTTACCAAAGGGGAGAGAAAATATTCCATAATAATACAGCAGGCCTGACAACATTTTGGAAAGTTTTCAGAGAAAATTCCCAGGTAAGCCCCTGTCACCATTATCTCACTCATATTTCCCAGAGGTTTCCTATGTAATGTTTTACGAGGAACTGGTAGAAAGAAAAAGGTAGAATATAGTGGAGAAATAGTAGGAAATATTTCTTGTGACTTCTGAAAGATTAAAGTTCCTCCTGAGAAACTATTGAGGAAATTAAGTGTTAGAGGTTGAAAGGGAAAGTTAAGTTGTGGTTTAGAAACAGCACTATTATTGTTTAACAGAAATTAATTTTTAACACAGTGTGGCCTCTGTAGATCAGACTCAAAAGTATCCTACAGTTACAACGCAGAAGTTTGTAACTGGGTGATTGATTGATACAAATAATTTCTCCTATACATAGCTAAATTGCTCAATCTGGTGCACTGAGCAGTGGCCAGTGAGTGGAAAAATCCCACAGGCAAACCCTGTATGTGCGTGGCAGAGGGGGGAAGTGGGAGGGGTGGGGAACAGGGACAGGGAGGGCGTGTTCCAGAATTATAAAAGGTTTTGAGCCTCTCTGACAGGTTTTCATCTGCTCTTGTCCTCAGTCTTGAAAGATGATGTGCACATTACAGCCAGGCTGTTCTCTGTGGGCTTCTTATCTGCATATCCCCTCCCCTCTCTCACCAGATTGCTGCTCAAGGCTCACTGCTAACATGACAACTAAAATAAATCAAAGAATATTTAATGATGAAGTTGAGAAAGAATGGAGGCAGATGGGGACAGTTAGAAATAATAAAACCCCATTACTTACTGATTTTTGTAATTTTTTCAAATATGTGTCTGTATATGTGTGTCCTCACTTCTCACATCCTGGTTATGCTTAGATTGTTATCATTTTGGCATAGGACCATGTATGTTTGGGCAGCACCTCACACAAGTTCATCCCTACTTCTGAAAGGTATCCCTACTTCTGAAATTTTTTGTATTCATATAAATAAATCTTCTCTCGTCTAATTCCAGGATCCAGTAGAGCTGTAGTTATGGATTTTACTGATTTTCCTTCATGCTATACTAAAGCTAAGATTCTTTTTAAAATAATGTAAAATTGACTTGTGGAATTCATTGGCTCCAGATAAGAACTCGGTAGGATTTAAAAATAGATGAGATATTTATATGAATTTCATATGCTTTTACACTAGCCAGGATAAAAGTTCATAACGAAGGTAAGCTTTCATGCTTCAGAACAAGAACCAGCCACTGCCTGGGGCTGCAGAGAAATTTCCCCTGCAGCCACACAGTGATGCGATCCTTTAAACATAATTTTTGCTGTTGCTGAAGAATCTGGTATTGACCATTACTGAGGTTGGAAAAAGGCATGAGAGGGACTATGAGATTCATGTATTGCTAAGGAACAGACACCACTTTGTTTGGGACAGACACTTCTAGCCTGAGGTGAGGCAGTCTAGGAGTAATGAAATTGTTTGGCAATATTTAAATAGTCAGTATAAACTGAGGACCAAAATTAAGGTCATGCTGATAGCATATACTTGATAAGAGTACTTTTTATCTCAAATGGAAAATATTTTACATGATTAAGTTACAGCCAAACTAGTAATTTGTTCCTTTAGAACTTAGTTAATGTGACACTGTACCAGCAAATAATACTCATGTGACATGACACACTAATGAACACTGGAAGGTGAGGGGAAATAAAGGTTGCAAAATAGTTTAGTAAGCCTAACTGTGTTCTGAGAAAAATGTTTCTGATTAGACTTCTTTGGCACCATTTTCCATCATGGGTGGTCCTTAATTCAAGACCCAGTGGTTGTATAAGAGACAGATTGTAGATCAAACAGAAGTGTTAAGGTTAGTGGAGAAATTGCAAGGTGAAGTTATATAGCCTATATAACATGTGAGGTCAGAAAAGATGATCATTATAATTCTTTCTCAATTTAAATTCTCTGTCTTCTGAGTGTCTACACCTCTACAGGTAATCAACAATACTGTATGACTTGGACTTTGAAGAAAAAGGAACACAAATTGTTAATTTGCAGATGTGTCCTGGCTGACTCTGAAACAAGTACGGATTACGGTACACCAAATTTAACCACGCCTAACAGAAAAATATAGGTGCAAAACTGAAGTAAAAGAGAGAACAGCCAGCAACATAAGCAGTGCAAATACCAGTGATATGCACCTTACCTATGCACAAACCATCATAATAATAACTGCCGTGGAAGGTTATGATCTCAAGAGATGTGATTGAGGTAATAGACTCAAATATAACTGTGTGTGCCACAGGAGAGAGACACACAGACCACTCAGAAGGACAGAAGAGAATGACTAGATCTTTTGCTTTTAGCTATTAAATGTCTCCCAGGGAATACTGCAAATACGCTATGATCACAGCTTGAAAATGCACAGTTATGAATTTACTGATTACTTGTGGGTTTTCATTTTTATAATGGGGGCCAAAATGATGCTGTCACTAAGCTTCTTCCCATGTGTGGGTGGAAACCACTAGTTCTCTGTAGACTCTTGGTTTATTTTTTAGTGCATCACTGTCAGTTGGTCAGTCCACTTCCCTATAAGAACATGAGAGGTGTCATTCCTGTAGGAGGAGAGGGTAAACTGAAAATAAAACAGATAAAATCCTGTGGGGAGTCAAAATGGAGTTGGATGTGTAAATCAGGATTAAACTTCAAAATCAAACCCAGCAGAAATACAGTTCTTTGTTGTCCAGAAATTCTCTGAGTCCATGATAGTATAGTTGTTTGCTGTTGTTGTTGTTGTTTTTGTTCTTGTTTTTTAATTTTTCTCTTGAAATATCTCCTACCTAATTTGTTCTGTTATTTGCTGTTTGTGTTCCAAGATGTAAGACATACACAATGAACATATCACAGAAATGATAAAAAGAATGTGCATTATTATTACTGTAACACTAAAAAGTCAAGTACAACTTCATTTCAAACTACAGGTTGATTCTCTGGTAGTTTTACATTTATACTATGTGGACAAACCACTTCAGAGCCCTCTTTCTGCTTATTCAGATCCTCACTCTATATTCTACAGCCTACCAACAAGTTTTGATGAGGTACACTTAATTAAGGAGCAAAACATAACATTCACTGTATAATGTTATGAATTCTAGAGATAGATATATTAGAAAAAGTTCTCCCAACATATGATCTATTTATGTAAAATTGATAGTTTGTTGAAATTGATAATTTTATAACAGATTTAAAATATCTGTGAGAGAAGTCAGTATTGCCCACCTAGTACAGACACTGCGAATAAGAAACAATGATTTTGAGTTAATTGGTGAAAATTATAGGTAGTTGTGGTTAGATAGAGAGTTGAGGAAGAATTCTGCCTGTTCGTGAAAAAAAGAGTCAGTGGCCAGTGTTTTCTTTTCCATCTGAGCTCCTGCTATTTTCAAGTAGCTTGAATTTCTGAAGACTGCTTAGAGAGACCAGTTCTCCTCTGTGGAGAACTTAAGACCTACACAACCTGTCTGCTGCCCCTGCTGAGTTACCCAAACAGCAGCTGGGCACACAACCCACTTTGCTCTTGAGCCATCCATTGCCCATTGGTTTATGCTTTCTTTTGTATTATTTCTTCGTTCTGACTTTCTTCTTTTATCAAAACCAAGTAATGCATACTATTTTTTTCCCTAATTTTTAGATTGGCTTTCAAATCCAAAGCATAGGCAGAGAAGAAATCATTCTTTCTGGAGCGATGTTGGAGTAACCTTTCTTTTTTCTTGCTTTGTTTTATTTATTTTAGTTCCAGAGTAAATTCCCCCCCCCCCCCCCCTTTAATCTCTTTCAGCAATAGTGACTGTAGAGGCTGCCTGTAACAATAGTGGGCAAGTATTTTTCCATTCCAAACACAGGAATGGAATCTGCTGGTATCCCTCTAAAGGAGTATACGAAACCTTTAGGTGGCAGCCAAGGGCTACAGTTTGAGTCCCTAGATTTATTAGTTGTGTGGTTTATGGTCTTTGCCTCAGGTGGCAAAGAGGATATGATGAAGACTGGATTTCTGATCCATCCAAAAGTAAAGCGGAATAAATTTCACACAGGTGAAACAATTTAAAAAAAAAAGATGAATATGCCTGGATATACAGGTGTGCACCTGGGAACTCTCTCTGTGGGCCGTTGCCCTTCGTCACCCTTTGTTTCCTTCAAAGCACTCTTAAAAGCACACCCTAGAGCCTAACATCTTACTCCTATTGATAAATTTGCTATAAAAATGGCATTCAGTATAGTGCTTTCGTACATGTATAACATGTGTCTGGACCTGGGAGGAGGTGGGAAACGCGGGGCGGTCCCCTGGCATGCACCCCCTCTGCCCCCCGGCCCGCTGCAGCGGGGGGGGTGTGCTGCCAGCCCCCTTGCCTCTCTGGCACAGGAATGCCCCTGCAAGGCTCTTGAGCCAAAAGTGGTCATTCAAATGATATCTGCAGGAATTATAATTCAGGCTTATTATCCCCATGTCTCTCTAAAACACAGCTTTGTGAATTTTTAGCTTTTTTTTTTTTATTTTTTTTTTTATAAAATGGACTTGTCAAAACCCTGAGGTTAGTTTGCTGCAGTTGTGCAGTAGATGTGTTGAACTTCTGCTGAAATACATTCTTACAATATGTTATTAAGTGATCTAGAGATGTCAAAATGTTTGTTAATGAAGATAAAACTATTTGAAAGAAACTGTAGATTCCAGAGACATTCTCTTAAGGAAGAAGATGCATCTGTTTTTACAAATAGCTGCATAACGATACCTTTTGATACGGAACTTACTTTTTTTTTTTTTTTTTTTTTTGAAAACTTACTGTCATTGTCATGCAGGAAAACGTGGCCACATTTGTATTACGTATTATGGGAGTTAAAACTCCCAAACAGAAACTGTTTCCAACAGAAAATGAGAGATTTACAAATAACCTCATCTGTTTATTGTACTGTTCCCAAAGTTTTTCTTTGCATAATTAATAATCACATGCAGCTACAAATCACATTGTTTGTCTCTGTAGTCTAATGCAACATACATTGTCTCACCATCCCACAGATAGGCTGAAGTATTCAACACTCTGGTGCCAAAAACCTATAAATGTGCAGAAAAAATTTCCAAATTCAGCAATGAGACAAGTAATTGTACTCTGATTACAAAGCAGATGTTAGAAATCAAGTAGTTTTACTTAAATGACTAGTGATTCAATGACTAACAAGATTGGTTTACATCAAGATTTGCATTAGAATTTGTAACTCTCTTTTAAATGATTTGTGAATGTGTAAGGTCTGTCTGAGTATGTAGGTATTTATTAGGTAAGAAGATTTGTTTTTTTTTCCCCTTCTCTCCTTTTTTTTTTTTTTTTTTTTTTTTTTTTTCCCCCCATTCTCTATTTTGTGTGAACCCATATGAATGACTTGGGACGTATGTAACCCCCATTTCCAGTATTCCTGAATCTTCAGGTACAGGCAAGGGTCTCTCCAGAAGACTTACAGCTGTTTTAGCACACACCTGGTCTGGGGCTAATACATCTGCTTTCCTGCAGATCCTTTTCACTGGTTTGTGTTTAGTTCACTCTGAGTGGAAGCAGAGTGGAAGGAAAGAGGCAAGAGAGCCTGGCTTCTCCCATCTCTGGAGAGGTGCCATGCTTTTCTTATTAAGGCTGTTATCCCCTTACTCCCCTCTGCTGCTGCATACTAGTTCACCTCCTGTTGCACAAAAAGGGCAGGCATCAAGCTTTACAAATTCTTTGCATTTTAATTGTTCACTCCCATTATCTGGCTGGAACTTCCTCTCATTCAAGTCCCTGCTTGACTGGCTACAAGATATCTGCATTCATGTCCAGGAAGCAAAGAATAAGGCATCTAATTCACATGGTTAAAATTACGTAGTATACAGAATGGTCTGAGCTGACGTGGAATATAGCCAAGATACTATAAAAGATGCCCTTGTTATTCAAGAGGCACCAATAGGTGTTTACATGATAAAAAAGGGTAAAGACAAAAGTTTTCCACCCCAAAGACATCCACTTCTCTCATGGTGTGATATTCCTTATTACTGGCATTTTATTCGTTCATATACCAAAACTTTGGAGGCAGACTTACTAGAAGCAGAGTTACTACACGGTCCACTTACTTTTTAGTTAGATAATTTATTAATGCATAAACATTTTCTTCAACTGAAAAATGCCCATCCGCCTCCTATTCAGCCGTGCTATTCAGCAAGGCTCTGCCTCGTAATACTGGTTTTCTAAGTGACAGTGACCAATTGGGCATTTGTGCTCTGTTTCTTGCTACACTAAGATGTTTTGTGACACTTTTATCTGGCCAGGTAATATTCAGGATATGGGGGTGGTTTGAAATGTTTGTTTGGATGAGATGAAAAATAATCTCACAAGTCACCAAAAAGAAGGGGCTTACTGCAATGGGAGGTAAGAGTGGACGTGTCCAGTATGGTGAAGAAGGAATTACACATTAGCTCATATAAATAATAATAGCAGGTGTGGGTAATTGCACTTCAGTAAGACTGTATTTGAAAGCAGTTAAGTTGTAGTTTCTTAGCAACTGCTGCTGACAGCCACGTTTTAAGTGGCCAAGGCTTTCCAATTAGACAACACCCATAGCCTGCTATACAACAGCATTAAATGGAGAGAAACACTAAAGTAGAAGTGTTTCTACTCTCTAAACAGAAATACAACTGAGGGCCAGATCCACAGAGGAGGTGATGAAATAGAAAAAGCAGAAATTATGTCTACATTTCTAGGTAAGCCTTCTCAGGAAGAACTGCTTAGGAAGAACTGTTATGAAAAAAGACATGATCCAAAGCCTACTCAGTGCAGTGGGTAAACTTCAGGGAATGTTGGCAGGGGCATAATTTGTATTTAAGTAACTGTTATTTTGTTAACACATTTTGTTATGTACTTGTCATGTAAAATCTATGTGTGCAAATATAAGGGTGCTTATAAAGAGCTGTATTTTATGTGAATGAGTGTATCTATGCTTATCATAAAATGTAAATGTTGTAAGTAATGTTCATCACTTAAGACCATGCTGCCAACAGGATGATTCTGGATGTTGGATAAGAACATTTCATGGAACATGACTGTGCTAAATCAAACCAAGAAGAGATGAAGGAGCATGAATGAGAAGAAGTCATAAGGGTTCATCTTTTTGGCTAGTCGATGCAAATTTGCATTTGGCTAATTCATTCAGTAGGATCTCAGTTGTTTTCAATTCCTTATGGATGCCTCACAGAAATCACTGTTTCTGATTGTTAATATTATCCCGAGTTAGCTAGGTCCTATCCTATCAGTCAATAATATGCTTTTAATTCATTATCTGTAGAGCCAGGAAAAAGTTCTTAACTGTATTTTTTTTTTCCTCTTTTGAAACCAGAATATTTTCTGGTAATACATAGGCTTGGATACATTGTCCTGGGGAAAAGTTCTCCAACCCAAGATGGAAATCTAATGTATTAGTTAAAGCATGCCCTAAATTAACAGGCTTCAAATTCTGGGCAAGTGCCCTAACTTCTGATTTACTATTCTGGTGAGTATGTCAATCTGTCTCTTACATGAATCGTATAGAATGGTATATTGTGCCCTTACTCCAGCTCTGTAAAACTCTTCTTACCCTCTTAAAGTAAAACTTATTTATGCAAAAGAACAGTGGAATTACCTTCTACAGTGTCACGTCCCAATTTCTCAAGATGATGACTCAGATTCACTGATTCCGAGGTCAGGATTAAGGTGAAATGACAGGGATTCCTCAGTTCACAAAACTCAACTTTTATTTGTTCACAACGGATATTGGCATGAAACTTTGTCAGTAAGCCTTGCAACCTCTGCAACAAGCAGTAAACTCCACAACTTACATGGACAAAATGCAAATCTTACAGTGTACACTGACAAGCTGTAAAACAGGCCCCAACAAGCCTTGCCATACAAGCAGGCATATAGGGATAGAGAATGAGGGAGAAAAAGAAAGAGGAAAAGAGGGTGAGAGAGGAAGGGAGCGAGACAAAAAGGAAAGATTTCACCAGTTCTGGTTCCAACGTTGGTCCAACCAGCATAGAAGTCCAGTTCTAGAGGGGCATCCCCCCTCGGGGCTTCAGTTTGCATCCTTTTATAATCCCTTGCCCCTCCTCTGGGCAGGTACTTGGACTCGTTAGGCTAATTAAGTGCCATGTGCAGTCTATGCTTTTAGAATTCTCTCAGCTTTGGTGCACGTGCAGTCTGTACCTTCAGAGTCTTCTGGAAATGGGTCGGTGGGCTTGGGGGTGCTCAGGGAGTTACTTCCCCCTCCCTGCAGAAATGACCAGTGTCTGACCTTGGCACGTGCGTTGTGAAAATGGCTGCTCAAGACAGGGAAGTCCAGCCTCAGAAAAGTACGGTCCGACCCCCGTGGGACCCTCTCTTCTTACAGCATCTTCCCGTTACAGCCATAGTTTCCGTAGAGGCCGTTTACCAAAGTTGCCATCAGATGTTTGGGACGTTAACTGTGATTTCATCGGACTGCCACATACAGCTTTTAAAACACATAGGATATTTCCATATTTTCTTCCAAGTGCAAAGCATATTTCTCTGGCCTGGCTTTATTTAACATAGATGTATGTTTATTTGTGAAAAGAACCTGTCCTAACATCACATGCCACTGGGTCCTTCATAAGGACAGTGTAGTGTTTATTTAGAATGAGATGAAGCTATACAAGATATACACGGTACCAAAGACTGATAAATAGTAACATGATTCATTTTGTTCAGTTCACTAGCTGATTAACTGTTGCCCTGTGTATCCTCATACAACCTCTAGTGTGACACAGATTCCGGTATAACCACAGCTAAAAGTCATTTAGTTGTTATGTGATCCAAAACACATACAGTATTCCCAGGAGCTTCCTATGATATCTCCACACATTTAAAGAGAGTCCTTGGGTTTCAAGAGAACAAGTTATTTATCCATGACTGTTTGCTATTAGATAGTGTGTCTCCAAATATTCCTTTGTCAGGAAAAGGCTTTTAGCTTTTTAATAACATCTCATTGAAGTATCTATCCACCAGCTGTTAAAAAACTGCATGTGAGACTTGCTGATCATTTTAATTTATTGAAATGAGTCCGATGATCTTTTTTCTTCTCACATTTCAGTGTTTTATTCCTGACTTGCTTGTTAATTCTCCTATTTCTTCATGTGACATAAGAAACATCTTTCAGTACTTCGCTGTCTTGTTTTTTTAATTTATATTCCACAGAGTTGATGAATACCCATGATTTTCACTGTGGGATGGTACACAGATGTTACACTGCAGGATATGTTTATCAGCTTGAATTTTAGGACAAAAAATACTAAAACTGCATGAACCTGAGTAATAATTTGTCTTCAGTACCTTTAATACTGATTAACATGCTCCTCCTTCTGCAAGTATTCATAGATCTTTTCAAGCAGAAGTACTGAATTACAAATATGAGTGGACTCTGCAAATGAATATAGTTTGCTATACACTGAACACAAATTTTCAAAAATGGCCTAGGATTCAAAGTGCCTTGGAACTTAGTAATACAATTTTGGACATCTGAAATCAAGAGGATTGCAATCTGAAATCTGAAGATAGTTGACTAGTTCAGTTCACACATTGCAATAATAAAAGCCACACATGCCACATGAGTCTTCTTACAGAAATCCAATCTTGGTTCCAAATAGAACTGCCACCCTTTCCTATGTTCCATTTTTGTTTTTTTTTTTTCCTAAATGAACTAGGAAAAGTTGGCTTAAATGATTAACAAAACATCACAGATACGGCTTAAATTTATCTATCTATCTATCTATCTATCTATCTATCTATCTATCTATCTATCTATCTATCTATCTATCTATCTATCTATCTATCATCTATCTATCTATCTATCTATCTATCTATTACATTGTGGAATAGAAATGTATTTCTGTCAATACTTTTATTCAAAATGAATGATACCATCTTTCTTTAGTCAGTAGCTATTTCTCAGTTATTTTTGTATCATTCAAGTATATTGTTCTGAGTGATATTCAGAAACCACTTCCATAATTGTATGTCCTGTTTACTTACGCCATGTAGATTTTTAAAGCTATCTTCATTGACTGATGGCAGGGCACCTATCCTGTAAATGGACATGGTTTTGTAGCTTAAAAGAGGTAATGCTGTCTCTATACAGGCTTTGTCTATTACTGCCAATTAAATCACTGACACTTCATTTCTCTTTTATTGTCTGTATTCTGTGATTTAAATGCAGCAGTGACTCACTGTTATATAAAAGAGGTCCATATTTTGCTTCTTAACTTTATGCTTCTTTTCAAAGTATGGGCGTGCCAGTTCTAATGTGTATGTGGCATCATTGGAAAAGAATTTGGAGGCAGAATAAAAGTATTCATTCCTTTCACCAGAATACTCCACCTATTTAAAGATCTTAACGCAGGCAGATGGGAAATGCCTAAAAAAATAAAAACCCAGGGGAAGCAGAAAAAGAACAGGTTGGAATGAACCATCTGTGAAAACTTTCTGAGTATCAGATATAAGACTTGAATAGCTGGCATAGAGAATGAAAGCCTCATTACCTCCAGATGATGCAGATGCTGGGTCTAAAAGTATTGCAGAATTGTTCAAACATCACAGCAGTAATTCTGCTAAGTTGGATGAATGGCATTATCTGAGCTGGATTCAATAGGCTGACACCACCTGAGCAATTAAACAAAACAAGGTTCCTGCATTTTATGCCAGTTTACACACAGGATTTTCAGTCTTGCGATATTGTGCAATGCAGGAAAGCTGACTTTGGTCAGACAAATTTGGCAATTCCATGAGAATTCCTGAAATTATTTGAGTGAAAATCTATCTGGAACATGTTACTACTAGACTTAACAAACCTACTAGCCTATGAAAATTCATGATTAAAAAAACAGTGTATAATTAGGGATAATTTTTTCTTACTTTTTTTTTTTCTGATTGTTAAAAAATTTATTTTATTTTCTAGTAGGTTCTCATGGAAATATTTTTTTTTTTTTTTTAGATTTCTCTGGGTTCATACATTTGAAGAAATGAGGAAACAGTTGTTTCATTAGCATTAAGGCTAAAGAGCAATAATATTTTTTTTTCCAAACTATTTTTTAACACTGTTATCTTGTAGCAATAGATAGTTCTCAGCCATTGAATCTCTCCCTGAGATAAAAGAGAGAACAGCTACAAATATGAGCTGGAAGTGATACTGGCTGTTATTGAAAGACCACCTCTAAAATGACCTATATGATTTTGAAAGTCATTTTAAAGTCATCTTGCCCTGTTCTCTTCCCCACCACCCCCCCCATGAGTTTTTTGTTTGTTGGGTTTTTTTTAAGTGAAGATCCAAGTTTCTGAGTAAAAACTTGGAATGTGCGTGTATAACAACATAATTAGTGAATACAGTAAGTGAGCCATTCAAATTGGAATGAAAAATTCCCCACCAGATTTTATAACAGCTGCTGAAGTCATGTGGGTAAGCCTGTTCCCAGTCTGAACATCACGGGAAAGAAAGATCAAAGGATTGTTCGGAGCTAACCATGTCTAGAGTAGGGTAAAAGAAACAAGGGCAAAATTATGTTTATTTTTTGAGGTTTTTTTAAAATTGCTTTTGTCCATAATTATTTTATAGAGAACAGAAACATTGTTTTAAAAATTTCAGGCTCAATTTGAAATTATTCACCCAGATTCTCCATAGGAACAAACATGTTGCTATGGAGATGGACCAGAGCAGAGACAAAATATAGATACAGATAGATTCCCCAGGGGAATGTAATTTGAGGCACAAGTACACTGCTTAAACAGTATAAACACTGTCCTGGTATGCCTTGTTTTCTCCATCAAAAGTACAATAAAGTATCCCTAATCCTAAATGATCTGTTGTTGTTTTAGGAATAGCTTTTAAAGGATTAGTCATCCTTCTAATATTTCTTCTATTATTTTTTTTTTTTTATAAAAGACAATACAGAAACTTTTTTGGTTTTGCCTAAGTGCTATTAAAAGAAAAGGAGAAATCAGCAGTAAAATGGATAAAACTTTGCAGAAAAAGCAGTGGTGAGGACTTTGCTGATGTAAAGAGAACTTGCTTGCTCTGAGTTCAGTATTCATAACAAATGTGTAAAAATGTATTCCTTTTTCTTCATTGCTATAAAATATGCTGAGCCCATGTGGAACTTCTGAGAGAGAAAGGACGAGTGCTTCTGCTCTGAAACCCATGCATCTGCCACTTGGCATAAGCAAAAACATCTTCATTAAACTTTTGGATAAGAGGACTTCTAAACGGTAATTCACCAGAGGGAAAACTCATGCCAAGGTCAGTGCTACATTTATTAAAGTGCACAATTTTACACACATATGCAGTCTAAAATCATAGCATCTATTCCAGATTAAATATCTTATTGTATTATCACTTTCTTCTAGCTCTCTCTGAAAACAGTAAAAATCCTAGCACATTGTATCAAAAAGGATAGGTTAAAACTGCTCCTGTATCTTTTTTTCTCATAAGTGTTTTTTTCATAGGTCTCTCATTTTCTGCAAGTAGCTTGTGGAATTCATTATACATGGCCTTTTATAGCATTGCATCACAACATGAAGAAGAAAATATTCGAGCTATAAATTAGATAGATGACCTTCATGGATATCCCATTCTTAACATTACATCTGGAAGCTATTAAAGCAAGTGGACTTTGCTTCAGTCATGTTTTAGAGACAGTAAGGCACAGATTTTTAAATATTTCCCTACAGCTGTGACCACCAGCCTGTTTTTTGAGTAAACGGGTCTGTGTTTTATTGTAAGTCCTCTATATCATATGTATTACCTAATATGGATGTGTATCTACGCTCAGAATTAATCTCATTAGAGAACTAAAATATTTGGAAACCCTTCCAAATAACTGCTAGATCAAATGGGAAGTAGGCACCAAATTCCCTCTGCCAGAGTTCTTCTGTATATGCACAAATACCTCTTTTTTAATGAGTTCTAGTTCCTTCAAAATTTAGTGGTTGAGTGAGTTTTCTGGATCTCTTACATTTTAATTTCTGAAAATACCTTTTTGGAACACACTGGTATTTTTTTTTCAAAAGTGGTCACTGATTAAGATGGACTGTTTCCTCCTCATTCAGTTATGGAGGTAGTTTTTAAAAATAATGCCCTTAGAAGCTCAGAAATACTATTTGAGTCTATTCTTTACCTAAACACTAGCTGGGCTATTAGGGTCTCAGTGACTGTCTCACTAGTAAGGTCAGGTTTAAAAGAAATAGATGTATGCTTGTGAAGATTAATAGTTGGAAAAGCTTAATTTCCAAGAACTACCAATGTTCTCATTGCTATCTGAAACGGGCTAATTTATGTGTGTGAAATAAATGGTGCAGTCCTTGGAAACAGAGGATGAATTGACTGAAGTTTTGGTGAAGTTTAAAGGGCAACCAATTTTCTGTAGCCAGTGTATAACTAAGAGCTTAAACAGGAAGGGAAAATGTTAATGCTGTGTAAAAGATAATTAGTTTGAAAGTTTTCCTTTTATTGAAAAAGCTATATATATGCCACAGACAGACAGGAGAATCAGGGATGAAAAAGAAACATGGCAAATCACAGTCTGGGAGCTAATAAGAGTCACAGCTATATTAAAATCCCATCAAGCAAAGAATGCACTCTCCACAGTACATAGATAACAAATCAGTGGACAGTGGCAAGATTCTTGAGGCAGAAGCAATGCATTAAAATGATTACACTCAGGCAAGCTGAGCTACTATATTCCCAACAAATGCACTTTCAGTGTTAACAAGGGAGACGTTAAAAGCAGATGCGTATTTCTAAATAACCTGTGGCACCACCGTATATTTTGGATTGTGTAAAACTTTTTGGTGGTGGTAGAGCATGGCTCGGAAGTGAGATATTTGGGTATTGGCAACGCAGAATAAGATAACTGGAAGCCCAAGAGGCGGGAATGGGAGGTAAGAGGCGATGCTGGAACCTCTCTTGCATTGCACGGAGCGAGCTCCTCTTTCGGTTACTCTGCTGTCACTGGTGGCACTGGTCTCCCAGTCAGAGGTGAAGTCTCCAGGGCTGATCCTGGGTGCTGCCAGGGCACATGAAGAGCCTGCCAGGTGTTTTCAGAGTGACACAGCTGGAATTCTTGGACTGTTTGGCAGCGTCAGGATAGTTTCTTCCCTCAGTAGTCTCAAGGTAGAGGCTTTTTGGAATATAGAGCCCTCTGTCCCTCTTAGGCAGATGTGTAGAGGCAACTGTAAGCTGGTGTACCCCCTTCAAAGCAGGCTTCAGGAGCCAGTTTGGCTTTTGTTGAAAACTAGAACATGAGAGGCATAGGGATGGCCGCCTTTCTGCTCTTGCATATTCATTTTCTGCTGCCTCTAAAAAGTTTCAGCAAGATACGTAGTTTGGTACATATGAGACCTAAAGCAAGTTTCCCGGAAAGCCAGGTATGAATAGTCTCTTTACATATTCTCAGCAGGGAGAGTATTTTTAGTATTTTAGTTTAAAAAAACGCATTAAGCTACCACAAATGGAGGTTCTTATGTTACTTGGAGTATGTGAAAACAGAATACTTTATAAAACCAAAACCACAAGAAGGTTTTACCTGCCCCCGCGCACAGTTACACGCAATGACCAAAAAAGCTCCCCCACACTGAAGCATGCAGCACAATGGTGCAAACACAATGTAAGTGATAAGCAAAACGATCATAGAAGACAAAGTCATATCTGGAGATGAAATCTAAACTAATGAAATATAAATATCTTACCGAATGGAAAACAATTAGGTAGAATCTTTGAAAAGGAAATGACAGTTTAGTGACATCTAGTGATATTAATGCTTGTCTAGATTTTTCTGTCAAAATATGACATCAAATATTAGTTTGGGGGAATCCATATTATACTTTAAAGGAAAATTCAGTTTGTGCAGGTGTTCAGATATCTACTGGGAAAATCCAAATGAGATATATATAATTTCGAGGTCTGGCAGTTTAAAATGTACTTAAAATTAGAAGTGAACTACAAGCAAATTTTGGTTCATCTTGGGATAATGGAAGTGAATAAAATTGAGAAAAGCAAGATGTAGGCAAATATGAAAATGAAAAATGTAACTGGAGCATGATTTTACCATGAAATAAATCCGAGGAGGAACTTTCTACTCTTAAGCTTCTTAAATTTGATTACTTTAGACGTTCAAATATTTTATAAAGGCAAGTACACATGCTCTCTTTTTTCTAGATGTAAATACTGAGTCCCTGAACTGCCTATGGCACATTTTTATGTTAGTGAAAAAGTCATGAAAAGAACATAAGTATTTTTATTGTCTGTCTCCAGAGCCCCAAGGACTAAAGGCTATAATGAAAATTCTGAAGAATTAAGTGGTATGATTTTTCTTTAAGACTGTGCTTTTGTTAGAGTGATAAAAACACATGACCACTTAACTGAATTAAAAAAATTAGAATTTAAAATATTGCTAAATAATTAGAAGACATTGTTTTCCTTGCATGGTTGTCTTACATTTTTTTTCTTGCACGGGAGCATTAGTAAAAAAACCTCCACTGTAAAATATATGAAGCCATATAATGAAGTATTATTTCAAGGCAGGGGTCCAGTGTCAGAAGAGTTTTGACTCAAATGAAGCAGTATAACTCCCTATGTCATAAAAAGGGTGTGAGACTGAAGCCACTGAGAATATTGTTTCAGCCATATCACTGCTAATCAAACAGATGACAATAAATATATTAACATATATTTCATAATTAGATGTTCTACGTGCAAATGTCTAATTGGAGTATAAAAATATGAGAATTGGGAGCAATAAAGTAGACTCTTTTCATTTTATGCATATTTCTGACAGCGGATAACCACTCATAAATAATCAGCTGATCTTCCCAGAACTTTCACATCTCTCCTCCATTTTTGTATTCACCTTTTCAGTTCCTTATCTACCTCGGTTATAACCTTTCCTTCTTGCCTCTTTTAGGTTTTAATGGTTTGATATGTTACAGTTTCTTTACCAGCCAGGTTCGGTACCATCTTGAAACTTTGACATCAAAAAAATCTTTCATTTTTTACTAAACCAAGGGGAATAACACAGTTCTTTAATACAAGGCCATAACTTCTCTATTCCAAGAGGAGACTCATTATTCTACTGCTGAGGAACAAACATATGGTAACTACACAAGAAAACTGAACAGCTCTTTTCTAGTTCTTAAACTGCACTTTTTTTTTTTTTTTGGTAGGGGGGGTGGTAGGTGGTGTTGGGGTTTTTTTGTCTTCTATTTTATCTAATGCGAAGCTGTCACCAAGCACCACTGGGTATGACACTCTTTTCTGTGAGATATAACATGAGCTAATGATGTCCTGCCCAAAGAGTTTCTTGGGAAGAGCAAGCTATTCAGCATGGTTACTGAATGTCTTCTTCACAATGTTTTGGCAGGAAAAATCTCATGTTTACTTATATTAGCACAAAATCTAAAGCATCTAGATCAAGGACTGTTGCAGAAATTGGAAGGGTTCATGTGTGCTACAATAAAATAGGCTTCCAAACTGTCTAGAAGGGTAAATGCAGATTTGGCATTGGGAAGAGGTCAATGTATGATCAGTGAAGCTGGAAGCTGGAGCCATGATGAAATGCTGCATTTTGTACATACACAGGCTCACTGTGCAGAAATTCAAATAAGGTGAGAATGACAGCTGGACATTTTCTGATGTGAAGTTTTTCTGCTGGAGAAAACTAATCTGCTGAAAATGGAAATATTCTGGGGGATGTTGATCTGTGTAGACACTTGTTTGGCTTTTTTACAAAGTGGATTTTATATCTTGGCAGCTGACCTAAGTACCAGGATCCCAGAGTTTTCATCAGTTGGTTCTTCAGAAGCTTGATGGTCCTGAGTCCCAAGAGCTCAGTCCTTCTAGGCCACTGCAATGCAGCCTGTGAAAGGACTGGGAAGCTCAGAGCCCCTGGGAACTCGCTGCCCAAACACCCGCCCACTAAGGAGCCCATGCAACACAGCTGGCTTCAGAAACATAGACCCAGCCCTTGGAATGTTTTGCTTTTTTAAAAATTATAGCCTCTGGGCTCCCATTAAAAAAAAAAACAAAACAAACAAACAAACAAAAAAACAAAAAACAAACTTTCAGAATTTCATCTTGATTTGTGATTCTTAAAAAGCAATAATATTTTTTTCTTTTTTTGTGGAAGCAGAACCATGCTTTCTGACCAGCTTCAAAGAGAATTATTGCCTTAAAAATGACCAGTGATGAATGATGGGAAGACAAAGTGGGGAAAAAAAAAAAAAGCCCAAATATGTAAAACACTATCTAAGAGAAAAGATGGAAAATCTAGGTAGAGATGGGTAAAATGGAAATTATTATTATTACAATTGATCAGCTGTGTATTACATGCAAGAAAATGTATTGGTACTAGCATGGGAATGCAACCCTTTTAAAATACTCATAATAGCAGGTAAAATGGAGCAATTTCATTTCTGTGTTTTCTGTTTGTCTTTTCCCTTTGCATCATCATCTGTTGTATCCAGCCTAGAGTTGCATGTTCACATAGCATTTATTAGTATAACACCAACAACAGGACTACTCACAAAAAGATAGTCCTTCTAGGGTGCGTCTCGAGATTATCAGCTTTTTGGAACAAAACCCAGGAGTGAAATTATGGCTTGATTTATATCAGTAACTATAATTTTTAATGAGACTAATGTTGCATTCTGTTTTATTTTTTTCAAGTGTTAAGCAGATCTATGAAATTAAGAAGACATCTTACCCTGTTTTTGGAGTCAGCAGATCTCATTCATTACCTTCAAGGTGACCACAGATTCTTTCAGTTCTTTCTGTTCCTTCCTGTGATTTCTTTAACTTTTATAATTTTTTTTCTTTTTTTGGCCATGATTCAATTTTTCATTCCACACAGCTTTTCTGTGAGAGGAGTTCCCTAGACTGTGATTATAATTTCTCTGCATATCTGCCCTTCTATGCAGAACTCTCCCAAGGAATCCCATTTTCATTCTATGCTGTAGTCCTTTTGCCCTACTTGCTGGCCACCAATTTGACATGTAGTTTGTGACTTGCTTAATCATAGTCTAGTTCACACAACATTGCAGTTTATTTAGCATATTCCTGTTGCGGGAATTTTCCAGCTTCTCATTCTATTCATCCTGACCACTAACACTTAAACTAACATTGTTATTCACAGTCATTACCCGTCAGCAGAGGTATTTGAATGCTTGTATGAACTTTATATAATTGAATTTTACTGGGCTTTTTTTGTTTTTCTCACCATAACATATAATTCTTCTTCTGCCAATCAATTTTTAAACCATTTTCTTCTCATGCAGATTTCTGTCAGTGTAAATAAGTTTTCAGTTATTTACTTTCACATTATAATATAATCATAGACTCGGAGAAAATTCTGCTGGAAGGAAACCTCAGGAGGCATTTAGTCCAGCTTCCTGCTCACAGCAGCTATGAAGACAGACCTGGTTGCTCTGGGCATTATCATGGTCTTGAAAACAAAGGATGGAGACTGCACACCCTCCTCATAACCAGGCAACCCATTTCAACTGCCTGTCCTCGTGATGAAAGTTTCTCCTGATATCTAGTCTGAACTTTTCTTGTTCCAATTTATGCCCGTTGCCCCTCACCTCCCCCCCCCCCAGTTGCTGTGAACAGCCTGCCTCCACCTTCTCAATTACACTCTATCTTGTAGGCAGTCCCTTCCATATCCTCTCAGCGGGATATTTGCCTTCTTTTATTAGGCCACAGGTGGCCACTGAACTGAAACCTTTGTGTTGTTTGGTCATTGACCGTATTCTTAGAAACCCAAACTAATGCCAGCCTGCGTGATTTTTCTGCTGCAGTCATACTGTGTTCTTTGCTAGCCTTTTCATGTAAAATTCAATTAATTTACTTCAGTCAGCTCTCACAGGATCACTTTGCCATGTTTTAAACCCTTTTCTCTTATCAGGAGGTAGTCAGACTGGGAAGTGATGGCACTGTTGTTGCATTTAATTAAGTGATCGCCTCCACCTTTCCAGTGTGTATTTTGGCAATAGTTGGGTGCTGGACCCTGACTGACTTTCTCTGGGCAGCCTCCTTTCTGGTTCTGAAGCCAAGACATTCACTACAGACCTTGCTATGTTTTCCTGGGCAGCTCATTGGGATCTATCGTTAGGCGCTGAACTTCTGGGACTTTATCACTCTTTTAGTCAGCTCTATCTTCGATTCTTCCTCTTTTTTTTTTTTTCAATATTATTTATTTTTGGCATTTTGTTTTGATTTTTTTTCCCCCAAGTAACTGCAGATAAAGACTGAGTTATCATGTGTAATGTGAACTTCATGAACATTACACTTCAAGCATAGTATTTTTGTTTGGAAATCATAGTTGTTCTTGTCCTAGACAGACAATGTGCTATACCTGATGTATCACAGCTGCCCAGATCTGCTTATAGAGTGCCACATTTTTATATTTTCACCTTAGTTTAGAACACCTACCATAACACAGAGAGTAATAGAAACATAGTTTCTATATGCAGTTTGCAAAATTCCTTGACCTTTTTTTAGGCCAGCTTTCTGAGGCAAATCTAAGACACTAAATAGCTAAGAAAACCTAAAGCAATTTATAAAATTAATCTTCTCTGATGTCCTCAGCCAAGAAAAAAGTCTGCTTTTCTTGGCCTGTGCTATAAGTCTCCCCACTTTAGGAATCCTGGAGTCAGGATTATCAGAGTGATAGGTGTGCACATGTAAAACACACTGCTTGGAAAATTTTGATCCATCTCATCCATTGACTATTCACAGTTACACAGAGTGAACCACAGAAAATTCCTTCAGGATGTCCAGGAGGACTCAGAATATTTTGTTATTGACTTTGATATGTGTAGGTGTAAGACCTTGTCAAGAGCTGATGGACAGTTCTTTATTTTCCTTTGTGTATAAAGACAACAGTATTGCTCCTTAGAATCAAACCTTCAGATCTGTGAGCGATTTAGCAGGCAGGTAAGTTCCACATGCCCGCTGCTGAAAAGATTCATTACACATAAACAGGGCAAGTTATGATCAGCTTTACAGATTTTTGACCAGCATGCTGGAACAAGGTTACTAAAAGTGGCAGCAAGCTGGTCATGAAACTGTAGGGGAGCTACTTTAAGTGCAATTTGTCCTTCTCACTGAGTCAGATTAGTTGATTCATTAATTTTAGGCCCTTGCCGTGGTTTTGCTCTATATAAATTCCTGTTACAATTACCTTAAATCATAAGCTAATGACTTACTTTCAGAAGGTCTGACTTAAAACTGAGCGGAGAGCCAAGAAGGGAGAGCCCATGGCAGGTCCAGGACAGGGCAGACCTGTCAAGCCTCACATCCTTGGTGATAGACCCTGTGCCTTCATCTCCACCCTTACTTTCCCACAGACCAAAATGCAGGGGCATCTGTTGTGCCTTTTTCTGTTACCCCACTTGCAGAGGAACCTTTCCAGATTTCATATCCCTCTCTTGCAGCTTTATGCTGCTGTTTCTTCCCTATTGCATGGCTTGCTGTGCAGGCTAGAAAAAGGCTGAGAAGTCAGACTGGTGCAAAGGAAACTGTAAGTACCAATGACCAGAAAAGAACTGGAGAACTTAGCTGAAGGGTGACGTGGAAGTCTGTAAAGTACTTGCCTGAGGAAGACTAAGATAAGCTTGGTATTTGAGTGAATACAGGCAGATTGGCATGCATACACATCTGTCCCAAGCTGTATAATTTACATTTCACTCTTCTGTAGGTTTTTGTGACCTTTTCAATATTTCAGGTTTTGCATAATTAACATATTTCTTCTGGTTAGAGAGGTTGAAAGGTTACAAAGGTTGACATCAGAGATAAACGGATCTCTCCGTTGAGTCAACTGATTAAAAAGACACAGTGTGACACAAATTAAAATTATAATTAATGGAAAATATGAGACAGAAAAAAAAGCATCAAATATGAAACAAAATGTCAAGTACGTAGAAAAGTTGACTCTGAGGTGGCTTCTGCTTAGCCCCAGAGTTTCTCTGTATTTTGGTGACTTTTGTCATTTCACCTCTCATTTTTCCCAGTGGGAAAACCTGAAATGTTTTTTACATTCTTCCTCTCACTACAAGTTCTGTTCTCTCTGCGTCTCCAATAGCTTCACTATTCCTAGGTCCCCAAAGAAATTCTTGTGATGGACAAATATGATGTGTGACCAAGGTGACAAAAAGTTGTCTGCCACGTGGGAAAGTGAAGTTCTAGGTTTTGGGAGACAGGCTGGATGACAGTAGCATGCAGTATACAATTAATATAATAATATTTAACATAATTTATTTGGCAAGGCATGTTTGAAGAAACAAAAAGTGGTGCTTCAGTACAAGCTTTAATTTCTTTACAGCAAAACCCATCACAATAAGCTTGTCTTCAGCTCCCATGCACATGTTGTCAGTGGCATCCTCTGCTCTCTTCTGGATTAATTTATCACCCTACTTCCTTCCACCATGTACCCTTACATAGTCATTTGCAAATAACCCCTGGACAAACCATACAGGAGTTTTAAATTTAAGCTAGACTTTTAGATATTTACCTTCTACATCAGAACACATTAGAGGAAATTCTCTATGATATACTGGAGTGAATATTCCTTACAGCCTAAATAGAAATACCATTTTGTTTTTCTAATTGAAGATATACTGCAGAATAAAGGGATATTATTCTTAATTCCTAAGTATGTATGTTAAACTCTAATGACTAATTATGCAGCTGAATGTTCATATTATGATAGGTCATTCTGCTACTGTTTTTATTTTGTTGATTGTTCTAGGTATTCTTCTTTCTCACCTGCGTCTGTTCAATAAATTGGTGCCTGTCATTATATTCTGCAGTTATTTCATGCATGGAAAACCAGGCTTATGAAATACAGAAATCCTCTACTTGATAAAGACGCATCAGAGATTGCCATATTAGAGACTTAAAACCACTCTTAAAGGGTTGACAATTTGAGGGGTACAACAGGATTTTATTTTCTTGTATGATGCTGGTAAAATGCTGAAGCGGTGTGTGTCTATGTAGGAGTATGTATGTTGTGTTACTAGAATGAGAAATCCTTATTTTTACCTTTTTACCTTTCAGGGACGGGCTTTTAGGGCAAGACTAGGTGTGTCTTTTATCACAGTCACCAAGTAAAACAAATAAACAATCTGCATTATAGCTCACAGCTATAAAGTGGGGGGATCAATTGCAGCACATCTTCCACTTGCTAAGTACTACATACATATACATGTCATGTGCTTGTGCATGTGTATATGACCCTGTTATTTCAGTATCTAAACTCTAAATGAATTCTAAATTTATGCTAAATAAAAATGAGAAAATGCTGCCACAAACTGTGGATTCCAGAATTATTCTGTCCTAGGCAATATTCCAAGAAACAGAGAACTACTGATGTTATTTCTATTACGGAGTCATTACTGTCAAAATCAAACCCTCAAAATAATAAGCCATGGCTTGTTTTCCCAGAATTGTGAAATTATATCTTTTTAATCTGCTTGTATTGTTTTAATCTTTCACAGTTTTTGTTGTTTTTTTTTTTTTTTGTTTTTTTTTTTTTTTAGCTTTTCTCAATTTATAGAAACTGGATACTCATACCTATGTGTAGTTTTCTATATTCATGTGTAAGGATGTGAAAGTCTGTGCATAGTTCTTACTTTTCCATGTATATATTAATTCCAGAGGAAAATCACTCCCAGTTGCACACACCCAAAATGTCTGTTTTCCATAGCCTGTCTGGCAGAAAATACTTTGTTCTGTTGGGACCATGATAACAGGGAGCTATACTAAATCTTTCATGTCTGCATGTATATTCTCAATCTTCCATTTACAATGACCAATACTGTATTTTAGATCTTTCAAAATGATCTAACAGGTTTGTCGTGACAATTAAAAGTAGCCTAATATTTTAGTGGTTATCATATATTAAATTCCAAGTTAATATCTTAACTCAATTTATGGGCAGTGTCTTGCTTTCAGAGACAGAGACTGAAAAGCCTGTAATTATAGTTTGAATAATTTCATAATTTTTTCCCACCAAGAACAAATATGGAGGTTACATGTATAATGCTTCATTAACAGTCTTATTTAAAAAAGCCTTCAGTATCTGACTACATTAAATTTTGTAATTTGGTTTTTCTTATGATCTGTAAGATAGAAAAGTCTTTTTATTTCCACTTTACATGGCAAAAAATGGTAGAGAAATAGAGAGACAAAGGGCTGACTTTGAAAAGGTTTTAGTTTCTTAAAAAAAAATAATTTAAAAATCTGACTTGTTCAAGGTCATATGGGAAACGTGGAGCAAAATAAGGTCTCACATACTAGGCGAGTGCCCTCCACACATTGTATAATATGCTAGGTAATATACTACTGGAATTGATTACTGAAATCTCCTTAGGGAAGAGGAAAAATAAGAAAAAGGAATCACATCATTTAGAAAAAAAAGTTGTTAGTTGTATAAAGGTTTGAACTTGCACTCAGTCCCTACAATTTTTTTTGAGAATTGAAGGCACACAGTATTTTGCAAGACTGTTCACCTACAAGTGTACTTCAATGTTTCACTCCTTGTGCTAGTCCTCAGAAATATGTGAGTGCTTTTTATTCTGCCAAATAAATGCATGCTGCAGGGTGCAATCACTCTTCCAAGCATTCTTTATTGTAGGTTGTCACTCATGTTTGAATTGCACCTTTTTCTCTGAATAAACTGAGTTCTCTACCCGGATTTTTTCTAACCCCTTTCTGAGAATTTGACAAGTTGCTTAATTAAAGAACAGTTTTTCAAAGCATCCTCAACCCAAAGCTTCCTCAGGTCTTAGACCCCCTGTTTTTCATATGTATGGGTTTGAGTCTGTTCCCAACAAAGAAAAACAGACTTTACATTTTTTCTTTCTTAAATTCAAAACAAACATGGGAAAAAACAAGCACAAATGCTGAATTCAAGGTTTTGCAAATGCAAAAACTTAGACCTAAAACTACACTAGAATTTTTACAACAATCTTATGAACTATTCAGAAGGTTGTATTATTCTAGGGAATACAGATCATCAGAACAAAAATTAAGTGTGCAAATCCTGTGCATTTATACCAAGAGGCTGGCTAGATGAGAAATGCAGAACTGCCACCAGACTTTTATTTGACAAAGTTTCCTTCTCAGGACTAGAATGACACCATTATTTGCTACCTTTATTTTCTCTACCTGTTAAGAGAAATCGAAGCTTTCCATAACCCAAAATGTAAAAAAAAAAAAATCAAAAGGAGTCTATCAGCCCATTTCTTGTATGAGATGCTGGTATGCTGATGATGGGCCAAAGTACAAAACTTAACGGGCAGAGAGTCTGTTGTCTCTAGGCTATTACTATTTCTAGGGCTAAAAATTACACAACATTGATATTCTGCACATTACTTATATAGTAAACTAATTCACCAGGTGAATAGCACATTCACTTTCTATTCCGCTCTTAACTACTGAAGTTCCCAAGATACAAGATTATGGTTTTAAGTGTATAACTGTGATTTATGTTATAAAACTTGGTCCATTAAATCCCATGAGACATTAATATCACTTTTGAACCTGTTGAACTGAAGGAGTAGTAGTGCTTGTACAATGTGCTCTGCCACGTACAAATGACGGTGGCAGCTTTCACTTTCACTTTCTATCGAGGCTGTGCTTTTGAGGGGCAGCCTGTGAGTTATACATCGCATTGACAGACACACATTAGGTAGGCATGACTGTAAACTGTTACTCATAGGTATTCTCATGATTATAATGCGTTTTTCTCCTTGCCCTGTGCTGCAGGATGAGTAGACAGCCAGGCGGCTGGGAATGGCTGCTCCTCTGTATGCCAGGGAGCTTGAGATGCAAAAGCTGCTCCCCAAGGTAAAACAGGTCTGCATTATTTTGCACACCTATGACAACAGTAAGCTGGAATTTCTTTTTCTTTTTTTCTTTTTTTTTTTTTTTTTTAACTCCTTTCATATATTACTTTGTTTGATGCAGTCTTGAAAAGGAAAGTAAGAATCTTAATCAAAGTAGTTTTATAGCAAGTTTATCCATGGTATGATCCTTAAACAGTAAGGAGTATAAACCAGAGGCCCCCTCATACAAAATAGTAGTATTATACTTCAATGAGAGATCCGACTTTAAAACCTGTAGCAACTCTGACTGACAACTGTGACTTTTTTTGGCACTGAGACCTCTGGAAAAAATGTGAGACAGCAGGATGAAAGGCTGTGAAAGAAGGCTAGGAGTGAAATAATTTTCCTGTGAACAGAGAAGTTTCTAAGTGCTAATCATGCTGAAAAAGGGACATTTTAATGGAACACCTAACTTGTTACAATCAGCTCTCAAGACCAATACTTCCTATTTCTAAGAGACAAACTGTCCCTACAAAGAACACAGTAACCCCTTCTTTTTAAAACAAACCCAGTTTTTTTACTGCCAATAATGATGACAGACATTCCAAAGCTTTACAGTTCTGTTTAATTCAGCCAGTATTTTAAAGCACAGATTCCAGAACTCTGACCTGCAGACCACTGATGCCAATAGCCGGTCATACTGAACACTGAAATATATACCCAGGTAAAATTTTGGTGCTAAGAGTGCTCGGTTTCTATGAGAAACCTGGAAGATTGATAACAGTCACTTGTTCTGAACACCACTAGAAAGCTTTAGTCACCACAAGTTACTGGATAACCAGGAACAAAACATGCATAAGGCCACCCTAACTATTTTCCTGAGCATTTACTTTTATCCTGAAAGTGATAATTTCCTCTCAACAACCGTTAGCACAAGGAAAAGGTGCTACAATTAACATCCCAAAAGGGCCCAGCAAATACCCCATTAAACATGAGAAAATCGTGTTGTCTCCATATTAAGAGCGTACAGAGGGGGTCTGTGTGCCCACTCCTCTACCATTCCCTGTGCCATTGAACATGTGTGTGGCAGAATCAAGGGCCCAGA
Source organism: Tyto alba (assembly GCF_018691265.1). Lineage (NCBI taxonomy): Eukaryota > Metazoa > Chordata > Aves > Strigiformes > Tytonidae > Tyto > Tyto alba. Next base: position 7,797,602 of record NW_024881313.1, read on the forward strand.
AGTTAGGAAATATCACATCTAGGTTCTTTCTGTGCACAGTTAAATGATTTTAGAGTATTTTTACCTCTGTTCCAGAAGGCCATTTTTTTCCAGATCCTGATGACTCATGGGACTAACGGGTCTCAAATTTCTTTAAGATCCTGTTACCATTCCTCCGCTGAGGGGCATTTCAGACAACCCCAAAAGTGTCCTAATTCTCCCCCTCTTTTCTGTGGATCTCTTCTGGAGTATAATTATTATTAGATAACAGAGGAGATACAGATCTGAAACAGGTATTCCCCAAGTATTTGTAGGCTTTCTGTAACAGCAATAGCACCTTTTTGCAGTGTATCTGGCAACAATCAAGTATGAACCCTTGAGTTTTATCTTCAGTCAGTATTACGAAAAGAAAACACAGGAAAGCTGCTCTGGAACAAGAAGAAAGATTTTCTTTCTCATTTAAGACAACATATGCAGTCTGAACATCAAAGGCGATGACTGAAAAAGAAGCAAAAGGACACATAAACTCTGCTAACTTAAAGATGTTTAGCAACATTTCAGTTGGATAATTGGACGACGTCATTTATGAAACCCACAGATCATTTCTATTTAATGGGAAGGGGGTACCATGGCAACAGAGACTCTGCTTTTGTCATCCTTGGCTCCTGAAGCTGGTGAGGTTACTTCAGCCAGCCAGAGCTGCTGCAAGCCCCCCAAGCACACCGTTTTGCCCGTGGCGAGGTCACAACTTGTGCAGAAAGCTGTTTGTGCGCTTTCTGCGTTCACTCTGTTTGGTAAAGAATGATACTACAAGGTGGCTAGTGATAAATTATGCTTAACATGATACTGATGCAAAAAAATCAGCCTTCAAGTATTTGTAAGAGCTGTGTATTGGTTGTTTTTTTTTTTTTTTTTTTCAGCCTAATGGGATTTAAAGTGGTTCCAGAGGTCTTTTTAAGAAGGAAGAAAATAATTTAAAAAACTGCCTTACTGTTAATCATTGGGTGAAGAGAATGTTGTCAAAAGAAGGCTCCATAGCAAGTATCTTCTTGATGCATCTCCCTCAAAGTTATCACATGGCCCCACCAAACCTTTCTACAGCTTTTATCCCATTAAAAATTCCAGAGTATTTATTTCAGCCCTTTCTCCCAAACCCTTCAGCTGTGTTAGCACAGTATTCTCTGTACAAACCATCCCTGGCTTGCTCTTTGTTGCTGTAGTATATTAGGCTAGTCTTGGCTCTATAAATTCTCTTCTTTACAGGCTTGGCCATATCTTTGTCTCATATAGTCTTCTGGAGTTTATGAGATCCTTGATTTTTCATAGATCATAAAGGTAGAAGAGACTGTTGTGATCATCTGTTTTGTCCTCCCAGATAAAACACTCCACATAATTTCTCTAAAAAACACTGCACTTGAATAGATCTGCCCTAGGCTTCTCTCATATCTCTCAGTAGGCTTCCTGTCCAGGAATACCAGGCAACTATTTTGATATAATACTTTCCTCACTTTCTGGACAGTTGTCTGTTGGAACAGTTTCTGATGGAACCTCAGTAGTAAAGATCTGCATAGCAAATTGTCTGGTTTATCAAAGGTGGCAGGGTGCCAGGCATGTTCAGTGCTCTGAAGGTCATCACCTGCAAGCAATTGTAGTGTGCAGTATCCCTCTGCTGCTATCTTAAAAAAAACTCTGTTCCTGGAAGAAATGCTGCAAGGCACAAACACGTCTGATTTACATCTGCTTGATTAATTTCGTGCCTAGTTGGAATATGGAAGCCAGTGAAAGATTGATTCAGTTTTTTAGTACACTAATTAGTGATCCAGAATGTAAGTTCTTGAAGAATTTTATGTAAACTAAAACAAAGCTTCATTAGGTTTTGAAAATTCTAAGTTTAGAAAATGCTTTATAAACTTATTTTTCACTTCTGTTTTCCTCATCTATAATGTTTAATTCTACATCTAATAGTAAGCGCAAATTTTTCATTGAAAATGGGAGATCATTGACTGAAATATAAATAAAAGCAAAATATGCTTTTATTTTATCCTGTTACAAGGAGATTCTATGAAAATACACATGCTTTTCTGGTGATTGAGGACACTGTTTCCAGGCTTGTATTTCATGGGGAAAGATCTGCTGTTTCCATAGGAAAAAAGAAAAAAAGCTGGCAAAAGAACATGTTCTGGGATAGAATAATTCCACTATCAAACTAATGTGAGTTTCCAACCTTTTTTGTGTGTGCGTGTGGAATAGAGCCCTGTTATAGCAGCTTTTTTATTGCAAAGCTTTTAAAATATGACTCATGGGTGTTTCGTCAATGGAAACGTTTGTAAAAGATGTTAGAGTATTTTTTGTTTTCAAGATGTCTGTTAACCCTGATTTCAAATGTTTATATACAGATCAGATTCAATAATCTTTTGATTCAAATCATCTGAAAGTAAATTGGTGTGAATAAAAGTCACTTCATCACATTTTTTGTTCAACTTTCCATATGACATCTGTTACAGAATAGACTCCATTTTTTAAAATAATGCGTGTTACTGTAGAAATTTAATTTTAAACACTTTTTTTGTTTAAATATCTGACATCAAAAAAGCACATAAATGCACATTTCAATTAAGTATAAACATTTCAAGTTAAAGATATAACTAAAAGCTTTTATGCCCCCGAGGTTGAATTAATAGTGAAAGTTATCAGTACTGCTGTGAATTCAGTGACCAATGACTAATTGGGATGAGGTGTTTATAGAAGAAGTAACAACAACAAAAAAGGATCATAATATTAAAAAAAAAATGTTAAGGTATAGATAAAGTCATTATGCATGCCAAAATGACCATTTATTTTATTAAGAAACATGGCAGTAACATCCAAATACTCAAAATCAAAATCTAATCCTCTATTAACTCCTGTACTTACAGAACAATGTAAAATTATCTGACCTTCTGTAAGTGGGCTATTACTGGTCTTCATGGTGAGCACTGATGAGTAAAGAATAGTTTAAAAAAAGGAATCAGCAAGGGAAAGAAAGGGACAGGGAGAAAATTGCACCTTTCATACTTCAAGGATGTAACCAGATTTTCTATTTAGACCAAAAACCCCTGAGATGGGGCTCCTGGCCTTCTGTGTTTTAGAGACACTATGTTCCTGGTAATGGAATGAAGAGAAGACAGTTCATTTCCATTTGTTTATTAGGAATCTTTTCTTAGTCCTCTGATTTGGTAAATTAGTGTTTTATCTCTAACAAATTATTCAGTTGAAGAAATAAAAAAATACTCTGTTGAAATTATGATTTGGCAGTGTACATCTCTCTGATTCATCAGTATTTTGCTGATGTTTAGAGCCATAAAGACATATTTAACTTCTGGTAATATTACTTTTTCTCATGAAAATGAACCTGAAGCATTTTGTAGGACATCCCCAAAAGTAAATAAATAGTAAGGTCTTTTCTTTTACCAGACAGCTCTTTTCCCCATTTCCTGCTTTTCAAAAAAATACCCAATAAAAAGTGAGGGCAAGTGGCAATTACAGCAAGACTGATACTTAGTGAAAGTTTGGTCAATTGGGAACTTCATAAGAGGCACAAAGGTAAAGGTGGATCTTGTGTTGAGATTAAATGATGATTAAAACATCTGCATCACTTTTGCAAAATCTATGTGTGGCTTTGGGATGATTCTTAAATAGAAGAAAAGGTCTAAAGTTTTTAGTCAAAACCTCTGCTTAAGTACTTTTTGCTATTGAAAGTTTTTTTAAAAATAAAAGTATTTTTTATGAAGTTCCCAGGCCTTTTTAGAAAAAAAAAAAAGGTTTACAGGAAATGTTTTTAACTTTTTTTTAACTTTTTTTTTTTTTTTTTTTCCCATTTTTTGTCCTTCTCTCAAATTCTAATTTAACAAACAGGCTACAACTAGTTATCTCAGAACCAGGAAAAAATATTTCTGTGGGCAAGTATAAACCTAAATTTTTAACTTTCCCTTCTTCATTCTGCTGTATTTCAGATTACTTTATAAAGAACAGTTAACAAGTAAACCTGAGTTCAGCTAAACAGTTTAATTTGGAAGGAGTCATATATAGTTTAAGAAATGTAATAAGTAGTGACTAAACAAAATAATGAGGAAGTGCAATGTTTTTCTGAAGATAAAATGAAATATATTTAAAATGAAACATATTTTTAACATTTTAATTAAAAATAGAATTCTATTTATAACAAAAAGTGAACCTTTTTTCTTGGTGTCTTAATGGCCTATACTTATAGTACCAGAAACAAGAACAAAATGTGCTTGACCCCAGGAAAACAGTTGAAACATTTCATCAAAGGCTGCTGAAGCCTTTCCTTCTGTACAACTCTGGGAAATGAAACTCTTCATCTGCTGACTGTAATTTGAAGTTTTTCAGGATTTCTATTTTGAAATCTGTGACAATGCACTCCATTTCTGTGGTCATGCAGCTTTTAATTGTGAATAACTCCTGATCAGCTACTCAGAAGAAACATATACTTAGCCTGGGTCCCCTAATCAGAAAAGAAGTTTGAGAGTTCAAAGCCTCAAACTCTTCAAGCAACCACAAAGAATGCCAGTGACTTGGTAAGTTTTCAGTATCCACAGAAGAAGGAAGGAAAAAGGCAAATAATAAGAAAATTCTAAATTGCATTTATCATCTTGCAAGACAAAGATTTGCACCGCAAGGTCACTGTACTGAATCAGCTGAAGACACGCCTGCCTCTCAGAATCTGAGTGCAACTTGGTTCAACTGCTTTTTGCAAGCAGATGTGATCCTGGTACTTTACAACAACTGGAAAAGGGTCAAAACAAATGCACAATTACAGTTACTCAACATGAGATAACAGAAATCATGGATCTTAAGTCTGTGGGGGTTATTATCGCAATGGTTTCTTGTAAATAGTATCCAATTATGACTGATGGAACAACAAACTTCCTCAAGAAAAACCAACTGACTTTATTCAAGCATACATGGACGATAACAGAAGGTTCATATAGTTCGCAAGATTACTCAGTGTGGAGATGTAGTTGTAGTGGTAGAGTTAAAATATTTCATTCAGTCCTGAGGCTCAGCAATTGTCATGGAAACTTGGAATTCGTCATGGCTTCAGACTTTAAAAATATGATTATTGTATGTGATATCCCTGTAGTTGTTTACCAAACTATCAAATTTAATTTAAATTACACAAATGTGATGTTATTTTTCAGACCAAATAAAGAAGAGTCATGATGACATCATAAGAAATTTGACCAAAAAGATAGCATATGTGTGGAAGAGCACTGGTTTTAATTTCTGCACTGACTAGAACATGTTGCAATAGGAAAACTGGGAGACATGCAAAGAAAGAATTTAAAATGATTGTTTGAACTGATTGAAAAGTATTTTGAGTTTTAAAAATCACCCTCTTTCATACTAGTTATATGGAAAAATTACAAAGAGGATAGGCCTTTTTTCCAACGCAAGTTGAAGGAAAAGAAGGAAAATCTTATTTCTGTCTACTCACATTACTGATATCTAGAAATAAGGTATCAAGCAAAGATTAACACCTTCTAATTCAAATGACAGAATGGGGCTGTAGTAGGAGGTTTTTCATGATGTGGTTTCAGACTACGTATGCAGTGAGGAGCACTCACCTGACATCTTATGCTAGAAGAGCTCTAGCTACAGAATCCTTGGCAGAGAAGCAAGGATAAAAAACTGTGAGGGGTGTAATTTCTGAACTGCCAAAGACATTTTGGCAGGAATGATTTTCCAAGGGTTATATTCTAGGACAAATGCACCAAAAAGATGTGAAGTTAGAAATTCTTGGAGGTGTCTGAGATTCCAAGGAACAGGAAAGTTCCAAAGAAAGCATGGCTGACAAATAAAACTAGACACTCAGATTCATCAGAGTCTTTTATTACTTTTTCATTGGCTCATAAATACATTTCACAATGTCCAGCCCTCAGTCAAACTTTGAGCAGAAGAGGCACCAATTATAGAAGATCTGGAAATTCATAATGATGTCACCATTAATAGAAAAATGCATGCAGACATGCTTTGGAAGAATGTCTCTAATTGTAACTATGATTGACTGATTTTCCAACTTTATTAGTATGTTTCCTTTTAAGATTCGCCAGCTTCAATGCACGAAGGAGATGCTGGATGCTGGAAAAGGGGGATGTGGTGTTGAGACCTGAGTCAAAGGAGCTGGAAGTAGCACTGTTTTAACCAGAGAAATGAGTCCTGGATGAAGTCTTTCTACATGGGGCAACTATTAGCTACCACCTGCTTTCTCCTCATCTTTAGCACTCACCCAGCAGACTCCCCTACTCTGTAACTGAATGCTCCAGGTGCAGCTGGTCAGCAAATAAACAGCAGCAAAGGAACCAGGGCGAAGGCACTGCCTGGCTGGTGCATGAGATGTGGCCCAAGTTAGAGGAGCGTGAAACTGAAGCCACATGCATGAGCATCCCTCTCAGTGTGTGGGACCTGACAGGTCACGTCTGTTGTGAGACAGTGCCAGCTCACAAGAAGATTGTTGAAGTCAGACCAGAAATAGGCGTATTTGTTCAACCAAACACCAGAAACTGTTTTCAAAAGCAGTGAAAGCAGTAACAGTGGGCACTGACAACGAATGCTGTTCATGGGTGTATTTAAGTACTCTCTTCATTATAATGAACTGTGGCTTTGATGCACAATTTAACAATCATTGCTGAACTTGTATATGATTTTACGCGTTTATGAGGGGAAAAAAGGATGACTTGCAGCTTGCATATGTTGATGAAGAATTAATTTCAAGATGCTTGTTGGGAAGATCACTCTCTGGACTTTTTTCAGATTCATAAGTTGTTCTTTTCCTTCATATTTAAAGATTAATGTTTTAATGAATAGTATCTTACTATGGCTAAATTTGTCCACTATTAATAAAGTGAGATAATGAGCCTCTATTCCAAAAAGCACTTATTTGTATAGAAATTAAGTACAAAGTGCCAGTAAACTAAGCCAGTGAAAAGAGTAGCTAATAATATGAAAGCAAAAGTGTAGGTTTTCATATAGGCGAGTATTTATGAGCACTTACATGTTTTGCATTTGCATTACTATAGTCTAGAAGTTTTACGGAAGCATCCCAGCATCACAGTCTAATTTATGTATGTTTTTGAACTTGGCCTTCAGCAAGAAATGCATGCAAAGGGAATCCTCTGCAATCCAGACTTATTTGAAACCATCTGACTTCATAGACCAATTAACTTTTTTGTGTGTGTTTACTGAAATGCAGCTGTGTTTTTTTTTTTGTTATATTTTGAGATGCAATAAGACTTTACAGCCCTTTTTATTTGCAGTTCCTACTTGAACTTCCACCCATAGGGTAGTGTCACTGCTGGTCTAAACTCAAAGTTGTCTGAAGTCAGCGAAGTCGCAGCTGTTAACACCACAGTCAGCTCAGCTTTGGCGCAGAACTGCAATTTCATCACCCATGAATAATCACAGCTTCCTCACTGCATTTGTTTTAAAAGCCAAAGAGAATTGTGTACGACACTGGAAGATGCCAGGTTAAGTGCCAGTCATATTGTTTTGCTGGAAAATGCTTCCTGAAACCACCCATGCCATTTATGAAGTTTAAAGCAGTTCTTTATTTGATCTTATCCTGCTCCTGTAGGTGTCAACAAAGATAAATCATTAAGTTCAAAATGAAGGCAACAGAAACGAACCTTGCAAGATTTCTGAGTGAGCACTCCCTTGAGCTAGGCAGCACTGAAAATATTCAGTGCATTACAGGAACCTGCCTTCCAGAACAGGTCCCATAAAGGCCTTGAAAGCAAATAAGCTCCTATTCCCACAGCTTTCAGTTAACAGGGACCTAGTGTGCTGAAGCAATGTTCCATGTTTAACAGCTTTGATGGTAAACATAGGAATCAGATCCTCAGAAGATGTAAACTGGAATTACTCCCTTTGCTTCAGCAGAGTAGTTCTGATTAATAGCAGCTGAAGATGTGGCATTATTTCTTTTTTATAACTGCGTTCTCAGCATACGCTGTACTTAAATCATACTATTTATTACACCTTGCAGGCTTTCTCTAAGCTGGCGCATCATTTTTAGTTGGAAACTCTGAAAGCCTTAAAAGAGAAACATTAAAACAAAGAGAAACATGATATTAACAGAAAATGAGGTCAGAATATTGTCTTCTTGTGCTGTTATTATTCCCTGATTAGCAGCCTCAATGCAAAAAATGCTGGTACATGCAGGGAGCGCTCGGCTGCCGCTGCCTCGTACACTGCAGGGGATGGCAGGGGGTGCCAGCTGAGGGTGGAGGGCTGCTGTACAAGCACACCCTGTGCTGGTAGCACAGGCATTAATTACAGTCATTATGGCAATCAAAGGCAATTGGTGGTATTACTGAATAAGAGGATCTTTGAAGTAGCATGGGCCCAGAGCTGGCCAGGTCTGGGAGTGGCTTTTCAGTTGAAATGCCCTTGGGTTCCAGCACTATTGTTCCTAAGGCAGCCAGAAATGATCTTCTCTTTTGGCAGGCAACCTTAAAGACCATCTAGGAAGGTTTCAGGGCCATTAAGTGTGCTTCAGATTGGCCATGTGAGGTCACTTGGGAATGAAAGCGAGGTCCTGTGCTTCCCTTGCGAGGATGATAATGCCAGGCCTTTTCTGAAAGGAATGGGGTCAGTCTGCATTAAGAGGAACCGTGATGCGCTCATAGTGCACCAGAAATTTCTTGTTATAGAGAAAAGATTTTGGTTCCAGAAATAATGTTTTGCAGATCAGGTGGTTGTTAGTGGAGCTTTTGGAAAATTACATTTCAGTTATTAAAAGGTGAGACAGTATCATCAGGGTGGTGACAGTGTCTGGTTAGTATCAGTTGCTTGTGGAGCTCAGATATGTACTCCAGAGCTTAGATTCCAGCTCAGAAAAAAACATACACATATGCAATGTAAGTATGATAATACTGTTCCTAAAAAGCAAAACACCATAATACACAGTTAAATATGCATCTGAATTACATCAACAACAGGATTAACTGATGTTTTTCTGACTCAGAAACCTAATTGAACACCTGAGTGATTACATGGATGAATAGTTTCTTTATCAGTGGCGTGGGTTTTTCTCTTTGCATTGTTGTAAGATTTTTCCCTTGCTTGATGTACCTGATGGTGAGAAACAGAGTACCTTTTTCTAGGTAATGAGTACTTGGAATGTGAGAGCTCAGATCCACGGTATTGTATCTCAGATCCGTGACAAAGGCATAGTAGAACTTAACTGGTTAGAGTCACTATAAAGATAAATATGATCTAATTATCTAAGGGAAATAGATAAAAAATGCAAACAAAACCTGTACATTTTTAATCTACAAAAATGATGTATAAATAATTGATGAATAAAACCTGATCAATCCAGGTCTCATACAATTCTATGATAGTTTTACAGATAAATTGTTTTTCAGGCTTCAGATATTATCTAAACCCTGACTCCTATTTCTAGTTGTATGCAACATTTGAAAGGAAATCTTTACACTTTACACTGCGGTCTGATATATCACACAGTGAATATGACTAATGAATACTTAAGGTATTAGACACAAAGTACTGGGTATGATAGGTCAAAAATGTAGTAAACTATTGCTTCAGTTATTGCAGAAATATGCAGTCATTTGGCGTATTGTAATAGATTGCATTTCAAGGAAATGTCCCAGGGAGAAACAACATACTGTGATTAAGGATGCCAGGTGATTGCAAGAAGGGACGAGAAGTCAGCCTTTAGCTCCATTCACAGCTTCACTGCTGACTTGCTATTTAGCTACATTTTAGACCACAGTTCAGCAAATCATTTGGGTTAATCATTAAATAGAGGCTTAAGCATTATGAAGTTTAAAATAGGAGAAATGTTTTCTACTAAACTCCAGGAAAAAAAAGAAAAAAAACAACCCTCGCTTTACAATGAAGAAAACACTGATTTGTGGCCCTAGGTTTTATGGGCTTATTAGCTCCTATACTAGTGGAGAAATGATCTGTGTTAAATGGTTGAATGGTTCGTTTATAGGTAAAAAGTTAAAATGGTGCTGTAGTTGATAGCTATTTAGCAAATAATTATTCAAGTTGGTAAGAAGGTATAACACAAAAAATGTAATGTGTTTGAGCCTTTCCAAAATTGCATTTTTATTCATCTGAGGTAAAAGGAAGAAACCACAGCTAGTAAATACTTATTTCCAGCTTTAAATGGCATAAAGAACATGAAACTCCTATTATTTATGCCAGTGTTCAACTCCTACCTAATATGGAGACAATCAGTTTTAAGGTTGTAATGGTTTTAGAATACTTTTCTCAGGTCTTACTCTGGTAGCTCAAATCTGATTTTCAGAAACACGTGCTTTCCATATAGGCACCTAAACAAAGTCTTGACTTTCAAAAGCGTCTGGTATCTCCTGACTCCCAGTGAGGCACCCGTGGCCAGATTTTCAAGTTCTTAACGTACTCATTGCTGAAAAACTGGTCCATGTTGACAACCTGTATGGTCAAATCTAGGCACCTACTACTTAATTCAGCAGAGCTGCTTGGGATCTACAACGAGATCAGATTCTGATTCTTTATGTCTACATTGTATAAATGCACATAAGTATCTTCTTTTTTTCCTCTATGGACCTTGACTAACCCAAATAAAAATAAAAATGTATTCCTATGAGCAAGGGGAGTTTCTGGAGCTGAATTTATCATGAATTTGTGCTTTGAACTGGACTTTTAACTGTTAAAAAAGGAAACCTTCTCTGGATTTTTTGCTTTGTTCGCAGTCCCTCTTTCATTTCTTGTTTTCTGTGTGATTCTCTGAGGTCTAATAGTATAGTAACCTTTCCTCCTCAGAGATCCCCAGCTTTCTCATTTACTTGGACGAGCCTTTTCATGAAACTTGCAGTATACTACCAAATCTGAGATTTCTGTCCCTGCATTAAGCTGAACTGGCTGGTGGATTCACAGACTAGTGGTGAGGATGATCAGTCGGAGACTTAGACAGGCACAGCATGATTGTATAGACCTTCTTTCCTAGGGAAATCACGCTAAAAACAACAACAAAAAAATCTTATCCGCATCATCTCTAGTAATCAGTTATTTTCTACACAAGTGTGGCTGAGTACAGTGTGTTAATCATTTCTGGAAACACAATATAAGAAAATCTGCTGAGAAAGAGCAGTATTTTTCATGCCTTGCTGCTCATTACTCTTTAAGACATTAACTTTTTGGCCTGGACCCCTTTCTTTTGCCTTGTTGCTCCTGTCTGCAAAATTTTTTTTTACTGTCATAGGGAACATTTTGCTTAGTGACATGCAATGTAAGTGAAGCAATCCATCTTTAATGAGTCCGTGGGATTTAATGAGGAACTAGGACAAAAATAAGGTTTTCCTAACCTTAAAGACTTTATTCTTTTGCCCAGTCTAATGCTACAGGAATAAATGCTATGTGGGCCTGTCATCTACTGCTGCTTCTGCCTTGGATCCAGAGGCATCACTGCAAACACTTCTCCGGGACAGGTCTCTGCAAAACACTGCTTGAGCCGTGGGGGTCTTTGCCTGCCTCTTATTGACTGAGGTGGCACGCTTGCATGCTCAAGCCAAACTTGTTTTTCTTCTGTCGAGGTCACCTGGTGCCTTTTCTCTGTGGGAATGGAGTAAGTGAACCTTCCCTGCCAAGCACAGCAGATTCAGCTGTGGGAGAGAGGTTTGCTCTCAATAGAGCGAAAACAGTGTAAAGACAAGAAGAGATTGTTTGTTTAATGAACACACTTTGCATAAAGTAATCTAGCAACTAACCAAACTAAACAGCTTTAGTTACAGAGAGGAAACAAATGTTTTCATGGTACAAAAGACATCTTGTGAGTTCTTCCCTAGGGCACAAGTTCCAACCTACTTGCTGTTTCAAGAGAGAAAGAGATCTTTCTCTACCACTTTCAGAGCTCTTCCTCCAAGTCCCTTTTGACAACCATATGCTCACCATTCAGGAAGGTTCTTACTCTGATGTTCTTCAGTCCAATTTGCCAGCTACCTATTAATATTAATATTTCAATTGAATGATCCTCTTTAAAGTTTCCTCTTCAGAAAAAAAAAAAAAATTCTCTTTTTAATATAATTTAATGTTCAGTCAGCATAAGGGCATGGTATACTCATTCCTTCACTAAGATAGATACTAGAGGAAACCAATAATTTTCCTTGAGTTGCTGATATATGCAAATCAGAACAACTGTGTTTTCACTAGGACTTTCTGGGTGGTATTTTTTTTCATTTTTTTTTTTTTTTAAACAAATTTCAATTCTTGGTCCAGCTCACCATGGAGAACTGATTTTCTTTTTTTCAGAGTGCAAACAGATATGCTAAACACAGATATAGCTTCTGCTGCTGGATATAACATCTGCCTTGCTAACTTCCATGCTACATAGTGTTCTTTCACTTTGGTCTATTGCCTTCAGCAGTTTCAGTACATATTTTTTCTACAGACTCTGACTGTAGTTTCCCATACTGTGCTACTGTTGCCACAGGTTCTATGTGTTCATTAAAATGCGATGCCAAAGTTCTTAAACCAAGTCTTCACCTTGACTAAAGTCTACGAGGTGGCCGGCTGAGAATATGCTTTGAGAATGTTTTTTCTGATGTTTAACATTGCCCAGAACTATATCCTGCCCTTCAGAAACAAAGTAAAAGCTTTCTGATTGCTTTAGTTCACTATTTGTCAGGAAAGGTGGTTTTGCTTGCCTGGGTGGAGTATTCATTAGTGTTTGTAAGGCCTGCTTTGTATTAGAAACTTTTGTTAGTATAAGTAATGTCCCTTAGGAATGTGATTTTTGGCCACGTGTGATACTGCAACAGCCCTAATGTGGACACAGAACTGGCAGAAGAAGTGCTTTTGCTGGTATAGATTATACTCAGGGTTCTGGAATCAGTAAAACAGCCAAAACCACTTTTGCCAACATAACTATAGTATTAAACATTTTCTAGCATAGACCTGGCAGAAACCCAGTTTCACCCCCACACCTCCTTTGGTTATTAAATGTTATTTCATTGGGAGGTATACTCAAGCTATACCCTACATGTAAACATTTTTGGCTAGAATATTCTCTTCCATGGAAGTTTTTCTTCCACTGGTGGGGAGTCGGGGGGAGAAAAAAATTAAATTGACCATGTCTGAGTGGCTTCTGTATATCCACAATGGCCTGACGTAGTACCTTTGTTTCCCCTTGTGTATGTATGTATGTATAAATCATGGTATAGTGGCTACAGCTAATTTTAATTGGAAATAATCGTACAGGTAACTGTCATGTAGCCCAGGGTTTATGGTGCTCCTCTTCTAACGGTTTGATGGATGGGGGGTCATATTTGTTTTCTCATGAACAACTGAAACAAACAGGATGAGAACATTATGCAATGTACACAGAAACCTTGGTGCTTATCATTCTTCTGATGAGACCTGCAGCAAATCAGATCAGGTTCAAAAAGATATGCTACTTTCTGCCCCAGCTATTCATTCTATTGCAGACAAATAAGACATGTTTACAGACATAATCTAAGTGAGCCCTTTGACCCTGCAGTCATTGCTAGGTTTAGCTGTCAAAATATGTAGTTATTTAAACAAACAAAAAGGAAAAATTCCATGAAGTGGAAAGCACATACTGTAATCAAATGAAAAGTGAAGACATGGCTGCCACTTCCCATATATATTATGTTATGTTATATTATGTTAAGTTCCATTCTGTTACATTATGTTACATTACGTTATGTTATGTTATGTTATGTTATGTTATGTTATGTTATGTTATGTTATGTTATGTTATGTCAAGCCAGAATGTGACTGTTTATGCTCTCAAGATTTCCAGGATCCTGCCAACCATTACCAGTAAGGTTGCAAAAGCCAAAGGATGTGGCTTGGCAGCATTCACCCACTTCCAAAGTGAGGTTAGTGTCCTGTGATGTTGCCTGTGCCCCGGAGTTGGCAGCCCTAGTTGCTGCAGACCAGCTCTTCTGCTCTCGCTACACTAGTTGCTGCGTTCACGTGGGCTGACCCATCATGTCCAGCTTTCAGCCAGGGCTTTCTACATACATGCGGTCCCAGCTTCCAAACTTGCCATCTCAAAATTAACCTCATAGATCCTGCTTCTGTCCCAAAATGTTCCTCCCCAAATTCCATTGATTTCAAGGACAGAAAGATATCTGAGAAATGGATTGATCTTAGCAAACAAAAAATGTGAAAAATACACTGCCGAATGAGCCTGCAAGCATCTGCTATTGCTTTTGTCCGTGTGTACAGCATGTGGGTTTCCCCTGTATGCAAACAGTTCAGTTAATTAAACACACAAAATTGCTTATTAACTGTCCACATACTACTTAGCATTCCTAAGGCCTAACAGTCTAAATTTGCTTTCTGGAAGTCTTTGCTTTGAAAATGAGCCAAACTGCAGAAAACCACAGTGTCTCATCAAATGATGTTCAAAGAAAAGTTGTTGCAGAGCGTGGGTTTCATCAGAGTCTGGAAATGGAAGCTGACTGGTCAGACCTGGTTTTGGAGAGGTAGCAGAGTATGCAGTGCTGTCTTTTAAACACCTATTTTAGATGCCTTTAAGGTAAACTTCATTATGCAACAAGACAGAAGCAGCAGAATTTAATAAAAATGTTGGAACTAATAATTGGTCACCTTTGTACAGAAAACCCAGATAGACTATGCTAATACTCAAGTCCTTTTCTGAGGCCCAGAAGTGAACTGAAATCCTGTAGATGTTTTACAGGGGTCAGCAGGGTCCCACCTGCAGAGTCCCACAAAGCTGCTGGTAGAAATATCCTCTATAGTGATTTTCTAGCTGAGAAACCATTGAGCGCCGTATTAGATAGATAGAGGTTTGATTCATCCCTATAAAAAAGCGATGTTAAAAATCATCAGCCTAAACTTAAAGTCTTTCTGCTTAAGATAAAATACCACAACTGCTCTTTAAATTATTCTCTGAATCAAAAGAATGGATTGTCAAAAACATCTGGCTCTGAAAATGCTTCTACTGGGAACCAACATTTCTGCTGTGACCTAATGGTCCATTCAGAGAAATGAAGTCTGGGGAAAAGTATCTTATTTAAATAGAAATTTTAAGGAGTAGTCTGAGATAACAGAAAGGGGGCTGAAATTTAGAGTTTAAGATAACAAGATCTTATTTTATTATTAAGTTATATTAGTATAACATTGAGTTTCAACAGGTTTGGTGTGTCATCATTAGTATTAGATACATGTGATAGACAGTACCTACCACAACACCCCCCCTCCCCCGAAAATGCAATATATAACAAAAATTAAATACTTGCTTTCTTAATAGCTCCAAGTAAGCCACTAAGTGTCTCTGGAAATTCTTCCTTTCTCCACCTGGTATCTGACAGGGCTCCATCTGTCCTACATTTTCTATTTCCAGAGCTTGGATTTCTAAACTACACCTTTAGAGAGACAGTAGGAGTATAAATTACTTAATTTTTCTGTAACAGGTAGTTTTATTACAAAGTGAATAATCCTGCTGTGTTCCTCTAACCTCCTGCTTCTGACAGCAGGACAGAGCAGTCTCAACAATATGTCTAGTTGATTAAAGCATCTGGAGATGGGGCATCTCTTTTTTCATCTTTGTCACAGTCAATGCCTTACTTTATTATACAAATTAGAAGAGATTCCCACCCTCATGGTCAGGTGGGAAAGGCCATTTTCTGGATTACAGGGTAGAAGGGAAAGTGTTCAGTTCTCTGAAGGAACTGAATTGTGCTGCAGTGGATTGACCATTTAGTTGAAATGGCGTTGGCACAATTGCAACTTCATTTTTTTCCAGGTGAAACTATTTGCTGAGTTTCACCCCGCTTTCCTACCAGCCCTGGTCAAACAAACCCGCTTACTTTGGCAGACAGCTTATTTGGTGGAAATTGCCCACCAATATTGACACTATGTCCTACATAAACAACCTGGTTTCTACCTTTCTCCCTTTTTTATCCTGTTTGATTTATACTTCAGCTTTTTGGAGGCAGGCTTAGAAAGCCTGCGAAGCCTCTTTTCATCAAAGGGGAGTTTTAGGTGTGAGTCTTAAGTGCCACAAAAACACAAGTAGCAAATAACAACAGGACGGGCAAATCATCTCTTCTCCAACTCCCCATAACATTCCCAGTGCAAAGACCATTTATCTTATCTCTCTGTGGCTATAATCATTGTCCTTCTAATCTTTATTGATTTTATGCTACAAAATGCTGAAATCACTTGAGAAAAACATCTGCAGTATAACATCTGGGAAAACTTGCTATTTCCTCAAGCTCATGGGGCCAAAAAGGAACTGTTTCCCCGCCACCCTCCCAAATGCCTCTGCTTTCCCTCCTCTATAGATGTCTTCTCAGGCCGCTGCCACCCCTCCTTCATTTGTTTCCTCATACCCAGTTGTCTGATTCTCTCACTTGCAGAGAGATGCCCAAACCGGTCATGCAGGTTCATGGGATTTTCGTCACTGTATTCATTACCTATAAATCTAATTATTTCTAACCTTGACCCTTATCAGAAGGCCATCCTTCGTTCCCCTCTGAGCAATTCAATATACCTGCAATATGGCGTGTGAAAGTAGAAAACCCTAACTCTCTTCCAGATGCACAAAAGGAGCACACGCTTCTTTCTTTGCTCCTCTACGTTCCTGTCTCTCCTCCCTAAGGCGAAACTCCCACACCACCTCTCCTGGTTTCAGGTGTAATCATAAACCAGCTGAAGGCAATTATGGGTAATGTAGTTCCATCACTCCTTCCTGTCTGTTTGAACAAGTGGTGCCAGGTACCTGCTACACTGCACATTCCAGCAGGCATTGCTCAGCACCCCTGCGAGAGAGGCGCGCCAGGTGTGCGCCCAGCACCTACCCAAACCCTGAGCACGCCGGAGTTTTTCAAAGCCGGAGCAAGAGTAAGTGCTCCTTTAACAGTGAACAGTGCTGATGTCTTGAGCAACGACATAATTTGGATCTAGGATAGAGTTCTTGGTTTCCAGGATGGTGAGTTTGCTTTTTTTTTTTTTTTTTTCCCCTCTCAAGTGTCTTTTGCTGCTTTTGTTTAAATTACTTTGGAAGGACTGAAATATCAGAGTATTTTTTTACCTAGTACTTACACTGAAGTCCAGTACTCTCTTTTTGGCCATAGCTAGTTCCAAGTGCCTCTGGAGAAGGTGCAGAACCTGTGTACATTTTGAATTGCACGGTATTGTACCCTAGGGTGGTTTGGGATGTGTGGAGAAAGGCACAGTGCTTGCTAAGTGCTGGTGATTGCCTCTCCTGAGAGCATAAATAGTGGTGAACCTTTTACAATTTTAAATCAACCAATATTAAGCTGGCCTTCTCTGTCTTTTTTTCTTTTGTGAAATAAGCCACTGTAGTCGTGTGTGTGTGTGCACATGCACACATGCTTGTGTGGGGTTTCAGTATTTTTTGTTGGTTGGTTGGTTGGTTGGTTTGGTTTTACTGAGGCACTGTACAAATTGAAATACTCCTCTTCATGTGTGCAGCAGTTGAACTGGCTCCTGGTTTAGTGAGCTGGGGATCAGGAGCATGAAATAGGGTGCTGAACACTGCATCACAGTCCTCCCTGCTAACAAGGAAGCTATTAGAAATCAGAAAAACAGAGTTTAAAAAGCACATATACTTCTGAACTTTAAAATATGAATTCTCTATTAAAGCAATCCTTGGAAGGTAATATCTCTAGGCTAAATGGAAACAAGACCTCCATGGAGACAAGACCTATCATGCTGACAGACCTTGAGCCACCTCCCCTTATGGCTAAAAACTTACAAGCAGAGCTGGCTGGTCTGTTTAAAAATGGAAATGTTTAAATGAAAGACGAGAAAGAAACAGATCTTGTTATCTTCTGACCTGTTATTACCACTCAGCTAATAACACCTCGTCTTTGATATATATTTATTTTTTTAAGGAGACAGCTCAAAATCTTAACAGCTTGGGAAAAATTTTTCACTGGATTTACCATGGAATGGCAATAGACATCCTCCTGAGTAAGTGAAAGAGGAAGGATGGAGGGGATCACTTGTACTAAGTAGGTCTTGGGAGGTCAAAATTGCCACAGCAGCAACACTTTCCCTAGCCCAAAACCATGTATTTGACCATGGTTAATATGAAATGCTCCAATGATTCACTTACACACTGAAACCAGTTGCACAGTATCTGTGTTGGGTGGGAGATATACAATGGGATTTACAACAGAAGTACAAGCTGGTTGTTGTCATGCTAGAAGCCATAGAATTTACCTTGGGTACATTAAAAACAAGGAATACCTACAGTTGTATTCACTAAACTATATAGTACAACAATATCCTGTGGGAAGGTGTTCAACAGGCTAATTATATGTTGCAATAGAAGGGTTATTGAGCATTTAAATGTTCGGTTTAAAATGTTGTGCTGTCTCTCTTCCCCCTCTTTCCCCCCCTTACTGTGAGAATGGCTAATTGGGTTCAATTGCACACTTACTTCCTTTTAACTCTTTATCATAGTAATTTTCAGCCTTTGGCCCAGGAATATTTGTGTTTGGTGGACTGTATCTGAGAGATTTCTATGAAGGGTGTCCAAGGGAAGAAAAAACTTTGAAATTCACTACCTCTGAAGTTGGATGCCTTTCCTCTCCATTTTCCACAACAGATAAACTCAACCTCCTTGTGAAACTACACGTTTATGCTACTGTAAACTTTGGCATAAGTTCCTGCAGGGAAGCCCACACTTGAAGTATGAATTCAAAGTAGGTGAACGAAACACCAAAAGAACATACAATGCATAAAAGGTTACAGAAATGCAGAACAGTTGATGAGAAGCAAACCATGACCTGGCAATGTGCGCTCGCATCCCAGAAAGCCAACTGTATCCTGTGTGACCAGCAGGTTGAGGAAGGTGGTTCTCCCCCTCTACTCTGCTCTTGTGAGACCCCATCTGCAGTGCTGGGTCCAACTCTGAGGCCCCCAACATGAGAAGGACATGGACCTGCTCGAGCGGGTGCAGAGGAGGCCACAAAGTTGATCAGGGGGCTGAAGCACCTCCCCTATGAGGACAAGCTGAGAGAGTTGGGGTTGTTCAGCCTGGAGAAGAGAAGGCTGTGGGGAGACCTTATAGCAGCCTTCCAGTGCTTAAAGGGGGTACAGGGAAGGTGGGGAGGGACTCTTTGTCAGGGAGTGTAGGGATAGGATGAGGGTTAAGCATTTTAAACTGAAAGAGGGTAGATTTAGATTAGATATAAGGAAGAAATTATTTATGACAAGGATAGTGAGTCAAAGGAACAAGTTGCTCAGAGAAGCTGTGGGTGCCCCCTCCCTGGAAGGGTTCAAGGCCAGGTTGGACAGGGCTGGGAGCACCCTGGGCTGGGGGAAGGGGGCCCTGCCTGGGGCAGGGGGGTTGGAACTGGATGATCTTTAAGGTCCCTTCCAACCCAAGACATTCTATGTTTCTGTGATATAAATCATGTTGCTGTAAAAGCCAAAAGACTGGCTTTTTGTATGGAACAGCCAATCAGTCAATCTAATCTGATGGTCTCTAAAGGATATCCTCCTGTCTGAAGATCTGAACTTTACAGTAATGCCAGCTTCAGTACATAAAAATTCCACACCACAAACTATAGTGTGTACTTGCAAAACAATTTATAAAAGAATAAGCATAGCTCTGTCTGGAGCTATAAGCTCTCTCATCCCTTCTACAAAATACTGCATAGGAACCTAAGTTAACTCACAGATCCCACAATGGGAAATGGAACATGATTGGAGAGCAGAAAAGGAGCTATTTCAATAACATTCCTTTCTTGACATTCCCATACTCTGCTGCTACCACTAGTAAATTTAGTCTAATTTGACCTTCTATCTTTTTAACCTCTTCCTCTCTGGAAGAATTCTCTTATCTCTTACCCTCTTACTTGAATTCTTTTCAGTTCATCTCCTTCAACTGTGTATTTTCAGGAGTAGATTTTTTTTTCTCATAAACTGAATTCTGGAGTAAAGGTGAGGTCATATATGAATGGAAAACGTATACATGTATTGGGTCTGTAATATTTTACTATATTTTTTATCCACTTCTCAGTACAGGCTAATATCTTCTTTACATTTCTGCACATTTAGAAAACATCCTTGTTATACAGCTGAGGATCATGCTTAAACTTTTTCTAAGAAACAACAACTAGTTTAGAAATCAGCATGTATGAGTAATTTTAAATTGCTCCTCTGAAAGCACCTCTTCATAATCTTACCTACAGCAAATTTACTCTTATGCTGTCCGGTTTATTAGGCTTTCCAGTAGTTCTTCATTGTCTAGTCTAGTGTTAATAAGCTCAGTAATTTTGGCTTGTGAGCAGACTGTCTTATCACCTTCTGCTGACCATCCCTTCTCATCCTCCAGAATTTACTCAAAGTGTTTATTGTATACTTAAACAAGCAGAGGGACTTGAGCACTTCCCTACAGTGATGAAGTTGAATCAGGTCTTCGAACCACTGAAAACTTCAGAAAACTGAAACGATGTTTCATAGCTTGTGGCAAGTGATGTTTTGGGCTCTGGTTTGGTGTCCTTGTTGTGAAGAGGAAAAGCTTTTAGGTTTGGATGTATCCAGACATCCTTTTCAACTAATTTTATAGGAGGCATATACTGTTTAATTTCTGTAACCACAGGAGTCCTTTCCTTGTGTAGCTGAACTTTACCTTGGAAGTCAGCCTGACTAAGGAAGAAGTTAGATTATTATTTAGCCAAAAACTGCATTACATACCCCCAAATGCTGCCTCCCCCTTGCTGTTTGGGTGACTCTGCAGGCTGAAATTCTCTGGAAACCTGGTGAGTATTCAGGCAGCCCAGAAGAAAATGCTCAATGTCTTCTGCTTGGGAGATGTATATACAAGAGACTCTGAATGACAAATATTTGAGTCGAAAATGCAAATACTTGAATCACTTTGCCATTTTCCACAGCTTTCTCAATGGGGGGAAAGACCTTTTTGAATTATTAGAGGAAATCTGCCTTCACTGGAAACTTGGAGTACCTAATAATCTTTGTGTTCCTCTTTACAACACACCTATGAGATAGGGAGCTGCCATTTTACTTTGGTGAAGTTCTTGCACTACATTTAAGCTGCTGTAATGGCTACCTGCTGCTGAAGGGGGTAGTCCCATTTCTCATACCTTGCCATTACTTCCCGCAGGCCAGCACAGGTGAACACTGACTCATTGTGTCTGGGCCAGCTCCCTGTGAGACCAGATAAGCACCAGTGTGGATGCAAAGGAGATGTAGGACTGCTGATTTCTGGAGCAGCCAGCCAGCCACCCAGTCGGATGGCATCCCCAAGAGCCAGTTTAGCCTCAAGCACAATGCCAGATGATCTTTTCTCTCGTCTAATACCTTGAAAACTTGGGATATTTGACCCTGATTCTATCCCAGGCTTGCTCTGAATTAATTCTTTTATCTCTGTCTCTTTCTTCATGGAGGCATATAATACATCCCTGCATTAAGTGCAAGTTCACAAGTATTTAAATTGGTTCTAAAATGTATTGGTTCACACTTTAATCTGCACTGACCTCTAGTTAGATATGATGGTATTAATTCAGGTTGCATCTTTACTTACTAATGAGAACTGCCAACAGCTTTGCTTGTCCATTGTGCCATCATGCCAAAGCAAGCAGCTCCTTTCCAACTGACTGCAATAGGCTGTATCACAAAACATTCATGCAACAACTTGATGAGGAGTTGTTCGAGTTTCCACCTGAGCCTACATCTATAAAAAACCTGAGAGTTTCACCAGTGGATTCTAAGCTCTTGACACATCAGTGGCAAATCCTACAGCCTAATTTTTGTCCTATGATCTAATTAGGACTGAACTTTTGATATGAATTTACATGGAGAATAAGCTGTATTTCTACATGTACTAAGCTGTGTAATTAAAAGGAAATTACTTTGTTTGAAATAACTGGGGGGAGGGGAGGGGCAGCTGGCAAGACTTAGGTAGTTTGCTTTTATTCATACATGACCTCATGCAATACCAACTCTGAGCCCTGAAGAAAAGCCTATGATGTGATGATAACCTTTTTATGAGTTCAATCCCTCTGATCCACTAGCCTTAATTTAACAGAATCTCTGTAAAGGTGGATGGGGTGTGACAGAGCAGAGACAAGAATTCTCAATTTATTCATAGTACTGCCCTAATTTCTGCAGCACAAATTGTCACCTGTTGCTCCATGTGAAATTACAGTGCTACAAATATGAGTAATGCCAGTTTGTTCTGCTCATTGATATTTTTTTCCTTTTCTTTCTTTCTTTTTTCTATTTGAAAATTGGTCTGTTCTTTATTGTGGACACTAGTTCTTCAGCTCTGGACTGAGACTGTTGCTTCCAATAAGATGTATACATCCATCAAGTGAAATGAATAACATCAGAAATATATTTGTAAAATTTCATTAGTTTTCTAAGGAAACCTCTAACAGTTCTCAGCAGAAGCAGCTTCTGATTGATGTGTTCATAATATTTGTCTTAAGGGGTTAGATGAGGAAAGCTAAACTCAAACCTGTCCCCTCACTTTCCATATATAGTACAAGTTGACAAGGAGCAAAGTTGTCCAGTCCTACAGCTAGATGGTAGACAGGACAAGGGTTATACTAATTGAACTAAGTTTAAAAGCCTCCAAGCTTAACTCCATATAGTTTTGAGGAGAGTGTGGGAAGCTAGCATGGCTTCCCCAGTGAGATAACTACTATTTTTTGAAGCACTCAGAAGCATTTGGACTCTGGGATATGTGTGTGATTCTAGTTGTGAGTGCGTAATGCATGCATCATCCTAACATAAATAACTTAATTTCTTTATCTCATCAGTGGAGAGCAAGAGGTGTATTTAATGGCTCTCAGTTACTTTTTTGTCTGTCAAAGCACAGGTACTTATGCTGTGCTAGCTGGATCCCACCCACAGTTACTTGCCTGGCTTGTACTGTCAGGTGGATATTAATATGGCTTAGCAGAAATGTGCTACTAATCTGAAAAATATGTAAGAGAGACCTTTTCATCATGGAATTCCTCAGTGTAGTTTTACCAATAATGATTGTACTCCAGTCACAAAACACACAGGCAGGAGGTACTGTCTGCACTGCTGACATGCTCCCCAGAAAACTAAGAATTTCCCTAGACTTTTCCTCATCTCGTGTAGTATACGGTAGCAGAAAGAGAAGGGCAATTTTCTTGAGGTCTGAACTGAATGGAAGTTGCATTCACCATCACAGTGATCATTTTTTTAAAAATTTATCTACTTTTTTTTAGAAAAAAGACTTCTAAGTTTGGCTACTAGCCAATTGTTTTTCCAGATACGTGAAAACATGGGAGAAAGAAAACAGTGTGTGGGGTGTGTGTATATGTCAGTAATTTTCTGCTACCTGTTATACATAGCTACAAGTTACCTGTATCTGGTTTTGATATGTGATTTCTGCTGATAGCTGGAAAGGGAGGCCAAGCCTAGCAATGCCAAAGGCTGTCAGGAAGTGTTACGAATACCTGCCTTGCCCTCCAGTTAATTGCCTTTTCAGGGTGTGAACACTTTGGGACAGAGAAGGGTTCTTGTGATATTTTTGCAGTTATTTTCAAAGCCTTGGTCTTGGTGGAAGTTTTTTTTTGCCATGGCACCCACACATCCTGTGCTCTGTCACTGATTTCCTGAGTGGTCTGGAACAAGTTGTTTGGAGCCAGATTTTCAAGGGGTTAGCATATGTTTATACAGTTCTTACGGTGGGGCTGGAAGACACTGGAATGTGGCTATCAGTCTCTTTGTGGTTTAGTCCTTCTATCTGTAAACTTGTCTAGCTCCATTTTTCCCCCATCCCTGCCCTTCTTTGTTTTGTGCATTAACCAATCAGTTCCTTGTGACCAGGTTGTGCATGCTATATATATTTGTACAAAGCTCAGTAGAGGGATGCTATTCCAGCTAGTTCTACCAGGATGTAAATGAAAAAGTAAAAGAAAACCCTGGTTTGGGTCCAAAAAAATTATAAACATCAGCTCTGGGGCTCCAAATTGGACTTCTTTTTTAAAAAAAAAAAAAAAAAAAACAAAGAGTTTCAGTTCAATAAAAAGTATTCAACTTGGCACAACAATAACTAAGTAAAAGTTTGTGGCCTTGATTCTACATAGGAAGAGTAAAGATGATCGCTTTGTTTCTTTTGGCTTTGAAATCTGTGAATAAATCAAATTTAGTGATTCTGAAACAGTCTGGCAACTATAGGAGCTGTCAGGTTTTGAGCTTCCTTGTCTGTGGTGCCAAAATCTGTGTGTTTCAAGTCCTGTTCTTCTTGGGACAGGTAGATCTGAGAGGCTGAAAAAATTACATGTTTCTTAGGTGGCAAATCACATCTCCTAATATGGAGAAAGTGGAGTGAAAGCTCATTCTTTTTTCCTCTAGGCAAAAAGTTCACATATGGATTATGGGTTAAGCTTCAGGTTGTTTTAATGGTAATCTCTAAACAACTTTAAAATGAAATTACTTGTGTGGATGCTGGTGATTCAGCATACTGGATGATGATGACAGACACCATTGTAAAATCTTGCTAAAATCATCAATGGGAGATGAATCTGCACTGTAAAATAAAATTATCTGAACTAACTCACAGCAGAACATACTGTTTAGCTATGTTTGTCAAGACTGTCTGGGAATACTGTCATTTCTGTTTGGTGTGGTGTTGAGTGAAATCTCCTGAAATTCTGAAGATTAGAACTTGCACCAAATTAGACAAATATGTTCTCACTGATAATCTGCTGACTGGTACTTCACACTTCTGGTGGATGTGACATAGCTATACAGTAGCTAACAGAAAACCACTACATTATAGAAGCTTTTTTAGATCATGATTATTCAGGTTTTGAGAAAATTTGCACATATTTCTGTTTATTACAAACAAAACAACCAATACAAATGTAACCCTGGACTGTGATCTGTCAGGAGCTGACCCAAACTAATTTCATGCTGGACATTTGGACCATGCATCTCCAAGAATACTTGCCAAATTAAAGTTTAGATGAAGCTGTGGAGGCAGAACATACTTAATATGAGTTTTGATTTATATACGTCATGCTTTTCTTTCCCTTTTTGTACTAGAGAGTTCTTTGTTGGAGAATCCTATGTTCTGCAGATACCTGCTTGTCATCATCAATGATGCCATAAAAGGGAGACTGAAAATCCCATCCAATAAATTGAGCAGCCAGGATTACATGTGTCTGTAGCAAAGAGATATAACAGGAGTCTCCTGTCTTGCTACAGCCAAGGAAAAATGTCTTAAGCAAAGTAACTTTCCATCACACATCAAGGTGTGTGTTTAATTTGATGTTTATAAGTTAAATGTTAAAATCATATCTACAAATTATGACACGTATACTTTAATCAAGGAAACCCTGACAGTGATAGCCAGGATACATAGGTAATGGTAGGAATGAGCTGCTTGATCAAAACAGTCTTTCAATTGCACTGTAAATGTGTTTTGCATATTGGTCTGTACAGAAAACCCATAAAATAAAAATTTGGTTAGAAAAAAACCCCCAAATGGTAGAATGTTGCCTATACGATTCTGCAGTGTTTCACATAACACAACACACATTTTGAACCCTTATTATCTTGAGAGGTAGGAGCTAGTTAAAGGTGCAAAACTTGAGATGTGTGGCCAAGGAGGTGAGATGGGTAGGGAAATGCTTTGATCATCAAAGCCAATGACTTTTTGGAAAAGCTGTGAATGCTTCCTCCCACGTTTCAGTACAAATGGAGCAAGGACAGTAAACTTACGAAGATGAAACAAAAAAACAAGTGTTTCTTTAGGGTTGGCATTTGGAAGGTGTTGCTGAATAGGCTGAATTCTCTGAGCTAAGACATGGCAGGTGCTTTCAGGTTCCTAACTAGGAAAGTCAAAGCACTGAAAAGCTGTTCTAAAAGTGGTCTGGATTTCATCTTATTTCACTTGTAACCTTGTACCCAGTTTCTTTCTGTCTGAAGTAAAGGTTACTCTGCTATTACTGATCAGACTGCAACCAGCCAGCTAGATGAACTCCAGCTTCACAGAGGAATTGATCCCAAATGAAATGGCCTGGGCTGGCACCTGTAGGGACTTTGTGCCCTGGGTTATTTAGTGATTTTTGAGACAGTTGTCTGTTCCTTTCGATCTGCTATAGCCCATGTATGGAACAGTGTTGGTAGTTCCCTCCAGCAGGGAGAGATTAGCTTCCCCTCCTGTAAGACTGGCTGTCAGAAAAACCTCAACTCCAGGCAATGCATGAAATTTTCCTTTCAAAGTTATAGTCATGAAATTAATGTGGTTTTCCATGATGTTTAAATATCCTGGGGGTCTCAAATAAATTTTCTGTAACTTACTCCTGTAGTTTGACGATAGCCTATACAGCAGTTTCACTTCACGTACCAGGTGATTATTCTTTCTAGTGAAAGGAGCATCATATGGCTGCAGAGGTGGTGTTGGATGATAAATGATGCCCAGGGTTTTTCTGTGTAGATTGCCAGTGAGGTCAAAGAACTGCAGACTTTTTGGAGACTTAATAGTATAAAATACTGAGCTTGCTCTGTGAAATTGGAAGGTGGGCATGCTTGTTGTCTGTGAAGAGTGAGGCAAAACAAGTGATTGACACCAGGACCTTCACAAGGTTGGACAGTGGCCAGGTCTTGCAGAGACTGACATATCAGTGAAAATGAATTTACTGCATAAAAATTCTTGAAGGAATGCAGGACTGACTAGGGTTGTGAGGGCTTTTTTTTTTTTTTTTGGTGTGGGGGGAAGAGACAGGGACAGACCGGAGAGAAGCTGGAGATAACATTTTGAAATGCTGTGATTATATCTAAGAGTTACTGATCTGCAGGCCTCTGCTTCTGCTAGAAAGGCAATAATTTCAGCTGTGGTGAAAAACAGTAAAGCTTGCTGAGGCAGAATAAATGAAATAAAAAACTGGGCACACATTTTGAACTGATGGAGTATAATCCATAGTGTTTCTGAATAATTTTCCTGAGGATTTTCTGCAGGGTTATCTGAGAGGCACTGTTCGGGAATTCAGTAAGTTTGGGTTTAGTCCGACTTTCTGAGCAATTTGTAAATGTATCACTCCAGCCATTATTTTTATTTGAGGGTATAAGCCAGATTTTTTGGGGCAGTTAAAAATTTTTATTCAACTAAACTATTTTTTGTGTACAGAAGTTTGAAATTTATGATAATTCAGGGGTGGTGGGTTTTTTGGGGGTTTGTTTTTTTTTTTTTTTTTTTCCCCCCTTTGACATGTGACTTGAGTGGAGAGTCTTCTTTATTATAGAGCTTGAGGAACTGACCACCTTATTTTCTGTCCTATGCTAGTTCCCTCCACATGTCTAACAAGTGTCGTAGCCAGTGCACCTGTGTGATAGGAAATAAGGAAGGAAATCAGAAAGAAGGAAACAATAGCTTTATGCCTGCTTTCTCTTCTCACCACTCTCATATTAAATACAAAGAAGAAATAACATTAAGTGCTTTTTTCATGGCAAATGGCATGGGAAGATTTCTTGACTGGGGAGGCACCCATCTGTCTTTAGTGCCTGCTCATGTTATTCCTGAGCAATTGCATCTCTCAGCTGCTTCATCAAATTTTGCCCTCGAAAGTCAGTGATGTTGGCTCACAAGGAAGACCTGGAAACAGTGGGGAGGTAGGGTGCCTGTAGCAGCCTGGATGGTAGGGCTGTTAGGAAGAGCAAGCTGGAGCTGTGCTTTTGCTTTTGGAGGTGAATAGTGACGACAGGAGATTAAAGTCAGCGTAGGAATGCCTGAGCTAACACAGGGGGCTTCTCTCGTTTATTGTATGAGCACTTCGTTGATGGATTTTGGAGGTCAGCCAACCACCTGCTGAGAACCTCAGGAATGGTTTCTGCCTCTGAGCTCTCTAGGGACACAGGACAAGAGAATATAGTTTTAAATGCTTTCAGTAGGTAATGTTATCCATCACAATATAATAGTGTGGGTTTCCTGGATGGGAAAACTAGCTTTACACTGAAGTATTGCATCCAGACTAATGCTATGCATCACCAGAGGGAGAACTGGAAAGGCGGTTGGACACTTTGGTGCAATGGAGAGAATGAAGGTGGTTAAAGAATATAGGGACTGGAGGAAGCGTAGACATGGAACAACTATCTCACACAACATTCACATCTGAAAAAAAAAGATCAAATCTTTGAAGAGTGACTTTGTCACTGCTGCATAAAAATAGATGAGATTGGACATGTTATTCTGCTTATTGTACCAAACAGTAAGGAACAAAAGTATAGATGCCCTCTTCTCAACAGGTAGGAATAGACAGTTCAGTCAATGAGCCTGTAAGGCAGCTAGATTTAAGAACTAAATTTAGACCCAGAAGGGCATGCAATTTGTTGGGAACTTGTTGCCTCAAATCTTGATCTTGACAATTCCTTTGGAAGAAAATTCACAGTGATATTGTAGACTGACATGTTTTATTTTTTAAAAAAGATAGAATCATTCCTATTTCAGTTATAAAACTACTAGCAATTCTGGAAGCAGTTCTTCCTCATTTTCATATGTAGGACTTCTTCTGAAATTACAGTCTTCTGTGATCAGAGATGGATTATTAAAGGGGATCTGATATTACATGGTAGTTTATCTTCCTCTGATTTCATTTTTATTGCTGGATCATTACCATTTTAGAGTTGATCTGGCAGTCATATTATTTCAGTAAATGTATTCTGTTAACAATACTATTAAAAAGAATTAGTTAAGAGTACAATTCAGAGATTCTAATGTCCTTCTTTAATAGAGAAACTATCCATTTATACATGAACACCATTTGATAGAAATAAGAGGGTTTTTTACTTGTCAAGAGCATGTGTAATTGCTATGTAAAGGGACAGTCTGCAATATAATGAGAGGTAGTGTGTTTGGCTTTTAGAGAACAAAATATATTTTTATGAATTCCCCTCCCTTCTTCCCTTCAAAATTACAGTGTCAAAAATAACTTTAAAATATCAGCAGGTGTAGCTTAATGGACATCTCAGCCTATTATTAACAACACAGGCACAAATGTTTTAAATGTGATGATTTCTCGCTGCTGGAGAAGAGTTCTGATCAAACTTTGGGGACTATAATTGCATAAAAAGCAACAAAGAAAAAGTGCACTTTCTGCAGTATACCTTGGAAAGTGTACCTGTGATTAAGACTCCCTCTCTGATGCTCTCTTCACTGTGCTCCTAAATTGCCAAAGACTATTAAACAAGTTCTTTAGTCAAAACAGATCAATACACAAAAAATACGTATCAGTCTTTCCTTGTAAATATTATCACAATCTACCAAACATACTACTTGTGCTGTTACATATTCCCTGTGTCTGTTATGTGGTCAGTCAAGCAGAGCAAAATGTAATTTGTAGATGCAGTGAATAATGATTATGCTTACAGTTATTAACTCTCCAAACTAACCTCTAATGACAACCAGACTTGTCCTTGCCAAATAGATTTACTTTCTTCTACTATATTTAATGGAATTATTTTCCCAACACAGGTGGTTGCCTGTTTTATTAATTTTTTTCTGTGTTGAGCTGCTCATGTGTCACCCATCTTCCACCATTTTGCCCTCTCAGTATCGATCTCCCTTTATATTTCCCAGGGGAAATGGAACAAGTGACTGACTTGAGTCCTCCCTCTCTGCTACCCCATTCATTCCCTACCCAACTGGGATTTTTTCCTTGTCTAGTTTATATATTTTGAAAGCTTGCCTGACATAGTTTAAACATTGCAAAGCAAACTCTCTCTCTCTGTGTATATTGCCATATTAACTTATTTTTTGGTGTGTGTGTGTTTTGTGTTCATTTTTTCTGTGTACCCCTCCATGTTAACCAACACCAAACCAAAGTGGTTCCATATAAAAAGGTCCACCTGACAGGACAGGATTTCTGATATTGTTTTTTTTTTTTTTTTTTTTTTTTTTTTTTTTTGTTTTGTTTTGTTTTTGGTTTTTTTTTTTTTTTTTCTCCACTGGAGCAGAAGCCTGTCATGTTTATGGAAAGAACCCTTTCTAGTCCCCCATCTCCTCAAAAGCACAGCACACTGCAGTGTCCTCCAGTACGGATATCAGGTTTGATTTCCTTCAAGGTTCTCATTACAAGTTTTGCCAATGCACGTTCAATTTACATCTGTCCAAAATAAAGTGTCAGTATCCAGGCAGCACACTGACAGACAATTTAGTTCCACAGTTGGATGTTCTAGACTGGATCCTGGCATAGTGTCAGCCACATCGCTTTGTTTTATCATTTTTAGCCTGGGGTAGCAGAAGAACCATCCTACATATTAGCAACGTATCCAGCTGATACAGGTGCTTAAAATTGTTGTTAATGTTAACTACAATTATAATTTTAAGAACTTTAAGAGCCATGAGCAAGTAAAACACTGGCCCTTCTCTGCAGGTGGGTTCCATGGTGCATTCTGCTTTGCCCTGATGCTGTGAAGAGAGCACAGTTCTTGTAGGATTTCTGTTATCACATCACTGGACCAGATGAGACATTTAAATGTTGAAAGTCAAGAGAGACTTTTCCCCTGCCTGTACTCAGCCCTTAAATTTAAAAGTAATTATTTCTGTGAAACATGTAACTCATAAGTGCTTGATTGTCAGTTCCTAATGAAGAACTACTTTCCTACTTGACCTGGGTTTGATTGTCTGGAAACTTTATCATTTACTTGCTTTCTGGATGGATAGTAGATGTTCTACTTTCTATATAGAACTGGAAGACTGTTAAACTGTAAATTGTTGCCAAAATCAAGTCTTTGGGATAAAGGAAGTTTCTTTTTTTTTTTTTTTTATTTTATTTTTGTCATGCCCCTGTGACTCTGTGACATACAAAGGATTTTTTTTTTTTTAATTTCCTTTATTATTCTTGAAGTCAGCTCTGATATTGTAAATCATTCACTACAGTTAATGCTACTTCTACTTCTGTCCCTCACCACTGCTTCCTGCCCTCAAAGACCACAGCTCATATCTGTCCCTCTGCAAAACTGACTTTTGGCACCAACAGGCAGAGACATAAGCCTTTCCCAGGGAAGAGCATAATAAATATTCAGAGTAGGGAGTGCTCTCTAAGCCAAGCTAGGGTGCAGGTGTCTAAGGATTTATCTCCACTAACAGGTAAGCTGATCAGTTAAAGAGCCAGTGTAACTTCTGCATGCAGTTTGGATGCGAGTAAAAGTCGAATTTAATAGGAAGAGAAGAAGAAATCATGGTAACAGAATAA
Source organism: Tyto alba (assembly GCF_018691265.1). Classification (NCBI taxonomy): domain Eukaryota; kingdom Metazoa; phylum Chordata; class Aves; order Strigiformes; family Tytonidae; genus Tyto; species Tyto alba. Next base: position 7,828,822 of record NW_024881313.1, read on the forward strand.
TATATTGAGTGTTTTGGAGGTATCCTCTACTTATAAACCTGTGATCACAGCTATAGTTCACAAAGATATAAAAAGCTAGCAGAGATTTTGAGATTCCCACTCCTCTAGGTTCAAAAATGTTGAGATTTGAGGTTTTTGTTTCATCCTAACAAACATTAAAAGTAGCCAAGCATGAGCAGCAGGCCTCTAGTTTACATGCAAAACATGGTACAGAGAGGCTTTGCCTTTGCTCAGCACTGTTGCATGTATTGTGGTGTTGAAACACTTGCAGCACCTAGAAATGGAAACTTACTATTTAATGAAACTGCTAAATAAAAGGTGTTCCTTACAGCATGCTTTCAACACCTGTTTTGAAGGAATAACTTTGTTGGTATCACAGTCAGTAATAACATGCAGTATCGCAATCTCTGTGAAGGAGCCAGAAGTATTTTTGTAGGACTTCCAAAAGTCAATGAACCAGCTGTGCTTCCAAAATATGTATGGTTACATACAATAAGTGAGAATCTAGGGTGATTTCTAACTATTATTGTTTTCAGAGGCTTTTGAGAAGTGGTAAGGGAATGAGTTCATAGAAGAGTTAAGCTAATAAACTTGCAAAGTTTTCTGTTCAGCAAAAAGAAGAAATATTACAACTGAATAGGACAAAGTTGGATCCTTTCATTCATTTGTTAGTGACATCTTTATTTTCCATTTCCTGTTCTTTAAAAAGTTACTTAGTATTGTAAGTAGAAGGCAACATATTTCTTTTTTTCCTGAGGCCAAAGAGAAACCATGGAGTATTTCAGGGTGGTAGTTGAAACCCAAAAGACAACATCAGAACTTAACTACACATTCTTGAGGCTTCTGGAAAGCAATATTCCCAAACGTAAAGTTTATAATTGAAAATAAATGCTCTAGCCTTTATGCTTACAACAAGCAATTTCAGAAATGTAGATGTGTGGGATGGAAGGAAGGATACTTGCCTTGTAGAGGGAGTGTCTATGGTATAGTAATTTTTGCTTGTATAATGTTCCCCAACCAGGCTGTAAAGCAGTCAGTTCTGGGTCATGCAGGGCTGAGCAGAGGCTGTAAAACCCCACCTGTGAACTTGTGGAGATCTGCTGAGAGGATGACCCACTTCAAGTCCCATTTTTGTTGAGCTGAAACTACTAGCTCTACCCTTTAGCGCTAGCTCAGATGAAACATTACGAGCAGCAGTCACATCAGTTACAAGCAGCAGTGTAGACATACGTTGGGTCTGCAGAAAGCTTAAAGCCTGGGTTCAGGAAGGAGCGTGAATGGCTCTGCAGTTCCCATGGGGTGATAAATCTTCAGAACTTTGAAAAACTTGGCAACTATTTAACAACAGCGTAAGCTAGTAGATATATAAATTGAAAAAGCTCTTTTATTGTTATAGGCAAAGTGACAAGTAACAGCGTCATACTAAAGCAGTAAGATTGCTTCCAAGTATTAGTAAAGTAGGTAATATAAGGTCGATATCTCATGAGGCTAAACATTAAAAGCCATTTCTGTCTTTGTTGAAAATGAGATACAGCTGCATTTTCTTGACTGCCTCACATGCACCATACTAAGAAAATAAGTCAAAGACTTCAACTGAAGCTTTCAGTTGTACTACCATTAGCTACAGTACCACTGTTCAGCCCTGTAATCAAAGATTGGTAAACTCAGGTCCAACTGTCTCTCACCAAACTCTGAGCTCCATAAAGCTGTTCCAGGCCGCAAGTACCAAGGGGCTGTTAAAATATGACTTATTACCGTAACTGTTTATCTTGAAACATGTTAATCTGCTGAGAACAGGCAGTGTTTTAGATTTGATGGTGATGTGTAATGCCTTCTGAAACCATCTCTCTTCTGTGTATTGCTTTCTCTTTAGAATTTCTTTTCTTCTCTCTATTTAATAGAATTTAAATAATTCCGTATACTCAGTATTTGGTCAGATCAGGAACACTGTATTTAACATTCTGATGAATATACCTCACTCCTTTTTCAGTAAAAAACTTGTAAAGTAAGTCTAACAACCCAACCTATATAACTAGCAAATAATTTTTCCCCTTGACAGCTGAAAGTGAGCCTGAGGAATGAGGTGCATCTCCATCACCTGCTTGTGCTGCTTGTCCTGTCTTTGCAAATGACTAAGTTTCATCCTCTGGACTCAAAGGCCATGAATCACTGTGACTAATGGTATGGCTGAGTAGCACTATCTGCGTAAGGAGCATGTAGGAGTCTGTGGGGAGACACTGTCACAGGAGAGCTCTGCTCTTAACACAATCTGCTTTTGAAGAAAGATGAACAGGGTAAAGGTTGAATGAAAGGCAAATTGCTAGTGCTTTGCTCTGGGATGTTGATACTTTAAAAACACAAAGGAATGTATTCTCTCTCATTTTTGAGGGCAAAGGCAGTGGGGAAGTGTTTGCTTTTGGGCTTTTTTTATTTTCTTCCTTACCACTATTTTAAGCACAGCAGGACATGTTTTCTTTGGTAGAGAGACTGGAAAGAAAGAAAAAAAAAAAGAAGTGTACTTGAATCTTAAAAGACCTGGAAGAGGTTTCTGGAGGTATTGCATGCAGCAAAAATGCCATTTGCAGCAGATCTGTCTCCTGACTTCTGTGAAACTGAACTTTCTACCTGAGACCTTCTTCTAATGCATTTTTTTTCCCTTTGTAACAGTGCTGCAATGCGCCTGCCAGCAGCACTCTGGGTCCTGAGTCCCCTGCTTTATGGGACAAACAATGCATTCCAGCCTTGAACATCAGAGTGCACCTGGCAAACTGTTTCTTGCCTTCATACAGAAAAGTGCCACATCTCTCAGCAGTCACTCATGTTCACCCACTGGTCACCTCCATAGCTGATCTCCTTCCAAACTCTTAACTTCTTCATTCACTACTCACCTCACACTGTGAGCTGACATACCATCAGTCAAATAATTCTTTGCACCATTAAGCACATGTCAGTTTATATCTTTCTTACTCAGTAGCTACAGCAAATGAAAAGCTTAGCTTCTGATTTTTCCTATACATAATTTCCTCTTTTTGCAGCAAAAGAGTTTCATATCTTTACCCTTTGCCACTGATCAACGTGTCTTTATATCCCACATGCATTGACCTCTCTTCTCTTGTGGATGATCGTTCTTCTGGATTTGTCCAGGTTAGTTCCGAATTAATAGGGTTGTCCTATCAAAAGCTTTATTTGAGATTCTATTTTATCACAGAAGGTACCCATGGAAAAGGGGGAGCATTGGGTTTTCTTATTTTCCTAGTATCATACAAAGGCACTGGGGATTTATGTGTCCCCAGCACTAAGACTGGAACACAGGAGAGACAGGACCAAACCCTGGTGTCAGATCATGTAACTCTGTTCAGGAGGCACATTGCCCAGTACCTGATGGTGTATGTACAGCTTGTCCCCAGTATTTCCCACATCCCTTGACATGATGACCAAACGTGGTCATCTTTTTGCCCAGGAGTGTTTATATCTCCCCCCTTTTCTTGTCCTCTTCTTGGCTGGCCTGAAGACGTGCCTCAATCACAAGGGCTCCCTCATCATGCTCTCGTACCAAGGAATGCTTTCGGGGCATGGGGGGACACTACTTATTTTTGAAAGTTGTTTTCCTTTTCAGTATCAGCCTTTTCTGTCTTTGTGCCAGGCTGGTGGTGAAGGTTTTTAAGGAGTTCCCAGAGGGAGCTTTAGGAAATGGCTTATTCTATTTGCAGAAATTCTTAGCATTTATAAAACTTCTATATGCAATTTTGTTGTCATGTCTCTGTCAATATAGTCCCACTGTGTAAAGGAATTGTTTTTCTTTCTCTTTCTCTCTCCTTCTCCCTTCCCCCAGGGTTTCCTATTTTAGCCCCTGTGCACCAACTTGCACTCTTGTGCTCTCTCCTCATCCTTACTTACTGTCTCCCACTTTATACAGCTGTTGAAATAATTGTGGGGTTTTTAACTATTTAAAGAACCATTCTCAGATTAATATGTTAACCGATCAGTAAATCATCAGAGATTAGTGCTGTCAACAAATAACACAGGTATTGTAAAAAGTAGACTTTCTTTTTGTATACTTATTGGAATTTTAGATATGGATACCTTAAACTGGTGATTAAAACTCCCCAATCTCTCAATTATAAGCCCAAGATAAAAACTGTGTATATTTACACAGCGTGTTCAGTTTTTCAACATTTTGAGATGCAGTAGGAAAGAAAACTTGTTTCCTTTGAAGCAATCAGTATACATTATCAAAGATACCGTCTGTTATTAGAGATGGAAGGAACAGTGATATTTTTACACACATGTGGGATGTCAGATCTTGGAACTACAGTTTTGGGATTAAAGATATATTTTACTTTCCAGCTTGATTCTGGAGGGGCATTAATAGAAGCCACAAAGTATTGGTTTTGGAGGCTAGCTTTCACTACCATCTGAAATCAGGACTTCTAAGGCTGACACCTGAGATTTCTGGTAACAGAGGAACATGAAAGTCTGTCCAGTCCTGTGACAGCAGCACAGCTGGGTGACTGTCAGGCTTAGTCTGACCTCAGCCTTGCATCCTGCCTGAGTGCAAATCTGCAGCTGAGCAGATTGCCATTAGCTGAAGGTAGCTCTTGTGGGAAGAACACAAAGTACCAATTTACATTTGTAGTGGAAAAAAAAGATGTCTTAAACCATTGTATTGCGCAATAGAAACAGCCAACTTCCAGTTTCTATTTAGTAATGCTTTGATATAAGGTATGCTTCCTTTTTCCCATAACTCACCTACTTGAACTGTAACTGAAAATTCATTTTTCTTACAGCCACAGAAAAACCAGGCCCAATGCCTTTTTTTTCCATTTTAAACATGAAAAAATGAGATCTGCTTAGGCTGCAATTGCTGCTGCAAACGTACCAGGCTGCAATATTGCAGATTCCTGAAGAAAGCTGACTTGTATCCTGTGGATGGACCCAAAAAAATTTCTGGCTTTTTTACATTTTCTCCTTCACCCTCTCCTTCCCTCCTTGTGTTTTGGTTTGTTGTTTTTGTTTTGGTTTGGTTTGTTTTTTTGTTTGGTTGGTTGTTTTTTTTTTTTTGTTTGTTTGTTTGTTTGTATTTTTTTTTTGGTGCATGTTTGGTTCATTTGGTTTGGTTTGTTTTTTCTTTTTTTTCTTTTTAATCATATGTCTTCATGTATCTATTGCCCATCAGCATTTATACCCCACTATGTGTAGGATCAGTGAGAAGGTTATGGGAAAGTCACTAAATGATCTCTTGGTTTATAGCACTAATTTAATGAGCTCCCCTGCACAAAAATATCTAGAATATTTTATTTCTTCCAGCTTCTGTTTCAGTGACACAGTAACTTCAGCATGTAGGCTACCCAATGCTCCTTTGAGGACCTGCAACTCCTCTTTCTGAGAAGCTGAAAATGCCATTGTGCAATGGTACCTTGCCCCTCCTGCTCTGCCCTTGCAATAAGTTTGCTGTTGACTGTCTCTCAACCACAGCATCTGGTTTACAGCTCTCACGTGGCCCAGTCCACATGCAAACAGCGTCAAAACCAAACAGAATTTCTTGTGGCCAGAAAAAGGAAAAGGAGAGACCTGGATGTCCTCTCTTGGGCTGTTGCTGTGCTGTTGTGGGCCCTAAGGAAGGGTACTTTAAGTCATTCTTGTTCAGACTAAAAGGAAATCTGACCTGATGTTCTCTCAGGGAAGATCATAGGAAGAATAATAAAGCAGAAAAGGATGGAAATACTTTATATTAATTGGCAAAGGAAGGAACAGATCTAGCTCTTCCCCTTTAACGATTCTAGTCAAACTTCTGAAAAGAGGAATTAGGATGTTTATTTTAATAAAAAACCCTTTTATTCAAGACCTTCTTAATGGAAGTTATTGTACAATTGTCTCAGTTCCAATTTCAAGACATTTAATTATGTGAGTTACTGGAATTCACTATGGTCTGTGGTACCATACTGTACTGCAACTGGGGTTTTTGTTGCAAATTAGATAGTAATATTCACTCAGGATTGTGATGCTCTTTGGCAGATACCATAAATTAACTAATAAACCATAACTTCACTTTTTTTTTTTCATTTGTGTCACATCACAGGAACAAAGCTCAGTTATTCTTCAACAGTTTTCCCTTTTTCAATTTGCATGCTTGCTGATGTTTTATATGTTTAACTGTTTCCTAGGAAGAAAACACTTCCAGTAGTGGAACAGATTCCCTAACCAGTGGAGAGATTCCACGGAGCAGGTCAGAGGGTACTTTGATTGATGTGGATGACCGAACACCTTCAGCCAGCTACAGTATGTCTCTTCTGCTATTTTCTATACTAAGGCTCTCCACCTAAAGTCTTAATTTCTGCAAAACTCTCAATAGTGTCAAGAGCTATAGCTGCTCTGTAAACCTCTTCTTTATTTTTATTTACTTTATTATCGCTTGTGTTTTGCACTACTCAGGCCATCATAGATGTCCCTGGAGTCAGAACACATGAAGTTGTCAGAGGGTCCCCTAGGATAAACTTGCTGGCATATAAGAGAAGTCTTCTGTCCCTTGCCATAACAAAAGTGGTTCAGGCAGGTTGGAAGGAAGAGCCGGAATCATTAACCTTACATGAATAAATGCTACTTAGGGAATGTTTACTGGGTTTTGAGATGGGGAAGAGAAGAGGGAGTTCTTTGCCAAACTACATTAATTTAGAATTTTAAGAACCAAGAAGGCAAGGTAATTTTGGAGTTAGCTCAGTTTAAAAACTGGAGGCTCAGCAAAGTTGATTTAATCTCATTGCTATTTTAACCCAAAAGTTAAGAAAACATTCCCCTCCACAAGGTAGGCATTCTCTTAGCTTTCTGTCCAGTAGCAGATGTGAGTACTGACAAGCCTGGCACTTACCATGTGAGTTGGGGAATAGGAATTATTTCCTTGCTGACCTCCTGCACCCCAGTAGTCTGTGCTATTAACTTGGCATGAGAAAGTGTCCAGCCTAATGAGTCAGGCTCTACCAGAGCTTTCTGCTCAGACTCTTCCTGTAGAAACATGCCCTTTAGGATGGGGAAAAAAACAAGCACCCCCCAAAAGTTTATTTTGGGATTAATTTTTTTTTTAATAGATAATAATGATCTGACTGTCATAGCGTCACAGCACAAGGAAAGCTTTTGGCCTTCGGGCAGAAACAAAAGGTCTTTTCAGCTGGTGGCCCTAGCCAAGGCTGGGTGCCCAAGGGTGAGGAGGCTGCCTCTGGGCTCGCTCCCCCCAGCAGCTCACCTGGAAAGCTCTTGTCAAGGCAATGCTAGAGCCTTGCAGATGGGCAGCTGGGAAGCAGGTAGATTCTACTCTGTTTCTTCCAAACTGGGATTTTCCTGGAACTGTGGAAAAACTTTTCAGTTTTGGCTTTTTGTCACACTTCATGACAAAAGAAACAAAAAGAAAAGAACTAAGAATACACTTTTTTTTTTTTTTTTTTTTTTTTTTTGTGTGTGAATGCACTGTCATTCTTGCAATTGACCAATAATTAGTAACCTTGGAGATGGAAGGTACTATGGAAAGTATAATAATGAAGGATATAGGTATGCTGAAATAATGGAAATGCTGAATTTTCCCTCTAAAATTAAAATTCTTTACAAGGATGTACAATGAAGGTATGGTATAACCTTTGTACATAGAAAAATAATGGCAAACTGAAATAACAGAAACCCTTAACACAATAAGTTGCAGATACTCTATTCATTGCAAGAAATGTGTCTTAACCTATAAAACAGCTTCTGTGAACAGTTATAAGGACACCTTGTCTTCAGAACAAATAGACATTGCTGTCAATAATGAGTGGTTCTATTAAAAAGCATATTTAAATATCACTTATACACCCCTATCTGTCTATTTAAGTGCAATCTCAGAAAATCAGTAGCCACAGAAACATTTCTATCCAAATTTCAAACTGTACAAAACCTTATAAATTATACCAGTGATTTTTTTTAATGGAAAGGTAGTATAACAATTTCCACACGCACTGAGATAAATCTGAAGAGTGCTGTTATCAATTAAATGCACGTGCAGTACCATGAAAAGGAATCCTGAATAATACATATATCTGTACTGTCTAGAGTGTTTGAAAAATTAAACAGTAGTTGTTTAATCTTTGCAGAGTGTTAGGTGCAAAGGAAAGAAATCCATGGCATTTTGTAAGAGGCAAAAGATTACTGGAATATCAGTGTTTAAACCTTATGGGATTTTAGCATACTCAATGACAATTAACAGTTGCAGGAGTTCATAACAATCATCACCTTTCAGAAGATGCTTTACATCCTTCAGTACTAATTTGTTAGCACTCTGTCTATTAACAAAGATTCTTAATGCTACTTAGAAATCAACATTGATACTCTTTAAAAACCTGAAGAAGAAATATATAAATGATCTATATGTATTTTAAGAGGATAAATTTTGTCACCTGTTATCTTAACAGACTGAATTGAAAATGAATAGAATGTCTGAAGTCTCTGTGTTTTAGGAAATATTTCTGTTTTTTCTTTTAAACAGATGTCAAGGAAAGTAAACTGGATATGGATATTGACTGGTCTGATGTATTCAAACATGCCCTTCCTGTTTCCAAGACTAACCCTTTCTGGAATGAACTGTCAGCCTCCAACCCTTTCGTACATGACATAGCTGCTTCAAATAGAAATGAAAATAATAGGTACCTTTCAATCTTAAAAGAAAAACCCCATTTGTTCTCTAAAGTTTCTAGCAACAGGGATTCTTTGGCTTCCTCAGGTGATGAGCTAGATATTGATTGTCTTCTAAGAAAGACTTCAGCAAGAAGATCTGGACGATCCAAGAGTGTCTCTGACTTCCTGGACATTGTTGATAACTGGAGATTACATCCTCGCAAGGCAACACCTCAAAAAACTATAGCTTCAGACATGACATGGCTTCAGAATGACCGTGAAGCCTACAAGATGGCTTGGTTAAGTCACCGGCAACTTACCCGATCTTGTCTAGATTTAGAAGCTATGAGCCATAGTCCTGGATGGGCACAAACACAAGCTACAGACATTCATGTAGTTTGCAAACTGAATCATGAAGGGGGTTCACTACAGCTACCTGACTCAGATATCAACATTCATGTCCCTGTAGGTCATGTATTACCAGGGGAATTCCAAGAAGTTGGTTTAAAGGCTATCCTTAACCCTCCACCTTCGTTTAACAATGATCTGTCTAGCACCATAAGTCCTCTGATAGAACTTACACTGAGCAACCTCAACACGAGGGAAGCCATTTTCCTAGAGGTGAAAGTTGCAGCTAAAGTGAAGAATGATCCACTCAGCCAAGTTATGAGTGACATTGTGTGTTTCTATAGTTTCAATAAAGAAGGGCCTTTTAAGAAGCTAGAAAATTGCTACACTTATCAAGATACCATACAAGTAAAGCTAATGGACCTAAGTCACGTGATGTATGCAGTGATTGCTGTACAAGCAAACAGAATCCAGCCTCCAGCAACTAATGTCTGGGATTATGTTCACAGAATGGTCTCAGTTGGAATTTATGGTCCCAAGTATATTCATCCATCTTTTACAGCAGTTTTTACAGTCTTTGGTCATAACTACATTCCAGGAAAGCTCACAATTTGTGACATTAAAAAGGGGGGGAAAAATATGCCTCCTGTTGTGTTTCAGCTGTGGGGAAAACATACATTTCTGCTTGAAAAGCCACAAGATCTAAACATTTCTTTGATATCCTGTGATCCAGATTTTGAAGTGAAGATGGAAGACCAAAGCAAAAATATTAAAGAGGAGGAGCTGAAAGCCGGTGAAATGGTCCGCCAACAATTCCTGTTTTCCATGCTTGGATGCAGGGATATGCATTTCTTTGTTTTCCTCGTTCAGATTAAAGTCTTAAAAAGTAGCCAAGTAACGCAGTTCCATGTTACAACTCCTGATCCAGCTCCAAAATTAAGTGGCATTATCAACAGGCCAAAGTGCTTACAAAACCGCAAAGAAATCAAGTCTGCGCCCTTGCTTTTAATACCAACAGTTAAATATCCAAAATTTCGAGATAAAACTTTGAGTGTTAATACTTATGGAGTGGCTTTGAAAACTGTATTACGTCAAAATAAGATTGACTATTTGCTAGAATATTTTAAAGGGGACACAATAGCACTTCTTGGTGAAGATAAAGTAAAAGCCATTGGACAAACTAAAATAAAAGAGTGGTACGTAGGAGTTCTCAGAAAAAAGATTGGTCTTGTACATTGCAAAAACATAAAAGTGATTTCCAAAGAACAAGCTATGGACACTGCTGATAGTGAGCTAACAACCAGGAATCTTGTTGAACAAATTGCATTGCCATTCAAAAAACTAACTTACATCTACTCAGTAGTTCTGTCTACAGTATCAGAGAGTGTTTATGACTGGAGAGCTTTGGCTGAGGTGCTAGGATATTCACATATGTCTTTGGATGACTTTAATGTGGCACATGCTGATAAAGAATCAGAGAGAGTTGCACATGTTGTGAAGAGGATGAAGGAAGACTGCCATGCTAACAAAAAAAAAAGACTTTTTCTTTATGAGCTCATTGTTGTAAGTATTGCATGAAAAAACTTGGTTATTGTCCTGGGTTGGGAATGCATTGCCAAGAAACTACTCAATGGTAATGTGTGAAAAAGAAAGTGTGGTCCTTCACCCCTGTGGGAATCTTTACAAACCTGAACATATTACTAAAATTTGTAGGTACCCATAGATGGAAAATACATCCAAACTGTTATGAAGAAGAATACTTTGATGAATTAATTCTAAACAGTGTTCTTTAAACGTTCCAGGAGCCTTCTCATTTAGTAGGTTGACTGAGTTGACTTTTTAAATGTTTTTAAATGGCCATGATTGAAATAATTTTGTCTTTTGTCATAAAAGCCATCATGGTAAATTGTATTCACATTCACATTGTGAAGTATTTAATGAACTTATAACGTGGATACTCCATTATTTATATATGTGTACCCTAAGGTACATGTCTAAGTTAGCTTCATATGTTTAAAGTAAGGAAATCCTGACCCACTTGTTGAAGACGAGACTTTCTATCCACACATGATAACTTCACAGACAATGTCGTAGTGACCTAAGGACAATATTGCAAGTATTTCAGTACATAATTTCATGGTCCTCATTTGTAAGCCACTGGAAAAACTTCCATATGATTCAGTACTGTTACTAGCAATTACTCAATACTGCCTGTGGCTTTGATTGAAAAGTCAACCAGCCTATTTAGGGACAGAAGAGAATTAAATTTCTGATATGAAAATAAAGTATCATAAAAATGGGTGTTTAAAAATTCACATTGTAGCCTTTCATCTAAAGTCTTTTGACTATCCTGAATTGTAAAACTTAACAGGACTTACTTCTCATAACTAGTCTATCCCCGTTGAAGTTCTGACAGCAATTTCAGCAGGATTCAGAAATTTTTGGTAGCAGTGGCCACTTCCAACTCTCAAGTCTGCATTAAACCATGTGGAAAAAAACTGAGCAAGTATGAAGTACAGTTTAGTCTGCCATGTCTCTGTACAAAAACGGGAGGGGGAATTAAAGTGAAAAGGATCCAAACTTTTAATTGAATACAGTGAAACAGAGTTCATTACAGAACAGGCAAAAGGCGGGGCATAGTTAGGTTAATAAGACGTCCTGTTTTGTTGAGAAGCACATGATTTTGAGCTGTGATGTGCCAATGCAGGCCCCTGTCTTTCTATAGCTAGTCTTAAAGCTAGATATCATCCATGTCACTTTTGGGTCAAATTTACTAGTTATTTCTTTTAATTAATCTCCTATTTTTATGTCAATAGAGTTCTTGATTATGAGAGCAAAGACAAACTGAACAACTTTGCCAAAGTCTAGGAAGATACAGTACTGTACACTATAGTCTGCTTCTCACTACTGTGCCTACCAAAAGTTCTACTGTTTGCAGTGAGGATTTTTATGGAAAAATGTTTTACAATTAAATCTTCAAAAGCAGAAATACTTGATATTTTATTAAAAATCAGTATCTAAAAATCAAGGAAAATGTCTGGATTTTGTTCCTGACTTTTCACTGAAAAAGTCAACATTTTTAGTGAAACATTTTCCTGTTAATTTGAGGAGAACAAAAAAACAACATGTATTTTTCTCAATAGCTCTTATGCAAACAAATGAAAAATGGAGAATGCAACACACCTGCATTTCACGGTTCCACTTCTGGAACCATTTTAACTTGTTATTAAAAGCTCATTTGACATGGGGAAGGGAACAGATTTATGCCTGCATTTCTGCTTAATGGTCAGCAAATCATCAGTACTGTGGGAGAAGTAAATCAAAAGGTGCTGGCCAATATAATTAATGATTTTCCAGAAAAGCAGTAGACAAATGACCACACCTAAGTATAATAATGCTCTAACTTCATTTTTAAGTTTCATGTCATACTTTCAAGAAGCTAAATTTGATGTCCCAAATATTTTTGTTGGAGAAGTATATTTTTCCTCCAGGATCTGTAAGTTTGGCAGGATCCATTTGACTCTGGAATGCTGAAGCAGCTGAATGCCAGCTTAATTTTTTCTTAAGCTTGTGGGCAGTTTTCCTATGAAACTGTTGGCAACACCTTTTTGTAGGAAAAAAGGTTACATATTTGTAAGAACACAAAATAGACAAAAAGCCTTCCTGTCTGCTTAGGAATACAGAATAGTGCTATTATAACAAAAAATGTTCCTTTTGTAATTACTGGTGAAGAAATACTAATGAAAATTATTGTTGCAGGCACTTTTGAAAATAGATTGCCAGGGTTTAGTGGCACGACTTACCCAGGACACCATCATTTTGACTTCAGCTGTCAAGCTTGGCAAATACTGGCGAGAGCTTGCAGAGAAGCTAGCCCGACTTACAAAGCAACAAATCGAGGCTTATGAAGTACCTCACCAAGGGAAAAATGGAGCAGTAGCTCTGGAGGTAAGGCTCTGGTATAACAGTGTGTACACACTCGCTCCTCTGGACAAACACATCCAGAGACCTTTCTTTTTCCTTGCTTTGTGTGCTTCTTTCCTTTTCCTGTTTAGTCTCCTTATTTACTTTGTAAGCCCTTCAAATTCTCACCAACTTCTGTTTGCAATTATCTAGATGTTCCTCCGAGTCCAGTTGTTCAGTGTCATTGTGCCAAATTTATTTGCTGTGGAGGTCCTGGTCTCTGTCCTGAGTTTCATCTCTTTACTCTCATTCCAAGAGCCAACAGTACCTTCTTCTTGTCCTGTCCACTGGTTAATCTTTCTCATACCTCTGCCCATCTCCTTCATAACTGCTATCATTTCAGATGCAGGGAGGAAAATTGATCATTCAGTCCTTGCAGGAGCCACTTCAAATCACCCTCAGTACAGCTTTTGCTCTTTCCACTGAAAAGAAGCTTACCTCCACCAATATTTTTGTCTTCTGCCCCTGTGTCAAATTTGTCATCACTTATCTTAAGTGGCATGACAAGAGGTTGGAGGCTCTGACACCAATTCCACCTCTGTCCTTGTGTATGTACCTGGCAAATCCACGTTTTAATTTCATAGGCTGTCATGCTATTTGTCCTCCTTTGTAAATCTCTGTGCTTATGCAGAAGTATGAGTCCTAAATAAAAGTCAAGTTGTCCCCTCACAAGTATTTTAGTGTGTACACATCTAAGGAGCAATTTAGGTACCTAATTATATCTCTAGTGCCATTTGAGGTGCCCAGAGGCACCCCTGGCATGCACGCAATGTCAGATCGGTCACAAGATTTAGGGTGGTCCCTCATCCATGTCTCTGAGCTGAGGGCCAGCCTGTGCTCCTGGCACACCTTTGCCTGGGCAGCCGAGTTGCTTCCTACATCTCTCTGCTCTTACTTTAACAGCAAAGCATACAGTAGATACACTGTTTCCCACAGAGTTATGTGCCAATGACTTCTAGGTCCAAGACTGGATTTTATCCTGAGAATCCTCTTTTATAAGTGTTGCTGAGTGATACCCAAGATCTTTCTGCCTTAGCACTTACATTCGGGCTCGACTCTACCTCTGCCTGTATTATTGGTCCCACTGATTATTGCAGGTAATACACATGATCCAGCTTCAATTCCTCCTCTCCCACCTCTCAGTACCAAAGGAATTTCTATTTCCCATTCAGAAGTTCACAACTACTCAAGATAATTTTTTTCTTCCTTTTTCTTTCCCTGTAGCTGATTCTTCCTGTCCCCTGCCAAACACATCCTCCATTCCACAGTCTGCATCCAGTGAGTCTCTCACCTCAGTTTTATCTGCCTAGTGATAGCTATCAAGAGATATTTGCTCTAATTGTGAACTACCACCTCTTATTCCCTTTGAATGCTACCCCCTTCCCCACTGCCCTGATCAATATTCGACCAAAACTCCATACATTCACTTACAAGGTTCTGCACTTTCTTGCAAAATTATCTCTGTCATGGATGTTTGCAAACATTCCTTCTTCCTCTGACCTTGCTTTTCTCCTTGAGCTATTTTGTGGTTTGGGGTTTTTTTTGAGTTGTTCTGGATATATTACTTGTGCCTGGATGCACCTTCCTCCTTAAATGTTTTTCTCATAAAACTCTCAGCTCTACCAATTCCTGGTATACTACTCTCTTTTCAGTGAAAAATCACCCTGTTATTGGCTCTGGTTTTGCACTAGTTTACTCTAAAATACTATAATCAAACAGAATGTGAATGCTTGTAATATCTGTGTTGTTTTGTTTTGTTTTGTTTTGTTTTTTTAATGTTATGTAGTGCCTTGTCTAACTTCCTAGACTTTTGTTTTACTTACTAAGCTTTCTGTGGTTGTCTGACAAAACCCCAGCTTTCTACAGAAGGAATTATAGACCTAACTATACCTGAACAATGTGCAACTCTACTGGTCTCCATAGTATTTTAAATGTTTTCTCCTTAGCTAACAGACAGAAGAACCAAAACAATCTTAAAGTCTTTTTCCTGCACCATACCTATTTATTTTTATACTAAAATATACATATATATGTATTACTGTGTTTTATATGGGTGTCTATTTCCATGAAATGCATATTCTGTCTCATATACCCTATTCTTTTATTTTCCAGAGTTTTTTACATTATTTTTATGATAAACCACCTACAAGATTATCTGCCTTTCAGTGACAGTGTCTGCTGCCAGAAGACAGTACAGTCAAAATCATCATAAAAAAAGCCAATAATAGAGCGTGTTCTATTTTTTAAGAGAACATTCAACAAGTAAAGATCAGAATTTTGCTTTATTTTTATGTTGTTTCTTAAGGCTTAGGATGGGCCCATGGGGAATTTATTGGTTTCATGTGAGCCTTGCAACAGTGCTTGTCAACACAGGTGTGAATTCAATGCACACCAGGTTTCTTGCACTGGTATCTCACGTGAATACTCAGCATCCTCCCTGTCCTGTGAATATAATCTTAATTTTCAACACTTTCTACCAAATTTCAGTTCTTTCTTCTGACCTCTGAACTTCTCACTGCTCTGGTGAATTGAACCTCTACATACAGAAAGCAAAATTCTGTTTATAAATAGTTTTGTGGCTGTTGTTCAGCAGGGATACAAAACAAATGTAGCTAATGCAGTGTAAATTCCTACCTGTGTGGAGATGCTACAAGGTTAGCATTAGTCTGACTAATTTCAGAATGATTGCTGATCATCACCCTGATTAAAACCACCTTATCCCAGCCTGGAGTTTTCTGATGGAAAAACTTTCTCATTGGTAGTGGTTAGTGTGAAAACAGGAAACCAATCAAAGATAGGGGAGTAATAAGTTTTGAGTAATTATTGGGGATTATCTGAAAACATTAACCAATTTGTTACCCACCAAGGACTGTTCTACCATCAAGAGGACTGATTGGTTGAAAAATGTTTCTGCTTTTAAACTTAATATTTTTCTTAGTGGGAGAAATCTTCTCCCAGATAATCACAGAGGCAACCTGAGGTACATACAATTGGTGCCAGATTTTGAAGTGCTTTTCATCAGTAAATTCCAAATCATTTTACAGAGGATGTAGGTATCATTATTACCTACTCAGCAGAGGCAGTGGGAGCAGAGGGAAAACTTGTGCACACAGCTGAGATGAGATTTGCCCAGGATGCTACAGTGATTTAATATTTTGCCTGAAAATCTGCTTTGATATAATTCAGGAATGTCAAATGCAATTCAGTTCATCCATTGCAGCAGAATATGTGGAAGCAGAGAAGGACCTTCCTTAGAAGCCTGGTTTGCAGTGTTAGTTTAGTGTGGTAAGCATGTAGATTATTCCTGAGTTAATCATGAATCACTGATGACCAGTTTATAAAGCTTTTGGTTCTCCCTCCCCCATTTTGTTTTCTTTTCTTTTGTCCCAGGGAAAAAAATCAGTTGTGACAGAGTAGAGAAAAACAGGGTTTATATTTTAGGCATATTTCAGCCAATTCTCTGATTGCACAGTGTCAGACTGACCTTCAGCATAAGTCAAAGCATTACATCTTTTCATACTCACTGTCCTTTCACATTCCAGTGAAGACAGAAGGATGTACCCCAATTCTTCAAATAGCCTGGTCTAACAGGAATATAAGGAAAGATAGCAGGAAACATAAAAGGCACAGCCAGAGCAGAATATTAGGAAATCCCAGCTTCTCTTGCTAGCTACTTTGGTTATCAATCTAAAAATAGGAATAGAGAAACTTTCTGGTATCAGCATAAATACAACAGTGGCCAACTACTTTAGATCATTAAAATATGTTGTAATATCTACTATTTACAGTAGTACATTAAAAACTTATTTTTCAGCATAGCCTGTCTAATGAAAAGAAAGAATTCATCACTTGTCTTCTTCCCACCAGCCACCAAGTTACTTTTCTTCCCTCCTTTTGTAACCTTAATGCTATGACTTAAGACTGACTTGCTTAAAGCAAGAAGTAGGTACCATTAATTTTTGGTAAATGATGATATGCTTCCCTCCTGTAGACCTAAAATGAGACACCTCACTGAAAGCATAGGCACTTTTTTATGGCTTAAACCGAAGGCAGAAGCCAGACTAATCAGACTGTGAGATGCTACTGGGGATATGAGCTTGGTGGGTTTTTCCATTTGGGGATGGGGAAGAAAGGCAAAATAATTTGAGGGAGATGTTTACAGAAACTATGATAGAATAAATCTTGGGGTAAGTTGAGAGTTCTTAGCCCAAATGTGGAGAAAAGCTCAGAACTATGAAGAAGGAAATCATCCTGCTACTCAGATCCT
The DNA here is from genome assembly GCF_018691265.1 of Tyto alba. Classification (NCBI taxonomy): domain Eukaryota; kingdom Metazoa; phylum Chordata; class Aves; order Strigiformes; family Tytonidae; genus Tyto; species Tyto alba. Next base: position 7,846,034 of record NW_024881313.1, read on the forward strand.
CAATGGATCAAGTAAATAAAGCTTAAATCAAGGAATTAGAGCTTTCTGTTTTGTGTTATTTGTAAATTAATAGGATTATACTGAGGAAATAACCAATTTCCTCCTGAATTATCCTTCAGAGCCATGAAAACAGCTTTTCCACTAAAAAAGATAAAGTTGTGAAAAAAATCAGGCCTTCCTGATCACTTTGGTGTATTTGTGTAAATATGCACACGTCGGTCCATGTGCTTTTATTTCTATTCATAAGTGTATTTTTGTTAAAACAGCAAATGCCAGTACCTTTTAGGAAAGTGATGGGTTTCTCTGGGGCTTTGTGTATCATCCCTGCAATTGCTAACTCAGTTGCTGTTTGCAAAACCTTTATTGCCAATGAAGAATGGGGAACTAGGAAGCGGATAGCCCAAGCTAAATTTGGAAAAGCAACAGCTGGGAAAACAATCTTTATGTTTGTAAACTGAGCAAACTTACTCTAGACGTCAGCACTTTGAAATATGTAAATCCAGCTTGGTATCTGAATCATGCTGTCATGGCTTAATTAGTGTCACTAGACCAATAGCAAATTACACGTGCTAAGGATGTGCTCCATACTTGGCATAAAATAAACATATTGTAGTTTGAAATAGGGGAGCACTGGTAATATCTCTTTTAATTTTCTTTAATTTTTGCAGGACACTTTTTAAGCTGCATGTCCTGATTTAAAAAATTTAATTATAAAAGATTTTGACTCTCCTGCTTTTGGAGTGTTGGGTTTTTTTTTTCTTTTTTTGAACAGCGATTTTATAGATAGGTCATCTTCCTGTTGCTGTTGCCAGAAAATATTTTTGTAAAGATAAGAAACATGTTTAAAAGTTCCAGGCTATGTAGAGGGACAGTATGATGTGTATTAATGAGACAAAGGGAGTCATTAAAATACAAAAGCACAGCCAAACTCTAAATAGAGAAACTGCTGCTGGGTGTATGCATTACAAAAATGACGAAAAGAATAAGTGTTTTCCTTCCACCCTTGTTCTTTGAATTATACTTTCAGTTAGGGATGCATTTCGGCTTCTTGATAATTATCTAAATGAAAAATTTATCTGTCCACTATTTACCCCTCTAAGAATGTTAGAGTTTCATAGAAATAAAGTACATAGGGTTACTGGAGTTTTTCTATCAACATGCCTTTTATGATAAAACATTTCAGCATGGCTAAGGATCAAACACTTTTTTTTTTTTTTTTTTCTTTTTGATGACTTTTTTACCATTGGAAAGATTTAGCTATTTTTGCTCAATAATTCAATTTCTGCAACCAAACCTTTTTATTTTTTTCCCTTTATTTTCAGATGATGTGGAAACCTGCATATGACTTTCTCTACACCTGGGCTGCCCATTATGGAGACAGTTACAGGGATGTCTTACAAGACCTGCAGTCAGCCTTGGATAAAATGAAAAACCCAGTAACAAAACATTGGCGAGAGTTAACTGGAGTGTTGATTCTTGTGAACTGCATGGAGGTGTTAAGGGCAAGTGCTTTCTCCAAAACGGAGGAAGAAGAATAGACTACCAAGATACGTTTTTGGAAAAATCTCTTGGGAAACTGTACTGCTGATATTTGTGTTTCAGTGATGCTTGCAGAGCAGGACAGAATGCAGTTTGTTTTACCTGCATTGATGTTGGGTCTAGCTCCATGGTTCTCAGCTACAGATTGCCAGAGCTTGCTCACGGCTACTGAGCAAATAAAAAGAGTTGGGGATTAAACTCGTGAGGTCAACAAAAATTACTTGAGTTCTACAAGGTAGTTTCTAAAAGGAGCTATTTCTGATTGCACTGACTTCTAGGTGGAGAACAGACCTATGCATGGATGAGTTCAGCCTGTGGAGCCTAGGTTTACATTATTTTCAGTGAGGTATTAAAATCTAAATATTTAATACATTATTTTAATTTGTGCCCAAAACACTCAACTCTGAAGTCAATGGGTTCAGGCTAGCCTAGAAAAAAAATTTTAGGATTCTTTCATCCTCAAATGGGACAGAATTAATCTAATTTTATCACAAAACAGGAATTAAACAGTTACTTGCACCCGGAAAAATAGGTGTGTGCTGCTCAGCTATTCCAAAAGAGCTTCTGGTATCTTTTTTGAAGACTGGAAGAGAGTCAGGCAATTTAATGGTCAAAGGCAATTGGTTTTGATTGGTTCGTTGATGCGACTCAACAGGGTTTGTGTGTGTGGTTTTTTTTTTGTTTTGTTTTGTTTTGTTTTTGTTTGTTTTTTGTTTGTTTGTTTGTTTGTTTTTTCTTTTTAGATTCCAGCAAATTTGTCTAGGTTCTGTTGAGTGGAAATTTAGGAAAATTTGGGAAGCCTTCTTGGTGTACACTGTCCATCCTTCCATTCCTACTCTGCTGTTATTAAATAAGTAAATAGAGAAGAGTAGCTTTGTACGTACAAGGGCTGTAGACAGTTCATACTTGCTTCTGTTGATCATTTTCTTCTTTCTTACTGTATGAAGAATATGAGTGATGGCTATTATTTTCTCAAGAAAAGTTAACAGTGGCGTGCTTTTTAGATTCATTTATTTATGAAGCAATTAAATATTATTAGTCAGATGTTCTAAAAATAACTCTGCTTAGATGCTATCAATAAAAATCTTTCAATTACTGAGTAGCTCATTATAAATATAGAGAATACAAGCTGAATAATAGCTACAGGCTAACTCATTTTTTAAAGAGATGATGTTAAATATATTCTATATATATAAATATATAGTATATATTATACATAGTTAAGTGGTAGATTAAAAGGTTAACGCCATTTTGAGCACCACTGATCAACATTCATTCAGAAACATCAGCAAATACTCATAACAATCAGTTGAAGTGAAAATTGGTGTTCTGCCACCACTTGCAGTTGACAAGACAAAGCCAAATTCTTTCAGGAGTACCGCAAAGGAGTACCATTTCTGTCCAGAACTTGTGTTTCCACTGTTGACTTTGCTGATCTCTACTAAGAAGGGAGGTTTTGTGATTCTATACCTAAACAGTACATTTAAACATTTTTCTGTGCCTCCCCTTTCCTTTAACCTGCTTTGTTTTTTACTGTCATTAAGCTTTCCCAGAGCAGGCATAGCTCAGGAAGGAGGTTGAGGAAAGAGCGCCCACTCGCTCCAGGAATAGGAAAGCTCACTCACCAAAAGGCCCTTTAGCATCAGGGCATGACTGAATTAGCGTGTGTGCAAGTTATCTGGCTTCAGTGGACTTGCTCCTGATTTGCAACAGAATGAGGAATTCAGCCCACAGAACAGTAATTGTTTCAGCAGATCAAGGAAAGATGGAGAAAAAGGAGTCTGATTATCAGAGCTCCCTGTTGTTTCAGGTGCCAGCACCTATTTTGTGTCTTTCCCCATACAGTTTTAAAAAGAGCTGCAGTGAAAATATAAAATAACATTCTCTTGTTATCTGTACTTCAGCACAGAGACCAGCTGTTCCTTCCTTCTTTCAGGTAGTGAAACACCCAAAAAGGGAGAAAGTATCTGTTGTCTTTCTCTTTTGTGCTGCTGGGTAAGGAAAAGGTACGTAATAGTTCCTTTTAAAATATGCTTATATAAAGGCAAAATAAAAGATTCTAATATTAAAATTATAACCATTAAAATAGATATTAAATTAAAATAAATTCATTAAAATAATACTTACAATGTACCACTGCATACGCCCAAGGAAATTTTTTTTGGTAGGTTTCTCACACTGCTGCTGCTTCTTTCACTTCAGACCCTGCTCATAGCAGAGACTGTGAAACTTGAACAGCATTTTGCGGTGGTACAACAGGTCACACACCAACTCCCTACTTAAAACTGCAGGGAAATACTTTTTTTGCTCCCTAATAGCTGAAATACCAGAAGAGATCACAGAGAAAAATTTCAACTTCACCACGTTCTCTCACCAGCTAACCTTCATGCATCCCAGCAGGCCATGATCCCTTACTAACAGCCCTGTTAAGCCACAGGGGTTTTTTTAGACTTTTTTTTTTTTTTTCTTTTGTTAACCTGGCTGCAACAGCTAAGCAATTCAGTTTATTTCTGCTTTGGAAAACAGGTCTCTGCTTCCATCGTTTCTTTGCACATCTTAATTTCTTACCTTTAGTAAGTGTGTGTTTATTACATGTCCTACTGAAAAAGAAAATAATTTCTTAGTTCAGTCCTGTATTTTCCTGTTATTACCACTAGTCAAAAGAGGGGGAAAGGCTACCAGAAGCACTCATTCCTAATTGTATGATTCTGCCAGATATGAAAGACAAGCTGCCCAAAGTCTTCAAGGCCGAAGGACAATCTGTCCTGAGCAGACGGTCAGTGGTCAGGAACTTGGGAAGAGAAGTGCTCAGGAAGCAGAGGCAGCTGCCTGCTATTCTCGTGGCCAGGCCCTTTCATTGCTGTGAAACAACAGAAAAGTTGTTTCTGTCTTGAATGAGAGTTGAATTTGGCCCAACAGATTTAGCAAATATTGACTTAGTGAGTCAGTGTTCTCCTCAGTTTGCACAATTATGCAACTGGTCCTCTAAGTATATTTCTTTAAAAGGGAGTTTATATTTGTCTGTAGTTGTGCTGCACTCCAGGGTCTTCGACTGTGTTCTTCGGTTGCTAATTGCCCTCCCCATTTTTGCTTTAAGCTTCTGCTCATATGAATGAAATGTGCACTCATGCAATATTTTGTTTACTTTAGCAGCCCACACCGGCTATATTAAAAAAGAAAGGTATTAAAACCCCATATTTTATTTAGTGCTCTAGTATTCAAAACCACAAAATGCCAGCTGAGAGTGGAAGCAGCTGCACTCAGAGGCAACACACAGCTAAGAGCACATGGCTTTGGTAAACACTCTGTTCTTGACCTTTTCTCCTTTCCTCCCACCCTGTCAGGAGAGAACAGCTTTCCCATGAGCCTGCACACATACCTTCTTGGGTTTCTTTGAAGAGAGATGAGATTAACAACTCCTTGGGAGGAAACAAGGAAAAATACTAGCCCGTGGTCCTTGCCTTAAATGACCCTCTGTTTCCAGGTTTCCCAATTTCATTGTGTAGCTTGGGGAAAAGAGCTGTGTCAGCCAGTTCCTTTCCCCTTTGTATGTGTAGGCAGAAAAAAAAAAAAAAACAAAACAAAACAAAACACCCTTTCATCATCCTTTTAACCTCTGGATAGGTACATTTCTTAAGCAAATGAGCAAATGAAGAACTTGTGAGTGCACCGATTGCTTTATGATTCCACCTACCCACAAAAGCTGGAAGAATGGTCCCCTGGGGTGTGGCTGCAGCTGAATGGGGCAAACACCTTCCACAGGGGGTTGCAGCAAGGAAGATCTAGCTGTCACTCATGCTAGAAATGCTGTTTTTTCAATGAAGTTGAAAGCCATTCCTGTTGTTACAGTGCAGTGGCATCTCAGCTCCATGCCATTTACTGGCACAGTGCAGTGACATGTTTCTGAATTAATCACAGTCAAGACAGGACGGAAAGGGCACATTATTCCCCCACATAAGTTTCAGTGCTCCAGTTGGGTGTGGGGAAGGATTCAGTTCCTTAAGTTTCACTTGATATTTTTGGAAAGCAGAGGTTTATGGAAGGAAAAGGAAGCTTCTTTTAAAATATAAGGCTACTCCCCAAGCCAGTCTCTGCCAAGCAGTCTCTGCCAAAACCAAGCTGCAGGTTGAGGGGCATTCTTTGTGGAATCATTCAGGAAAGAAAACGAGAGGAGGTGTCAGAAAAATGGGGAGAAGTGAGCAAGTGTCTCTTAAGTCTTTTTTTTTTTTTTTATGTGAAAATGACTGATTTTCACAAATTCTTCCCGTAAACATAAGCTGTATGAAAAGCAAACACCAAGCAGCTCCAAAGGAGCAACTCTATGTTGTTGTGCTGAGTTGACTCTAAAGACTTATTCCTAAAGTACTTCTGGACTCAGTGACTCAGCTGACAATGACCTACTAAATAATAAAGGTTATTGTTTAGAACTATGGATGGAAATACCATATTCCCAGCTAAACCCAGTGATCGTGCTTTTTCATCAGCTCATAGCTTGTTCAGCTATAGACAGCTGAACCAAATAGGAATATAAAGCTTTGCTGGTTTGTTCTGTTTGTGTCATAGCTATGAAAATTGCCTGTGAAAAGATCATAAAATGGAGAGTAAAGGGGTTGGATTTTGCCCCCCTGCCATACCCCCTGGAAGAGAATGTAGCAAATGGTATTCTGTACATTAGTGTAAGACATTGACAAGTCTATTAAATTCTCTGGAGAGGTCGTAGAACAATAGTAGATATGTAAAGAAAATATTAGTCCAGTGTGGGTGATAACCATTGTTCTTCATAGTTCTGCTGCCAATAAATGTCTACAGACAGTATGAGATACAGTTATTCAAATAACCTATGATTATTCTTAGTACAGAAAGTGCCATTTTATATTTGTTGCCACTGTGTATATATATATTATTTTTTTTTTAACTGACAATATATATATTTTTAAACAAAATAAACAAAGGAAAATTATTTTTTCCACTGGAATCTTACGTGGATTTTATTTTGCTTTTATTAGACAAAAAGAGAAGAGGAAAATGGCCACAGGGTGAAAGATTGTGGTTCTGTTAATACCAGGGAAATGAGCAATGCCTTTATGCACATTTTTCTTCATTTAAAAATTCTGTGTGTTAGAAAGATGAATGTACACTCCTTTTAACATGTTCATAAGCAGAAGTAATTTGCTTATATTGCTTCCAGAAACAGAATTAACTCACTCTTGAGAAGAGGGCTGCCTGTGGAAGCCAGGCCTCCTCACAAGAATATGCTCTTGAATATTCTTTTTTGTTGGAGAATCATGAAAGTAAGTTTGAAAAGGTGAATCTTTGTTTGAAAATGTCAGTCAAAACTAACACAAGCTTCTGAACCTTCAGTAGAAATAAATAATATTGTTGATTGGTTTTAATTGAACATTTATTTCAGTTTTCTCAAATAAAATTTTTACTTATGACCTTTTCAGTACAAATTGTCCAGGAATACAGCCTATATCCTAAATCCTATATTTATGATTAGGATTTTAATTTAAGACTAAGTAGCAGGAGTTACTATACTGGAAGGTCAATTTACATATCCATTCTAAATCCCAGGTTTTAAAATGTAAATGAACTGGCCTGCCAGGAATAGGGATGGCAGCACAATAGTCCCAGGAGAGCAAAGACAAGTGCATTCAGCACTGCTCCACAACTTCAGAGCTTTAAACATTACGTTTGTGGTAAATTCAGAACAAGACCTAAAATACAGCCTTGTCAAATACAATACCCTGAGAACAAAGGGAATCAGGAGTGACAGGGAGGAAGTGAATAAGCAATGACTGCTCAGTATGTCTCATAACAATGAAGTTATCAGGCAATGTGTTTAAAAATAAGTGAAAGTACCTTTTCACACAGTGAGGAATTGGGGCATGCGTTGTTATGGGATATGGTTGAGGAAAAAAGCATAAATGCGTGCAAAAAGCAATTAGTCAAATTTATGGAAAAGTGCCTTGTGGATGTGGTGGTTTGTGTACAGCCACCAGCTTTGCATGACACAGAGTTGGATACTGAAAATGCAGCAGGGAGATATACTATCCCGTGTTTGCTCTGTTTCTCACACTCTCCCCTGGAGCAGGCGCCTGCTTTCACCCTGACTTTCCCAGTGCTTTTATAAACATGAGACTTGCACAGTCCTCACACATCCCAGTAGGCTCCTTTCTAGCACCCCGCCTCCCTTCTTCCCCAGCCAGGGTGATAGCTCGTCAATTTATTCAGCAACAACCATGGCCCTTCTCCTGGTTTGTGGCCTCAAGTGCCAAGAGCAGCTGGTTTTGGACTGAGCTGTGACCAGCTGCCTCTGGAAAGGGGGTCGCTGATGGGGGAGCAAGATCCTACACTTTAGGCAGGGAAATGGCAACCTAGCCAGACTCCTCATAGCTGGCCCTGTCCCATGACCTTTCTTCCTTCTCAGGATCCAACATAGCCCCATTTCATGCATCTAAGAGAAAACCCAGAAGGGGGTAAAGGATGAGAGGGGGAAAGGAGTGGCAGATTTTAAACAAAATCTCAGACAAGAAAGCTTAATTCTACTCACAAGTAGGAAATGTTATTATTAGAGTCTGAAACCATTTCATACAATGAAACCCTCTATTCTTCATATAAAAGCCTCTATTGCTATTAATATAGGAGGTTTGGGTTTTTTTTTTATATATAAAAAAAAACCCAACAGCTAATGGATGGTTTAATAATGCTGCTTATAAAACTAATTGTGTGTAACTGAAAAGCTCTCCCTGGTGTCCCATTTGCAGAAGGGTTAAATAGGATTATCAAATCTAAAAAAAGAATTTAAAATCCCAAAGCCCTGAAGCCCCAGCAAGAAGACGTCACAAAGCAAGAAGGAGTTGGGACATTTTGCTGAATAAATTACAGACCTTAGTCATTACTGCCAGGGGATTATCTCACAGAAACGGAAATCTGAATTGGCTCCGTATGCCTACAAGCATTGTTAAAGGTTTTAGGTCAGAAGCTCCATTTTCATACATACAAACAAGTACCTTTACCTGGAGGCTGCCAGCCAACAAAATGACTTCAGTGGCAGTGCATATACTCTGCATAGCAGGGTATTCAACATATCAAACTACTGTAGAAAAACTAAATGGACCTTGCCCTTTCCTAATTTTTTATTTGCCTGTAAAAGGCCTATATTGCTCCATAAAACAAAAGTGATGGAGCAGCTGAGATGGGGAGCATGAGCGTGAGCTGTGCAGACTGGTGTAGGCGCTGTCTTGTGCACGTTTCCCACTCCAGGTGCTGGTTAGAAGAGTTCACACTGGCACCTTGGTTGCCCAGACCCCTTTGTGACCTGTGTTGCCAGCCTGAGTTCCCTGGCTTGCTCATCCCTTCAAAATTTCTTGCCCCTCTCCTCAGAGACATCTTCTCCTTGACCTGGCTGGCACCCATTCAGCATGGACACCCACCCCACCTCACATCTCAGCTGACCTCCCTCACCCACCACTCTGGGTCCTGGTATTTTCTGAGACCTCCATTTCCTCTGACCCCCAACCCTCTGCATTTTCTCCTTCCCCCAGAGCTTCTCCTAAACTGGACCTCACCTCCAACAGCTTCAGCTCCCCAGGCTTTCTACCACCTGCAAAGTACCTCTGTGATCTTCTGTCCAGCTCTCAACTGCCCCATACCCACCACCTCACAGCCCTGTGGGTCCTTACTGGGTTTTTACAAACCCTGGTCCCCTGGTCAGCTGTGTGCGGTGTTCTCCTGTTAGCACCACAGCGGTTAAGCCCAGACCTTCATTTGGCTCTTTGGTTAGGAATGGATTCCAGGATCCAGCCCCTGATGAGGTTGAAAACAACATGGATACAGGCAGTCGCAGCCAAAATATCTGCCCACATATAACTTTGAAGGCAGGAGAGAGGAATATATCCAGAGAGAAGTCAAAAAACGCCACCGAAAAGTGATAGTCCTGCCTGTTAATAGACAAAAGTCAAAGAAGAATGATGATTTTTGACCCTAGACAAAAGATATTTTCTTTTAAGTTCCTGGTTTCTTGCTATTTTATACACTTTTTAACAAACTAAGCCAAGAAATTTCACAGCAGCACAGAAGTTGAGGCCAGTCTCCTGTTTTCAACAGCGCTTTTAGCCTCAAATGGCTTTTCTCCTTTTGAAAGACTTTTTACAAGTAGGAACATACTTTGGAGACTGGGTTGCATATAAAAGTAAGCACTGCTAGTGCAGAAACGATGTGTTAGAATCAAGGAACAATGTTGATGGAGATTATGTGGGACTATTGCACTCCTACTGAAATTCATGTCACGTTACTTCACCAGAGAAGGAAAATATAACAAAATGCAGGGCATGGAAGACACAGTAATTAAAACCACTATGAGATATTAACAGCCAATCAACACATTTCAAGACCTCTTCACAGTTTATTTTTGTCTAAAGTATGTCTGGAGAGGAGGAGAAGGTAAAGAAAGAGGGGGGGGGGGGCGGAAAGAGAGGTTATTATTACTTGGATGATTATTATTGTTATCTGTTTGTACTACATCAATGGCTTGTTTGAAGCTGAAGTTCTATTGTACAGTGATCTCCAATAATGGAAAGTGAGAAGTAGTACAAGAAGCAAAATGAAGCCGCAAAATCTTTTTTTCAAGGTCACCCAAAGGATACCTCCAGGATTTTTCCAAATTCTAGTTCAGGCCTTATCTATTGGGTTTCGCTGCCTTTATAGTTGTCTGGCTTATCATGAAGCAGTATGTTAAAAAATATTGATCTCTTGGCTTCTTCACAAGAAGCATTTGTAGGCTGTATACAGTGAGCACTTTTTCTGTCATGTAACCAGACATATGTGTATCACCTAATCAAACTGTGGGTATCCTCTGCACGTGGAATCTATGCATCTCACTGCACATGGAGAAAGTGCACGTGGGAATGTGCGAGCAACTGACATCATCTTCCTGGACTTGTGCAAAGCATTTGACGATGTCCAGCACGACATGTCTCTAAATTGGAGAAACATGGATTTGATGAATGGACCACTGATGAATGGTGAATAAGGAATTGGCTGTATGGTCACAATCAGAGTTGTGGTCAATGGCTGGATGTCCAAGTGGACAGCGGTGATGAGTGGCATTCCTCACGGGTCAGTGTTGGGACCAGTGATGTTTAACATCTTTGTTGGCAACATGGACGGAGGGACTGAGTGCACCCTCAGCGAATTTGTCAATGACACCGAGCTGTGTGGTGCAGTCAACACTCTGGAGGGCAGGGATGCATCCAGAGGAACGTGGACAGGCTGGAGAGGTGGGCCCATGCAAACCTCATGAAGTTCAACAAGGTCAAGTGCAAGGTCCTGCAACGGGTCGGGGCAATCCCAAGCACAGATACAGGCTGGGGGAGGAGTCGGTTTGGAGCAGCCCTGCAGAAAAGAACTTGGGAGTAGTAGTGGATGGAAAACTGACTATGAACCAGCAATGTGCACTCGCAGCCCAGAAAGCCAACTGTGTCCTGGGCTGCATCAAGAGCAGGCCAGCAGGTCAAGGGAGGGGATTCTCCCCCTCTACTCTGCTCTCATGAGATCCCACCTGGAGTACTGTGTTCAGATCTGGGGCCCCCAATATTAAAAAGGACATAGACCTACTTGATCCGGTCCAGAGGAGGTCCATGAAGATGCTCAGGGGACTGCAGCACCTCCTTCATGAGGACAGGCTGAGAGAATTGGGATTGTTCAGCCTGGGGAAGAGAAGGCTCCAGGGACACCTTATAGTGGCCTCCCAGTAATTTACAGGAAAGGTGGGGAGGGACTCTTTATCAGGGAGTGTAGGGATAGGATGAGGGGTAATGACAGATTTAGAATAGATATAAGGGAGAAATTCTTTACTGTGAGTGTGGTGAGACACTGGCACAGGTTGCCCAGAGAAGCTGTGGCTGCCTCCTCCTCAGAAGTGTTCAAGGCCAGGTTGGACGGGGCTGGGAGCAACCTGATCTAGTGGAAGGTGTCCCTGCCCATGGCAGGGGGGGTTTGGAACTGAATGATCTTTAAGGTCCCTTCCAACCCAAACCATTCTATGATTCTATGAAAGTGCACTCCACCTGACTGGTGGTGCACTCATGTGAGGGGTTGTTGATACCCTCACACTGTGTGCAGACGTGGGATGGACCTTTAGGAGAGAAGAGAAACTGTAGGCCAAAAAGTGTGAAGAGCTACAAGATTAGCTATGTAAGAGATGTTTTTATTCACTTACTAGTGGATCTCTGAGACAGGATGTTTTTGTAGAACTCCTGACTGATGTAATTCTTTTATTTCAGCCTTGGCAATGTACATATGACCAACAAAAATAAAAGCTGGGAAATATCTTTAGCAGACAAAGATTTGGACAGAGAAGTCCCTCTGTCTCTCTGTGTAATACCCAACAGCAAGTAAAACCTGGGACTGTATAACACCCAATCAGCAAGTTTGTCTTGAGAAAAGACTACATTTAAATAATCCAAGAGCCTTTTCTAGGTAATGTCAAGTGCATCTCCAGAATGGGCAGCAATGAGAATTTTGACCACTTTTTATTAATTGAAATATTATTTCATATTTTACTATATAATTAGATCATCCCCAAAGTGAACAGCTTTCTTGTAACTGTATAATTTCATATGAGCCCTCTTTAGCAGACTAGTTCTTTCAAAATGGGTATCACTGAGTATGGGAAAATAGCATTCCAGGCTAGTTAATCTAAATGAAAAATTTTGAACCTGGGCCCACATACAGTCCTCCATATAATGTACTGGTTTTGCATATTTTTTTTTTCCTCAAGTCCAATTATTTTTGTCCTCAGGAGTACCCATTAACTTAGAATAATGCTGCTAGCTCTATCCTTTTCTCATTAAGGCAGAAGGGACTTATTAAAAGATGTGTATAAGCAAAGGATGCTCTGGCCCTTCACTATGTGTAGTAAAAATAGTTTTCACTGTACCTATTAAAATATCTTAGTTATATAGCCACATTCACCTGTATTCTACTGGTTTTATGTCACCAAGTGTTACACTTTTAGGACTGACAAAATACCCCCCTAAAAGCCACACTATTTCCCTATACTTACCTATACAAAATGGCCTATGCCACAAATCATCATTTCCCACCCCCACCCCCCCCCACCCCCCCTTCTTTAGAAAAGGAACTTAAAATTCCAGATTTCCTCTCCTTCTTTTCTGTGCACCAGAAGGATGCAGCATTTGGTATACGGTACACAGGAACATTTTTGTGGGAGGTACTTACTGAAATACTGGCAGCACATGACTAAGATTATAATGAGCACAAAGTGCTTACACAAATGCTAAGAGGAAATCAACATAGTACAGACTAACAGGCAGAGAAATAATTGCTGAGGTTAGTTGTAGAGTTCCTGTATGATGTTATTAGTTATGGCCCACCAAAATTTTGCAAAACAACTTGACTTAAAAGGAAATAAACACTCATGTCAGCCATTGTCTCAAGTCACAGACTAATAAAAAACAGAGTGACTCTTCATCATACTGTAGTTATTTCTTTTTTTCTGTGTTTCATTTAGTGGAAGATGCCTCACAGTTTCCATGCATGAATGCAATAACAGAAAAAGATGGATTCCTTTTTGTAGCCTTGTTTGATTCATATACAATTCTGGAAAATAATCCTCTGTAGCTAGTATTCCCCTCAAGAAAATAATTTCTGAGCACAATACAGTAATCCATGTCTAGCTTGCATAATCTTGCTTGTGCTCCTATTTGTAATTACCTTAATTAATGGAGAGAATCACAGGAAAGTTTAAAAGGTTTAAGTACCTACAAAATACCTACAGACACTGAAGTGATGACATCCAAAATCTCAGTCTTCAAAATTCTTTCTTTTTTTCCTATTCAACTGTTGGGTGTTTTTTTGTTTGTTTGTTTGTTTTTTGACTTTTTTTTAAAGACTGGTTTACTGTTTCCTCCTTTGCTGTCACATTAACATCAAGATTGTTAAGATTACTTTAAAGGCAGCACATTATAACCCTGTCTTTGTATTTCATTACTCTTCTATTACATCTGCACCTCCTTCTGCCTCTTTGCACATCTTGGATATTGATGTAAACAGTGAAAAAGCCGTACTGTGGAGAATTGTAGTCTGATGCTGATAGGACACAGCTGAAGGTCAGGAGATAATTTAGACCAACATATTTAAAGGGATTTATTACTGTGCTATTTGTAGTAACTGATCCAGAAACAGGCAGCATCAGTACTGTTATGCTAAGCATTGCATAAATTCAGAGCAAAAAAGCAGTTGTCAAATCTCCTTGAAGAAACTACAGAATTCAACTGTAAAGGGCACAAAGATGTTTTTCATTTATGCAGAAAGGTCACAGACGTCCACTAATTTACGACAGTCATAGTCCCTTTGATCATGACACTTATTTTAATACCATTAGCCACCTGATTCTGCAACAACAGTTTGAGTACCATGGACCTAGTTGTCCCTCAAACAAGGACTGTACACACATGAATATTCATGATCCACTGCACAGGACAAGTCAAGGTGATTGACATGAAGTGAGGAACAGAAACTCATTCATTCTAGCTCCAGTCGTGTCCCAGCCATTTCTTACATTGGCTCCTTCTGTGATGTTAAACACGACAATCCATATTTTCCTAAACTGAGGGTTCAGACTGACCCAACTACCCTGTTTTAAGCACCAGCAGTTTGTCTGCTCCCATTACTCACTTGTCAGAGTTCACATAACTGTCAGTATAAATTATCAGGACCAACAAATGCAAGCTCTTTCTAGAACTGTTTGCTTTACTAGGTGCTGTGAGCTACTTCTGGAGGAGACCTGGAGTCCAAACACGTGTCTCACTGTCTTGTTACAAGCTGAATTGTTTTCATGGTCACCACCTTCTGTTGGAAGAAACTTCTTCCTTCAGACAACTGTGGTACCAGATCTTTAACTGGTCCATGCAGGTGGAATAATGCTCTCAATTTACCAATCCTCTGGAGGGACCCAGGGTGCTCCAGCACAGAGATTTATCACACTGTTATATAAGGAATGCTGTCCCGCTATTTACTTACCATGAAGTTGCACTTCATTCAAGGCAAGTCAAAGTAAAATTCAAATGAAAGCTCATATTCACTTTTGTGTAACTCTAAAGCAGGCAACACAATTGTATTTATTTATATAAGACAACTGCAAATTTAAAAAAACCCCACTCAGTGTGCTTAACAACAAATCAGAAACGTCTCTCTTTCTATACCCCTTATAAAACTGGTCTGCTGTCATGTTTTACCAAGGTGATGTAGCCCCAACTTCCTGCTGTTAGAGAGTTGGTCATTAGATAGTTCTCATCGGAGAGCACACCTGTGTCAGTGTGGCATGTTGACTTTTATAGCCAGTCTCTTCTTCAATGCCTTTCAAGGGATTTGGATAGATTTAACTTTACTCTTTAAAACTCAAGGAGGAGATTTTCAGCTGACCAGCTAAATGAGTGATTGCTCCTTAAAGGGTCAGTGCTCACAGGTGTATGGCCCTTCTGCTCCTTTGCAATTCTCTCACAAATATCTGAAATTTACTAACCTGAAAGAAAACCAATCCCTTGTTTTGCTAAATTAGTTTTCTACTGATTCAGAGAGTTGAACTGGCTGCCATCAGTGTCAGAGCACAGCTCAGTTTTCTTGTGAAATCCCACTTTGAATTTGTTTCTTGGCCAAGAGATGTCTTGCCATTCTGAATTAAAATAAGCATGGTATCATTTTCTTGAAGAAAATGACAAGGGGAAAGAGAAAATAAAAGGGTCTAGGGTGATCAACAGTCTTTTTCTTTTAAGAATGTCACAACACATGTTCATACAGGTATTGTGGCATGTAATCATAAATACTCAACTGAAAGAGCCTGGCTTGGCTGCCTATAGCCAAGCATCTTGCCACTGTTGCAGGGTTTGAAGCAGAAACTGCCCAGACAAAAGAGGAGAAGCAATGCTACACTGGGCATCTCATCACCGCAGGACACAAAGTGAGCACACTCAATTGGGAGGGTTAAGGAAGGAGGTACAGCCCTCCTAGGATAGTACCATAAATCTGCGGCTGATTCATTCAATACCAGAGGCTACCTTCAAAATTTTCCACTTAAACTTTCTGCCTATAAAACAGATATAGAAGCTTGCTTATCAGACTCACAGGACTAGTAATTATAGGTCAGATGACCAGCATCTGTATATATCAGTCCAACATCACTGATTTCAACATACAATAAATGACACCTTTGATCCTAAGTTTTTAAAGTGGTAATAAATATATACAAATGATATAACATAACACACACACAGACACACACCCTCCTTTTTAAAGTCTTGCTGCAGGTGTGCTTCAATTTTACATCAGTGACAAAAAAGATCTAGCCACCCACTTCACCATCCAAACCAGAAGCAGGCTCTGCAGCACTGTGGAAGCTGTGTGATTGCTGTTGGAATTTTATTGCAAAACCCAGCAGGTATTTTGAGAGACATTATAAATGGCCTGCTGGTTTTGCTAAGCTGCCTTTATATGGTTAGCTTCCTCTGGGACACATACATCTATGACACAGACTAGGTAACTAACTGCAAAATGTCCCTTTGATGTCAGCAGCAGAATGCCAAGAGCAGGGTAAACGGGATAAGATTTAAAAGCAATGCCCCTGAGGGCAAAACATACTAATTATTTTTCAGCTATACTCTATTTGTTTGACTGTGAGTTCTGTTCTTTCCAAAATATTCACTGATCATAAACTTAAAGTGCTGGGATCTTTTTCACTCCTCTTACTTTTATATTACAAAATTAGCTGAAAATATATTTAAAATAGTAATGAAAAAATATTGGTGTTTACTCAACTATCTGAATTGTATAGAATGTGATTCTCATGAAGGATAAAACAAAGTCCAGTGTGGAGTGTGAGCAGAAAATATTGGCACCACTTGTTGCCCTCTTGACACCTGGGCCTCAGACAAGCCTTGTGCACACAGCTGGATTATACCTTGGATGCTCATCATCCCTAGATGTTTAATTCACTCTTTGTGATGACATCTGCAAGGCACTGACTAAAAGGAAGAAATGCTTCTCTCCATCTTTGAAAAAAAGCCATAAGAAATACAGAAAAATTTTCAGACATATCCAGTTTGGCATAATTTTAACATCCTGGTTTAGGAAGGGGTATCACCTACCCCTTTATAGACTTTGAATGATAGTTTAATTTTACACCATAACAGACCATAACAGTAACTGTTCATTCTTAAGTCAGCTGAGGGATGCTTAACTGTGCACATGCCATATGGCCCTGGTAAGACTTTCCAGCCTGATTAAAATGGAAAGCAAGAGAGAACATATTGTTTGTATATTCTTTATTCTAAATAGGGATGTAAAGTTGTTTAGACACAGATCAGAAATTTTCAAAGCACTGGAGGCTCTGTTATTTTTTGTTGTAACTAAGCCTAATGACCTCACTAGAGTTTTCACTGTTCATGTCTGCAATGAATTCAACTCTCTTGGGCAAGTATCTTTTTCCTTCTTTTAATGAAAACCACAAGTAACCTAAGTAAAATGACTGAGCCAGATTCCACATCTTAGAGTGTTGACTTATCATTTACTAGCATTAATTGAGCAACACAGATATAAAATACTACAAGCTTATAATATTAATATTTTATGCTCAGATAGTACTGTACAAGTTTTAAGACAACTAAAACTATACTTGAACCACCTGTGGTGGTCAAACCTCCCAGTTACCTCCAGCTGAGTTCTCAGTAGCAGCTCAGCCCAACCTCAGCCCCTTACATTTGCCATGTTAAATGTGCCTCCATCATTCCTGTTTCTAAAAAGAACGCTGTTTTGTCCTGTAAGCAAAGTAGGGAAGGAAGCCCTCCTGTAGTATGATGATCATCACCCACACTCAAAACACATGATGAGGAATGCATAATTAAGAAGATGAATACCACATACTTCTATAGTGAGGAGGCAGAATCATGGTAGGAGATCCAGATTCAGTTAAAACAATGCAGAATTCCAGTAACAACTGCTCAGTTCAGGATGATGTTGACTTTTTCAAAAAGAACCATGGGCTATACATTTTCTTATGGACAAGTTTCTTTTTATTTTCTTTCTTTTATGCGAAGAATGTGGTCATCCTGACTAAACTATCATACACTTGTTTAGAGGGGGAGAAGTGACAAACTATAACTTCAAAATAGCTGCAGATCTTTAGAATATTGTTGTTAAATCTTTTAAGCATTTTATTTAGACTGCTTAGGTCAAATATTCATCACCCTGTCATGTTACTGTTCGACAACTTATTTCTTCACATAAAGAATCCATTGACTACATTTTGTCACTTATTTAGATAACTTTTACAATTTTTCTTAATTTTAACAAGGATTTTCATTGTATTATATTTCATTTGTATTGATGTATTTTTTTTATACAAACCAAGGTGATAAATACCTTTTTATTTACATGATTATGTGTAAATGATACTTTGGTAAAAACAGGATTTGAAAAAATTTGATGAACTGGCATAATGTGCATTATTTGTAAGAAATACATAGAGTTTTAGTAATGATCACTACACTCTAAGATCAACATTTACACATGATTTATGGGGAAAAAAAGTAAATAAAAATAAATTCAAGGTAATTAAGGGATGACAGAATTAAGATGGAAAATCTTCTGTCATGTTTTTGCAGTTGGTCCAGTTTAATATTATGACTAAAAATATCCTTACCAACAATAATATATGGCTGTCTATTTTTCTCAACTCTAGTGAATGAAACATGTCACATCAAATGAAATAATGTGAAAGGTGTCAATACTATAATAGCTAAGAGTCATTGCAGCTACAGTGTAACTAAAACAAAGGGTTAATTGTTCCTTTATTCAATCTCACTATTTTAGTCAGATAGCTTTTAAATCTAACTGGTAGTCATTAAACATAAATAGAAAAGTAAGTCTCATTCTGCACTTTCTCATTTGAAATATGCTGTAGCAGAGCTGAGAAACATCACAAAACCTGAACTAAACTTAGTCTTAGCAGAATGTCTAAAAGTGCCTGAATACGTGTACAATGGTTTTAAAATATGGTTAGTAGTCTCTGGAGAGATGAAATGAGAGCAGCAGAGGTGACTGGAATGCATATCAGAACTGATGGACTTGAATATCATGTTTTTCACTGATTCAGTACCTTGCTTATTCTTTTAGGATTTTTGCATTGTATTCTCGTGGAGTCTCTATCTGGCTGCTGAGCTGCAAATACAGGCTACAAGACACACATGATTTGTAGTTGTACGGCTCTTTGTCAGGCTCACTGAACTGAAGAGCCAGTATGTTAAGTAATAACACAAATTTGGTACCGGCCATGATGTTTTGCTGCATCTGAAAGCAAAGCCTAGCCTTCTACTGTGTGGTCAATTCCCCAAGCACAAGGAGCCTTGCCTTCTTTTTCTGGTATAAAATACTTTCAAACTACAGTCATAGCCTCCTAAGTGCCCTGAGCCACAGATGTTTTATGGGACCTCTCAAAAAGGAGACAGTTGAGACTATATTTTATCTATTCATGTTGAAATGAAAGCATACGCTCCTGGCACCATCAAAGACAAAAAGCCAAGTCCTGCTGCTCAGTGTGTCCACTTTATGCTGCTCTCCTCATCAGACTCTTATTTAGAGGAAATAAATTAGAAAGCAATAAATACAGTTTCTGCAATGACTTATACATACTTAACACTTTATTTCTTATACACAGTTCTACATGATTAAATTCACTTCAGAATATTTTTGGTTTTGATAGGAAAAATCTAAAATTTCAAATATGCCAGTGCTTCAAAAGAAACTACTTTCAAAGGTTTCTATGTATCTATTTCAATAGAGCTTGCAGCATTTGTTATGATTGAGAAGTCTGGATGACTAATATGATTCTTAGAGGACTAGTCAATGCCTCATATTCAATGTATGTATATATGAATATGTGTGCATATATAAATTGAATGCGACTGAATAAAGAATCCAAAAACAGGTATTGAAAAAGTATTTATAATTTGGATCAGAGTCACTGGGACCACCACCAGGAAAACATCTTATATAAATCTGTAACAGCAATCTGCTTAAGGCATAGAGGAATACTTTCTATATCAAAAAGAAATGAAAGAGAAATGCTCCCAGTGTGTAAGACCCAGGTGGCCTAAATGCTTAGCAAAAGCCAGAATTTAAGGTAGTTATAATGTTGCTACGAACTATGGATCAACCCTTCCGATTTCAAAGAATCTATGTTGACTCTTAGTTAAGCGAGGAGCAAATCTCATAGGATTTTTTTCTTTTCTTCTTTAAGAAACCCCAAAGATTTTTTAATAATTCTCAACAAGGGAGACATGGCTTGGGAGCATCCTTGCCCTCAGGCTACTATGGAAATGCAAAACCGGGTGGTCTTGTTTTGTTTTACACTGCAAGTAAGCTCAGACTAACAGGGGCTCTTGAACACACTAACCAGTGTGATGAATTTTGCTGCCTCCCCCACCATCTTCGGTGCCACCTCTAAAGAGAGGCACTGGGAGTGTGAGTCATTTCCCAAGAAGAGGCAGGAGGGGAGGGACAGAGGTGACACCCCTGTATTGTACATAATTTGCCTGAGAGCCCATGCATGTCTGGCAGGAATTAGAGTGGCCATGTGTCAGCAAGCAACCACAGTCATTAATCTTTATTTTCACAACTGTATGGTGCAAACATGACAATTTTTTTTTGTCCCACACTGACTTTGAGGAGTTTCATTCTTTTTTGGCTAACAATTGGCAAAGGGAAGAGACTCAAACAAGACATTGCACACAGGTAACACCAGCTTCGTGTCATCTGCTGGGGAACAGCACTAACTAAGTTTTTGACAGTGTTACTATCTGAGTACCCTCGCTCTCAAACCTGATCTTTCTGCTGAAGGAAAACAAACAGATGACTAATGAGAGTCATGGCACTGTGTGTTAAATTATAATGTAATAAAATTACTGTGATCCAGAGACCCTGCTGGAACAGTAGACCCCACAATCAGCTAAAGACCTGATGGGAACCAGGACCACCGTCCAAATTATTCAATGGTAGAGACACTGTGTGAGCACAAAAACATATTATTCAGTTGCCTTAGTATATACATTGTAAGTGCACAAGATAAGAAACTGCATATACTTCATTAGAGTTATATATGGGAGTCAAGGCTAAAGTAGAATTACAACATCAAGAGAGCAGAACAGAACAGGTCACCTAAGTCTAACCAGCATGAGCAGAGTAATTGGAAGGTAGTTTTGGGATGAAAGGCCGTTTGTACCCCGGTAACTGCATCAGTAATACCAGAATGGGTTGTTTCCCTAAGTAAAGGTGTTGGAAACACTGTATTTAGATGTGCGTGTATCAGAACTGGGACCAATGAGAAAAATATAGTTAGGAACAGAATGGTGGGTAGGGTGGTAGGAAGGAAAAAAAAAAATAGTTGTAGACTTGAGTAGAGAATATAGAGTGGTGGTATCTTCTGACAGCTGGAGAGTAGCTGACTCTGGTGGTGGTGAAGATGACCTGCACACTCAAGTCCCATGGGATGCTGAGGAGAACCCTCGAGACGACCCACTGGGCTCCCCATCAAGTGTATGCCCAAAAGACTTGGTATGACAGGGCAGAGTAAGCAGGAACAGACTTGCACCCTAATACTAAATGGAGAAGAGAAAAGAATAGTGCCTGTGTGTGACTTGCAAGGGTTCTCCACAGCAGTGCAATTGTGACTTAATACTTCTAGGAATATAAGTGTGTATTAACCGTCTAAATCAGTTACCTCTCAAGTCTCTAGTCTAAAGGGTTATAGTCACATCTTGGTGGTAATAGCTGCTTTCCATATGAACTGGGGAGACCCTAAGGCACAACTATCAGCTCTTACAATCAGCCTTCTTTAAACCTCCAGTTTCTAGAAGTTTATGATTAAGAAAATCTCAGTTTACATTTTCTTTTCTGAAACTTCTGTTCAAGTGGTTGCAAAAGAAAGGGTACAAAATACATCTGAAGTGCATTTATAAAAGCTCAGAAGCCAGAGGATAAATATAGGGCATTTAAAATGTATTTTACAACCTGTTTTTTTCACATAACCTCATATTTTTTCTGAGGTTTGTCTTACAATTATGAAACTCTTGTGATAGACAAGTGTTAATACAGACAACACTTGACACTTTTGCTATCCTCTTAAATATCTTACGTTTCTGCTGCATGCTGAGAAAAGATAATGAGTAAGCCTCATAATTGTTCAGTAATTTTGGTAAACATTTCTGATACATTTTTAGAATTGGTGAAGCAACACAGGTGACATTTACCTATAAGCCACTAAAAATAATTTCTGAAGTGGAGGCTATTAATCATCACAAGAAATGAAAGAATAAAAAGTTGTAAGACACAAGAATGCTGTTTGATAAATCAGAATATAACTGCAAATGAGAGATTTGTATCTAACAAAACCAGTCACTTTGGCAGCTATGTAGAAAGACAGATTTGAATTCAGGACTGGATTACTGGATTGTATCTGCTCAAGCAGCAGAAATGAATATGTAAGCAGAGAGATGAAGAGTTTTAAAAAACTAATCCTTATAATAACAGACAATTTTTCTTTAATGAGATTAAAAACAGAAGAGAGAATGATACATCTGGGCAAAAATATAAATTTAATTTTAGAATCCTAAATCCATATTAAAGGTACCCATGAGTGGAATTCTTGAAAGTGAAAATAAAATTAAAAAAAAAAAAAAAGCCAAGATCTACTGAAGCTAATTATATTTCTTTTCTTCTGTCATTACAGTGATTTAAAATATGGCTTCTTAATTTGTATTGATACTGTTCTATTAGTTCAATACTATTTCCTCAATTGTACTTTAAAATATTTGATTACATTATATTAAGCTTTTAGTTACATTCAGAAAAATAATTCTGACTGGGCAAATTGGAAGTCAGTGTAATGATTTCCATAGTTCTCAGAGTTTTGATTCAAATCTTTAAAATCATGGATCATCTTGTTATAGTTTCATTATGACAATTAAAATCATCAGGTTGCCATGCAATACATTTCTATGTTTTAATGAAATTAAATGGAAAGTAACACAGTAGGCTTATGTGACAAAAGAAAAAGCTCTTCTTGAGCATCCTTCATCCTTCCCCAGTCTTATTACAATGAGCCAAGATTTACAGATGAGAAATGAGCCCATTCCAAATGCCTAATTAGTACCACAGTCCACTCAGTCTCTGAGCTGCTTGGCAAGACTACCAATAATGGAATCTGTTTTGACAATGATTTTTTTGTTTAACAGTGATGTTGAGCTGATTACAATGCTAAAGACTGGACTTGAGTACACACACGCATTTTAAACAGACCATAGAATAGAGCTAGGCACAGGTTTAAGATGGATAATTTATTTAATAAAAACTCTTTTACAGAGAAATCTTCCCCTCTCCCAATTATTTAAAATTTTAGGACAAAATTAAGAAAAATTTTGAAGAAATTTAGGGAAAACAACAATGGTGGGTAAGGAAAAACCTCCCAAAGTATTGTAATATTTTTTGACATTTTTCAAACAGAAACAGATTGGCTAATTTAGACATTAGAGAAACATGACTTTCAAAAGTGGAAAATAAGTGAAAATTAAATTCAGGGGTTTGGTTGGATTTTTTTGAAAGCTATTAGTTTTAGCTAGAAAAAAAAAGTGTTTTGAGCCTACCTGATGATCTTATTTGATCAATCACTGAATGACTAGAAACCAACCACGGAACAATTTGTCCAACTTCACTGGAAAAATTCTGGGATCCCAGAGCCAGAAGGCAGTGTGTTTCATTCTGCATCAAGTATGCAGGTCTGTCCTACTTTTGGAGATTTAAACTCGTCAGGAGATTGCAAAAGTGAGTTTTAGCAGTGCAGTGTCAGGATACAGCTTGCATAGCTAATGCAAGATCTCTCTCTCACACAATGCATTTAGAAGGAAAAGATAAGATTTTTCTCTAATGTCTGTAACATCGTCCCTTTCCAAAAGACAGCCCCAAGGTAACCACTACACGTAATTTCTATTTTTAAATCCTTTCCTGTAATGGTAAAGGAAGCATTTACACAATAAAGCACGCAGTAAGTAGGGGTGATCAGGAAGGGTGATGCTGTCTCAGCTCGAGGGTCTGTATTACAGTATTGATTTAACTGCACAAGGTTAACACTGAGCCAGCCCTTCTGTTCTGTACTCATTTTTCAGATCTTTAACTGTATCAGGATTTGTGTCTAAGCTGAAACCTATCCCCATGACTTATGCTGTAGAAATTGCTTACATTAACTATCACGTCCCACACTCCTGAAGGAGAGTTTATAAAGAGCTCTTTGAATGCAATGGATTCATCAAATTACAGTGATCCGTTCCAAACTGAAGACTGAGATTTTCAAGATGGATTAATGACTTGAACTAGCTGTTTTTGAATCACCAATATGAGACAAATTTAAAGGATTGTGTTTCAGAAAATGTTCTTTTTAAATTGGGCAATTTAACTCTTTATTCTGCTAAAAAACTCGATCAGCATCAGTGGTTTGGGTCACTCTGATAACTTTATATTGGTGACATGACGCAATTTAGTGTTCTTCAGTGGCTTAAGCTACAATGAAAATCTAACTACTGTTCTTTCAAGTTTTAACATATTCCTTCCCTTATATATCTAACTGATAAAGAGTTTGAAGAATGTTTTCAAGATAGGTTAAATTATCACCCAGTATTAAGTTTCTAGAAGACATCATACTGACCATCTTTTTGGAACCTTCTAGATCATTAGTATTCTCATTCTTGAGCGTCTGGCACATAATACATCTTTTCACAACACTTTAAGGAACAGGAAGTTAGATTTGTCCTTATTTACAGCTGGGGAACTGATTTACCTGAGGCCAAATAGGAAGCCTGGAGCAGAGGATTACACTGAAGTTGGCTCTCCTGTTTTACTGTCAGCCTAAAGCCCAGGACAGCCTTTGTTTCCCTATTCTGCTCTTACAGTACTGGAAAGAGAACAGCATTGTCTGCTTCATTATTTCAACAGTTATCAGACACACAGACTGAATACTTAGTGTTTGACAGTTAGGATGTAGTGGATTTTTTCCCCTTTGTCAGCTTTTTCTTTTATTCTAGAGAAGTAGCATAGCAATGGTAGAAAGATGCAGGAGACAAACTACCTTTGCTCTTGACCAACTCTGTGAGTTAGGTTAAATGGCAGTTTTTGTTTTCCTCACTGCAAAATGGGTATTAATTGAATAACAAGTGTGTTAAGAAGATTCAGAGTGCAATACAGCTTAACTTCCACTGAAATCAAAGATTTTATGCTCATCCTTAAAGCACTTTGCTAAATTGACCCTTTACCATCACATCTGTAGTATTCATACAATGGTGAAGCATTTATAAAGTACTGTATATCAACCTTAAATTGTCATGTTTCCAAATATTTTATTTAATATAAAATGCATTTGTAACACCAAAATAAACATGTAAATAATCGACTCTTGCAGATGCATTTATATTGGGTTCTGAAAAAGAATTACAAATAAAGTATTTGGCCATTATATAAATGCCATTTTGTCTGATATAAATCACTAGTTGTCAAACTATTATGTCCCATTAAGCTTCTCAGGCTTCACTCTACACAAAATTTTGTAGAGTGATTGTCAAAAAATATGAAAAAAATATTCTGTCTAGTTTGATTTGATATGATTCTAATTGGATAAGTAGACATTGAAGCTACTGTTTTTAGGGAAGATATGACCATTTCCAATTACAATTATTTTGAAAAACTTTACTTCTTCTTGATTACTTCAAAATAATGCAATTAGAGCACTGCAATTATCTTAAGCATCACAGTAACAGCAGAAATCATTAAGTACTGCATTTTCTTTTCCCCCCGATCTATTTTTCAGTTGCACCTCAATTAAAAAAATATCTTAATTTCAAGCATACTTGAAGTCAGTCTCCTTTCTACTTGCATCAGTGTTCCTACCAGCAAAATACTCAACTGTGTTAAAAGAGAACATAATTAAAAAGTTGATGCATCTCCTACTGATAATTACTCAGTTTTATTGTAATACAGTGTGTTGGAATATATTACCATGGCAAGAGTAGTCAGAACACGTGAGTGAACTCGACTTGCAAGAGAAAACGTGCAGATTCATTCTTAGGAGCAACTTACCAGTAAGCATGAACCCACTGCTGAGAACACTGTTCAATCTCCACTTTTAAAATGCCACAAACTTAGCTGGTCCCACCCTGGAGCAGAGGAATGAGATAGATGACCTTTTTAGATCTCTTCCAATCCTGTTTTGCCATAATCCTATGATTTCTTGACATGAATCTATAAAATGTATTGACTGGCTTTTCAGATTTTAAGATGGGAAAAGACACTCTGGAGTGAACATCCACTTGCTTTTAATCCAATAAATAAATTTTTGTTTTCCAAAACAATCCCATCTGTATTCATTAAATGAGCATGCAATTAGAATGGTTTGGAAAAGGCTGAAATCCAAAGCACTTTCCCAGCTAACTCAAAAGAGAAGCAGTAGTTTAGACAGAGGAAGGGAAAATTGTTTCTATAACATCATTTCAAAAGAGCTTTACAACAGCTTGTTCTTCTGCTTTTCCAGATTAGATATTAAGAAAAGGGAATTGGGTGTCATAAAATGCTCTTTCTGCTAGCACATTGGCTGGTATTTTTGAAGAGTGAGAGGTTACATCTAACTGCTCCCTCTCTATACCCATACATCTGCAGTCTCTTAGATGTCTAACTACTACATTGCTAGCTTCTCTCAGACAAGAATATCATTCTGTTATAAATACGAAGTATTTGATTTTATTTGATTGCCTTGATAGATTCATATCTGGATTTCCTAGATGCCACAGTAACACGAAGAACAACAATAGTAAGATACAAGGAAGAATAGTTCCCCAGTAACGTAGCTGATAACTAAATGATGTTTGCACATTTTAAGCAAGTTTCCCATTCTCTGCCTAATTTTCATAATTTGTATCTTCTTTTATAATTTTATTACGCATCTTTCTTCATGTTATTATACATCAGATAATCTTTATGCAGTGAAACTCCTTCAACAGTGCTAACATGTCACAGTACAGTTATGGGCTGGGTTGCGACTAGAACTGGCATGGACAGACAAGCACAAAGAACTTTAAAAGCTCTATCGCATTCTTTACTGACATTTTGGTTTCCTGAAAGATTTCTTATATATGTAGCTTCCTACCATTTCTGATCAGTTAGTTGGCTTCTTGACACTTGAAGATGGTGAGCTAGTCTCAATTATACATGCATAAGTTAGTTCTTGGCAGTCCCACACAGACATGAAATGAATACAGAAAGTTGCATTGCATTCCCCAGGAACACAAGTTCCTGCAGACACATTATACTCATTCTCTATACAGGTCTGAACAATCTACCAGTGAGATCTGGAAGACAGATCAAAGTTGAGGTCTGAGGACCACAGTAAACAGCTTGTTTCTCCAATGTGATGGATATCTGTACAACAATGGAAGAGTCCGTCTGTGCAAGAAACAGAGATTTATGGGATAGTTCTACCTTTCACAGAATGCCTATGCGTAATAAGACCGAAAATGAAATAAAATAAAACCTGAAGTTAAAAAAACCCAAACCACCCACTCCTCCTAAAGCAGATACAGAAAAATAATTAAATCTGTTAAAACCTAGCTCTATAGCATTCAGGTCTTCCTATGCAGAGACAATTAAACAGAAGAACAAACTGCAGTCATGATGTTAGTTAAAGACTTCATGTAACAACCTCAGTGCAACCTTCCTTAAGAAAGCTTTCTTAAGTTACAGAAAACTTTCTGGTCAAAACAACTGAGCTATCACAGAAAGATGCTAATTGTCTTGTAGTTTGAACATTCAGGTGAGAAGCAAGAAACCTTGGGTTCAAAGCCAGAGGCGTCATAATTCAGACCAGGGAATGGAATCTAGGTCCTATTTGCTGTTCCGTGCCTTCACAACCTGTGTGTTACCTGAGTTTCTTTACAACCAGTCTGGTACTCTGGGTTAGATCTCATAATCCAGTATTTCAGAAGTGGGAGAAAAACCTTAAGAAGGTTTTGGTTTCATCCTGTTGCAGATCAGAACATTTTTTTAGAATTGTCATGTAATTCTACAAGGCAGAAATAGCATTTTGTCAGTATCAGGAGTAAAAGCAAGGATGGAAACACGAATAACTCAGCAGTGCCAGATTTAGATCTGGATGATGTACCTACCTACTGCTGTGTGATACTGAAGAGCCTGGACAAGAGTGTCTAATGAAAGCCCTAACTGCAGCATTTGCAGTATGCTGCAGACAAACTGATGGCCTCTGGCATGCCACGTAATATCAATTCTGTGTTTTTATGCAAAATACCATTCACCTGTGTTTTTCAGGTTTGCTATCTGTGGTAGATTTTCTTTCCAGTTAGATTACCAAAGAGACTGCATAAGGCAATGTATTATTTTAATGGATTCTGCAACACATTATTAGTAGCTTTTAACTACATGTAAAGGTTGTTCTCTGCCCATGATCTACTTTGTTAAATTTGTCATTTTATAACGATGGTAAACCACAAAAGCATACTTTTTATTTTCTCCCTTTCAGGTGCTCGATGTACAATTTACCATCTTACCTGGAGTAAATTGCTTCCAGTATAGTGTTTCTGCAGTGCTGAAATTAAAGCTTTCATTTTTTTTTTTTTTTTAGAATGTACCTTGGTTTCTGAGAGTACAGGAGATGAATGAAGATTCTAGATGAAAGACTTCAGTAGTTTGAAGTCATGTTGCCATGTTGCATCTCATGCTCAGAAATAAGCTGAATGCTTTGAAGCCAACATTTTGCCCTGAAATCACACTGACACAGCTTATTTAAAATTTTCATGGTTTTCTATCCATTAGAGCAAAAAAGAAAATTGATACAAAGAAAGTCATTCCCCCTTCTCCATCTACATTAAAATGTTAGAACATAAGCTCAAAATCATAGGTCACTTAGCAGCTAAAATGAATACAGTGCTAACTAAGCAAAATTTGAACACCTAAACTCTGAAAAACAAATCAGAATAAACTACAGTTTTCCCATGCATTCTAATGCCATTTAATTCGTGGGAAATCAGGAACCTTTTTGTGCTTAAAAATCAATGATGTGGTACATTATTTTGAACAACACCATAGAATCAACTTGAAAGAAGTGTCAGTAATATGAAAAGACAGTTATTAATTATTTCTACCACTCAGGTGAAAAAATCCTAACAAATTCCTGTGGTGGAATATGCAGCAACATATATTACCACAGTAAAAGACAGTACACTGATCTCAAGTGGCCATAAGTGTGCAAGGTGGAGAAGCAGGTAATTTTATTTCTTCACTTAGCTTCCTTGGCTTTTTCAGCAAAGTTGGAAAAGTCTACCTCTTCAGGAATGTTGAGAAACCAGACAGACAACAAGGTGACCCTATATAAGCATTCCTTTCATCTACTTACTTAATTCTACAATGAAAGACATCCTTTAACAGGATGGAATCTTTCTGTCAATACCCAGGACCTGACTCAAAGTATAGCAAACACTTCTCAGAAGTCTAAATAGATATAAGGCTATATTGCACTCCTAGAGAAATAAATTATGTTGCATAATTAAGTGGATAATTTTGGTAATGATTTAAAGAAAATAATTCCTAAATTTTTAGAACAACAGTTCTCCCAAACCAATTAAAACTATTCTGTAGGGAATGATGTTCCCTACAAACCGAAACTGTTCTCTGGATTCAGGTGTTTTAAATCCTCAGATTTGGTAAAGTAGCAACAGTAAAAAATGTACTTTACCAAAGAAAAGTAGATCAAAAAAATCTCACCAAAAAAAAACATCCATGTAACATTTTTTGGAAAGCCTACCAGGAAACTTGTAAATGAAGACTTACAATAAGAATTTGGCAGATTTGGGTTTATTTTATATAACTATGAGTGATAGCCTCTAAAACCAAGTCTAAAAACTTAAATGCAACTTGAGTTGATGTTAATATGATTTTTCCTATAGCTAATGAACAATACAATAACTGGTTTTAGTTTAGCCATAAACAATCTGTTAAATGTGTTTCATTGATCCTAGCATTGAACTGCATATCTTGCACTGCACCTCAAAACCCCATCACTGTAAATGAAAATAAGCCTTATAATTTTATCATTTCCATTATAAATTGTTTTAAAGGGACAAGCCCTTTGTACTTACCATTCTGTCTGAATTGCTCTATATTTATCCTCACAACTCTGCTCATTAGTGCATTGTGAACACAAAAGCAAATTGCCCTTTATGAGCATGGAACATAAACAACATTGAATCTCCATTTTCTTTTGTTGCTCTTTGATTTGTCTCTTTTCTGTTACTATTTAATTATTTTATCATGGCAATGAAATGTAATAAAATCTCCCCAAAGCACTCCTTATGACTTGTTTTCATCACCACCAGCTAGTTAATGGCATGTGAGGAAGAGAAACTAAACTTTCAGCTTTTCATCAATGCTACATAGTGACTCCAAATACTATAGTGAAGCCCCAAAAGGATTAACAGCAAGTGTTATCACTGCTCTCACAGTTTCAATTAAAGACAATTAATCTTGTTCATACAAGCCATTGAGACTTAAAGAAGGGACAGTGCTCAGAAGCTTGTTTTTCCCCCATCAAATGCATGTCTGAAAAGAACTATATATTTTACAGCTGGTAAAACAATTAATTCCTAGATTAATCTCAATTTATTTGACCATTGTATTTCTTGCTACATGTTCTGAGAGTCAGCCAGTGAACTGGATATCACAGTTTCCCTACTTGCAAAGTAAGCTTGATATAACCTGCCTGATGGGGGTGTCCCAAAACTGTGACAGTGGCTACAAGTTACAAGGCACTGTAGAAGAACTACAGGTCTGTGCTTTGCAGGACACTAAAATCATTTGTCTCCTGACTTACAAGCAATTCCATGAATCAAAGTGCTTTGTGCAATCCTGAAATGAAAAATGCTATATAAAAAAAGTTATTATTATGAGTTTCACCTCAAAGCTGTTAAAAGCTCATATTTCTTTTGGATAGAGGTAGTTATGAGATTTTAGCTGTAATGCAAAAGAAAGTGCCTTGCACTCTGTTGAACTTAATATCTGTTGGTTGGAATTGGCATAGCTTCCTCATAAACCAGTTACCTCCAGAAAAATTATTTGGTCATTTGGAAAGTATGAAAGATATGTGCTATGACATAAGTAGATGCATATATACCACCCTGGGACTTCAGCAACATATACCAACATTTTCCATAGAAAACAAGATGAAATAGGGGCATATAGGGATTTAACCTTTATCAATATTTCTGAAATATTATTTCAAGTACTGGTCATTAATCATATGTATTTTTATACTACTGAGTTTATCTATAAGCTCCAAAACCATGGAACTTCACAAGGCTCCACATCCTATAAATGTTTGCCAGTGTATAGACCCAAAGGAAAACAAGTGAACATCACATTGATATTAGGCACGCAATGATTTTGACATGTTATTTTAGTCCCATTAATTCTGGCCACAAAATTTATTGGAACAGACTTTTTTTGTTTAGACAAAACAATAATGTTCACATTTTCCTTCTGGGCCAATTGATATATGAAGGCTCTGAAGTGCTGCTGAGAAAAGTAAAGGTATATTTTCTAGGAGGCTATAAAACTGTCAGTTCTGGCTGAGATGTTTCTGAAAGTCTCACTACCTGGTGTTAACCTTTCACATACCATCATTATATTCTGTATGATCTGACTTGCTTTAATTATCTCACTCTCCAAACAGTGTTGTGGTTAAGCATTACCAATCAAGGTCTAAATAGTCAATTCTTTGTTTTTAATGCAACACCTCCACATACATTAATACTTCACCTGGAAAATTTCTGTGAAACTTTATGAAATTTATGGTGATTAACTCCAGTAGCTGCAGTTTTAATTTTCAGAGTTACAGAAATAAATTTAATCCCACGCCCTGGCTCTGAAGGATTACTGTGGGACGCCCAGTTGCCTGGGCACAAGCTGGGGCCCAGGCACCACGGAGCAGGGACCCCTTTGCCATCACACCAGCCTCCCAGCCCAGCTTTTTAGGGGACACGGGCCTTGTGACCCACACCGTTAGCCCTCGTTTGTCAAGATAGACGTAAATCCACTTCATGAAAAAAAAATGAAAACACACGCATGCAATGTTACTTATTTCTCTTCTAGCAGCTAAGTGCAAGCCTGGCCATTCTGCAAAGGGATTTCACTACAAGGAAGAGGTAAATTCTGGAAAACAAGCTGTGTATTCATGTTGCAACTTTCCTGCTCCAAACCTGCTTCATTGCAGAAGAGCTGTTCCTACACACATTGCTTGCAAATATCAGTTCATAGTCAGTCAGACAGACCGCATGCTCTGCTAATATCTTAGCGTAACAAAGGGAAAAGCTCCATGAGTCAAGGGATGCAGAAGCTGCTGCCCCATTCCTCAGGCACTATCTCACTTAAATGATCAACCAGCGTACTCCAGTAATAACCCATGGAGAAAAACTATCTGGAAGTAGAAGGAAGATCATGGAAGTCCTGCAGAAAAAAAGGCTTCTTGTATTGTTTGTGAAAGGTCAAAATAAGCAAATGTATCACTTACTAATATCATCCTGGGCTAGCAGAAATCTGTGACAGGGTTCCTGTATAAATACCACAGGATTTGGTCCTGGCACCTCATTCCTGTGCAACAGCCTCTGCCTTAATCAGAGCTTTTACAGGCTATTCAGAGTGACAGACAGCATCAGTTACATAGAAATGCCACCAATTAAAAAACTTTCCCAGAACTCAAATTCATGTGGAAACGTTTCTTTGCAGGGGGAACTCAGGTGATGGGGTATTGGTGTAGCCCATCCCAGGCTGGACCAGGGCAGTGGTGAGTTGTGGGCACTGGGGAGGACCTGCCACTGCCTTGGTGGGAGGTGGGAAGCAACCCAAAAGCTATCACCAGCCTGGGACCCCCTATGCCAAACTGTTCTCCAGAGTTATTGTTTCTGCAGCAGCACAGTTAGATTATCTAAAAATGAGGGTATTGAAATTATGTGCTCAAAACCAGTAATATCACAGTCACCATAACCAGAAGTCTTTTGAAGTATTTCTGTGCAAAGTATCTACTTTATTCATGCCAAGCTAGAGCACTTTAAACTACAGGCTATACACCTCCCCTACCCTTCCTGGGCCACTGCTTCTGCAGTAAGCTAGGATTTCTGATGACTCAATTTAAAGGCAAGATAAGGTAGCAGCTGAGACTGAAATTTCACTTATGTTTTATTATTCAAAAAATTCCATAATTGATCTCTTAGGGGGTTGGGAAAGCAGGGAATACCTATTTCTGAGGTGATGCAGGCCATGCTGAAGTCCTAGAGATCTCTCCATGCCATAGCTTTGTTTTGCTGCTTCTTTATAAGGTGGTACAAAGCTTTTGGATGCCAGCCCCTGCATAATGAGCTCCCCAGTGACAGTGTCTCTCCTGGGTTACAAAGGCAACACTGGCATTGCTGCAGGGTCTTCCGCGGGCTGTTCTCTTTTCCAGTCCTTGTGAATACTTGGTATTTTAGTCACCTTTGCTCCTC
This sequence comes from Tyto alba, assembly GCF_018691265.1. Taxonomy (NCBI): domain Eukaryota; kingdom Metazoa; phylum Chordata; class Aves; order Strigiformes; family Tytonidae; genus Tyto; species Tyto alba. The sequence continues at coordinate 7,879,228 of NW_024881313.1, forward strand.
AGTTCCTCCAGGCATTTTAAAAATTATCTCACAATGGAGTTTTACACAGATTCAGCATCAGGTTTAAGTAACATACACCTGCCTTTGTGAAAGAAAATATCACCTTCTGGTACCAATGTGTTTTTGCGAATAGTAAGACTAGTGGATGCTTGCTGCAGAACTTAGTATTTATTACTTCTATTGGAAAACCACTTAATTTTCCTATAGCCCTTCACATCCATTCATGCAGAGCACACTCAAAGCTCTTTTGAAAAATAAAGGAGTAAATAAACCAAACATTTATAATGCACTAAAAATACTGCTTTCTGGTTATAGCTCAGGGATCAGTTGAGACAAAATTGAGCATAAGGATCACTTGAGACACAAACTAGGACATTTTTTCTGTTTACCAAAGCCACTACTTTTTATTCAAATGGGGAAACAAGGCTTCATGATATGTGTGTTGCAGGATTAGCAGCATGTTTTAAAGGTAGATGTAGATTCATACATATCAATTTCTAGCTATAAGAGTGACTTGTAGAAAAAAGTTGTCTTAAATGAGCCTGTTGTTTAATGTTCATTAACAATAAGAATGCTGATATTCCTATGTCCCTTGCCCCTTTGTATCTCAATTCATTTTGTATCAGCAGCTCCTCCTTTCTTTTCCTCCATCATAAGTTTCCCTCAAATTTTTGGTCAACCTGTTGTTCTGACATGATGAGCGCAATTTACTGCTTATTTCTCCACAATACCGCACTGACTGTCATCCAGACTGAGAAAGGAAAAGCTGACCAATGGAGAGAGGATGAAAATGGGGTGCTGGTGAGATGCCCCAAGTGCAGGCAGGCCTGCCTGCGAGCACTGACTGACCTGGCAGGAGTGGAAGAGTGATAAATGTGATCATGAAGGATGACATAGTTCTCCCTCTTCTCTCCCTCCTTACATTTCCACCAATATGATATTCCAGTCTACTTTTTCATTCACAAAATATTTCCTTTTCCATGGTCAATGCTTCTTGAAAGTTAATGTTTCAATATCTTCTTAGCTGTGCTGTGAGATATTTCCTTAGACATGGTCTTTTAGAACCCCCTGCAAGAATACTCTGGAGTGTCCTATCTCCAGAGTTACATGTGTTATCACTTTAATTATTTTCTGATCACAAGTAATGTCTGTGTTTCCTGGATATTTTCCATTTCTGAGCAGTGATCAAACACTTTTCTTCAATCCCAGCTTAACTCCACTTTCAGGACAAGACTAATTAGAGAATCAAAACTTGAGCTGCACAGGAAAAGGAGATGGAAAAAGAGAAGGGTGAATAGGAGAAGGTGGAAAACATGCAGGAAATAAAAGGAAAGTTATAAAATAAAAAAAAATAAGTATAAAATTGAAAGATGAAAATCCTCTAATACGTTTTGATTTTTAATGGAATAAGAACATAAGTTCTGACCTACAAAGCCTGCTGACTCATACTATCCAAACGCTAGACCCTCTGCACTCCAAGACAGGAGGCATGTGGAAAATCCATCTTTAAGTGATTTAGCTAGTACATGACAAACGCTGTTACAGTTATGCTACAAAATCACTTTCTGTGTACTTCTGTTGCTTCAACAAACAGGCCACTGAATTCAAAATAGTGGGCAGTCAGTAAAGACTGAAACTTTGAGGAAGAAATTTTTAGATTACATTGTATTGTAGATCATACTTCCTTAATGATTGTTAAACAAAAAAAAAGTCTGTCAAGATGAAAGGGTGAGCCATGATTGTTAAGTTTTGTTGTCTTTTCTGCAGTGCCATGTCTTGGTAAATGTTCAGGTACCGGCTAGCAGTAATTGAATACTGTTTGTACTTGCTGAATACACTGTTTGAACACCCTCTTGGTATTGTGAAGTGGCAGCCAGCTACTGGTGTGGCTGAGAAACCCTGCTGTTCCTGGTGCCTGCAGGAATGCACAGAAATTCAGGAGAAGCCTAGAATGACAGTGGTTGAAAGAGAATAGTCCCCTTGCTACCCTTTAGTAGTGTGGACTTCTTGCCAAAACAAGGTAAGCTTTGCCATGACATGCTGACTGGATCTGGGACAAGACAGTAGAAGAGCTAAAGCCTCAGCTTTGGTTTGAAATGGAAGGAATATTATAAACTCAAATGTAAGGTTCTGACACAAGAAAATGAGCTATATTTTAAAATGCAATGGTTAGAATGCTAGAGGACATAAGAGAAGAAATACCCCAGCCTTATAGCCTAGAGACTAAGGAACTCATATGAGAGGGGAAAACATGCTTGTGTCTGTTTTGGTGTTTTTTCAAAATATATTAATTTTTTTTTTATATTCAGGGATGGCATCACACTCATGTATCCCCATGGAGAACACATCTTACACAAGGTCTTTGCTCTACTAAGTGAGTGCCCTAATGGTTAGCCTGCAGAGTCAAACACGTGGACATTTTCCAACACTAACCTCACACTGGTTTAACTGTGACAGAGGAGATCCCCTCCTAAGCTTGGGCTCTTCCCTCTCTGACCTCTTTAAAGCAGTCTGGAGACCTTTCTGCCCCTCTCCCCACCCAGGAGGCAGCTTCCAGCTACTTGTGACATTCGAAGTTTAATGACTGGGAAGAGGGAAGGTGCAGAAAATTATTACAGGGAATCTGTCAAAATTTAGTATCTGAAGGGTGTATATATATAGTGCAGCATCCTGTACATCCCACTGCTTTATTTCTATGAAGTAGTAAAACATTTCCAGCTAAAAAACCAATTTTCCTTTGAGTAAAAACTTATTTTATTACAACACGGCAGCCTCTATTTGTGTTGGGGTAGAGTGCTGTCTTGGTTTGGGCTGAAACAGAGTTAATATTCCTTTTCAGGGACTAGATGAGTGCTGTGCCAGCATCAGGAGTTCTGGCCTCTCAGTGCTAATCAACCCTCTGAAATTGATACTGCTTAAAGAAAACTACTCAGATTTTCTCAGTTTTCCTTTCCTTCTAACACCTTTCTGTGCTTTTTTCCTGTCAGACATCTGTACCCTAGTTTCTTTATGATTAAAACTACTTACATTATTCTAGATAGGATATCTTTGGTCAAGAGCAAAAAGAGTTCATCTTTGCCCAATGCATTTGCATTTAATTTCATTTCTGAAAACTCTAATGTCATTGATTTTTCAGGTAGGGATTCCTGGGTCAGCTGGCAAATCAATGTTATACTAACTCTGATCATTTACAGCCTGATTTAATAAGTAGTAAACTGAAAGAACTTCAAAAAATTTCAAGATTTAATAACTTCAAAAAAATGAGAGGCAAGGTGCCATTTTGCCAAGTGCAAAAGAGTGGAGTTTAGAAAATATGCTGCAATCTAAAATGATAATAAGAAATTCATAACCTCAAAACTCCACAAGCCAAAACCCAATCATATTAAAAGAAAAAGCCTACATTATATTTTTAATTGGAAATCTTTGTTTCTGAAAATGGAAAGTGAACTCAGAGTAAGTTTTCAAACTTTCCCATGAAGTTACAGGCCTAGAGATTTCACCTAAATGAAAGCAGACAGTCTTACAATCACCAATCTTCAAGAGACAGGTCATTAACTTAAACAGCAAATGTCAGGAGACTTCAGCTTAAAATCACAAAGCTGGCAGTGCAGAAAGACATGTTCCCTGCAAATCAAACCTATAGAGTTCAGGCACATTTGGGTTCAATGGTTCTTATTTTTAGCACAAATCCATTTCAGGAAATAGCTTTAAGTGTATTGGGATAAAAGTCACACATCAAAAGGATAAGAGTGGTGTGGAGGAACCCTTAAAGGCCCATGGTAAACTTCAAAACTTCACTCGCTATCAGTCTTGGGTAGCAGCATGGAACATGGAACAAAGCTACAGCTGTGCCGCCAGAAGTTATCACTGCAGCTCCTCATGTGGGGTGATGGCAGGAGGGACAGGGTGTCTCACTTGTACTCAGAAGTTCTGGACAGTGCTGAATAAGCAATTATTTTGATTTTTGCAAAACTTTAGAATTGTTGAAGGGCTCTTCAAACACTGTAACTGTTTGAGACTGGAAATTTCCCAAAAGTGGGTTGAAGGTAGGCAGCAATAATGAATAACCTTGAGCATGACTGGGAGAATGTCAATGAACTTAGTGTTCAAAAGCAGGTACTATATCAGAAAAGAGCAGGAAAGAATATTAATGCTCAATCACATAATAAATTTCTCATTACATCTTAGATTTCCTTAAATCAAATTGCATAGAAAATGACTACTATATTACTTCAGTTACAGTAGCCATTCCAGTTTTACAAGTGCATAAAACACAATAAAAGGCTACAGTCATTTGTAAATTCCAACCAAGTCCCTTGCATGCAATTTATAGTACTGCACACTGTGAGGAAATAAAAAAAAATATTATTTACAGAAGGAAAATCTATTTTCCCTTGAGAGAAAAATGAGCTTATTAAACGACAGCCAATACTTCTGCAAAAACCTCTACTTCTTAGTGTTCTAGCACTCAGCAGATTAATTTGTACTGTAGCTCCCAAATTTCTGTAGTAGAGTACAATAACAAACAACAACAGTTTATGCTTCCATTCCATCTTGTCTTCTGTTGCAACTTGTTTATGATTTGCACTAATTAAAATGCCAGAGTTTTGCCATAAGTTACGCAAGCACTATGGTCCAGATTCAAAAACTTACTAAATGCTAAAGCAAAAGCTCCTGCAGGCTTACCTTATTAGAACTTTTCATATCTGTGCCATAGACAGCAAAGATGATTCTTCAGGTTGGTCTGTACAAGTCAGGCCTGGTAAACATGAAGTTTAGACATAGTGACTTTTATATTTTTGTACCTTGGAAAAAGAATATTCTCTTTGTTTTTGGTTTTTGTTTTTTTTTGCTTGTTTGTGTTGTTTGGTTGTTTTTTTTGTTGTTTTTTTTTTTTTTTTTTTTTAATTATTATTATTTCTTTTAAAGCAGGATATACCAATACCAGTCAGTCATTTTACTGTGAAGATGACATCTTGGAGAATCATAGCAACTACAAGGCAAGTAACCCCTTCCTGCTAGAGCCTATGTGTGCCTTCTTGATATCTGCTAGAAACTAGCCAATGAGTTTCTACAGGTGAAAGGAGTTACCCAGCTGTCTTAACATTAAAGAAATATCCTTGTTCCTTTAACATATAATCCTGGTACTACTCCCCAAAAATTAAGAGAAATTAATAATGATTTGGATACTTTGCGCATTTCACTTGTTAGAATGCTGCTGAGGTCACTTTGCTCCAACTGAATGAACATGGGCATGGTTAGTGCCACTAGTTTGATGACAACATACATTGTTCTGATTACTAGAACTGTCTACTAGGTTTTGGTGTCTGTTCAGACTTCTTGATAAGTCTCTTGCCAGAACTATTCTATATAATAGAGTCTCTTGCAACAATAGCGTATGAAACAAATAAATATTCAGAATCTGGAAGACACAGAACAAATATATTCACTTGTATGTAACAGAGATGGAAACTTATGTGGAGCACAAATCTTTTGTAAACATCACTTTTCCTTCGTGAACTGGAAGGACCTCTTCTCTGGATAGCTGATTAGAAAAAAAATAACCACTGTTTCTTCACTTGCTTTAACAGTTATGCTGTTAAATTGGTCTTGAAATATTTTACAGCCATCCACCATAAAGCATACTGGTGATATGCAGTAAGAGTATAGGAAATGTAAGGGACTTTATGCTACTGTTTGATAAATACCTTTTTGTCTACATTAGCTGATGGGTCTGAGGCATCCAGATGCCCTAGTGATCAAGACTCTTAATAAATTTATTCTGGTTATTTTACTGTTGCTTGCCAATAATATCTGTTTTTTTTCAAAACTTCAGTGTGATATGATCAGGATGTACAATATAGCAAGACCTGGAAACAACAATGAGAGAGCCTAACATGTCAGAGAGCAGATAGAGTACTTGGCCTGACAATCCTGGCCATAATATGACTTGCTTCCCATAGTACATTATTCCCAGGACACTGGTGAAAAGAATTAAACCTAGAGATGAGTTTTTGCTCAGAGTCAAACACAGTCCCCTACATGGATCCCAAAATACCAGGGTTTCAAGAAACACCCATCCTTATCCTAATCTGGTTAGGAAGTTTAGCAGTTCTCCATACTCCTAAGGGTTTAGGAGGTTGGGGAAAAAAATAAAATGTCAAAAATGAAATAGGAAATCAGCAGCCACAGCAGCAAACACTCCAAACCAAACTGCCAACCAAATTTTCTTTGAAAGTTAGGGTCCAAGACAAACAAACTGCCCCAGATTTTTTAGTGAATAGTGCAGATCACAGGTTTTATTTTCTTCACATTCACTTGTAACATAATATCGTTCCTGGAATCCCCAAACTGTCAAACCCAAAAGCAAAAATTGCTGAGGTGATCAGGGCACAGTGACAGTACTCTGTTGAAAGTAGTGGATTCTTATTCTTCTCACTGTCTGACTCTAAGAGCAATCATAAATTGATCCAGATGCTTGTATTAAAGTACACCACTATTCTCAGCTCTCAAAAAGACACATTAAAAGCTTAAAAACTGGAGAAAACACACCATTTTCTTTGTGACTATATTGTGGGAGCCTCCTCTCTCTCCTTTCCCAACACATCCGCTTCCCTCCGAGCGGGCAACACTCCCACCAGAGATGTTTGCTCACCCAGCTGAGTGGCTCTCTCCACCAGCCACAGGTGACTCGCCATGTGCCCTGAATGATGAGCACCAGCTCGACACCTCCATGCAGATGTCCCAGCGAATGAGCATTAGTGTTTTGCACTCTTTGAAGCCCTCAAAGTTGACACCCAAACTACAAAAAACACTTATGATCATGCTTACCATCAAGTGTATGCATACTGAATTTTCCTAATTAAAGGATGAACAGGTAGAAATCAGATAGTGACCTTTTTAGTCTTCGGGGGGCATTGTTACAGCAAAAGCTACTATCTGAATCTAGAAATATATTTTTATTCTAAATATATATTGTTTCTCTGACCCTCCTAAACCTGCTTTCCAGATAAAATAAAAAGCTGTCTTAACTATTTTTACCCAATTTCCCTGGAAAGGTTAGATTTGACATTATCTAGAGAATAAATTTGAAGCACACTCAAATTCTGAATAAGAAGATTTAAGTCATTGCAGCAGAGGCAGATTATTGCTCATATCCTTTTATGAACAGGCAGAGCATGAAAAGACATTTCTGTACTGCAAATCCACGTAATAAACTATTCCTTTTGACAACTCACACTGCTTCAGCTGCTTGGATTACTTGCTTGTGTGACCTCAGCCACACACACATACGACAGAGCCCAAAATAGATCCGGAAGATGAGTCATGATGTTCAGGAAGGATTTCAAAACAAATGAACCTATTTACTCTTGCAGCTGTCTCCTGAAACTCGTATTATTTTACAATGGTGTTATTGATTTATTCTCAGTATCTGCATCTGAAAAGTTAATTTGTTTTTGTTATGGGTTGGAAGGGGTTGTATCAGGTAATTAAAACAGGAGTTTTGTTCTTCACAGGAAACATAAATATGCCACACACATTCTGGATGATCTAAAACAGGAACATCATAACTAAGACATCCTCAACATGGTAGGATACTTCTTGCTTGCCAAATGCCATGCAGTTGTACAGCCATTTATTTCAGCATTGGGAAAGATATGAAATACAGTGTTTTTCTGTCACTGCACAAGGGATGCTCTATGCTTTCACCAAATCTGCTAGACAATGTGCATGCTAACATGTTATATTTGTTGTTTATGTCTACCTCATATGGTGGCAGTGCTGCATGACTAAAGGAAAAGGTCCAGTCACAAAGCGTGAGTATGAGTTTGTACAGAAGTGTTTTTCAGGTAGACAAAGCTCTGTTTCAGCACAAATCCCAATGCGTCCAAAATGTAACAAAAAATTTAAGTTAACAAAACTCTCAACTTGATCTTTTGACCTAACGCTACTTTTCTTTGACTAAAAATGATCTTGTGCTTCTTTGAAATAGAATTCTTATTCTCACATTTGACTGCCAAACTCACAATGTTTCAGCAAGTCTAATTATCTCGTTAATCCAAAAGCAAGATGATGCTTAATTTTTAATTATTATTTTTAATAAGTTCATCCCTAAAGGCCTAAGCCAACTGCTATTGGCATAATAAAATATACATTATCTTCAGTGGATCAGACCCTAAAAGCAAAAGATAATTACTACATAAATCTTAAGATCTCATATACTTCCAATGTAGCTAACTTAAACAGCAAAATCTCTGCAAGATTATGGACCTAATTATTTACTATAGTTTCATGTTAACATGGCTCCATATAAAAGACTCACTATTTATATCATGGAACGTGAGGGGCAAATAAACCACTAGCTAGCAAAGTAGTAAGTGTTAACATTTATGGCTGAAATTATGATGTTTACCACATTTGACCCTTGTTGCCAATCAGTAGGTTGAAATTAAACTAGAGCATAAATGATTGCTTTACTTCAGTAATGCAAAGAGGGAATGAAGGGAGGCTTATACTGGTGCTGCTTGTACCATGGATTTAAGATGCCAGGAATTACCTGTTTTTCACAAGCTAAAACATGAGAGAAGGGGCATTTCTCACAAAATTTCACGATGAGGTCTTCACTCAACAAGGTACATAAGATAAATTTACCTTTAAAATGTGACAATGCCACAAAAAATACTGGCAGACTTCTATTAAATGTACAATTTAACATACAGTCAGCAGGCTACAGAGGAGACTTCAGAAGGACTGTGAATCATTGAAATGAAACTGCTTGTTATTAATCACCTCCCACAGCTTATGCTTATAGAATTTAGCATTTGATTTTGGATTAACACCGCTTAATTTACTAAAAAGATTTTTATTTTGGAATGCTGCTGACCAATAACTAAGCTGATGCAGACATTGTTTGTAAAAGACTTCATCTTAACTCCCTTAAGGTATTTCTGACCTAAAGCAGGTGACAAAAATAGCATCATAAATAATATAAAAGCATGAAAATGGACTCAGTTGAAAAATATCAATATTCATTTATTGATTTGAAGTATACAAGCAAATATATCACTAACTACAAGGAAATAATAAAAAATTCCCTTGTTTATATTTTGCAAGCAGCAAATTTTCCTTTACTAATGATCATGTTCCCAGTCTTAAATTGGGTTCTCCTGCATTTTTTAAACAAAACTGAGTGTCACCAGTATGAAATGAAGATGAATAAAAAATAGCAATGGAAGCATCATTCATGTTTGTAGATGTAATCATAAAAATCATCATCTGTTTTTAGATTTTGTCAGGCTAGATAATATTTTGGTTTAACCAGAGAAGTCATAGATGAGCTTACAGAATACAATGATCATTCTGAAAATAGGACTTTGGTAAAGACAGCTTTGGCTCACTCAGCAGACTGTGCCTGTTACTAAGCAAACTTATTAATGGCTATAGTTTTGAATTCTTCCCTTGCTTGTTATGCCTCTAGAAATTTACACTGTTTATAAGTGCAGATTTTGAAAATTGTTATTGCATTTTATTTTTTTTTTAATATAGTAGACTAGGTGATTTTATGATGTTTTAAAGAATATTTTAATGCCTTATATATGGAACAAGCGCTTACCTTCCCTTTTCCTTTGAGTAAATTTCCATGGAAACTGAACTCATTGTGTTCTCCTGATAGCTGCATTTCTTGTCTACCTGAGATAGCACTTCGATTAAATATGCCTTCATAGTTAACTAATTAAAACCATTATTGGGGTTCTCCAAAGTCTCTGCTAATATTTTAAAAATATTTTAATATTTTGAATTTAGTTTAGCATACTTGCAAGGAAAACAAGGAATAGTATTTCTGATCCAGCTAGATGTTGGTACTGCTCAACTGTTTCCATGTAATCACAGAACTTCAACAATATGTGATGAAGTTAGGTCTATCATCAGCTCTCAATTCATGACCAGCTATAGAACCTTCAGTACACCATTAGTTCCGCACTTGACTGATTGTGCCTTTTTCAGTGTCAACTGTTTCCACAGCATAATTTCCCAATCCCCATCCTCTAAGCCATTGTCCTCTAACTTGCAGGCATCACAAAAAACCCCACAGTACACAGTAGTTCTTCCAAACCATAACATGTCTTGATGTTCAATTAGATTTTATAGTGAGAAAAATCAAACTAGAGAAGACTTTGCAAGTTTTCTGAACCAAACCCAAACCCAATAATTTAAAATTCTGTGTTGAGAAAAAGGAGAAACAGGTTCAGTCAGGAGTTCACAGATGATTAAGTGAATCTGGAATAGTGGCAGAGACAACAGTAAGACTCAGAACAATGAGAATTTTCCAAAGCAAAGAAGCCACCTTGCTCAGATGAAACCTAGGTATGTTCTTTGATAGTTGTATTAGAGAGTTGTTCACACTCCTATGGGCCAAATAACGTGGACAGGTATTCCTCTGAATTGTTAAAGCCTCAGGATTGTTTGAATCAGGGAGGTCACGGCCATGCTGCCCACTGGCAGGAGTGTATGGCCACACAATTACCTTGGCACCATACATACCTCAAAAATGCTTGCCCTGTAACATCCTGACTTCATATGTGTGCTCCCTGCACATGTCATTACCCCACCAACAAGATTCAGGAAAGGAACTGTGCACTACATTTCCATTTAGCTTCTTCACATTTGTTACAGAGCTGTGCTGCCTCTTACTACTGGCTGTGTTGGCAAAGTGAGGACCACAGAATATGACCTCAGGGTCATCCATGCCCTACTAGAAATGACTAGAAAAATCTCAAAGAGCAGAGTTTTCCATCATGGTCCCCTCCCTAGGTCTTAAATCTGCAGCAAGAACGAGGATCTTCCAGTCTGAATACTGCTCACTGCAGCTAGGATGTTTAGCAGGAAGCATGAGCTTCAAGATAAAAAAGGCTGCATTAGAGTTCCTGGTGAGGAACTAGTACCTGTGCTAAAGCATGAGCTCTCCCACCACACACTTCGTTCCACCCTCCAGGGCAGCAGCAGTGCCTGCGAGAAGTCTGGCTCTCCTAACACTGTGGGACCAGTCTGGAGTTACAAATCTGCTGTTGGATTTGTCATGTAGAAGGCAGATGATGTCACTTTACAGATTATCAATCCTTTCATGCTACTCATTACTTGCATCTGTGTGGCTTTCAGGCAGCCTGCTTTGCAGGCATTTTGCTACTGTGTAGGCGATGTACTTCCACATATGCTACAGCAAACTCTCAGTTATATGAATGGGAGATCCTAATCCTACAGGTCACTATCAGTCACTGGAGATGATCAACAGAGACAATGATGAGCAGAAAAGGCCAATAAGTGATGGCTGAATGTTCAGAATGCAGGTGTGCCAGGTGTCTCCTCTGGGTGCACATGGACAGTTTTTTCCTTAACTGTCAAGGAAGAGCAAGGGCAGGTGCTGCTCCATGACTGGAGGGAGCAGGGATTGAGGAACACGCCCACCGTGCCTGAGCCAGAAGAGCAGGTCTGGAATGGTAAGCAAAGTCATCCAAGAGTCAAGTCATTATCAACCAAGTCCACAGTGATGAAGCAGGTCTGAGGTCAAGCCTGAAAGTTGTCAGTGAATCAGGGTTAGAGTAAGGGAGGTAAGAGAATATCCAGAGGTAAGGCTGCAACACAGCTTAAAAGTAGCTCCTGAGGAAAATGAGGTGGGGGGCTAAGAGCAGAGAGAAAAAGCTCCCATTAAGGCTTCTTGTCAGAGAGTTCTCAAAGAGTTCAAGGCTAGACACCAGCACCACTACCTACGTGCATGCTTAATCCAGTCAGCCAAACCCCAGGGGGAGGCAGATGTGCTTAGTACTCTGATATTAGTGACAGCTACTGATGGAGCAAGTCTTTTTTATTTATTTAGAGGATGGTGGAAACGGACAGCCAGACACTTGGTGATTATTGTCTCAAAGGTGTCTCAGATTCTGGAAGCTATATGGACTTGCCTGTGAATAAAAGCTTTTGTCCTAGACTTCAGATTCATACTTTTCAGTTTTTTAAATTTGATCTAGTATGATATGGTGGTTCCTAAAAACCAGCCTGTAACTGCTTTGTTAACTGTCTCCTCAAATTCTAACAGTAAATCTTCCTGCAACAAAACCACAAGTAGAGACCTGATGCAGGAATATATCAGTTTCAGCACTGTCCCTCCAAGACTATAACAATTTGTGCAGTGATATATGGGTCTATGGAGAGGATGTCTTACATTAAACAGGGGAGAAGCACGCAATCGTATGAGTCCATACAAACCTGTGAGGTCTGTTACTGCCATAGTATGGAGAGGGGTGGGACCTCAAGGAGCACTTGGCCAGGCTTCATCAGAAAAGAAGATGTTTAGTTCATCCCTGGGTGAAGCCCAGCTATGCATTAACAACCACTGAGTGAATAATCTGGGCCCTAGAATCTCGGTGCAAAACATGCATAGAAGCTTGGATAAGCACACCCTTTATAACATGTGGACAATGCTCTGGTAGAGAATGAAAGTGATAGAAGAATAGAAATCATGCAGAGTCAGAGTCTGATCTGTATTTAGCATGATTAGAAAATAATACTTATTGTTTCTGTTTAAAAGAAATCTGCAGTAAAAACATCTGAGCTGTAAAAATACTTGTGCTCTGGGTCAGTAAGGTTAAAAGAGAATTAAAAGACAAAAAAGTCAAGACAAAGACCACTTGGTATGATTTGATGTCCTAAAAGCATGAAACTGATACTATGCTTATCTTGGAAACAAAACAAAACAACAACAACAAAAAAAAAAAACACAAAAGAAAATAACCCACAGGATTTGCAAACAGGAGTGAGTCACAATAGGTTGCCCCAGGGTCTCGTAGGGTTGTCACTCCAAACAAACAATGCTACCAGAAATAGGTGACATATTCCTCAAATCTGACACACCATAGAGTCTGTCACTTTGCTCAAGAGAGTCACTACTAACAACAGGAAGAGACACCAGACCCAAGTAGAAAAATGTGAACTTTCATCTCCTGATGGAGATGGAGGAAACAGCAGACCAGATCTCTTTCATAAACTCTGCATGCCTAACATATGGTTCCTCAGGAGATAACTGAATACTATAGATAATTTTAGTAAGAACTGAAGTTGATTATATATAATTTATAGATTTGCGTTTTGAGTCTTAATACTGTGCCTTGGAAGGAAATGCAGAGCATCAGGATTTGTGCCATGTGGTATAAACAGTTCTCGTACCAACTGTGGTGCAGCACTTGGTTTTATGAACAGTCAGGTACAATATAAAGCAACTTTCTTTTAAATGCTGATGTAGTAAGTGATCATTAATCAATCCCTCATTAGACAACACATCCCACTGTCTTCCACTAACAAATAATCTTCAAAGTGCTTAAGTCACCTTTGTAAAAAATGAACAGTAATTTTAATTATTTCAGGTTCCTCTAGAAAACCACGTTTGGATGATGGTAAGAGATAATTTCCAGGCTTTGTGTCCAGGCAACTTTTGGTCTCTTCTCAACTGGAAAAGTGTCAGCAGGAAAGGCAATAATGTCTTCTAAAAGATATACTTTTCTTAGGGGCTAATACTGGCCACATCAGCCATTTACATCCCCTAACTCCTGTTATTCTTCATGATTTTTTCTCACCAGTAATCTGAACCATGTGAAGGGTCCAATCTACTACCTAGTCTTTCACAGGTGCAGTACAAAAATCTTTAGCTTAAAGATAGTCTAATTTTCATAGTTTGTTTTCTTTTTTTTTTTTTTTTTTTTGAAAGTTCAGGTGCAGACAGCATCCAGTGGAGCCCAGGGTTTGTTTCATGCCTATTTCTGTACCATTTCTGCTTGTCCTGCAAAGTTTGCTAAATGAGGAGTTGTGAAGTTGCTTATGGGAATATGATTATGCAGAATTAAACTGTCAGACTCATTAATTATTCCAACTAAACACACAAAGACAAGCAAAGGGATTTTTGTGCCCCCTACAATGAAATGTGCACTGCCAATCTGCAGGCATTTACATTTTTATATTCTAATAAATGCATCTTAAAATGTAAACATAATCACTCACAGAAAGAGAGCTGGAGTTTGAATCGCAGGGGGCTGCAGGCAGAAACCTCTCTCACTGGCATACTGATATTTGCATCGTTCTTTGACTTAGCCGAGCAAATCCACCAGCCACCCTAATGTGCACGTGGAGCCCTGCGCACCGCTCTCCCTTCACACTCAGTCTGCCTTCATTTGTACTTCATTATGAAAATATGCAAATCATCTCTTTTCACCATTGTGAACAATTAGCTTACAAGGGAAAATAAAATAAGTGTTTTGTCTTGTGTTCGCCCATAATTATTCTGGCATGCTAAAGAGAATGTGGGAGATAAGTCTGCAATTGAATTCTAATAAAAATACCTATTACACAAATAAGAAGCATGCTATCAGCTATTTTTTTCTTCTGACGCCACTGGCCCATTCGACATTATTTAATTACAAATCTTACATTGTGGGCAGCCACTAAACCATGAGTGAAAAAGTGAACATAAGATGGCAATAATAATAAGGTAATAATAGGACAAGATATCAATAATGATTACAACCACAAAGGCTGTCACTGTCAGGTACCCAGAGAATATAAAAGTCTCTTCCTTTTCCAGCTGAGAAAATGACTGATTCATGCAAGAAACAAAATAACAAACTGATGGACTCTTTCATTACCTTTACTATTTACCAACATCCAAGTCACTAAGGGGGGAAAGAAATACAAAGTGTTAAGTGTTGGGGAAAGTGCTCTACATTTTTGCCTCCGTAACAAAGAGGCTGCATCTTTCCTTAAGAAACAAACTCTTCTTTGTGTAACTTTAAAACTGCTTCATATACTCCCTCAGTAATGTCAAGACAAGGTCCAGAAAGAGAAAGAAAACAAAAGAAGAAGCCCAGAAATACTACAGATAGCAGAAACACAGTCCTGAGCCAAATATTAAAGGTTTCTTAAACTCCTGGAAAGAAGTCTGGTTTACACTGTGCTTGTAACTTTTCCTGAAGGTCAGTCTAATGGCTCACTAAATAATGCTGGGAAGAAACAACTATTTCAGAACTGACTTTTCACCAAGCCAAATATACTTAAGTGACATACAGCTATCTAAGACATATGACTTCCCCTACTTTATCACCTGAAGACTTCAAACATTTATTTCTCCTATTATCTACCTAATTTTTGTACCCCAGTTCTACAAGAGTTAGACTAGTGAAAAAGCCATACTGAGGTTTTGGGCTGAGCCCCAACATATCTGATCATTTTCACCTCTATTCTCTAAATCAGTAAGTCCCAACCCTTTAGGTCAACAGACCTTGTTAAACCCTCAGAATTGTCTGTGGACTAGCATATATCTTTACTAAATTTCTGACTTAGAAATGCTGCTAAAACTCTCAGACCTATTTGTCTGATTGTCCAAAAAGAGGTTTCACAGCACCCCAGAGCCTGTACCCACTGCAGAAAGGTTTGAGACAAAAAAAAAGGGTGAGAAGTTCTTTCATTCAGAACAAATATAAGTGGCCGCTTTGAAACAGTAGAAATCTTGACTTGCACTCGAAGCAAGAAGGAAACCAAAGCAGAGAGTGGTCTGGGCTCACACATTAGAACTTCAGACCACATTGTTCACAGCTTTACATTGATGCTTAACAGCAAGGTGAACAAACACCCTTGGATTTCACCAAGAGAAATCCCAGCTCAAATTTAAGCTTCTTATTTTATAGCTTTAACAACTAGTTTAAAAGAAATGTGGCTCAATTTTACACTGAAGGTGAGCTTGAACATTTTGAGGAACGTTTATATGTGGCCTCTGCAGTTCTCTTGATCCTGGATCCATAAAGTAGAATAATCTAATTTCTTCCAAGTTTACAAATGCTGCTTGCCTTCAAAGAACCTTTCTGTCCATCTCATTATTTTATAAGGCTCTGACATGGAGTTACCTGCTGCAATTTCATAGGCCAGTTGGAAAGATCTGCATAGGGCTCTCCTAATGCAGGGTAATATGTCTCTAACTCTGTCCATCTTTTTCTGGGAAAAATCCTCCACCTGATTACTTCAAAAAATGCCTAGGGACTTTTTCAGTTCTCACTGGTGCTTTTGACAGTAACTGGAATCAAAATAAGGACTCTTGCCAGAAAGGCTTTAAAGAAGTTTTTGTTTGAGCATCACTGTCTGCACTCTGACTGCTGACACGAGCCCTTCACTAGCCTGCGGGGAGAAGTGATTAAGACTCACCAAAAGATAAATCCCACAAGGATTACACTCATCTTCCTGTCACTAACAATGACATGAACACAGTTTTATTGTGAGGATGAATCAAAGGTTATGCAAGAAGGCTTTTTCCAAATCCCATTTCCCTATTTGCCCAGCGCTGTCTCCTCTTTCTCAATACTTGCTAGATACAAAACCAAAAACTGGAAGTCTGAGAGCCCAACATGTTCACTGCTTATAGCATTATTTGCACTGTCTTCCATGCATATTTTTCCTTGAGGTAGTGATAGTATACAAAAATCTACACTAAACAACGTATTGAAATCCATTCACCGTTTCTGTGCCACTGCCAGGGGCCTGGCTGGAAACACAGGACTGGTCCCCTGCAGCAAAGCTTTAGCAACCAGTTCAGAAGCAGTGACTTCTAAGGGTCTGTTTCTCTTCAAGTGCTCAACGTAGTTTCTTTGGACTCAAACATCAGGGCCCTTTACACCAAGTAAAGATCTGTGCAATGCAGTACAATTTGCAGGATGGCAGAACGATCTGAAGTTAAGGCTCCTGATGTTGAGTGTAGTAAAAGTATCCCTCTCCACTAAATTTCATTAATTGTGAAATCCAGAAATTGAGAAACGTTCTTTAACTCTTCGTTTACTATCTTGCAAGCCTGTGTTCACATTTATTTTACATGCATTCACTTTCATGCTTCATATCCACTAAAAATTAATATATAGCAGCATGTGTTTTATTTCCTTACTATGTCATTTATAGCTTGTTGCTTTCCATTTCAAAGTATATATTATTGAACAGACCAGATGATGAATTTTTGATGAATTTTTGAAACAGAAGTCAGACATAGAAGCACTGGTTAAGTAAATTGTACCTATAAATAACTTCATAACATGGCCAAATATACAGTAAAATGAAGTTTGCGTAAATATCGCTTGATCCAAGGCCTGTGTTTCCTCTCACTAACATAAATCTCATTAGTCACAGACTCACTGGGTATGATATTTTCAGTCTTTGCTGCCTGGGCCAGTAAATGTTTCCCACATGGTTGTGATATTTCTTGTACAAACAGAGGATTAATGTCAGTTGCTACAAGTGTGGTGTTCCAGGACATTTTAAAGGGCAGGACTGCTGCTGGTCTTCATCCATGTGCTAGCTCTCTGGAAAGGGATGGTGGTCTCCAATGACACATGCCTTCTGAGAAGTTACAGGCAATCACAGGCCCTTAGTTACGAATTTAGAGATTTCAATGTTTATATTTCAAGAAATTCTGTGTAACCTGAAGTAGTCAGGGAAGAAGTGAGCAATTCCCCATTTCCTATACAGAAAGAAATCCCAGACCATCAATGTTATTAGAGAAAGAAATTAAGCATTGAGAGAAGTGATAGATCTTTAAAATTTCTCTATCAGCTAAAATCTGGTTGGAAAAGAAAACTGACTTTTCCTTTTGCTATATCCTCCCTAGTTTTATAGCTTGTATGTACATACAAATCTCTGAAATAATTAGTTTATCTCTCCAGTTACAAAGAAAGTGTACAGTTTTAGGCTTTGCTCAGACTGCCAATTTCTTTAAGAAGCAGCTGAAAATATATCTGGCAGAAGTAGAAAGAACCAAAAAAATCTAATGAAATAATCAGTTCAGATGAACTCTAATTTTGTTTAATTTTTGTCTAATTTTGAATCCAACATTTTGGTAAGTGGAAATTTACCCAAATAAGCTTCCTCACAGTATAAAGCTTGACCGGGATTATGCACATGGCACCTAGAACTTTCTGCTGTAAGTCATCTCTGTATCCCTCAGCATATTGATGTTTATTTTTAATTGGTTTGTTTCCCCCCCCCCCCCAAGAGTCAAAAATGCAATGTATGCAAAAGTGGCAGGAAATTGTTTAGCTCTGTGATGGTTTGATATGTTGCAATTGATGGTAATTCTGCAGAGTTCACAAGAAGAAAACAATGTTTGTTCAGTATGTGTCTTTCCTACCCTACACATAATCCTTTCCCCCTAATATTTAATCCTGCATGAAAGGAAAACCATGAAAAAATACTGAAAGGAAATACTGGTAAATTACATTAGACTTAATACCAACCATTTTATGAGCTTCAAATCCTTGCTCCCCATCCAGAAAGATATCTGGCTGTTTTGAGTCTTACAGTGTCAAAAAGAAATGTTGCTCTGTTGCTTTCTCTATTCTACGTTCTCTTCTGCTGTCATAATTTTCTTCACCATCCTCTTTCAATATGATTTTCAAACCTTATTCACATCACTTTGTGTGAATGAAAGAGCATCCCAAATTTGTCCCAAGTTCCGTCACCTTCATATTAAAATCCTCTTGTTTCTTCTCAGAGCCTTCCATTTTGGTCTCAGCACCTAAAAATCCAGAATCTTAGCAGTTCTTTTGGTCATAATTTGAAATACATTGATTTCCCTGAGAGTCATTAACTTCTTAAATGCTCACTAACTTGAAGGGATCCCTGATCTTCATGCAAATTGTACTGTCCTTCCAGTAGAAGGACTATTGGCGTATTAACACGACTTATGTTAACTGTCTCTTCCGTATTTGGGTTGCCCTGTTCTGCACTTCTATAGAGACAGATGTTTAGTGGCATATGAGGCATATTCCACCTCGGAGGTGTTGACTACAGGTGGTGAGAAAGTGAGTTTAGGGAAAATACATACTTCAGCTACTCAGTTTTTTCATGTCTTTTTTTTTTTTTTTTTTTTACAGACAACATAATTGAGATGTACAACCCATGTTCTCTGTTCTGTGTGCATCTTCAGTGTTCCTTTAAACTTTGTGGTTATCAGGGGACTAAGACAGGGACAGCTGGACCATTTATGGGATAAGCCGCAGAAATTAGATGAATGTGTAAGAACTACAAGTGTTTCAGTAACCATTTTTGCAACAAGTTATTCACCAGAGTCTCACTACACCATTCAAACCTTTTACCTCTTGTGTATACTGCTGCTAGGCTTTTAGGAAAACCATAAAGTAATGGTCCCACTGGAGAGCAAGGTCATCAAAAAAAAGCTTAAAAGATTGATCTAAAATCTTGTTGCATTTAGCTAATGGTGATAACTACCACGTTTTAATTTGCAAACATATGAACAAAGTCCTGAACTCCAATCAAATTAGAAGAAATAAAAGAATGTGTTTAGTACTCTGATTTTTTTAAATCAGAGAGGTAGGAGGCAGAAGAACAGAAGAAATACTGCAAGTCAGTCAGAAATCTGTTTTGTTTTTTGTTTTTTTTTTTTTTTTTTTTTTTTTTTTTTCTTTCTTTCTTAAGCATCAAACTCAAAAAAAAAAAAAGAGGATTTATTAAACTACCCAAAGGCACATGATTCTTGGTCAACTAAGACCAAATACAACCTATTTTTCTCCAGATTTGCCTGAATTTTGAAGTAGATACATGCTGCATTTCAACAGTACTGTGTAGTTCTGTGTGTAGTTCTGTCACTTTAACTGGAGAGAGCCACTGCGTAAGCAGTTATATGTATGCTGAAATCCTTGTAGATGTCTCTATAAATAGCCTCCCTTGGAAAAAAAAAATTTTGCTTGAGCACAATTGATTTTCATGAAGGATACCAGACACAGTAGTTGCCTGTAAACATTCAATGTTCAGTAGCTATTGTCTCTTTCCTGAAAAATTTAGCATTTGCAGACACTGGGATTAGGAAATAACTTCTGCCACAGACCTCACAGTAACAATTAGTAAAAATTTATTTCAAATATTAACCTTTCAAATTTATCTATGCAGACATAGCCAGGATGTTATGAACTCCAGCCACAAATTAATGACAAATTAATGTAGGGGTTTTGCCATCAATCTTACTTATTTCTTATCCAAGAGCTAGGATCTTAATTCAGAATCCATTTCAATCAATAGAATGAAATTCACTAGCTTCAGCTGCCTACAGATCATAGTTGTATCATTAAGTATATAATCTCTCTAGTCACTAGAAATCTTAAATTGTCTTAGAATACATTAGTTTACAATAACAGAACATAGGGTATATGTTACCAGTGAGAAAAGGAAAAAAAATATACAATCTGTATACAGTTTAAGTAGAATAAACATGTAAATATCATAAGAAGATTGATTTTCTAGCTAACAAAAAGCACTTATTTGGATCAGTAGTCTAGGAAAATAACAGGCTGCACAGGATAAGTGATACAAGCTACTTTTTGGTTTTCATGCTAGAAATTCTGTTGCCAAGCTATACCTTTAACTGTAAGTACCATAGTCTTAAACATGCTCTGACTGAATCTACAGACATAATTTCTAATAATGTCAAAAGGATGGGTATGGTGTGAAATAGATCATATATAACATTAATGCCTCAGGAAAAAAAAAAAATAAACAACATAGTAAATTGTTGAGTACACTAAAGAAATCACATCAGTCTTAGATCAAATCCCTCTGCTTTATGAAGTTTTCTGAGGCATTATTCCTGGATTTCATCCGACAAAAGTGGATTGATAAAATTTTAAATACCAAGGTATATGCTATAATCTGCGTCTGGATAGGCAGACAGGTGCCTACACACATGCACACACATAATAATGCTATGAGCAATATACAGAGTAGAGTGAAGATGTTTGGCAGACACTTTAAACACCAAGAATTTTCTCATGAGGGAATCAGCTGCTACTAACTGAAGAACATGTTTGGCATTGAATTCCTTCAAAGTTACAATAAAATCCAGAATGAAGGTGAACATTAAGGTTATAATAAAAACGTAACACTTTATTTAAAGTTGTATTTTTTTTTTTTAAAAATAACTCATGTTAAGAAAACATAAGCTCATAGCACTTTTAATATTTGCTACAATACTGCTTTTAATATTCAAGCAGGCAAGATCATGGCCAAAGCTGTCTGTGACATTTCTTTCATCTACTCCTTTCAATATGATTTTTCCCTACCAATAGATTGCACCTTTCCTTCACCAGAAGTTAGATATTCCTGGGTTTAGAACAAGGGAAGCAAAGAAAAACAAGAAACAGTTTCTTGTTGAATCTCCTATGCATTTATGTACAGAGTATTAATTGTTGAGTTTGAGGCAATTGCGAATTTTAGTGCAAGAAAATAAAATAAAATTGTAGCAATCTGAAAAATTCAGGGATTTCTATTAGCCCAACGAAAGAGAACAGCACTAGAAAACAGTGGAGTTTTCTGGTCCGGGACAAGAAATCCCACCCAACCAAACAAACAGAAAACCCCAACTATTGACATTTTATGTATGCTATTGAACTGGAAAGAAATTAGGCAAATGCTAAATACTGCTGCTTCCTACTGTTTCATTTTCCCATCAGCAATAAAATTAATTTTCCAAAAGCAATCCCAGAAATGCCAAGGAATAATTATCTCTGGATACATAGCCCAAAAAACCCTACAACTCCCTCTGCCTCCTCAGAAAAACAGAACAAAACCAAAGAAAACAATAAACCCAGAATTGATTGAAAAAAATAGAAATGTAACACCTGTAATATTCTGATGATTCCACTCTGAAAGTCAAATTTTTACTCGTAGATGATTCAAGTAATTCATTTTCCAAACCCTCATTTCTACTCCTTTCCAATCCCATTTCATCTAGAAATGGGAAAATGGAAGCAGAGATTTTAATTTGTAGTAGGTCCCTTTTCATGGTGTCCGATAGGTAAAGGTAATACTAGATGTCTGAAGGTTTCTTTTAGTTTAATATGGTGTCCAAGACTGTTTTTCCCCACTGTTAGCTCAGTGTTCTTCTGAAGAAGTTCTGAATCACCCAAAATACTCATTTGAGACAGTAAAATATGTTCTCTCCCTAACTTTAGCTAGTTCCTTTGCAGAACAGTTTAATGTTCTTTTAAATTCAGAGAAAGACAATTTATACCACAGCCAGATATTCAGTCACAGAGAAAGCAAAAGCCATGGATAATGCCATAAAACTAGTACAATTGATTTCTGGGGATAATTAGTTCAAATTAAAATAAATTATGTGCTTTCTGGAAGAATCTGAATTCTGATTTTATTGTTTTCCTTTTACTATATGCTATCCAGAGAAACATTTTTCCTGAAAATTATTCTTATTGTACAGAGAGACATAAGAAATAAGTGATAATGAGCAATCTGCTTTAGCTTTGTGAGTATAAAAGATTGAGGGAGAGATATTTCTAATAGATACCAGAAATTGATTAAATGAAGGTAAGGTCAAACCTCCAAATATGAATCTAATTTTAGCTCCTACAAGAAACATCGAGCTTTTCCAGGCATGTGTTTCAGGAAAGCTTACAATATGTGTGGTCTACTTCATATAAATAAAAAGCGTGCTTGATAACAAATGCTGTATTTAAATATCCAATTCTTTAGGTACTAAAGTCTAGGCTGTAGAAAATCAAGGAATATATTAAAATACAGAAGAGCAGAACTCACTTCACTACTAGAAATGACATATCAGGGTAACTTGTGCTCATTAGTAACAACGAGACTAGTCAAGGTCAAACTGCTCTGGCTAGTAGAACTTAGAGGTCCAGTAAAGTAGATATTTAAAAAGAAAAAACACCATACCCACCCCAGTTTCTAAATACACATGCCTAAACCCAAGTTGTATTAGCATACCTGAAACAAGAGAGGTTTCCCAGCAAAACATTATTCAGAACTGTAATCAGGGCAACCAAGGAAGAACCCAACCATCCTCTGCTATAGCTAAATAACTGTGGGGAGAAAAAGTTCCCCACCTGACAACAATCTGCTGGATTACCATCCTGCCTCACCTGTGGGCAAGGGCATACCCACTGACTAGTTTCAACCACACAGACAGATGCTGGCCAGCTTGCTTCCTCTGGAAGGAGACAGCAGTTCTACCTCTGCGTGGCTTCGCAGAAAAGCTAATGAAAGCACATTAGGAGGAGCATCGCTTTATTGGGCTGATTACAGTCCTCAACCAAAGGATGGCCACTTTGGAGCTCTTGCTAATGTGGCAAAAGAACTCCACCTGACCTAACAACCGCATAACTAATTCTACAGTTGTACTGGCTATGTCATATAGACTATCAAATAGGCATAGTTAAAAAGACAGACATTGAAACAAAAAATACTAACCAAAGTATAGGGACTGTTCCCTTCTAAATACCAAACTGAAGCTTTTAGTCAGCACTTACATTTGTTTTTGCTTCAAAATGGGCTGAGAGCTATGTTATGAAATATTTACATTTTACACAAAGCTGATCTTTAATCAGCTTTGAGCTGAGCACTTGCAATCCCAACTGCCTTCAGCAAGAGCTGTGATTGCCAGCACATCTGAAAGTCATTTTAGGAGCATAAAAGAAAATAAAAAGAGAACTGTAGCTTGATAGTCTATAGAGTCCATTTTGTGGCCCACAGCAGCTGTACAGCTGATGTAAGCCCCTGGGCTGTAATTCCCCAGCACCCCTGTCCTGCAGCGGCACACCGAGGCACGTGGCCACCCTCCAGCCAGCCGCCCGGGCACAGCTCTGGGGTGCAAGCAGGGACACCTCCATGCCACAGCATTTAAATCTTCTTGCGGCAGCTGTGGACACGCCAGCACCGCTGGGAAGGCAGCCATCAGCCTATGGAAGTGACTGTGCAAAACCTCACAGTGTTTGGTTTGACCCAAAGGGCACAATTTATATCCCTTCCCTGAAAGAGTGTAATTCCTGAGCTCCAGTATGGGCTGAAGAGATCTGTGAGGCACATGCAGTAGTAGCATATACACAACGCAGCCTCATCAGAAAATATACATATTGACAGAATGATGATGGCTTCTAGGAATTTGAGAACTTGGAAATCAAATATCCTTCAGAAAGTCATGAGGGTAAAATACAACTGTTTAATAAAACAATTGTCTTTAATGTTGAAGTACAAATATTTTAATAGGCATGCAGGTTCCATGTACTAAACATATTAATTGAATTAGTTTATTAATTTAATTCTGTTATTTTCTTTATCCAGTGTATCTCATGATTTTAGATCCAAAGACAGGACTACAAATAACAGTAGACATTTGACAGAATTCTGATTTCTAGAACAACAAAAAAAAAATTACTTATTTGGAAATGTTTTCTCCTTCTATGACCCGTGTGAGATAAGATTATATTAAAAAAAAAATTGTTTTACTTGCATCAAACAATAAAACAAGGACTAAACAAGTTCTGAATAGAGAAGTGAAACAAATAAAAAGGAAGAGGAATACTTTTCACTGATGATGCAAAAGAGTGCAACATTTGTATGACATATCCTGGTTTGAATCAGAGCAGAGCTGGAGACCTTCTCAGGGCTGAGAGTCAGACACTGGGACATGCAGTTGGCCAGCCCTGCAGTGGGAGTTCCCCTTTTGCACCATGCCAGGGACATCAAGTTTTGAAACTCAAGGGTATACCACAAATAAAAAAATATAAATAATTCTAGCCTATTAGCCAGTAAAACATTCCACATGTGGGTACAGGTAGACTAGTAGATGCATACTTTGTATAGCATTTGCTTAATCAATCCAAGGGTGTAGTTAGCTCTTCAGGTAGAACTGAAACAAACCTCACGTGGGCCTGTTGAGCTCTGTCCCAGAGAAGATTAACTGGGTGGATCAGCTGAAGAGTTAAAGGGAATCAAGGGGGTTAGCAATGAACCAAATAATAGGGGAAAGGTTCTTAGGTTACTGTTTTGCTTAGGGAAAACATTTTGGTTATTATTTTTCTCTCTGATTTCTCCCCTAAAATAGACACCAAAGAATGGATGTAACTTGATGGAAGATTCTGTACAAATAGGACTGGAGTATAAATACTTTTATCGCTGGTGGTAAACATGCATATTGCCCAGATTCAATTTTGCACAACTGTGCTGGGTAGAAACCATGCTACTGACAGATTTCTCAGATTTCTATTTTATTGGAAGGATTTATAGATTTATAGAGTTATTTGAAAAAAAAAAAAAAAAAGAAATAAATATAAATTCAGGTTAACTTAAGATGAAAAATTAATGAAAAAAAATTGATTGGTGTTCAGCATAACCAAAGAGTTAATAAACCAGAATGATGTAAATTAAATTGAAATCCTTTTTATTGAGAGTCAGAGCAGCCTATACACTTTCTACACTTCTCTCTAAGTCCCTGACTTGTTTGAAAAACATACCCTAACTTCTCTTTCGTTGGGTCATCTTCTTGTTGTCTATAATTTTTCAAACATAAAATACCTTTGTATATGAAAAATTTGGTGTCAGATAAGAATAAAATAACATTTAATAATTAAAGAGCTTATCCAAACTAGATTTTTTATGTAGACCTGAAAACCAAAGGTCTGCATTTACCAGGATTATGAACTGTGTCTTCTTCCTACTAGGTCTCCATAGAAACTCATTTAGAAATGTTTGTCTAGCAGTTAGTAAGCTAGGGATTTAAACTGTGGAGTCTGCAAAAAACCTGTCTTAGTGAAAACAGTTATAATTGTGTAGAATGTTAAGATTTCAGATTTCAGTCTCTTGAGAAATAGCAGGCTTCAGGGGACAGTTCAGAAATTTAGAAAGGTGATAATGTACTCCAGGGAAATCAATAGTGTAATTTCCAAACTACATAGTTCTCTCATTAAACTTGATGTATGATACGCATATAATTACATGAATACACATGAAAGACACTAAATCAAGGTGAGAGGGACATCGAACAAGGTTGTAGTTCTGTAGCACACAGGAAAGACCAAGTAACTATTTAATATTACTGTTCATCTTATTTAAAGAAATTTAATGAATATGTAATGGGTCACTACTGAAGGGATAGTCGAAGAAAATGTCTATGAACAATGTTCCAAAGTAGAAGAGAGCTGGGCAAGGACAAAAGACTTTATATTTGGTGTAAAGACAATGAAATTACCACTGAAATGTCTTAGACCTGTTTTACGCATCAGGGAGTGCCTTACTTTAGAACTCCTGAACTGGGACTGGTTCACCAAACACCCCAAATCCAAACACCCCAAAAGCCTCTCAAACAGAACGTAGACAGATTCTAGTCCTAAATAAACCAAATAGGCAGTTCTGACTGTCCTGAGGTGAGTGTCCCGGGAAAGTAGATGGGTGCCTTGAGGGGCCCAGGGGTGCTTAAGGTTGGTATTTGCATTTCCTCAGAAGAAGGTGAGAGGTGCACTGCAGGATACCTTTTCCTGGGTGAGTTTACTAAGCCCTATGTGGAGGGTAATGGCAGGAGAACCGCTTTCACTGTCTGTTTTTTATTGTTAATTTGAGTTCACGTTGTTTGACAATTGCCTGGGTGCTTGCTTGAATAGGATGTTGGTTCTCAGTGCTTGGAGCTGTCAACCTGAACCTGGATTCAATGTTTAGATTTGGAGAGGGGGTGACATTTCAGACTTTTATTAGACATTGTCTTTTTGTCAGTTGTGTGATGTCAATATGATTTCTCGGGCTGCCATGCTGCCCACCACACTGCATAGGGAAACTGAAGCATAGAGCAAAGTTATTAATAATCTAGATGCCCAAATCTAGGCTTTTGTTTTCATATTCAGGATTGGGCCTATAAAACCAGCAGTCAAGTTCTAGACTTACAACACTGCCAGAAGTTGCAATTTTGCATGCAGAGCTACCATACTTCTCCTGACACCTCCCTGGCAGGTACAGCAGTGGAGGAAGCAGTGGCTGTCTTTGCTTGTAAAGTCAGAGTAGAGTGGAAACAAGGTGGGTACCAGTCTGGCAGAGTTACATAGAAGAAATAGCCTGGGTGAAAAATTTTCTAATTCCAATTTCCCACTCCCCTAGACAAATGAATATAACATAAGCTTGTGCCCTTATACAAGGTAAAAGCAATATAATATCCTGGTTATAACAAAGGAGTATACACATTACGCTCTGAAAATACTCACAAATTTAAGCTGCTACCCCTGACAGTGGACGTAGTGGTTAACAGCATCTGATTCTGCACACTTCATATAGGCTCTGCATCATAGGTTAACACACCCATACAGGTTTGCAGGCTTATTAAGATCTTCAAGCCAAAAAGCTTCTAAATCTCCAACCCTCTTTAAATATCCTGTGGTATTTGATGCTTGAAAAAATACAGAAGTCAGGGAATTCTGCATGTACCATAATGGTATTACTGGGTTTAGCAGAAATTTCAAGTTTCTGGAATCATTTACTGTCTCATAATGTAAAAACAGTAAACTACATTTCTCTTTTAGTTGCAAAAAGACAATTTTCTTTCCTTCATTTTACTTTTAAATATATCCATAAAATGAAGCACTGTGGATGTGCTGCACACTTACACGAATACAGAGAAAATTCATTTTTGTGCAGACATATTTTTTTTGATATATGCAACATTCTTCAGCACTTTAGCCATGATTTTCTCTATTACCTTACTATTTTAAGGAGCAATTTAGGTGAAAAGATGATGGACTGTTTAAAGTCTTTAACCTGAGAATCTTGCCATTAAAATCTAATATTATAAGCATGATGAATATAATAATAGATAATAACTAAACTTAATAAAACTTCTGGGTTTACATTTGAAATAATCTGGTAGCTCACAAGTCAGTATACCTGTAATGTAGAAAGTTGCACCTGATTCTGGCACTTACTAAAAGCCTCTCCACTGGCTTCAATGAGTTCTGCAATAGTTCCTAATTTTGCAATTCTGGTTTCAGTGGTATAACAGTACTTGTAAAGGTGGCTGAAATAATAACTAAATATGAGTTCTCTAAGTTCTTTCCTTCTAAAAACAACATTCTTTACCTAAGCTGACCATTGTGCCCCATCTGCTAAAGTTAAGAGAATTAGACAACCACAGTCACAGTACAGCAAAAAGATAGGTGTATGTCTTATTTCATAAGACATACATAAGACTCATTGATAACCGCCAAAGCAGTGATTTTATTGCAGTATTGTTATACTGACTATTTTTCTTGAAAACTGACTTTGGACAATTTTACTTCCAACCTCATTTTTCAATGCGATCACTGTCACAGTGTATCTCTTGGGGCCAGACATTTTTCAGTGGACCTTGGGCAGATCATCAACTAAATTTTTCTCAGATTTACAATCTCAGAACTAAAGATAGCTTTCTTCAACCTTTGCCAGATGTAAATGGCACATTATTTCTTCAACCTTATATCATTGCCTATCCATTCTGTGATCCTTCTTTCTTTCTGTTTAACCATGCATGGTGATATATTTTGGCTGAAATTTTGCATAATAAAAAATGGAAATTGTAGCTGCAGACACTCCTTTAGAACAGAATGTTGGGAAAGTACAAGAAATAGTTCGTGTGCTAAGTAGGGAACATGTCCTGCAACACAGTGTTTACCCTGAAGCCAGAGCTTCTTGCAACATGGAATTTGCCTGATGCTGGGTGGCTGTAACAGGAGAGGGAGTGCTACAGCAATGTATCCTATAAATTCTCCCTTGCTGGAAGAAGGCAGACTGTGGGCTTTGTTTTAAGCAATTTGCATCAAAAGGGAGTAGGAGGGGAAATGTTCCAGAGCTCAAGAGAAAAAAAAAATGTGGGAGTTCCTTTCCCCATGTTTACTTACAATGGCACTGGCATACTACATTTAAGGTGGCCAAATGAAGACGTGTGTTTTCCTTAGTGTTTTATATTGATCTGGTTATAAAAATTTGTAAAACAAAACTTTAGCATTGGTGCTTCAAGTCAAAAGAAAATGGAAATGAAAAGATAACAGGATCAGCCCTTTTTTTCTCTGATCCTTCAAGACTCCAGGATACTTGCTCTCTGGGCCAAAGTCGCAGTGATGGGTAGTACAGTTCCAGTAATATACAGTAACATGATTGCACCAAGTAAGCCAACAGCGGATTTTTCTCCAAGTTAGGATACAAGATCATTAACCCTAGTCTACAAACAGGGTTTACTTTCAGAGTTTATCCTGATTATTTACACTTTGCACTGCTACACATACTCTGTTCAACTTTTATTTAAATTATACATTGATTTTTATTTTTTCTGTTCTGTTTTCTTCTGCAGCCATTAAAGGGGGCTCTAAATGGACACATTGCTGGGAAAATATGTCAACAGAAAAGAAATAGGAACAAGTCTGTGCAATCAGTCAGATTACAGACATGGGCTTATTACTAAAAGGTGTCACTAGAAAGCACTGGGAAAGGTATGTCATGCTTCACAGATTCTGAGCTGCAACACAGCTTCTGAGCTTAATTTTTGTTTCTGATGCACAAGAAGTGATCTGAGCTGACTGTGCTGACTATTTGCAATGTGCTATGCTTCCTCTGCACTGATTGTATTACAGGTTTTATTCACTAAGAACTAGGCTGAGCAATCGGCATGACTGCAGCAAAAGATATTATCAGGTACTGGGGAATAGTGAGAACATCTGAGAAGAACCAGTCAGAAATCAACTGTGTGAAAAAGTATGTGCAGTATATCCATTAGTTCAATTACACACACACATACCTCCATTAGAATAACACTACTATAACTATATGGTCAAAGACTTGCTAGTTAAGAACTGTCATAATCAAGGATGCCTCATCACCCATAATTAATTTCCTTTCAAATATACATCAGGACATGTTCACATAGTACTTTTTTTCCACAGAACACCTGCCTCCTCCTGTGCACAAAATTTGTAATGCTCATTTAATGACCAGTTATTTAATATTTTTATGTTCATTTCTAGAGCTTACATAATTTTCAAATTGTATTTTGAAGACGTAATTATTAATTGACTGTGTTTGTCCTTGGCAAACATCACTTAAGGATCGTGGTGTTCAAGCCTTGGGAGCTGTGGGGATCAGAGTCTGCTCTGAAGGTCCTCAGCTTAGTTGAAGTCAGCACGTCAGTAGTAGGTAGGACGGGATCTCATCCGCAAGCTCTCAGCTGGGCCACACACTCACTGCAGGCACCACCAGGTAGGTGTTAGCAAATGAATCTTTTCAAGATCCTTTTGAGGTGACAGCATGCTGTTGTTGTTCTACACGTAGATGGAAGATTACTAAACTACAGAGATCAAAATTAACTTGGATGCTCAACTTGAAACATAATTGGCTCCAATATTTTCCCTTTAAATAAGCAGGGAATGTCCATACTCTTAAAATATGAAGCACAGTTTCCATTGGCATGAATAGGAAGTTATGCATGTTAAGCACTTCTGCAATTCAGACTCCAGGCAGAGGAAATTTAAAGTGTAATTTTTCCATTTCTAACTGGTACAGAAATCACTCACAGCATCTGCAAGAAATGAAGTAGGAGTATGATATGTGACAGTCACCTTAATTATAAAACCCCAATTTAACCCCGGAGCAGGTATTTCACATACACTAAATAAGATGAACATATTATGGGTTTTTCTTTAATTTCTTTTCCTTAAAGGGTGCTTTGCAAAGTCTTTGTACAAGTGGATTCAGCTGTGGTTGGAGAGGGGCTAAAAGCTCAAGATAAGGGTGCATTCACCTGGTGCTTCATCTATCTGAACAAAGTTAATCACTCATCTGCTTTTCTACTTTACTCGTTTCCCTGAAGAAATATATGCCTCCTGGCTTAAATTTTCTCTGTAGACAAACTTACTTCTGGTGATTCCTAGGCAGACTGTAAAAATAAGTGTCATCTTACGGTAACTCTGAATGTCACATAATTCACCAGCAGAGTAGTAGTCTTTAGAGTCATGTCAAATTCTACCACTTGAGAAATTAAAGTAATTGGTAACAACAGTAGTTTATCACCAGAGGATCCAATAGGTGTTTAATGGAAGATAAAATAGTGACAATTAGGAATCATGGGTTCCATATCAAACTCCAGAGAGTATGCGCTCTAGCAGGTACAAATTATTTGATTCTTTCCCTTAGCATTAATAAATTATACTTTTACCTGCCCTGCCCCCTTAGGTCCTTTGTTCCAGTCCCATTTCTACTTGCTTATCCTGTCCAATTCTTCTCAAGCTTTCTAGTTTGTCCCAATTTCAGTATGTTGCAGAAATCAAAATGCAAGATGATGAATTACTGGATGAATGTTTGTGTCTTGATAGATACGTCCTTACTAATCTTAGTTGAAAGGTATCCAGAAGACTTAGTTATAAACTTCTGTATGGGTTCACAGGCATAATGAATCAAAGTCAATACCTAATTATAAACTGGTATAGCAAACAGGGTAGTGCTTAGCAAAAAGCAAAGTTGCAGAGAAAGCTTGGAAAAGAAAATGTAAGACATCTGTTTTGGCTGTGTTGAACTGACAGAAATGGGGATACAAACCAAAAGAGACTGATATTTTTATTTGGATAGAAGGGTTCTACATAGCGTGCATCAGTATCAGGAGAGCAATTTAATTTGTATTCACAGAATTGGGTCTATGGGGGGAAATAAAATGCGTCAAAGGACTTGGGACATGTTGAAGCCCTGACAGAAGGAGGACAGCTGAAAGTTATGGAGAGGGAGGGCAGAAAAAGATCAGCTGGATCCAGGGAAAACACGTCAGAAGTGGGGGAGTGTGAGGCATGGCTGGTAGCCCTTCCAGAGGGGGCAGTTCTGCATTTTGTCTGTGAAGAAGCCATAACAGACATTGCCAATTTGAAAGTGGGCAAGGAAGTCAACAGTGAAGTTGACTGACCTCTGAAGAGTCAGAACTCTGTAGGCTGATGTCAGACATGAACAGGAGTTACCAAGAGAGGGGCTGCTAGAAACTTGAGAAAAGAGAGCAATGTTACTGGGTGCTGTTCGGAAGTTCAATGTCTTCCCAGCTGGTGAGCAGGGAGCAGAGGGAAAGGAGAAAAGGTTCAGTAAGAGAAGGAAGTTGTAGCGTTTCTTTTCTGAAATGGCTGCTCTGTATTTCCTGAAGATTACCCTGAGGTGTAGAGTACAGAATCTTGACCAAATAAGAAAAGGAAATTGGTATATTGGACTATCTGGCACATTTTTTCATGTAGAGAATTGTCCCATTTTGACATTTATGGAAATTTTGATTCATTTATTTCCAAACTCACTTTTAAAAAATAACTTATATTTTAATACAGATCATGTTTTTAAAATGTTTTAATAGTAAAATGTTTAGACTTTATTGTAACAAAGAAATATGATTCCCCCAAATGTTTTTAATGATGTTTTTGAAAGGGTGTTTTATAGCTCATTTTAATTCCATTTCATAATGGAAAAAGAAAAAGAAAATTTCAGCATTTCCTGAAGAATGGAATTATTCCCTTCTGACTTATTTCTCTGCTACTTCAAAAGGCATTGTGCAACTTGGACTGGAAAGAGGAACACTGAACTAATTAAAGATAAAATGACAACAGCAAGAATTAAACAAACAAAACCAAAGCAAATGCATATAGAAAACAGTCCAGGAAAAGCCCAAAGGAATTATTAATGCCATCATTCATTCAAGCAATCAAGATAAATGACGTCAAGTTTTCAGACTGCTGCTTGGGAAAAACAGCAAATGTAAAATACAGATTTAATGTCCCACCCAAGACAATATAAATACAGAAATAACTAGTTCTTACAAAACTGACAATAATATTTCCACCTCCTCTATCCCTCTGCTTTCTATATATTTCCTTATTGTATCCTCATCCCTGTTTCAGTCACAGTCATTCCAGTTACATAATTTTGGTAGAAAAGCAAATGATAAAATGCTGCTGCTATTTAGTGATAAATATCAATAAATTCAGAAATAAAATAATCCCAGACTTTTCAGTGTTGCTGTTGAAAGCTATTTCTGAAACAGTAATTTCTGAGTGAAATGATAGAAGGCTTAGGGAGAACTAAAAAAAAGTAGAAGGTTTTAGTTAATTGTGTTACAGATTCACTCATCTAAAGTAAGGAACTTGATATGTAGTTTCAAACACAGATGAACCATTTTCAGTAAATATATCCCATAAATAGGTATGGAAGATGACCTATACAATAGTATTTAAATGGCTAAAACACCTCTGTTAGACTCTATGAAGTACAAAGAAGAGCATACTTTACTGTGGAAAGGTAACACAAAACATCAAGCATAAATCCATTGAGGCAGAAAGAGATGTCAATTATAGATTAGTATATTTTTACAGTATTCTATACAATTTCCATCAAATTCTTTGTACAGTACCTATGAACATCCCAGAAAAGTGGATCAAGGGAAAGTATTATTAAAGTCATTATTTTGACTACCTGACTTTAGGACTAATACACAAAGGTACCACTAACAACAGTATCTCTAAGAGGAAGAGGACACAGAGATGGGAAAGACAGAAGAAATGGCGTGTTACAAGCAGGAAATACAGACAGGCCTGGTTGCAAAAGAGAATTGAAATTGGTGGAGGTGAGAACTTAGAAATTCCAATGCAAAGATCAAGGATGGCAATTTTACCCTGGAGTTAGGGCAGAGCTGGTGAGCATTTAAAGAACACCAGCACTGAAGGAAATGATTCAGGAGCTTCAAAGGTCTCACAAAACCATTCCAGAAGCTTATCATTGAATTTTCCTTTCTCATCTCATCTTCCTAAATTGTAAGACTCTCTATTCAGTATCATTTCTGTTTATTTCCTATAATTCTATAGTGTATATGAGCAAAGGATGAATGTTACTAACATTTCCACAATGACACTGCAGATATCTGGAGTGTTAACTTGGCAACTCAGCATCTACCAGGTGCCAAATCATTTATCTCAGCTTCTATAGCAGCATGTATTTGATGTAATGTATTTTCTACATAGCAATTTAGGGATTTAGAGAGGAAGGAAATTAAGCTGTATGAAGAGAAAATGAAATACGTATCACAGACCAAATATCAGAAAAGCAAATACTGAGTAATTATGATAAAACAAAACACTCATGGATGGGTAGCACACATAGATGAAGGGAGCAGGGATAAAAAATGGTTGCAAAACAAATAGTGAGAAGCATAATTGGAAAAATACTAACAAAATAAAATACTGGAACTGAGGTTTACCACTATGGCAGGCTCCAGTGTAGCCTTGACGTGCTCATCTTGGGAGGTCTTATTCAGGGAAGTGCTTTATTTTTCTAATTCTGTACTTTTTTTGGCTCCAGTATAATGATTTGGGCATGTACAACTCGGCTCTAGAGCAGCACACGGTGTTGCTGACCAAGAGCCAGAGCCACAGCATGATCCTTCACCGCCACTCAGTTCTGGGTGCAAAGTAACCGCATAGCCGTGAAAAAAAGTGGGGTCAGGGATCTGTTCACTTCCTTGCCCCTGGAAGAAAGGAAGTAGAAGTTAGCAAGCAGGCTCAAGTAGAGACTAGCAGCCCTTCAGAAGTTGCTCTTTCACTCTCCATCTCTGACTGTTCTGTTAACCAAGAGACATACACGCTACCTGGGGTTTTGCAAAGCCTGTTATTTTCATATGCAGGTGTAAAGCCAAAGCCTTTCACTCCCAGGGCTTTAGCCTACATCAAATGAACTTCAACTGTAGCTACCATGAGGATATGTTACTGGGTTTTTTTTGTAGCATGTTGGTCTTCTCCTCAAAGACCCTTGGTGCTATACAGTCATTTGTGTTATCAGTTCCTCAGTTCTAGCTTCAGGGATGGGATTTTTGCCAGAGCAGGATCCCACAATATGAGAAGTTTTTGTCTGAGGGAGAGCTCTTCTGATCTATGCCTACCCCATTGGCTCATGTCCTGGCGAAGGGTTGTTCAGTTCTCCTATTATCTGCTGCTTAGTGAGACTTCCTTCAGCAGCTGGAACTGAATTTGCTCTCTTTTCTCCCTTCCCCGAGCCATAAAGGCTCCTCTTCTTTGCCCTCCCATGGCTTGTCTGCTGCTTTATGAGAGGATGCTGATGGATCTCATGAAGCGGTTTGACTGGAAGATTAATTGCTGATTTAGGGACTTGTAGATGTGGATGGCAAGAGTTTCTTCAAAACTAGGGACCTAAAAATCATCTTGCTCAAATTCTCTCCAGAAATGGACCATATTAAATGTACCTCACAGTGGCAATTGGTAAGGGAAAACTAAATATTAGCTGAGATATTATAATGCCATAATCTTAATTTAAAATACCTAATGACTTGGAAAGCAGATGTAATCCTGTACTTCTGTTTGTTTTGTTTTGTTTTGTTTTATTGTTTGTTTGTTTTTTTTTTTGTTTTTCTCTTTTCCAGTCTAACTCATAATAATTTGCTTACTGAGACTGGAAAGATGGAGATGCATAAAATAAAAAAGACATGATGATATTTAAAAAGGCTGATCTCCTTTGCATACAATTTATTTACAGTGCATGCAGAAAGAAGGAATTTCTCCTCCACAGACTGACTCAGAGGACATGCTTTGGAGGAGTATTGTTCTCTGCTCCCAAAAGTATGATCAATCTATATAAAAACTTAGATAGGCAAAAAATAGCAGAGAGAAAAACAAAATAATTATGACACTCCTATATATTCCAGTATAACTTTTGAGGTGAAAAGTAGCTTCTGGATTGAGGAGAAGTAAAAAGCAGGTAAAATCTTGCCAGACTCCACCCTTTTAAGAAATGTCTTTTAATAAGTAAGCGTGCAATAGTGACTGCAACAACTTAATTGGAAGACTTTGCCTGCTAAAAGTGAACATCAAGAATTTGACACAGTGAGAATATTATTTTGTCTCATGTTTTTCTACGTATCAAAACAATATGGTTTTAGAAGAAAAAGGTAACAGAAGATTTACTCCTGTAATAAAGCTATTTCTAAGGAACACTACAGCTGCAAAAAATAATTTAGAGAGAGAGGAAAGAATGAACAGTTATTAGGATAATTAATCAATCTGAGAAAGCCTGTCTGCCTGAATCTTGTACAAAACTAAATGCCATACTAACCTGATCTGCACATCTAGCTATGATCAATAGAGGTAATTCTGTGAGCAGAATATAAATTCATATATATCTGATTTTATTTATTAATTTCATTAGTTATTTATAGGCATCTGTACTCACTGGAATTGTACTGAATGATTAACAAGGTAATTGAACTCATCTCAGGATGTGCTGCAGCAGAAGGGAGGTGACACAATCTGTGGCTGGATACTCTCTGTGAACTCCATGTGGATGCCAGATGTCCCAGACGAGATGATACCACACAAAGCTGCACAGAAGTTTTGTTTCAGGACCTTATGTACTGTATTTCCCTTTACACTAATCCACCTGGGAGAATGTAGCTTCTAAGTAGCTCTAGTAGTGTCCAGATAGCAAGAGTGAATCTTATTCCTCTTCTGGCCAGGTAGGATGGACTGTGATGTAGCCCTCAGTAAACATTACACTTTATAGTCATTAAGCTATACAGGCCAAAGTTTATGTGTATACAGTCTACATAAAGCAGCAGCAGCAGCAATCATAACACTTTCTTGATTCACAGCAGCTGAGTCAGGCCAGAAATCACTGTGCTTCCTTGCAGACCTCAGCACTGCAAGTTGTCCCTACGTCAGCTCCACTGCTCACACCAGAGCAGGAAGCAAAACCAGGTTAATGCTTTTACTGAAATCAATCTGACCTGGAAATAAGTTATAGCTTCTAATTCTGCTTTGAGAATATATTCTGGTAAAATGTGAAACCTGTTTTATTTTTAAAAGCAGCTGAAAATTTTTGACTAATCCTCCTTAGTTATGAGTAACAAACAGTATTAGCTTAAGGAAAACATCTTTCTTACTTAATTTGTTTGCTCTCTCTGTTTAAATTTTTATATAAGTGCTCTCACTATGTCTCCTGATGAATTTGTCTGATCATGGCTACTTAGCAAAACAGTATTACTTATGCTACATCATTTACAGTCCTTATATGAATAAAATTAAGCATGTGCCAGGCAGAGGTCACAATTTCTCACTTGATGTGGAAACTTTTCTAAATAAGTAGAGAAGAAGTGGAAAAAAATAAATCCTTCAAGGGAACTCCAGCTCTACAACATTCCAGTTAAGGTGCTTTGAATCATAGACCAAGCCTTCATTTGAATTAGAAATGTTTTTTTTTTCAGAAACGAGTAGCAGCCACAGGACTTCTTTTTCCCATACATCCATTTTATTTATTAGAAGCTATTTAGAGGAAAATGTGGTAAATAACTGGGGCCAAAGATCTATGGATTAGTTTCCCTAGAATTTGTTTTTCATCCTTTACCCTATCCTTCATAAGATTTAGAACAACATTTTGTTGAGAGACAGCTTTTAAAACTCTGATAACTTTAGCTACTCTGACAGCTGTATTATTAAACTCTTAGTTCATCATGATGGAAATTCATACATAAAATCTGATGTAGGTAGACTTTAACTGGCAGTACTTCATAAATTACCCTGTTTGCATTAATAATTCATTTCAAAAGAGAAAGCAGCTTTTTTAAAACATCATCACTGACAAAAACCAATGTACTTATCCAGTGACACTTAGTAGTGCTTTGGAAACGCAGGTGCATTGGGACTGGTTGCTTTATTGTTAAACTTACGGGCTGAGAGAGAAACACCTGTTGTGGTGAGATAGCAGAGTCTGAAACAACAGTCATTAAGGAGGGTTAAAAGAAAATTAATAAAACCTGGGGGGTTTAAGAGCTCTGTCTTCACTTCCTTGCTTTTTCTTGGTGTGTGAAGTCATTTCACTGATTGCTACCAAACAATTGCCCTCTGCACTGGTTGTCTCAGGGTTGAGCTCATAAATTACCCTGCTCACAAACTCTTTGTGGCTACATGGAGTCTGACAGGGTGGAAATATGAAGAGATCCAGGTCTTCTTCCTGAGCAGAAACACAGTCAAGTGATTAGTCATGCTGGATTGAAAATGTTTTATACAGCACAGTATCTTCCAGTAAATCACCTAATGTGCATCTTTTACTTTCAAGTAGATCTACTTCTGTATCCACTAGCATATAGTAGTACAGAACAGTATAGAGTCATTTAGCTCTAAGAGACCATTTTCCTTTGAATATAATGGAGAGCAGAAAACAAAGGATATATGGAAACTTTGTGTTGTGTGATTTCAGAAAATTTTGTGCAGGAGTCAATAATAGATTATTTTCTTGCCTATGGTTCTTTACATGTCTTCTAAGACTGCACTCAAATTGTAACTCTGTTGGTTTTAAATAGTGATGCTCGAGCATAATACATTAATGTCAATTATCATCAGCAATTTATTTCTTTCAATTAGTTGGCTACCTTTATTATTTCTTATACATAGTCAGTCTTGTACACATGTGAATAATTACGCTCTCTTCGATAATGTGATTTGTGTGAAAAAGACCTGTAAAAATGGTTGTAATATCCACTGGATGTCAATAAATGGTCTTAATGTTCTCTCATTTGTGATAGTGTGACTCTCATAGAGTCAGTGGATTTGTCACCAGTGTAGCAGAAACACTTTGGAACATCAGGATTCTGTTTTCTCTACTCTGGGGAATTTGTACCCACACTTAATTTAATTTAAATCCCGTTCTATAGGGTTTATATCCTTGAAACACTAGCATTTCAAAGAGTAGAATAAAGCAAGATCTAAATAATCTGAGATCACTGATAACAGCATTTAACTAAAAGTAGCAAATTTGAGGAATAAGGATATTTAGTAAGTATGAAGAGGGATTTTTGTGTCACATACAGGCTGTAAGAATAGTAGGTGTTGAATCAAGAGTGGGAGGAATCAATGGTGAAGCAATGGCAGTCAGTCAGAGAAAAGGTGTTTGGCAGATCTGTTTGTTGCTGTCCCAGTTCTTTTATTTCACATATGACTCCTAGAAGGTGAATGCTGGAGAATTTATTTTTATCTTCCTCCTGATAGCTTTGCCTGTAAGACTTGATGGGACCTCCTGGGTCACTGAGTGTGAACTCCTGTTCCTGCAAACACAGAAACCTATATAATGATCATTTAGTCTTCAGTGGTCTACAGGAAATAGTCCACAAGTCCTAACTGACCCACCCTATAAAACATTTTTAAAAACCTTCTAATAAACACTACAAACAAGGATTAAAGATTGCAACCTAAAGGTATTACAGGAAATGGGGAGGTGAGGGGGAAGGAAAAATTCAAGGACACTACTGAAAAGTAGTTAGTGACAACCCAAATTCCTTAATATGCTCCACAGCATCTGTGTTGTGCTTTGGGGCTGAAAACAGTGGAGTGACTGAGGCCCTGCCAGCTTTCTGTATTCACTGAAAAAGAAATTTTAAATTCTTTGCTACATTTTGATGGTACTTACATTCAGTTAGTCTCCCTAAAGTCAGTGGAGACTAATGATTTCTGACAAGTTCTCATTTAATTTATTCAAGATTTGAGAATTTTGAGAAAGGTTTGGGGAGGAACTGGGGTTTTTGTTGTTCTTTTATATTTTGACTTCATTCTTAGTTGTTTAGGTTTTCAGCTGCAGGAATTTGTGGGGTGAGAGCCTTCTGGATAAGATGTTCTTTAAGAAAAATATTGCCTTTTGCTGTCAGGATTTCTTTCAGTAGTTGATGTTAGATTTTACATTCCTCGCATCTTCCAAGATCTCATTAGTATGATTGGCATTTTTTGGTTTGACAATAATGCCAGACTGTGACTTTATTATGCATTTTTGACTTTGCTAAATGTCCTCCTCCAACCCTTACAAGTGAAAATTCAAGATTTAGTAGCCTACTTATTATAGCAAGAGGATATATAGTAAGAGAATATTATAGTAAGAGAAAACAGGGGCTTTAGGGGTGGAGGGTGGGGCAGAATGTTATTTTCATTCTTTCCCAAGACTTCCCCTATAAAGGTGGAGATGGACATCTTTGTAAGAGGTGTATTGGTAATTCTCTCATCTATTTATTCCAGCTCTTTGATATCCTTCTTATTATAGGTTTTATTAATTTGTTAAAAATATATTTTTATGCAACGATTATAACCTTAGTATGCAAGAAGAGAAATTAACTTCTTGATTTTACTTTTGTACAAAGCAAAGCTTGACAATGGTTATATCAATTAACTTTCTAGAAAAAATTACCAATGCTTTTACCATTATGATTCCTGACACTAATCCTACCTCTTAGTCTGCAATTTGAGAGAAGGTGGGTCTTCAAAAACTGTAAAGATTATGTTGTTTAAAATATTAAATGTGTCCTTCTTCTAAAGGACTGAGCTGCCTTTGTGGTTGGTGATTACATAAAATCACAATCTCATCCACAAATACAGAAGCTTTATACTAAGCAATGTACTGTACCCTTCCATATTCTAATAATTTGGCCAGAGAGGACAGCATCAGGTAGGTGGGGAGTAGAGAAGACCTTCTAATAAGATGTCAATTCTTGAAGACTAAGAAACAGCTAATGGAATTTTATCAGGGAAATGAAATAAGAGTATGACTAAGGAATCTTGACAGGGCTTTGAAATCTTGCCATAGATTAACACTTTTCTGGGCCGTCTCTATAGAGACCAAAGTGAAATGAGTAGTAATATAGAAGATCCTTTTAATTCAGACTTGCTCCAAGGAGCAAATATTGACAATGTGGAAAAATGTGGATTAACCTTATTTTTTTTCACTCCTGAAGTGACTTCAGTTTTCTAGCTGATGCTCTTAATTTGGCAGCTTTGACAAGTGCTAAATTTGCCATTAAATCTAAATAAAAAATCAATGGCTAACAGTCAGCAACAATATGATCTACTGTGACTAATTATGTATTTTCAGCTAATCTGTGAATGCTGAAGGTCTCAGGACACTTACTGATGTCAATAGGAATTGGTGGTGGTGGTGGTATTGGGGCAAGGACTTCTGTTTCTTGTTTGTCAGGCAAAAGTCACTCAATGGGATGGAACATTAGGAAAATTCTGTGTCCTCGTGAAATGTCAGTGTTATCTGAGAAACTATTTGCAAGTTTTTTGTTGCTAACTGCAGGAGGTGCACTAAGTTAGGCCTTGTTGTCAAGCCTGCTTCTGAGGTGGTGAAATGAAATATATGCTCCGTGTTCCCAGAGAGAACTTTTATGACAAATGGCAGAATAATAGCCCTTGATAATTTGTATTGAGGTGTACACGCTGCTGGCTTGGTGGTATCACTGCAGCAAACTGTGAATCATGTGCAAAATGGAAAAATCCCTGCTTTTTCTGTACTGGGAATGAATACAGAAGAGTCTGTTGTCTGCTCTAGATTTCGGGCACTGGTGCTCCAGCTTTGGCTTTTCTTTTTTAATAAAAGAATGCAGGAAACCAAAACTGCCTTGAAGAATAAGAATAAAAATAAAAGAAATTCTGTTCCAAATATTGTTCTTTATCTGTTACTATATTAATATATTCAAATACTGTCCTTATTCTCCCAAGTTTAAAAATCAATGATTCCAATTTAAGTACCTTGGAAGTTTTAAATAAATGTTCAGTATGTGGATTCTGCTTTTTGTCTGCTCCTCTCTTTTTTTCCCATCCCATTGTGATTTCACAATTCATAATCCTGGTACAGAGGACCAGCTGTGTCACTGTAACTTTGAGAAACAAACAAAAAAGGGCTCTCTTCAGTACCTGGAAGCCCTTTAACCACTTCCATGGGACATAAATCTTCTGTAACCTCTAATATAAGACAAATATTTACTCCCAAATCAATACAGAAGTCCAGTGTGTTTTGTGTCCTTTATGCCCTGGCCACTGGACAGGCTGGAAGGTCTCTTGAATAACCTGATTTAAGCACTATGCAAAAGCGCCCTGCATTGCAGGGAGGACTTTTGCTGATCAGGGATGTGCATACAGTATGAAATTGTCCTGTGCATGTTTCCTAAGTGAGATGAACAGTTTGGCTCGTGTAAAGCAGGCCTGAAATGCTCAGCATGAGATGTACTGCCTGGGCATGAAGTGTCTGTGGGACATGTTTCCATAAGACCAGCACAATTAGAGTCAGGCCTGTGATGTTCCAGCAATTTTCCTCTCAAGTTGTATTCTCATTGTGACATGACAGCATTAGGTATGTAATATGCAAATTCTGGGGGAATAGTTGTTTTGATGCCAGTTCAGTTAGGTGGAGAAAAAAGTTGCTTCATTTAAGCTTGGCATATGAGAAAACAGAAAATTGTGTGGGAGTTGTGAGTAGCGATGTATTTTTTCAAGCAAGGGGTTTCACAGTGCTGGAAGAGTACTTCTCTAGAGTAGGCTTCAGCCCTGGCCAATTCACAGCACTGGGAAAACAGTTCCCGTGAGTAAATCTATCGTGTTCCCTTTGTATGGGAGGAGGGAAGCAGGTGGGATGGGACTATGGAGGTTTCCACTAAAACCCTAGGATAAAGTACAAGGAAACTCTGTGGCTTTTAAGTGTAATGTCTTCTGCATTCAAGTTGTCACCTGTTTTTTGTTATAGGAGGGGAATAAAGTTGGGATGTTGTCAAATGTCACATATACTGTGAATGTAACTTTTTTTTTTTTTTAAAAAAAGTTGTCCCTAGAAGTTAAAGGTTCACCTTGGGACTTTCATCTTTCTTTTTTTTCTAAATTATAGTTACTATTTTGTGGTTACTCAACATGAAGCTTGAAAATGTGACCTGAGTGTTCCTCAAAGAAACTATTTTTAAATAAAGAAAATGAAGCCACAAATAATAAATGTCTTTCAAAAAATCTTGGTATTTTTTAAAAATAATACCATTTTTACTTCTCCACTTCAGTTTTTTCTGTAAGTCATGTAGGGCAGACAAATGAAGTCATTGCAATTCATCTTTGATAGGTTTCTTTGATAGCTTCTTCAGCCTTTCATTTGGACTCATTTTTCATGCATTTTCTTTGCTAAAGCATTTTCCTCCTCCCAATGGCCCAAAGGAGAAAGAATAAAAATTATTATCTTTTCTATAGTATATCTAAATACTATATTCATATGTATACAAAATTCTGCCTTTTAAAAATGTGAGTAAAAAATTATCCATTCTCCATTACATGGAGAATTCCTAGGCAAGAAATCAATTAAAGAGCAAATCTATGGTTATTTCTTCCTGACTGGCACAGTTTTATAAGTTTGTTGGGTATCTGCATCTTTTGGTTTGATCAATACCAGCTATTCTGCTATCTTTTCTATCTTTCATCTCTTTCTCAACAAGAATAAAAGAAAAAATTCTCAAATAAAAATTTTCAGGTTGCTTAAGGGCATCCTCTGTTTAAAAGACTTATTTTTTCAGTTGATGTGCATGGGAGTATTTGTTTGATCATTAGAACAAAAATTCTACAGATACAGACCCTCATATTCTCCACATCAGTGTATGGGTATTTTTCCTGTGTTTTTTTTTTAGAATTTATACACTGAAGGCAAGTTTCTGCTGCATATCTTAGACCTAAGCCTAGATCAAAAATTTTCTAAGTTCAGGAATTTGACTAAAGTCTAGAGGACTATAGAACTTTATAGAGAGAATTCTTAGAATTTAATTTAAAAAAGATCTTGCTCCAGGATGAAAACATGAAGTGATTCAAAGACATTCTTTGCTTCATTCATACTAATTAACTAAAAATTAAAAAAAAAAAAAAAAAAAAGAAAAGAAAAGAGTTAATGAACACTATTGTTCTGAATTTTCTAGGATGATCTGAGATGGAAAACATTTGGGAATTGCATTTGTGTTTGCACACACAGCTGAGAAGTTGTCAGCCACTATTAGGAAAATAATTGTCTGTTTCTCAGTCTACTGCAAAGAATTTTCTTCATGGTAAAATTATTCATGATGTCTAGGACTACCTGTGTTCAGTACCTTGAAAGAGGATTCAAATTTCCTGATTTTATTCTGGGAATCCTTTTTTTAAAAATTTCCAAGGAAAATGTTCACTGGACATCTTTCATATCTTTTAATACAGACATTGAGAGGTGACTTTCAGATTGTAGACTTCTACTTTGTTGCCATGAGCACTCTACAAATAAAAATTTTAACAATGTCAGACCAACCCTTGTCGATCAAAAGTGGATAAAAGCGGTTATGGTGAAGGATCTTCATAAATGAATAACTTAGGATGTTTGATTAACTTCCTGCTTCCACAAAAACATGAGTTCTTTGCAGTATACTTGGGCAGAATTTATATTTTCATAGCTATTCACCCCCCTTTTCTTTTTAAGGTTGTTTTTAAATTTTTGAATAGAACTACTGAAAAGTTCATCCACTGTGTCTCACTGAAGAAGCCATCCAGTAGGGTCCTTGCCAAGGTGCTACAGAATTATGCTCAGTTGTCAGAATACCTAGAGAGTTTCCTGGTAGCCTTTTTTAAACTCATTTTCTTTCCCTGTTCTTACATGAGGCCACTGCTTATCTTCAGTTTCTCTCTGTGTCAGTTGTTGACTCATACCCTATGTACTAGCTAGTGTAAGAGTTCTTTAACCTGAACTCTTTTCCAACTATTCTTCACTGAAACTTGGCTACTGTGGCTCCTCATCCAAGTGATGATTTTTCTTCTTTATGTTCCACATAGTGAAATATGATGCAGTGCCAGTGTGCTATATTTTAAATGATTTACACAGCAGCCTGTAAATGAAACAAAAATCATGTGAGAGCTGAACTCTGAACTCAGCTTCTTGTCTAACCATAGACTAACCAACCATCATGTCTTGTTCAAAACTTAAAACTTGCTGCTTATTGCAAACAGTGTATATGCTGTTTCCCATATATTTGCATTTTGAATCTAAAGCTCAAATAAGT
Organism: Tyto alba; assembly: GCF_018691265.1. Lineage (NCBI taxonomy): Eukaryota > Metazoa > Chordata > Aves > Strigiformes > Tytonidae > Tyto > Tyto alba. The sequence continues at coordinate 7,923,941 of NW_024881313.1, forward strand.
GGAATGGGGGGGAAAAACAGTGTTGACAAATATCTTTACAGACACAAGATAACATGCCAAAAAGGGATGTCAGCTGACTGGGGAGCAGAGACAGCACAGCTGGAGATATTTTCTAAATTAGCTACTGTTTGTTAAGCATAGAGAAGATTTTTTTTCCTTGAAGGTGGTATTAAGTATTTTGCCTTTTCAGCACAGAGAGAAGATACTTTTTTTTTTTTCATAATAAAGAGACTGCACAGTATTATTGCATCTTACTTGGAGCAGAAACATTTGCATTAACTCAATGAATGTTTTGTCATGGGCTTTGTCGGAGCTAAAGAAATTGCTGATTCCACAGCTTAATGACTATAGCCCATTTCCACACCCATCCCACTCCATTCCATACCCAAAAGGCTGGTTGCAAGTCAGAAAATGAATCTCCTGTTGTTTATCCTTCCCTTGTCTCATTGTGCTATGTGCTATAAAACAGTACAAAGGATGGGCTCATTAGGATGGTCAGGCTGTGCTCTTCCTGGTTGCTAAAATGATAATCTGGGGCCTTAAAGAATAGAGCTCCTTTCTCTGCCACAATAGTAGCCACTTCCATAGAGCCACATCCAAGAGAGGATTTTGGCCTTGTGGGATCCAGTGTCCCCAGTTAGATACATAGGCTTTGTATACTGGTATACACAGGTATATCTGACCTGAACTCCTAAAACTCACCAAAGTGGCTGACAAGTTTTGATAGCTCACAGTGAGAAATCCTGAGGAGAATGCGTATTTTCAGCATGTCTTCTGGCTCCATGGAGTCCAGCCACTGCAGGCAGTTACAGGCAGGTGTTAGAGCACATATGGGTGCCTTTTTTTCCACAAAACAACCCAACATACGGGATGGTAGAAGTTATCCAGTATTCACATAAAATGAGCCCATATATCATTTGGCTCTGATGAATTCATTAACAAATGAATGCCTGGAGGTATAAAGGCCACCATGGCTTCTGCTGCTGAAGATGTTCTACTTGTGAAAACTGAAGCTCATTGGAGACTTGTTATTTTGGTGGTTAGGGCTCTTACCCAGACTTAGGGGAGACTTTCATTTCATCCCATCCTACAGTCAGTGCCTGGTGCAAAACATTCAATTACTTAAAATTGATTCCCAGGTGAATATGTTAGTTGTAAGGCAGCAACGTCATGCTTCTGCCTGACCAAATGGATATCTAATTAGTCTAAGGGGATTAGTTTTAACAGGAAGGAGTCAGGCAATATACTCTACAGTGAGCTATAGCTGGGTAGTCAGACCATTCCCCAGGGAAATTCAGGTTCACATCTCTTCAAAGGGGAAGAGAAATGTATGTGCATTACCAATACCTTGATACCAATACCTCAAAACTCTGTACTCCTGGATAGGAGGATAGAAATGCATGATATCTTGGTTTTGTTTTGTTTTGTTTTGTTCTTTTTATGTGGAGTTCAACTCCCATGATAAGGCCTGCGGATGCCTGTTCGAAATCTGCAAAACATAAAGGCAGTAAAATATTTCCTTTACCCAAGCTTTAAAATGTGAAGAATGAGAGTATCTGTGTCCATGTGTTATTCTTACTCTGATAAAAGAACCGAAGCATATGGTCTAGACTGCTAAGCAATAATCCAGCAGGGTTTTGAAGATGTTATTCACAGGACCAGGTGGACTGCAGGCACTGTGTATGTGTGGTTTGACACAACTGCAAGACTGGAGTCAGACTTAACCTGGGACACGAATGTTGCACTGGTAACATTAAGAGTTATAATGTCCTTGGCCACCCTGTCCCCCTAGATCTGTACCTGGGAAAGTGTGAAGATGAATGCATTGCTTTCCTGAGGATGCTCAGGTAAAATGGAAGGTAAGACACATGAAAATAGGAGAGGAGAAAAAATGAGTTATTTATTATGTACAGAAAAAAGCATAAAGATGTTTACCAATGCACCTTTAAAAAATTAATGTTTTAGAAAGTAATTTGATCTGTATTGAATACATGTGTTATTTTTTACATTTAGACTTCTGCAATTTATACAAGTGGTCAAAATCAAGAGTTTCATCTGGACCTGGATTTTGCTCCGTATATATAGTTGCAACAAAAATACAAAACCCCTATCCCATTCAAGTGAAAAGGAAGTGAGGGGTTCCAGCCTATGTGTTCCAATTTTGCTTTACGTACACTTCCAGGTGGATAGTGGTATCTGCTAGCAATTGGAAACTCAAATTTCCAATAAGGTTAGCAGCTGCAGTTGGAACAAGGCTGCTTTCTATGTGAGCATCTGCCCAGACCCTTATTTCCCAAGAGATTTTGAAAGGATTTTGGCTTTTCTAGCTTTGGATAAGATCTAAGCAGCTCTGGAATAATGCTGATACCACGTATGTGAATACCCAAATGTCCTGAAACAATTTTCTTCCATTGTTCTGATTTTTACTGAGAAAATCTTTTTCTTCCCCCCTTATTTTTTTTTTTTCCTGGAACTAAGAAGTACCAATTGTTCTCTGTTACTGAAAACAAAGAGGAGCAGAGTACTTTGCTTTCTATTATTTTGTTCATTTGGCTAAAATTTGATATTAGATTTTTTACTCATACAGAAGCAAGTGGCAATGTAAATCTTTCTTGTAATGATTCTAGGCAGACGGCTTGTCCCCCCAAAGTAGATATCCACTAAAATTACCCTCCAAAAATAAGCTTTTTGTCTGTAAAGAGGGATGTAGTTGATTGAAACTTTTCTTCTGCTATGGAACTTTGAAATCAGTTGCAGAAGAGATAAGAGCTGTACCCATTAATTTGTTAGTTCTGTTAAGAAACACTAGATATAACTATGCTCAAAATGTGTTGCTTTCCAAAAAGCAAACAAGTTTTTTTTAATATACCAGAATATTAGAAAGTGTTAGTCCAATATAAGATACATAGTAGTCCAGGTTTTGAGATCATCCTCCTAGTATGGGTGGAATGCCATTTAATTCAGTAGTTCCCAGCACTCACTTTCAGAATCAGACAACTTTCTAACGTAAACTAAATATTTATCTTCTGTAATCCCAATACCAACACAGTTACCAAATTTAGAAACAGATAAGTTATAGAGGATCACTACCTCTTTTTAAAATCCTGAGTTTTGGATACTGTTCACAGTTTAAGTGATTCGGATCTGGAGAAAAACCTCTCTTTCTATATTCATGTTTTCTTTCAGATTGCATTACATTCACATCTTCTCTGCAAAATTTCTCATCATTTATAACTTAATGATAATGTAACATTACACTTAAGAAATGCTGGTGTCCCTTGGGTATGGCTAGCTGGAGCCATCTCCTGTTCAGACAGTAGACTGTGTTAATGACCATCCTTGCTAACTTAAACTTGGGGTTTATTTATTTCTTTGGAGTTGTTACCTTCTAACTTTCCAGGTGGAGATCCAAACCTGAGTGCATAGTCTTTTCTATATGAAGCCTATAATTCTGGTGAGTGTATATCCTGGTTAACAAATTCCATACAGACTTTGGTCTCTATAGATTAATATCACAAATAAGTACAGCTTTAAAAAACAGGTAACCAATTTCTGTATTCTTCATATTTAATAAAAGGAGCATTAAAAAATCTAATTTAAGTAAACATTATTTTTTTTTCAAGTTACTAGATTTCTCCATTAGCATTAAATTATCTTGATTGAGGTATTTATTTGTCTGTGCAGTAAAATTTGCAACTGTCTTGTGTTCCTTGTGGGAGAAAAAGATACGTTCTGATGCAGATATTTAAGGTGAACATTGAATTCTTTGATTTGATATCCAGTAGAAAGTTTACCATATTTAATTTACAGACAAAGGCTGTTAATAAATTAATGAAGAAGACCTTTTTCCCACTTATGCTAAGAGTGAAGAAATACTTCAGAAATCTGAGCGAAGTAAATGTTGATTCAAAGAAAGTGACACAGAGAATAAGTATAGATGTTGTCATGGAATCCGGATGCAAAAATGAACTTTAGGTTCATTATTTTGTCATGGAGAATAAGAAAATTCCCTCAGTCCAGAATCCTTCTCCTTCTAGTCTGTTTCTTAACCAGCTAATCTTACCCTGGAGCACAAAGGGGGTTTTTATTGCTTATAAGTGACTAAATTTCTTAGGTAGATAGAAACTGCAAGGAAGCCAGAAGTACGGAAAATGCAGCAAATCACATATTTTCACAATGGTGAGGGTAAAATAACTAGAAAGAAAACAGGATGAGTTCACATGGAAAGAAACCTCAGAACAGGTGACATATTTCCTATGATTTCTGTCTGGGGTTCAAACACAAATATACAAAGACACCACGATTGTACTATTATTGTTTTTACTTTTTTTCTTTTTTTCTTTTTTTTTTTTTTTTACTTTTATCAGGAAACCCTAAATTATTTTAAAAGTTAACTTTATATAGCACTGGATTAGGTGACTTCAGCTGTATTTTAAGGATCCATTCTGTCATAGACCAAAACAGTCTCTAAGCACAGAGAATGGTTTTAAGGAATTAGAAGATTTTAATATTGGATTTGAATTGCTTATGTTCACCAGGTAACAATACAGTAGGTATAATAGCTATGCAAAATGTAAGTATGATGGATCCAAGCCTCTTTAAATCATAAAATTTGTAGCAGAAATGTCACATCATCTCTGCAAATAACATTCTGACCTGAGACTTGCTAGGAAACAGCACTCTTACACTGCATACAGCTAGGGACAACTGAAGGAATAGAATACACAATGATCCTTCTGATTAAATTATTTATGAATTGTGCTTATGAATGAATCTTCAACTTGGATCAAGACAGCTGGAGTTCAGAATTTTAATTTAATACTTTTGCATGCTTCTGGCTTCCATCCCTTAATGCAAATAACTATTTCAAATTCACATTTTCATCTCCCTCTTTGGCTGTGAGAGTTAAGCAATTGTGACTCCACTAGCTTATACAGGGAGCACATAGTTGACATTTGAGGGGAAAATTACTGTTTAAGACAAGCCGCCTATGAAAATCAGCAGTTTCCTACCAACAGTGGCTGTGTTAGTCTTAATGCAGTCTTATAGATCTGTTGCAAAACGTGACTGGTATTTGGAAAAGTCTGCTAAGATTGTTAGGTTCAAAGTGATTTAGAAGTACAAAGAAAACCTTGCACATGGAAGATTTTTTTTTCTCATTTTGATTGAATAGTCAGATATCCATTGAAATTTTAATCTAAACATGTCATTTTGGTGCCAAGTCCATGTGTGTAAAGTTTAAGATACCAAATATGGTTTTGTTCATAATGAAGTGTGATGGAGATCTGGCACCTCTACAAAGCATCTACTGATAGAAATAATATACGTACACCTTTAAAAAAATCACTGCTAGCAACTGACAAAAAAATACATGAATTTGTGAAATCATGGGAAAAATTACTTTCAAGGTTGTTGAAATTCAGAATGTCTAATTGGGTCAGGAGGGTGTCCTTAGGTATGAAATAAGCAGTGCACCTAACTGATGGATACAAATGGTGTATGAGGGATGCACCCTCCCGAAACAAATGCCTGGCTGTCCCCCTGGCAGTGGCAAGAACAGGTCTCCCTAGAGGTCCTTGTAGTAGCTCTGTCCATACTGATGCAGGGTTCTAAAGTTAGCTAAAATTTCTTTCTGGAAAGTATCTGTCATATGGACTAGTTAAGGAATTTGTCTTCTAATATTTGGGGCACTGGTTCACTAGGTGCCTGAAACACTAGACGCCAGCTTGATTGCATCCCAACTTCTTTACAGAACATGGGGAGACCACATCAAAGCCACCCAAGCCTCGCACTTCATGGATCAGCATCTGAACACTTTCTCATTTACTCCCTGCTTTCCCGTCCTCTCATTGCATTGTGCTGCATATTTTTGCTCTGCTTTTTAAAGGCATTATAGATAATGATTTTAATTTTCTTAGGAGAAAGAGAAGTGGCTGCAAAATGCACAGATCCATCTGATGAAAATGATCCTGGGTTGAAACGAGACTTGTTCTATTATTTTTTTTTTCTATTATTTTAGCTTTCTTTCAAGAAAAGACGAGTAGAGATGAGAAAAACACAGGATTTTTGTAAACAAGATCCCATGTCTGGGTTAACTTCTGTTTGGGGTCTGTCAGTGGAAGCATCCCAATCACTACCCTGCAAACCACTCTGTATTGAAAGCCTGTGCTCAGAGAGGAGGGGAAAAAGAATATAAATTTTAAAAATGATGCTTTGTATTTGCATAGCATTTTCACAGGAATGTTACAGGGGAGCACAGCAGCCATTTTGACTCTCTCACAAGGCCACTTCTGCATCTGCACAGCTATATATTTGCTAGAAAATGAAGTGCAGTTAAGAGACTACCGGCGCTTTGTAGCTATTCTCTTTTTCTCATAGGTTTATGTGTTGTTAATTTGGAAACAAAGCTATTATACTTGAGATGGTGTTATGTGTTTGATAAAGGAAGCAACATGGTAGACTAAAATACCCTCCTTTCAGGCATTGAAAATTGCCAAAGCAGTTGCATTTAGGCTCAGTGGGTCATTTATCTTCAAACTACACAGCTGACTTGGCACTTGGGTGTGTTGAGAAGTAAGTGGTTTTGACATTTAGCAGTCCAAGGCTTCTTTTCTCCTTGAGAGACTGACACGTCAGCTATGTTAGGTTTTGTCTGCTGCTACTCTTTTGAAGCAGATGGTAAAACCTCACCTCAGTGGGGTGGTTGGGACCCTTGCAGCATCTAGCAAGGCTAACCAATTGAATTATAACTGACTGTGCCTGCGGGTATCGAGTAGCATATGATTTATGATTATGGTGTTTTAAATATAGTCTGTGGAAGGTACCAGAACGTAGCACTGAATATATTTTGAAAAACCCAGAGAAAAAAAAAACACTCACTCACAGAAAACCAAGAAGAATAGTTTAGAATGAGATATGGTCCCTTCTGTTACGAACAGCTCCATCATAAGCACTTTGGCTATTGTAGATGTGCTCCTGCATATATTTAGTTTGCATGTTTAGTCTTCATTATAACCTGAAATTATTTGAACATAAGATTTGCACAGAACCTAGCTTTTTGCTGTAATACGTGCGGTTTAGGAAATGTAGATTTCAAAGCTGGAGTCTGTATAGATGCTGAAGTGATAAGCCCAAAATAGCAGAGTACATTCAATGAGGTTATTGCATCGGCACCTCAGCAAGCACTTCTGTTCAGTTAGGCATAAACCCTGAGGGTAAAGTAACGACCATTGTGGGATCAGCAGTTCTATTTTTAGACAGCTCTTTTCCAAACCTCATCTTTTTACAACACAGTATTTGCTAAATTGGAAATAATACATCCCAAGCAACCTGAATAGCTAGAGATCATGAGTATTCATGCTGCAGCATAACAACAATATATATGCATCTTTCTTAAAAAACCCCACCCCTTAAAGTGAAGTGAAAATGTGTTTATTCATAATGAATGTCTACAGATAAATGTCTAGCAAAGGATATCTTATTTTCAGCTATTTAGTAACCCTGCTTAATTATGCCCCTGCTGAAACTTGGAAAAGTGGTAGAGAAAAGTGATTAGGAGAAGCTAAACATTTGCTGCAAGGTACTATTGTGAATACAATAAAGAAGCAGCCAGTCCCTCAATAAAGACTATTTAGTAATATACAAAATCTAATCCAAAGTGTACCTTGCAAATGACATTTTTAGTTGCATGATCTACATTTCCTTTGCACTGGCAGAAACAGATGAGGTCTGCAACCTTACAAGAAGAATATAGTGAATGTTTTACTGAAAATAACAGAGAGGACAAGTGTAGCCATTTTTAGTTCACAGCCCATCAGTGAATGTGTTGAAATATGTGTTCAGTTTTTCTGAACACCCTGATGAAATGTGCTTGTTAGGTAGTGAGCTGCTCAAGAGGGGAGCATGCCGTACGTGCTCACATAGCATATGACAGGCATTACCAGAAGATAAAAATTTGTCTGCAATCCAGCAGTTACTATATGTTATTCATGAATGTTCACTATTGGCACTACAGATTTAACCATGCAAGTTATCTTCTTATTGTTTCCCGCTGGAATAACCGAAGCTTCATAAATCTGAAACTTCTAAGAATGTTTTGGGAACACAGAGTTCTTTAACTCTATTTTGTGAAGTCTGCTATCAATTTAGATTTATTCTTGAATATTTGCGTACATTAACATTTGTGAGTAAGCATGCAACTAAGCGTTAAGAAAACTGTATGGTTTGAAGGTGTAAGCAAAGCAAATGGAATAAAATGTCAACAGTGTTTTTGGCAATACTTTTCCTTATTCCCTACATGTATGCTGCTTTGACAATGTGTTCAAATGTTTCATGTCTTCCTGAGGGTAAAGAAAGTAGGCAAATGCACATACCTTGCTTAGCATGCTATTCACACTCTCTGAACACATATATATACCTTATGGAGACACTTATATTTCTTTTCTTGGAACAGACAGCAAAACTTTCACTTCTGAAAATGAGATCTCAAAATTGTAATGTACCACAAGCAGACCAGAGCAGAGGAGAGCAGATGAGAGAATAGAAAGGCAGCCTTTTCTCCCCCACCAGTCTACTGCAAAAATTCTCTGTCCATCTGACCAGGCAAAAACTCCTTCCTGACCACAGCTTAGCATTCAGTTTGACCCTGAGTGTGTGAGGAACATGCTCCACCAGGCAACCAATTTCTTGCTTACTGGAAGAAGCATAGGTGCCTTGAGCCAAAATCTCATCTCTATGTCCTGCCCACAATGCTTTGTAGCAGGAGCTGGCTTGAGATGCATATACAGACTTGGAGTCCTCAAAATGGTGATCACAGCATAGTTTTGGGGTTTGAACTTCCAGGAATATTAGAGAAAACTCAGACAGAAAGATTCCCAAAGACTATGCTGCACTACAGAATCTTATCTGTGCTAAAGCTTAAAACACATTGTATAAACAAAAGTCAGTTATTTACAGTGATCAGCGAAACACATTTTGTGATTGCATCTAGCCAAATGTTTTCTCTAAAAGTTAGTGTGCCTGTTAAAGGACATGAGCAGAGATTGTTTAAATGAAACAGAACATACTTGCTCATATTTCTAGAGTGCTGAACAGCCCTTCCTGTGAAGTGTGAAGTGCCTTTTGAGAACTGAGATATTGAACTGTTCTTATTATTCCTCCAAGTTGTTGATTTCACAGCAATGTTACAAATGCCACTGCAAGGGATAATTTTAAAAATGAAAAAATTTAAGGCAGCTCCACATCAGTAATTTAGAGAAGCTTAAATACCATTGAAACTCAGAATTTATCTGACTTTTCACCAGGTAGGGACATACAAGACTTCAGGGGTCCTTTTGTAACATCCAACACTGACACCTTACAAGGGAATCACAGAACATACTCAATTTAAGAAAAGGTCTTAAAGAGCTAGATTTATAAAGGTGACAAAACATGGGTGATATGGGCCTCTAGAGGACAGAGAATCTGTTATGCTGTGCCACTGTAATCTTCATCAAGGATGAGATAACACTATGGTGATGATATAAAGCTTTTTTTTTTTTTAGGCACCAGTTTTATGGACTATATATACACACACATACCTATAAACCTCATTGAGCCATGGAATCTTTTTGATTCTTTCTGTTTCATCAGTTATGTTTGTCCTAAATACTGATTAATTTCAAGGGGTAAACAGCACCATAGTCAAATAGTTTTTTAATTTCCTGCAGAAATTTATATACTCATTACTATTTGTTGGTATTTATGGTTTGGGTTGTTTTTTTCTTCTTTTTTATTCAGTTCACTAAAACTGAATCTAGTACACATTTTCACAGACATGAAAAAAACTACCCCAAAGGCACAGAGTCTATAGCTACACTGGCCTTGGTAGGGTCTTGTCTGTGATGTCAAACCCCCAAAACTTTTGAGGTAGACAAGTCATGGTTTTCCTCCAGGTGTTGGTGGAGGTGGCTGCTGTATGGTGTGTCCATTGTCCCATAACTATCTTCACCTTGACCCAGAACTACATTATATCCTGCATGCAACCTTTCTGCCTCCCTGGTAGTGGGTGCCCACATCAGCATGCTCTAAGATCCAAGCGTGAGCTAAGCCCTTTGCTCTTGCAGCCATGCTTCTCATGGCTCTGGGGTGGATTAGAACAAATAAACTCTCTCATGGCCATCATCACCTCGTGGGATAGGGCAAGGTTCCACAGAGCTTGAGTTCTACATCACCTTCAGGGATGGAGAAGGAGGGCATGTCCTGCTGTAACCTGCTGCTCTTAACCTCTTGAAAATGTAACTATGAAAATTTAACTCATTCCAGTCTTTCCTTCACCGAACTGTGTTTTTTTTCAGAGTGAGAAGAGTACCTGATACATCCATGGAGAGCAAAGCAGGATGGCTGTGACACAGATGAGGTTCAGAAAGGATAATGGACAATGATTTACACCTCTTCTAGTGCTAGATGAGGATCCAAAGGAAAAAAAAAACAAAACAAAACAAAACAAAACAAAACAAAAAGAAAATAAAAACCCTCTATTAATTTCAGCAGGGAGAGAAACATGTCTCAAGGTAACAGGGAAAATGGTTCTTACAAGCAGAATTTGACCACTGACACTAAAGCCAGACTTATTTTCTATTGAGCAGACCATTTAGGAAATGATTCCTGCTAACTCTTCTTTCCTACATATGTTATACCAGAGTACAGTCTACAAGAAAGTAATAACACTTTTATTAATTTCAAGGAAGTCTGCAATCAGGTAGTGCATTATGTAATAGTTATAATGTTAAGTGCTAAAGCACATCATTTCTTATGGCTTCTATAAGTCATTGAGAGATTTACTTTTTTTTCTCCTTCAGCTCCTAAAATACCTTTTAAACTATCAGTTAAATGATCTGTGTTCTGTAACTCTTTCTTTTGCGTTTCTCTCTTCTGTAATTTTTTCTTTTTCCATATTTTACTGGTACATGTTCATGCTGTTTGCCACTCTTGCTCAGATGCTTGGTTTGACAAAACAGACTTGCCTAAGTGTAATTTAAAGGGCTTGACTGGGCTCTCTAAAGTCTTCTGGAGGATACCGTGAACTAAGTGTCTTTTAGTGTGACAACTGAGTAATAAAAATATTTGCATTTTAATTGAAACACACATTTCTCATGTAAAGAATGTGAACAAATAGATGTGAACATTCTTAAGAAGTGTATCAGAGTTATTATGCTAGTGGAGGTACAAATTTTGTCCTTTTAAAGCATTTCTGAGTTTGAGTTTGACTGATATCTAATTAATACAAAGTATAGACTCAAAATCAAGGTACAGTGAAGGAATATCAGAATCCTTTTGTGCTGATACTTAAAAAGAAACTAGCTGGATCATTAGGACCTGGAACTTGTCTGGGACACAGCGCTGTTCACTGCAGGAGTCCAGAGCTGGTCTGCTCCTCAGCCTTGTGGGGAAAAAGATTTATGTTTAGCTATAGTAGTTCTCTCTTGTATTTCCTGACTCTTCCATTTAGATTAAAATCACAGGAAACAAAGTTAAAAGAGGCTACGAGACCTCCTCTTTATGAGGAAGCCTGTGTCTGTTGTTTTGTTGTGAAGACTCTTGTCACTTTTTCCCTCCCCCAATAAGAGAGAGACAACAGCATCATCTCAAGAATGTTTCAGTAATTAGATATTCAAACAGTGGAAAATTTTTCTTAGTGTCTAACCTAAAGCTTTCTTGCTGCACTTGAAGCCAGTGCTTATTTGTTTTATTTGTAGCTTATTCCTCTTATTTTCACATCTCCCTTTTTTTCTTTTGAAAACTGTTACCTTGCTAATAGAGCCGTGGCAGATAAGGGAGGTATTGTAAGGTATTCTCCACATGCAGACAGGATGACTAAGCAAGAGAGAGAAGGGACAAGCAGAATACAAGAGGGAGCTCCTGTGATACATGTAGCCAGTTTATATCTTCAAACCTTTTCTTGATAGAAGTGGTATGTGCTAGTACATGACTGCTGCTCTCGGTTCACACCACGGTTATCTGAAGGGTCTGGACAGGTACTTCTAGGAGCTTGCACATTATATTTAGTACTCTTCTTGAAGCAATAACTTGTTAAAAGCAACTCCTATACTAGAGTTTGGTGGTAGGGAACAAGCAACATAAACGTTTAAGATTAGGGTTAGGTCTAGAATTAGAGTTTGCCTTGGAATGCCAGGAAAGATGAACTGCAGTTACTGCTGTGTTTCCATAAATTTTCTCCCCTAATATTAGAGCTTATTCTGCAAGGGGAAAGGCAAACCTGCCACAATTTGTTTGGAAAAGACCAAGAGCTCTTGATTAGGAATAAAGTAATGTTTGGAAATAGAGGGAGGGCTGAACTGTAGTATAGTTAGGTTTGCTAACCTGTTTTAGAGGACCTAAAACTTGATGGATTTGATTTATTTCTCTAGAATTAAATCCAATGCTATTATAATCCTAGATTAGGATATAAAATACCAGGATACTGCTTTGGAAGTTAATGACCTGTAGCAATCTTTTACTCTAGTGTTAATTATTTCCAGTTAAAGTCTAGAAATAAAGTTAAAATAAAAATACAGAAAAATCAAAGGGGTGCCAAGCTGCAATTATTGCTGTGTTTGGAAAGGCTTGTAAGGTGGTGGCACTCTTTGGCCACACATTTTTCCAAAAATAAGGCTTATTCTGGTAGAATACCTAGACCGGTAAATCTGCTTAAAGTTCTCTCCTTTATTAACTCTATTTCACAATCTTGTTTTGAAACCTAAACCTTAACCTTCATATTAACCCCAGCCCCGATCTTATGTTTAACTGCAGAACACTGACCAAAACTCAGCACATTCCTTCTAATCCTGTCATAAATTTAGGTCAGCCAGCTTTTCCCAAATCACTACTAAGCATGGATCATGAGGCCCTCTTTGTTCAAACTCAAAATTCTAATAATATTTCCAACCCCACTTTCCACTATAGAATCCAGACAGAAATCTTTCCCTAAAAATGTTAGTTTCAGAACACCAAAATAAATGCCGTATATTAAGCCCTTATTCTGTTTCCAGTTTTATACAAATGCTCTTTGCACAGTTCATGATCAAGTTATTCCTCTGGTCCCTTGAAATGCTAGGCTGCACTTTTTAGATCAGTATAGGGACTTGTGCCTATTTGCACAAGTACCCTTTCAGATCTGAAGTAATCTTGTTCCCCATTAAGCAGAGAGGAGGAGCAGCAGTCCCAGTCAGACAGTGAGAGCTGCAGAGCTATGTGCCCTCTGACTGCATCCAGTGCTTGAGTCCACTGCCTTGGCCAGTGGTCAAAGTGAACAAAGATGTCAGATTGACATTTTTATTTCTGCTAGTAAATTTTCACCAGAGGACTTACCCTTAATTGTATGGAGCATTTACTCATGCACAGCAGGGGAGAAAATAATTAACTTGTGCTAGAAAATAGATGCATTTGTATGAACAGGGTGTCCCTTTTGAGAACTCTTTCTCTCCATGCTCAAACAGATCATGCTTAAATACAGACCCAAAAGATAATAAGAGGTTAAATCATGCTATGGTTCCCTATATAGAACACAATTATCAGACCAGTAAATAAAGAAGGCTTTTTCCAAAACCGTACTGATTTATCTCTGATTGTGATTATTAATAGAAAAAATATAACCTGTATGTGTAAAGGCCAAGATGGTGTTAATTTTCTTCATAGCAGCTCACATGGTACCGTGTTTTGGATTTGTGGCCAAAATGGTATTGATAACACAGCAATATTTCAGCTGCTGCTGAGCAGTGCTTGCACAGCATCAACACTGTCTCTTTTTACCACTCTATACTCCTCCCCTCCCACAGCCCAAGCAAGTAGGCTCAGGGTGGGCAAGAAACTGAGAGGAAACATAGCCAGTACAGTTTACCCAAATTGGCCAGAGGGGTAATTTATACCATATAGTACCATGAACAGCAATAAAATTGAGGTAGAGGAAGAAAGGAGACAGTTGCCTTCCAACATGGTCATTACTCATGGCTGGGCATCAGTCTGAGTGTAGAAGGTGGTAAGTGATTGCTTTTGCAGACCTCTTTTTTTTTTTCCTCCACTCATTCCTTCACCTGTTGAACATTCTTTACTCTAACCCACAAGTTTTCTTTCTTTTGGTTTTCCTATTCTCTCCTCTGTCCTGCTGGAGGAGGGAGGAGTGAGTGAGTGGGTGCTTGGCTGATGGCTGGGGCCAACCTATCACACTATGGTCAGGGGAGGTTGATAATACGATCAGTTGAGCATGAAATAATGTCTCCATATATTAATATATTTAAAGTATTGTCATTTCAGACTACCTTGGTACATCTACACTGTGGCTTGCCTGTATTTCATAAACCTCTTAATAAATGTGTGGGTAGCGTGTCTGTGGCATTTTCATCTTTTGCAAAACATATATCCTAGCATGAATATTTCTATCAAAAGTTATCTGGCAGCTGGATAATTCTTGCAGTTCAGGAGGCTAAGCCATAAAGAGCATAAAGTATAATTGGCTTTCATAGTAAAACTTGGTATGGATTCTTACTCACTGGATCTGTTTATCATATGTTTTTAATTACATAATCTTATTTTAGGGCCGCAGATAAAGTTCTACTGGATTAACCTCCAGGGCTATGCAAAAAACAAACGTGTGGGTATTATATATGCATAAAATGTGTGGGTATTATATATGCATATATCTCAGGATCTCAGTTGGAAGAATTTAGAATTAGACTCATTCCACAGTGTTTCAATGACATTCATTCCTAATGACAGTGAAACTGAGAAACTGGTGGATAGCAACCATAAGGATCAAAAATATTTTTAATGGTTTATTAATTTTCATTTCAGCATCCAGTGCTTTATCACTAAGCCTCCCGCTTTTCTTCCTTCCTCATCCCACTTAGGCTACTTGATAAACAAAGATGAGGAATTTTAATGTCACCTACCTAGTCTTATTATTCCAGTCATACCATGCTTTCTATTAAGTCATTAATACAATAGATATATGTTTGGTTTCATACCTCCACATAAGGGGAAAATCATAATAACCTAAGAATGATTTTGTAATAAACTTCACAGAATGAGTTATTAATACATTAATGACTCAATCTTGACATTTAACATTATTACTTGCTAAAGAATGAATGCTTCTGGATAGGTTTTTTTTTTAATTTCTCAAGAATAGATCTCTGGGCTGTGTTATAATCTCATACTGAATCTTACAAAATTATTCAGCAACCGTGTTCATAGGATTGCAGCTCTGAACTCACTTTTTGAATGGTAGTGAATGCTCCATAAAATTTGCAAAATTGCCAGCCTTGTAATTATGAAACTTGCAGCACAGAAACAAAACAAAAGGTAGTATTTACAGATAACCTCACTGTATCACTGAAACATGCAGAAGGACTTCCAGTTCTGAAAGCTTTTATTTTAGCTTTAAATTCAACTAATCCTTTAAATTATGCCTTCAGGAAAGGAAGCTTGCAAACTGTCAAGGACAAGATAACATCATCATAGATACAATAAGACATAATCAGGTAGTGAGAGGACAGTGTTCCTGAAAATATTAATACTTGGTAATGAAAAGCCTGTTTCATGATTTCAAGCTTGGTAGAAGTAGTGTAAAACTAAACTGCCCTCATATTGACAGGACTGCAATCATGGAAGCATTATAGGTGTAACTGCTTCATCTTTTGTCAGGGTAAAGCAACATACTCTTCTCTGAGCTTTGTTTGGGTGGAAGATATTCCTGTGCTATGACATTGTTATCAATGTCACGCCCAAGAACCAGCTGCAGTTTTAAGCATGCAGCTCTACATTTAAACATGCAGTCAACATTGAGACACACTTTCATGACTCAGTCTTTCCACCTGTATATTAGACTACTTAGATGAGCTTTTGTACAAACTAGAAATTGATGTCTTCATTGCTATAAACGAATTCCCTAATACATATAAAAGTATCAACATGCTTCGATTTGAAATACCGGTTACAGAATGTCCAGTTCTGCTCAAAACACAACAGGTTAAATGAAATAAAGTGCGACGACCACATACAACATCTTGGTTTGGTCCTGGGTCACTGCTCCAGATACGTACCACACCTGGTGTCAGTAAGATGAAAGCTGGGAACAACACAGTTCAAAATGAACTTGAAGGAGGTGCTCTCTCTTTGTGGGTAGTAGCTACTATGACCTTCATCTTCTCAAGAGCTCCATACAGCACATGAGCATGGGCGGGTAACGTATACAGAATGTATCAGCACTCATTTGGCCAGGGGTACAAAAATAGTTTCAGGAACACTGAAGTTAGCACCAAATGTCTGGCTTCCAATCTTCATACATCACACCATCGTCTCTGCTTAGAAAAGCTGCAATGTTGTGAAAATACAAGCATGTGGTAATTTTTTGCATGCACCAAGACTTCCAAAATCTATAGAGAGGCCAACTCTGAGGCAACACTTTGAACCATTGAGGGAGAGCATGCTAGCCTGAAGAGAAGACATCATCAAAGACCTGACAAAAAAAAAAAACTTCAAAGATTAAATCACTGTGGTTTATGAATTGCCCTGAATTGCATCAAAACATGACACAGACACTGCAGTCACTCCTATGCAAATGCAAAAAGAAAGACAAATTCAAGACAACACTGATACAAAAGACTCTGTAAGTAAACCTAAGATCCTAAAATCAGATGTACTTAATTCTACCAAACAGTAAACTGCAAAACCGCTTGCTTGCCATATTCCTCTTAATAAGCATGTCCTTTAATTTTTGTTTTCCTTATACTGTTATCTCATTTATTAAATGAGAATTAGGAGGAAAATTACAATGTTTCATAGCACTGCTGACTGTGTGCTCTTCTCTAGTTCATCTGTTCGTGGCTGCATATAAAAGACAGCAAAACAGACAAGTAGGTATTAACAAGACCAGAAAAAGTACTCAACTGATAGCTTTCCAAATGTTTGGAAAGAGAACTTATATGCATGGTAACTTGATGACTGTGTCTTCTAAAAAACAAGTGAATTCTTTGTTTGTAGAAGTGAAAGACATCATTTGAAAGGCTGACTTGGAATTCAGATCCAGAGAAAGTAACCTGTGAGATTGCATGCCTATTAGTCCTAAAACACCCATTCTCTAATCTTTTATTTCTGACCTTATCCTGTGTAGACATCATGATCCATGCCAGGTTGTGCTATTTTGTAAACTGCATGCACAGGAACTGGAACTCCACCAGCATCCTGCAAGTTTAAAATTTGAAATAGAATTTACAGAAGGGAGTTGAAAAGTGTACCCAAAGTTGTGACATGCAGATTATCACGCAGGTTCAAAGTGACTGACCATGAAGTTTTCTGGTATTTTGTCATAAATGAGTGAATTTTTCTGGAGAATTTTTCTGCAGGTGTATACATTTCTTGGAGCTTTCAGACAATTTACTTATATTTCCCTTCTTTTCTGAGGCAGTTCCATGGGCTTCATGAATTATGTGGAGAAGTAACCTCTGCTATTACCCTTACAGAATGTTAGCAAAAATTTCTAGGAAAGGTTTGTTTTGACATATGAAAGAGCTTTTCATTATGTATTCATCATTAAGCATTTTCTCTGTGTGAAATTTCTTGCTAGGCTCAAAGCAAGTATATATTCAAAATATGTCTGTTGCACTGACTTAATTTTTCTATCTTCTATATTATAGGTAAATTGCCCAAGATATGTAGTTTGCTTTTACATTTTAACAAATACTTTTTATATTTGTTTCTTTTTTTATCCCTGGATTTAGACTTTTGTCACTTTTCTGATACAATTAAGTTTCTATTTTTTTTTTTTTTTTAGAAATAAATCAAACCACTCATGAAAGCTGTGAGGCAAAAATACACTTAAATTTGAATCCTGGCTTCACAAATGCAACTAGTAAAACTGATATAAATCCCAAACCACAGGTATTCTAAGACTTCATTGGAATTGCACGTCTCATGCTTGTCTTCAATTTTTTTTCTTTTTTTGGGATTGTAGCATTATAGATGGAATAATTCACAGTGATAGTGTTCCTCTCAGAGCTGTAACCAGTTTGCAAATGCTTATAGTTATGCTGGGGTCATTCTGATGAAATGTCAAACAAATCTCAACAATAGTTCTCACAACTGAGAAGTGTCTTTCACCCAGGCTTTCAGGCAAATATTCTTCCAGTCTTTTCTGGATCTTCGTTGCTTAAAAGCCTGTGTCATTTTGAAGCTTGCTCTGCAATGTGCCGGTCTGATTTAAAGGGTTTATTCTTTGAGTTCTGCATTGGGTGAAAATTTGCTTGCATCTGTGGAAATGTAAAACCAAAGTAAGCAACCTTTTTTTCACTGCTTTCACTGAACTTAATTGGAAAATGCTGTCATTTTCTTAATTGGAAATGGTAATGTAAAATTTACAAAGGCAATCCAAAGGAATTAAGCACAAAATCACCACATTAAAATGCTAGCTTGTAGGTGTATTGTTAGCTGCTCCACTATGATGAAATTAATGTAGAAGTTCTAAATACAAAGATAGCTAACTTTCTACCCTATATAATTTAGTATTTAAATAAACTCTGTTGGCCAAAATCAATTATTGCATAAGCCATTTTAGATTAAAATATAGATATGAAGTGCACATCACACATTTAGCAGGTCAACATTTAGTTCTGTGTTGGTCCCTAAGCATCATGCCACAAAAAGCTTATTTAAAATTTAGAATATCTTCTCACATGACTTTTTCCAGACTTAAATTTGCAATTTGTTTCACCAGACCTCAAAGTTTCCTTAATTTAGTTGAATCAAGCATTTAGAACAAAAATTAAATACCAAAGGGAAAAGGACTTTCAAAATTTTCAAGGCCAGATGGCAGCTCGTGCTGCTTCAGAAGTGTTTATTCTGAATGGCTAACAGAGATTCTAGTGGAACAGCAGATTAACTTTTGATGCATTACATAACTTTTATATTTTATATTTATTTTGTTTTGCAACTTTTGCTCTCATATAATTTTTTTAAATGTTTGATAGAATTCCTTGAAAGCTAGTTCTTTTGCCACTTCTCTGAAATCCTGGTCATATGCCTCAGTAACTAGTCATTTTTCAATCACAATATCAGACTAATATTAAACTCTATCCTGCACAATTCCTAGGTACATGAAGCAAAAGTTTCTTGGGGCAATAATAGAGGTGTTGATAGAAAGTTTTTGTTTTCCATCTTTTTATGTATATAAAGAACCAAATGTCACTGGAGTTCATTAGTGAACCAATAGTAGAAATGTTTATGCAAAGTAACAGAAGAAAAATTTGCTCCTCATTGAACAGAAAGACTAACAACATCCTAGATAGGAGATCCAAGTATGCAATTATTTACCACCCCAATACGTACATTTGTTAAGAAAATAATATAAAATTGTTCTTTCTGTACTATGACGAGGGCTTACTTAGCAGAAGGTCCCTCTCTAGAGGCCCATATCTGTTGGATGCAAACAGCAAGCTGGCTGCTTCCAAAATTCTGCTAGTCTCAAATAAATGCATTTAAAGAAACTATACACTTTAGTATTAAATAAGTAGAGCTAGGCTAGGCAGATATCTCAGTATGAAGGTATTAGATGAACAGGAGAAAAATGGACAATGCTATATGGCATTGCATACCAAACAGCAGAAGTTTTTGGCAGTTGTCTAACTACAATGTGAGCCAGACTCAGAAACACAATAGTGAGAGAATATTAGCTGTAGATTATAATTTAATGCAGAAGATCAGTAATTTTCCAGAAACCTTCCACAAATCAGAATCTGGATAATTATTTACATCATCACAGGAGAGTTGCATTTATTTCAAGGATACTTTTTTTTTGGTGTAAGAATGAATGAAATCTGGGCAAAGCTGAAGCCTACTTTCCTTTAAAGGTGCAAAGCACTAAGAAATCAAATATTCCCAATGGTGGCATGAAAATGAAAGCTCCCCATAAATCCAAAGTCATTAATGAGAGGATACTGTAGTTACACAATGAGGAATCTGGATTAAGGGAACCAGTTTACTGTAATCCACATGTCTGATTCTACTGCAGGTACAAAAGTTGTAGTAACATATAAGATATTTAAGAAGTAATATAATGAATTACCCTACCTAAAGTTTGGGTCACCCATAAATTCTTTTTAGCTATTTGTCCCCATGGAGAGGGATTGTCAGATGGATTTTTTGATGACAGAGGACAACAGATATTAATTGAATTACATTTTGTATTTACTGTGCATAGGAAACACACTTACTGGCAATTCAGTGCAGTTGTTCTTAAGATTTCTGTACAAAAATCAAGACATCATGATGGTCATTGGTCTTGGTTTTTTCAGGACTTTATTTCTGACTTTACCTAGTAAAGGCTGGGGACTGGGTTTTCATTCTGCTTTAGGAGTGGACAAGAAAGTAGGACTCAACTTCTGTCTTAAAATGATTCCCTGCTTTCCTGAGAAGAAGCCAAAAGGATCAGGCTCTTTTGAACTGCTTGTCATATTGATTCAATTATCAATTCCTGGGCCATACTGTGAGCTGAACAATGGAGCTATACAGCTTGGATTTTCACCAGCTCAGCTGGTTGAATGTTTTCGGTGACTTTAACACTGAGATGAACAAGCTCCCAAGTAAATTGAACTGTTGTTCTAGCTCTCCTAGGGATGTTCTTTTTCCCAGAACTATTGCAGTATATTATGCAAAATCTTTGTCCTTTCTTATGCCATCTGGGGATTCCCAAATGCTGACTAGACTGACAGCTGCCTACATACAGCAGATGTAAAATCTTCCTATACCAGTCCAGGACAAAAAGGGAATTCGACTGGAACGAAGAATTTTATGTTTTTTATTTGTTTGTTCTTGCACATATTGACTGGATGGTTCAGCTCAGGTCATGTTTTGGAGAAACAAACCAAACTTCCTGGGTTATATTCAGGCTACATTTGTACTTCAGATATTTTGAATTGGCGCTTTTCTGTCCCTTGGGCCAGATGATCTGACCAATTCCCAACAAAACAGACAATTTGGGCTGGCCCTGTTGATATGATTAACCCAGAAAAGTTGCTTCTTTTCTTTCCTACGGCTGGGTACAACTGGTTAAACTATATTTATACCTGACAAAGATGGGAAGCAGAAGGGAACTCTAATAACTATAGTAGAGTCCCTAAGGCTGCCCTAGGTTATGTCAAGGCCACCTTTAAGCAGCAAACTAAACTACATGCAATATAGCATACATACACTTCATTTTCACTGATCATTGATTTCTTCTGCAACAAGTGGATTTACACTGAGGAAAGAATCTGACTCAGTGTAGTGTACATTATAGGAGTCAACCATGGGATGAATTCTGCTGGGTAGCCACAGCACTTCAAGCCCATTGCTTTTTGTGTCTTTAATGTCTGACTTTTATATTGAATTGCTGCAAAGTCAGTGGGTTGCATTTCCTTACTCTGGTAGATCTGATTTTGCAGTCAAATGCTTTGCCCTCATTTCATTACTTTTAAAAATGAGAAACTCTATTGCTCTTAATTTGTGGACAGTAATCATCTTGTAAACAGCCCTACCACACTATAAAAATCTGCTGAGGAATTGGCATCTGGGTCAAGTGTTAATGAAGATGTAGAATTAGCAGATGAGGACTCTGGCAGTAACCAAGCCGACCTGACCCTGACTGACTTCTTCTTCTGATTCTTCCCTATTTTTTTATATACTTAGTAAATTAATTATGCCACTTTTGCTGTATTTTAACTATCTCTTTCTCTCCCCTCCACCATTCCTTTTTTATTTTATAGTTGGAACATCTGTCTTTATGTTTCCTGTCTTTTCAGATTGTCTTCTGTGGCTTGTGTGTGCTGGCAAACAGGTTACAGGCAAGAGGAAAACCCCCAAACTCTGGAACCTCCACAGCTATGCACTGTGTTTGGGAAAGAATGACTTTGGCATAGATATTTTAGGCTAACTGAAGCTTTATAAATGGTATGTGAATCTTTTACAACTATTGCCTTATACTTCCACTTTGAAATATTCATTGCAATGGATTATTTTCCTCCATATGAAATTCTCTGGAGTAGCCCCTCATGTTTTCAAGTTGTACTTAAATAAATTATATGACTTTGAAATTAGTAATACTTTTATTTCCCCATGGTAACAGTTTCTAGATATTCAATAACCTTAAGAGGAAATTATTATAGGAAAATTACATAAGCATATACCTTTGAGAGCTTAAAATGATTGGGATGATTAGAATGGAAAGAAAGGCTATATAAGAAACCTGAATAGAATACCTGATACTGATAAGGGTTTTCTACATACAGTTTAACAATTAAAATTAAAATTAAATTAAAATTAATAGTTAAAAGCCTAAGCCATTTATCATGAGTTTTGTTTTTAATATTTGTCTGGTGATATATATATACCACATATATGTATATGTGGTAATAAGGCAAATAAAAGCAGCCTATTACTATATTTGTCTTCATAGTTCCCTCCTTATCTGTACCATGACTTTCTGAGCTAGAAGAACAATCAGTTTTGACTCTCCCGCTATGTGTAAAAGTTAGCAGTCACTGAACAACAGCTTAAATTTCTGAAATCGGAAAATTTTGCCTCTTAAATGTGAATATTTTGAGGGACTTTAAGAAACCTTCCATGTACAGTGTTTATATTTGTGTTGCTTTTTTATAAGTGTTCTGATAAGTGAATCCAGTTTCAGAAAAATTTACCAGAACAGTTACTTCTAAGAGAGAATTACAAAATACTTTTAAAAGGGAAGTTTATCCTTCATAACTCTAAATATTCATGCCTGACTAAGATTAATATACTCATCCAGGAATGAAGCAGAATCATACCATGAGATCTGTGTACTGAATCATCTCAGATTCGATCATTCCATGGTGGGTATTTGTATAATTATACAAAATACTGACTCAAGTCTAATGCAGTTTGAGGAACTCATGCAGTATGCTTAAGTTTGACAGTTTTATTACTAAGGTTTTCTTCCTGAATGGCAGAACATTCCTTAGGAAAAAACACATCAGGACAAACCAGGAACCAGGAACCAAACAAGAATCTGGAATAAGAAATATTTGCTTACTCATGTTCTTATGAATACAAGTGGCACAAGACTTCAGGAGGTCTCTTGTCCAACCTCCTGCTTGGAGATGGGCCAGCTCAGAGATCAGATCATGTTGTGCCAGGGCTTTGTCCAACCTGGTATTGAAAGATTACAGGGACATAGACAGCACAATCTCTCTCGGCACTCTGTTCCACTGCCCAACTGTTTTCATGACCAGTCTTTTTTAATGTGTTATAACCAGTCTGAATAGTTCTCTCAAGTCTCTCATCTTATGTCCTTTTCCTCTCAGCCTCTTAGTATACACAACTGTACACACAACTGTGAAGACCCTAATTTTGTCTTCTCAGTAACTTCCCCATAAGCCCCGCCAGGCTGCTACCAGGCCCCCTGGAGCCATCTCTTCTCCAAGTTGTATGAGACCAGTTCTGTCAGCCTCTCCTCACAGGCAAATGTTGTAGCCTGCAAGCATCTTGGTGGTCCTCCACTGAGCTTACTCCAATTTTTCAACATCTTTCTTGTAGTGAGGATCCCAACACTGGATGCAATATCTAAATGTGGTCTGATGGGTGCCAAGTAAAGGGGAGTAATCACTTCCCTCCATCCACTGACTCTGCTCCTGTTAATACAGCCTGGGATGCTGCTGACCTTCTTTGCTGCCAAGGGAACATTCCTGGCTCATGTTCACTCTCTACCAATATCCCCAGAGTTGATCTGCAGCCTGGCAGTCCCCAGCCATGATCAGTGAAAGGGGTTAATCCAACCCAGTGCAGGACTTGGCATTGTCCTTGTTGAATTTCATGATTTTCATGTCAGCCCATTCCTCCAGCTTGTGTGAGTCCCTCTGGGTGGCAGTCCTGACCTCCAGCATATCAACTGCACCCCGCAACTTGGTCTCATCTGCAAACCTGGTCAGCATGCAGCACTCTGTCACCTTCTCCAGGTCACAAATAAGGATATTAAACTGGATTAGTCCCAGTACAGATGGCTGAAATATTCCACTTGCTACCAGCCTCCAGGTAGTGTATGGATCATTAACCACTGCTCTTGGAGCCCAGCTGTCCAACCGTCTTTTCACCCACTTAGTTTTCACTCATCTGTACTGAAGTGTCCCAACTTGGATACAAGAATATTGTATCCAAGAGGTAATATTCTTGTGCTGAGACACAGTGCCAAAAGCCTTGCTATAGTTCAGGTAAGAGACATTGTCTGCTCTTCCTTCATCCACAGATCCAGTCATATCTACTCAAAGATGTACATTTCACTTCAGTTCTGTGACATGCCTGAATAAAGTCCAGAGCAGAATCAAACTTTTACACTTAAATTAGAAATAAATCTGTCAAAACGTTCTTGAGCATCAGTGATAAATAAAAATGCAGGTCCTTATGTGGTGAAAATTGATACTTATGTCAGCTGAAGCATGAGTTCAAAATATTTAGCACTTCATTGTTAGCTATAGACATTAATAGGATATTGGTTTCATCTTCCTCTCTTTCTCTATTAGTCTGTTTTAATTAGATACATACAGGTTTAACATATCTGCACATTTAGTTCTTCAGCTCTCAGTGAATTAGACATTCTGTTATATTAAGCTCTGCTGTAACTGAATTGAGATAAATATCACAAAGTGGTATGATTTCATAGACAATAATGGAGTTATATTAACTGTGAATTTGATGCATGGTTTTCCCTCGCTCTATTTTACTATGTTAGATATAATTCCTTGTCAATATTGTTATGTGTGCTACATGTAAAAGACTTACTGTGTACAAATATATGTATGTGCACATACATAGGAGGAAACCTCTCCAGAATCAAGCTATATTATAGAACACTATCTGGAGTTCAGCCTTGTCTCAGATGAAGCAGCTACTACATATACAAGACTGCAGAAAAATGTGTGTGATGTTTTTGGGTTGTGAACTTTGGAAAGATGATACCAGAAATGATTTATGAAGCGTGCTCTGCTGTAGTTCAGGACTGATGCATTTAAATATTATTTTATTACATAGTATTTTATTCAGAGACTTGTTCTCCTGTTCAGACTTCTGCATTCATCAGTAAATTATGCTATCAGGAATTCTTATGTTAGAGACTACAACCTCCTCATTTTCTCCCACTCTCTTAAAATTAGGAGACCTCCATTGGTTTATTTTTCTTCCCCAAAGTGTAAAATTCTGTGTTTTGTAGCTTTGTTGATAGATTTACTGAGCTGGAGGACATCCTTGGTGATCAAAGTAATGCTGTAAGTTTTTCACTTTAACAACTATTTTTGTAGTTTTGGAAAGAAAAGCACAGCTTATACTGTATATCCAGTATCTCTCACCCAGTTTATCTATTGATTCTTTTGTGGTACCAAACAAAATAAAAATGAAGATCATGTTGACTGCTCTAGGCTGAACATTTTTTCCTTATTATTATTCATCTTGAAATGCATAAATTTCTGGAGTTTTTTTCTTCTCAGACATATTACTCCTTCTCTTTGGGAGATTATGTTACCATCAAATATTTTTTCCCCACTTTTTAAACTTGATTAGAACTTCTAGAGACAAGGACTTTAAAAACGGAGCCTGGTGTGTTGCATAATATGGTCAGTATGGCCTTGTCCACACCATGTACCTAATCTTCCTCACCAGGTTGCATTTGAGAGAGAGGAGTTGAAGACAGTCCCATCGGCCATCATTTTACTCTCTCTTTATCAGAATCAAAATGTGTTGACTTTAAAAGATCATTCATAATCCATCCGTTGCAAGTCTGTTGTGGTGGGTGTAATTGCCCAGCTGTATTGATATGGTAGGATATTAAGTAAACAAGTTCAAATATTTTCTTAAGGATTGGATTTTAGGATGTTTAATTTTTAGGAGCTGACATGACTATTAGAGTTATTGTTTCTGTATAGACAGTGATTAATTTGTAGTGCTACTCGGGTTTATAATAGATAACCATTATTTTGACCATCATTTATTATTACCTCATTGAGGATTTGTGGCAGACCTGACAGTACTTTCTATTTGTGTTTTGCTTAAGCTGCGCCTCTGCTTTACGTAGTCACTCTCAGGACAATAAATACCATGGTGATCCACAAACGAAGGAGCTAGTAGGAAAGTTTTAACAAAGTAGCTTTATTTCTCCAGCATTCAAGAGAGCTATCTGCTTCAGAATAAACAAAGGTTTACAGAACATGTTTTGTTAGCTTGCTGTGAACCATCACAGAGAACTGATTGTTTCTTAGGCCAGCCCACAATAACCAATCCCTCTGGCTTGTCTCCAGCATTATCTAGAAAGATTTCTTTCTCAGGCAAGAAGACTTCCCAATGTGATTTACAGTCTAATCTGGCTATCCAGACAGATATTTGGTCTCTTGAGTAATAGAGAAAAAAAAAATTCCCTGTCTCCCTTATTCAACCTAACCTCTTTTTTTTTTTTTTTTTTTTTTTCTGCTGAGGGAACTTTTGTAAGAGTACTAAGACTGTCTAAAACTTTTTATGGCTTCCTCAGCTGGGGATGCCAAAACACTCAGCATTGATCAAACAGTCTTCCCATCAAGGCCAGTGGGATCACAGTGAGCCACTGGAAGAAGAGCTCCTAAAAAATCACATATCCTGTTAGACATCTGAGTGCTATGGGCTATAACAGCAGGTACTGTAGACAGCTATCAATGTTTATTCTGTGCATTCTGATAGCATCCAAAACACATCCTGCTGTGCCCACACCCTCATATAGTCAGGCTTGAAGGACTTCTTTCCCACACTGGCATTGTCTTAGTACCATCAGAATTTCACACTGAGTTCTTGACTCAAAGCATTTACTTATGCTACAACAGCAGATTTGCCTGCACTCAGGATGTACAAATAGCCTATCCGGGGTTGGCATTTTGTATTGTGAATTTCACTTGGGTTTTGGTTTGCTGTTTTTTTCTTTTAATAATTATTTTATACTCTGACAACATTGTTAAAGCTCTACTGTTTGTGAATTGTAATGAATGAAGAACTGGAAGTCTGGCAATAAACCTCCATTATCATTAGGATGTAGAGAAACCATCTACCCCCACCAGCACATAGGACTAATACTGTGAATGTTTTTCTTCTTGCATTAAAGTAGACAGAAGAAAGGTCGACAAAATTATGTGGCCAGATACACAAAGAAGTTATTTAGTGTGTTTGTTCATGCTGATTTCATTTATTTTTAATGTGCATTTTGTAGAAAATATTCCATGAACAATTCCAAACTAGAAACCTACTGTCTGAGAAGGATGCTAATAAATGAGATTAGTTAAGTGGGCTTGTATTTAAATCTAAAATTGAACATTAAAAAATACAGTGTCCTTGTTCTGTCACCTGGTAGAAAAATGAATTGCACCATTGATATGGTTCACTAATCTAGAAAAAGTAAGCAGATAATCAGTGGTCAGTGTTTAGCAATTTCACCAAATAAAAAGTGAGAAGATAGTCAAGGTGATTTGCAAAGCCAAGCAAATATCCAGAGAAGAACAGAGGATGAGCTTTACTGAAGAGGAGAGCATGAAAGTGCTTATACCTCAGCATAGTACCAAGCAATCACTTCATTATTTGATCAGATGAAGACCGAGCATGTTGCACTCTACCTGAATCAGAAGAAAACATCCCACCTTCTCGTCCTGTGTGCACTTTGGATGCTTTGAGCTGAACCACCCTGCCCTAAGACACTGAGGGGAAAAAAATGACTGGAGTACTCATTCTTGGTGTGCTTAAACCTGTTTTTAACCTTATGAAGTATGTATAGCTTCTAATTTACTTGGAGTTTATTTAAGGTTTTCAAAAAATAACATTGTGAAATACCAGTGCAGGATGTTTCATTATACATATAGCAGACCACTTTATCATCATCATCATCATGATCAGGTGCCTGAAGCCAATATGTATTGAGACAGATTTAATTATGAAAAGAAACAAGTAGTTACTAACTGAAACAAGCAAAATAAATTTAAACTCTTTCTATGCTTTTCCCTTTTTAACAAAGGTGAGTCAAAGTCAGTTTTTATTGTCTCCAAACCCTTCCTTTTGTCATGTACTTTGTAGGCATACCACTCTTTTCAGGAGAGATTTTTATAGTGGGATGCCTCATCCCTCTTTTTTTAAGATTTGTCACCCACTAGCTCATCGGTATGGGTTCTTGCTGATGTGGGACATTCTCTGAAATACATGTAGGACTTTATTTTTAAAGATACTTTGTACTTCAGAGCATCTGCACAGCAATGTCTCCAGTTGGACAATTTCTCATGGAGGACTCATATTCTAGTGCTCACTCTTGAAAAAAAATAAAAATTGAAACTGAAAATTGAAAACTGAATTGAGTCCTCTCAAACAAGTTGTACAGCACAAGACATTCACAAAGTCTAATTGCAAGTTCCATTATTTTTGCTCAACTCTCCTCTGGTCAGCCTTTATTTTAAGTGAGGTCAGTAACTGTTATATTTGTATTTAACAAAATGTTGTATTTAATAAAAAATATTTCCATTATTACCTTCAGAGCACCTGTCCTTAAATAATAAAGATTTCCTAAAAAGGAATTCTCAGAATACGAAGGTGCAATTAAAGAGTGAAATAACTAAAAGGTGAAGATAAATAGATGCAGAGGGAACACTAGAAAGAAAAGAAAAAACATTTCTAATTGTATTTGAAATGGGACAAAGAGGTAGAGAAATATAAAATGTTAATCTGGATGACTGAACAGATGAGCTGCAGCAGTTTTGTCTATAGTGAATTTTATCTGAGCTGAAATAGAAAGAGGCTACCTACTTGCATAATCTGGGCAATTGCGCTGGTCATACAAAAAATGAGAAAGATCTCACAACTTGTGGTTGGAGGAACTAAACTGATATTTTTGCATAGAGAAAAGGAAGGGCTGGATACATTTTGACATGGATTGAAATATGAATATTTGACCCTGATGTTGATAGTTGTCTTCCTGCACGTTTGTATGTCTAGTAATGTAGTCTTCTTCAAAGAATTGATTTCTGTACCCTTAGATTAAACTAATACCAATAGGTAATTCTGAACTGAAATAAAAATTATATATAACCTGTAACACCTTCAATATATGAAAACAGATGATGAAACATATGAACATTGCTATTAGCAAAATAATATTTGTGCTTCTGTCAGTAAGCCTTATCCATATGGATGCATCATTAAGTGGTTAAATTTTCTCTCAGAGTTTAAGGACCCCAAATATGTGTTCATACCTTGCATAATGCCTGTCATTAAGTCCACCCATACACCTGGTTGTATTTGGAGTTTACAAACTATTTTCCCTCTCCCTGTTTCCATCATGAATTGCTGTCAAGACTACTTTCTTGTATTTTAAAATAAGTTAAAATATACACAAAGTACAAGAAATATTTAAGAAAAAAAAAAAAACCTCCTTAGAAAAAATGAGCATTATGTGATGGGTTGGCCCTAACCAGCAGCCAAGCACCCACACAGCCAGTCACTCACTCCCCACCTTCCAGTGGAACAAGGGAGAAAATACAAAGAACAAGAGAAAACTCATGAGTCAAAATAAAGACAGGGAAATCACTCAGCAGTTACTGACATGGGAAAAACAGGCTTGACTTGGGGAATTTAATTTAATTTACAACATTTAATTACTGATTCAGGTATTGGGAAACAAAGATGACAGATATTTGTATACTATGGGCTGCAGTCTCTTTGTGGGTGCTTTTGCTCTGCTGTGGGCTCATCCATGAGCTGCAGCTCGTTTGTGTGTGTCCCTTCTCCAGCATGGAACACCTCCTGCTCCAGCATGGAACACCACCTCCTGCTCCTCTGGCCTGTTTCTTTTTCTCCAATTTCTGAAATATGTTTTCATCAAGTCACCACAAACTCCTCTGACTGGATCAGAGGTAACACCAACTCCACTGCTGGGCTCGGCCGTGTGCTGTTGTGGGTCCATTGTGGAGGTGGCTGGAACTGGCCGTGTCTGGCACAGGGCAGTCCCTGACCTCCTCCCACAGAGGTCGGTCATTATGGCCCCCCCCACAACCCCCCCAGCCTTGCCATTTATACCCACTCATTGGCAACATGACTGCAGAACATGAGTTCAATTGCTGTGAATGAAGTCATTCTTTTGGAAATCAATTTACCTGCTTCTGCAAATTGCATGGCACTGGTTGCCTGACTGATGTTCTCCTCATGAATAAAGTTCAACCTACATGGCACAGCTTGCCAGAATGTGAGTCCCAGCTGATCTGGTATCTAACAAAGTCTTATGCAGGGTACTAATCTTCAGCATTGGTCCTCTTGTCCATGAGGGCCTGAACCTGAGCAGTGGAGTTGAGTATCAATGACCCAGGAGACACAATGTGCTCTGCAGAGCTCAAAGGCTGACTCGCCTGCCAGACAGACCTGGTTAGCCTGACTGGCACCAGTGGTAAGATGGCTTTTGTTCCCCTCGAATATTAAGACAACCTACATCAGTGTTAAATCTGCCATTGATCTGAAAGCTACAAAGTTTGATGCCTAAAGTTGGTGGAGTTTAAAGAGTGTTACTGACAGGAGAAACTGGTATAACCAGGCTCTTTAGGGTGAGTATAAGCATACTGATACGAATGAACTGTATTTTTGTAACAGTTATGCTATCAAAACTGCTCTGATACCAACTCATGAGCAGGTACCCATTAATGCTCTGCAGACACAGAGCATGTCCCATTGGTTAAAACGAGTTGCAGTGCAAAAACAGAGTACACGTCCAATATGTACTTTTCCAAGAAGCTGAGAGACCAAGTCTCCACAAGAATAATTAGCAGCTGCAATAATTAGCAGCATTAGCTCTTTTAGACGACAATAAAATCCTCAGTCAGGCTTTGAGAATCCGCTGAGTCAGTGTAGCTCAGGTAGAGCAGACTGTAATGAGCAGCACATGGGGGTTGATCAGCCGCCCCTTACTCCTGGGCTCAAAAGGAACAGTGCAGTAAAGTTGGGCAGCCTTTTGGTCTGGGTTCAGACCAGTGTGTGCCACTGACAGACACCTTTGCTGCTCTGTCCCACAGATTAATGCAGAAAAAACTAAGAAGCAGCTCCTTGGAAAGTTAGCTTCAGAGTGGCTAAATTCAGGAAAATTCATTTAATGGAAGAGCTGAGAACAAAACAACTTTCTTTTCTTTTTTTTTTTTTTTTTTTTTTCTTTTTTTTTTTTTTGTTCTTTTTTCTTTTTTTATAACCTGGGTTTCTCAAGTCCCAGACACTCAATTCATTGGAGGAGATGAGGTCTCACCCTAACAGCCAGTGTGTGGAGCAGCAAAATGCTGCTGAACTCGGGGGCCTCCACAAGCTGAAGGAGACTGGAGCGACCTGTCTACATCACTGTGGTGGAGAGAAGAACTGGCCTTTGCACTTCCTTTCCTTTTCTGGAAGATGCTTTGTATTCTAAGAGATAAAGAGATAAACTGCAGCCAGCAAGAAACCTCCCTGTATCAGGTAGTCCTGTGGTGGCACACCCAAAAAAAAAAAAAAAAAAAAAAAAAAAAAAAAAAATGGAATGAAATGAACCTTATTTGTGAAAGAGTCTTTCTTCCAAAGGCTTATTAAAAATAAGGATTGAAAAGTTGAATTCCATCAAAATACGTATTAAGTCATTGTTTCTGGATCTATGCTTAGAACCCTTTTTGCCTTTCTGTGAAGCTTTAGATCAAGGGATTCTCCATTTAAAACTTCCCCCTCAAAATAAAGTCTCCTGTACTTTGCAGAATCATCATAAGACATTTTAAAACAGGAGGTGGCATGTTGATAAATAAATGTATGCAAGTCAAATTCTGCACATGCTTAGTGGAAGTTTTTCTTAATAAACACTTTTCTGTGGAATGGAAAACTTTAGGCAAAGAATAACCAGGAAGACCATGGAATAAAAATTAATTATATTGGTCTAAATCATTTATTACAGTGAGGGAAAACCTGACTCAAGATTCAGAGGATCAGATACACCTTTACTTTGCCACTGAAAGAATAAATATAAAATAAGAATAACAATACTATGTATCAGAAAGCAGAATTTGGTCCACGGCTCCCCTGCCTGTTAACTTGTTATGTCCATGACACATATTCTTGAGGTGAGATGACTTTATTCCAATTTTGTGACATTTTAGAATCACTTCATACTTTCCCTTAGCATGAGCTTGGTGGGTGCAAAGCAGAAAAGAATGAGTTCAAAGACCTATTCTCTGCTGCCAGGCATGAGACTTTACAAGAGACACCAAACTTAGCAATGTCAGATGCCTGTCTAAATAATTGACAACTACAATGAAGTGAGGGCAAAAGTCATTCCCAACCAGACTATATTTAAAACTGCTAACCTGAGCAGGGTTCATATTCTAAGAAACGTGTCTGAGATTCATCTCAAAAACCCTGCTGTGTGTTTCCAAGCTCAGTCACCAGCTCCGGAACATTTTCAAATGAGGGATTTACCGAGCCAGTTACTGCACAAAACTAGCTCTAGGGAAAGTTACATTGTACTGATGAAAACAAAGTATCTTATGTTACATTATAGCAAAGCTAACTTAGAAACCATCTGCTGTCACAAAACTTCCAGCCCGACTTACGCCTTGAAAAGAGTGTTTATGATCTGAGGTTGTGCTTTGCTCAGAGACCTATCCAGAGCTAGATTAGCTGTGGATGTAATGGTAAATGCCCGTCAACACACAGGCAGAAGGAACAAGACCACTACCCAAAGGGCCTGGTGGTTGTGTGCCAAACCACTGAGCAGGCACCAAGCTCAGGGGACAAATTCTTCACCGCATGAGTATGTCTTGCTTCTGCCAACATCAGTGGGAGCAGCCCGCTTACATTGTAAGGCAGAGTGTTTGACAAAGAACCAAAGATACATTTCTGCAGAGAAATCTT
The DNA here is from genome assembly GCF_018691265.1 of Tyto alba. Classification (NCBI taxonomy): domain Eukaryota; kingdom Metazoa; phylum Chordata; class Aves; order Strigiformes; family Tytonidae; genus Tyto; species Tyto alba. Next base: position 7,956,866 of record NW_024881313.1, read on the forward strand.
TCTTGTGTTCTTTACGACTATAGTTTGCTGGGGGGGGGTTGTGTTTGTTTTGTTTTGTTTCGTTTTGTTTTTTGGTTGATTGGTTGGCTTGGGTTTTTTTATTTTATTTGGTTTGGGGATTTTTTTGGTTTTGTTTTTGTTTCTGTTTTTTAAGCCTGCAAAGCTGCAGGATATTGAGAAAATAGATATTGGATGAAATCAGAATTGCACTAAGGCCATTGGGAAAATTCCTATTGACCTCCCCAGGGTCAGCTTCCATCTACAGTATGGTCCCTTCTGTATTCCTTCTTGGTGACTCCCAAATAAAATGTGCTTTGCTTACAAATCAAAACTTGGGTTTTTTTAAGCTGCTAGCTCTTCCAGCTCAGCATGGTAGCTGAAACACAAGCTGTGCTCTTCTCTGCATCTCCTATTATTACCTGCCATAAAGAATCTACAATTAGGGTTTAGCTGGCAATTTCATTGCTGATACACAAGGCAGATGAAAATCCAGAGTGTTCTTCCAAATCTGTTTTAGCTGTATGTTGCTGATATAATATCTTTTTGTGGTGGTTTTGGAATAGTAAGCAGATATGTACCTCCATCCACATTACCAGATCGGAAGCCCAATGAAATCAGTGGGATGGACTCCCACCTAGTAGAAAATTAATATACTCCACAATGTTGCTACCATTTCATTTCTAAAGTCCTGCATTTGGGTTTACCGCAGCAGCTATTCCAGTGTGCCTGACCTCTGCAGGAGTTTTCTGAATAACTTCAGTGGCAGCAGGACCAAGTCTTTAATAGTTGATACCAGTACCTGCAGACACACACACGAAGAAGCTGATAGTTTAAAATACATTTTCAAACAAATTGGACTTTAAAGAACCCAAAGTAGAAGAGAAATATTCATGGATATGAGCATTTCTACAATACTGCAGTAATCTGTTGAGAGACTTCAGTTTATCTACTGAGGAGTGAGAAATGGAAAATGAGAGACGATGAGTAAGGAACAACATTGGGTGTTCAGAGTATGAAGAGGAACTATTTTTCTTTTGCAGATCGATCAGTGGAGCAGGAAATGTCTTGTACCTGACTTAAGAGTTTAAGTCAGGCAATTTCTTTATACATGGAAAACATTAGTTTTCAAGTTATAGGCAGGGCAAACAAGCTAGTTGGTCTACATCTTAATCTCTATAGCTGTTGAAAAGCACTCGTGCAATAACTCATGGAGGGTGTCAGGAACCTTACATTTCTTTCTGTGAGAAATGCTTCTAACTTGATTTCTGTTCTGCTGGAACATAATCAAGTTAAAATGTTTCCTTTTGCCACAGAATGTCAACATCAAGTTAATAGTTGTTATTTTATATAGAATAATTTCACATCAATGAACAGAAAATTGAAAACAAAATGACGAAGAGAAAATAAAGCAAATCTTTCACATTTTTTTAATTAAAAAGGTTATTGAAATCAAATAATTCCCATGTAATTTCTATTTTCTTGAAAGAATGGTTCTCTTAAAATTGTTTGACCCTATCCATTTATAGATATTGTTTGTTCTGCTCTTCTTATTTGTTTCTTTTTGCATTACTGCTCAAATAATTTCAAATTGTGATTTACGCTTATATGGCAACACAAAGGATTGAAGCCAGTGACATCTATTAAAATAGCCTGTGTCAGAGATTATGCTGCATTTACCTCATCCTGAGGCATTTTTCTGTGATCTCTTTGAATTAATTTACTTTGAAAAATGCTGTTCTGGAGTTAAAGTACACTGAATAACAGTCAGTTATTTTGGAAATGGAATAACAAGAAATAACTTCAGCCCTTTTTGTCAAGCTACTAATTGTTTTGTTTATTTAAATTAAGCAAACTGTATGCCTGCAGACATGTTATGAATTCTCAAGACTATACAGCATTCTCTCTGCAGCAGCAAAGATTAAAAAAAAAATAATTCTGTAATTGGTGTTTCTTTTCACATACTTTTGTAAATGGAGAGCTAAAAAATTTAAACCAAAAAGCACTCATTTATTTCCAAAAAAGGAAAGGCTGGTTTAGTGGCTCTTCAGTTAATCGGAGGCCTTTATCCTGCTTGAAACAAGAGTGGAAGTCAGGGACATGGCTTGTCCTCAAGAGCCAGGGTGGTTATCATGAACCATCTCACAAGGAAACCTTAAACAGTTGGGGACCTTCCTTTTAATGAGGACACTCGCTTGCTGACAGGCTCTGGGCTGAAGCACCATCATGTCTGTCCAAAACCACAGATTATTGTCCTTGAGCTGGCATCACAGCAAAACCCTACTGATTCAGACCTGGAGCGACAACACTGCTTTCTTCTACGTGAACAAATGGCACTGGAGTAGGCACAGTGCTGACATGTAACAAGGTCCAGCCTCTGAGAAGGGCATTCTTTAAATGAAATCAGACAAAAAGGAAAGCATGAAGATTATTTCTGTCTTACAAATGGGAAATGCAGAAAGAAAATAAGAGCCTTATGAAAGAGCTCACATGGCCTCAATATGCACGAATACCTGAAGGGGGAATGTAACGAGGACAGAGCCAGGCTCTTTTCAGTGGTGCCCAGTGGCAAGACAAGAGGTGATGGGCACAAACTGAAACACAGGAGGTTCTGTCTGAACATCAGGAAACACTTTTTTACAGTGAGGGTGACTGAACATCTGCAGAGGTTGCCCAGGGAGGTTGTGGACTCTCCACCCTTGGAGATATTCAAAAGCTGTTTGGACATGGTCCTGGGCAACCGGCTCTGGGTGCCCCTGCTTGAGCAGGGTGGTTGGACCAGGTGACCTCCAGAGGCACCTTCCTACCTCAATCATCCCTTAATTTTGTGATTCCGTCTCACTGGCAAATCTGGAAACCAACCCTGCCACTGTTCACCCTCAATCCAAAGGCATGGGAAACACCTTACTCTCTGCCTCTGAGTTTAAATTATTTGTGGAATGGTTTATTCACTCATTTTTATGTTATTTTCAGGGAACAACAGGTTCTTATTTAATAGACTCCATGACTTAATGAGATGCAAATATTCTGATTCTTATATATACTTAGATGTCTTTATGCTACTCTGAAAATGCAGGGGTTAAACGTGAGCATGTGGTGTAGAAATTACTTACCTTGTCACAGAATATTTTCCTCTCATTTTTACATCTTCTGATGGCACACTAGTTTCAGCTGCATATTCCTGATTTATATTGATATAAAGGAATACAAAGTATATCTGGATGGGCTTTTTTTTATTTAACTTTAAATGTGACTATGAATTTGCCTTAGTAAATTTGTGTCATATTTCACTAGCCTTGCAGTTTTTACTCTGGTGAAGGTTTTCTGTTTTGTTTTAGTTTTTGTTTTTTTGTTTTTTTCAAGTTGTGATGCCCTGTTTTCTTCTTTATGAGTGTTATACAGATAGGCCCATATGCAAATAGCTTATTTCTCTTTGCATGCTAGGAAGATTTCAAAAAAAGGCTTTGTTTAGATCCTAAAAAAGTAAGAACATCTTTTGGTTGACATATTTAAATTATTTGAATTCTTAACCGGAGCAATCGCATTCTTCTCTGAAAGTGCAAATACTCCTTCTAAATCAGTAACCAGAAGGAGGAACATTAAATAACTCAAAGCAATGCTAAACCAGATATAACATTAAAAAACAGTCTCCTGTAAAAAACATGTTTTTTTTTTTTTTTCTATATTCTTCAGATTCCATATAATCTATGTCTACAGTGAGAGAAACCATAAATGAATTTTGAATGACAAGACAATCTTCCAGGGTGATTGTTTTCCCTGAGGTACTACAGCTCTGAGAAATAGCTGACAAATAGAAAGGTGTATGTGATGTTGTAGGAGTAGGCAAAGTTAAAAAACATGTAGTTAAATATGGGTGCAGGAGGCTTTTATTCATATCCATTTCCACAGGGTAGAGTCTTGGGTGATAATTCATTGGTTCAGCTCCACCAAATTTAAAATAGATTAATGCACTCAATGCTTAATTTTAAGTCTATTTAAGCCTGTAAATGACAGAAATGTATTTGTTTGATCTGTGTTGAGTTGCACTTGACCACATTCGCTAGGAACCAATTAAAACATTCTCGTATCAATGCTATTTTATCTTTATCTTTCAATTCCCAAGCATCATGGAAGAGTAAGCAGAAATCTATGCTGCTTTTTCTAGAGTACTGTTGAAGGAAGATGAGGTACCATGGCTAGAGGGAAAATATATTTTCTGTTTATTACATCTAAGTAACCTCTCATTCTTTCTCCAAAATCTTTTTTCATAAAAGCATCTATTTCTGAACTGTCAGCATTTTTCATGTAGGCATCTTGCAGGCATGATACAATTTATATTATAATTTCATTTATAAAAAATAACTTTGAAATATTTTTTTTAAATTATATGTACATTTAGCATTTCATTTGCAAGAGGAAAATTCTGTCAGGGGGGCATTTAATTTAGATTAAAAGTTAATTTTTGAGAAAAATATACACTTCAACTGCATTAACAATTATTCCTAATACACTTGAGAGAAAAGGCTCATACCAAATGTACTAAAAGGGAAACATCCTGAAATGGCTGGCAGGTCATAAAAATAGTTTCCACATTTATTTTTTTACTTGTTCATGGTAGTGTTAAAGCAGTCAAAAGACACAAAGTGAAATCTGTGATTTCTGTGGCTATGGTTTAAACTGAGAGAGCTTGGAGCAACAGTGAGGGAAATCATTCTTTCATGAGAGACGGTCTGTTCAGGCCCAGTGAAACAAGAAATGTCAAAAGCAGATGGGAGCAAAGCCTCCTAGAGATGGCTGAGAAGGCCTAAGGCAGTGCTCTTCGTCCCCTACCAAAGGTCTGATGGAGGCTTGCTCTCACTCTCAGGGTAGCACAGTCCCAGCTCTGAAAGAAAATATCAGTCCCAGGAAGATAACCTGCTCCATTCCACCAGAGGCTGCAGTGCTCGTAGATGTATTTAAGGACGGCACGAGACAGTCTGTGAAGGCTTTTAAAATACACATTTCTTAGACTACTATTGTTCTATTTTAAGATGCTTTGATTTTCTCTCTTCACGCACAAAAAAAAAAAAAACCCAAACCTCAAAAATAATTATGCAGTAATAAGCAGTTTCTAAAGTAGTTTATCATACAGAGATATAACACACAGTGTCAAAAAAAAACATATCAGGAACATACGTTGGGGAATGAGCTTTGAATCAGAAACCAAAACACAGCTCTGTGATCACCTTTTCAAGATGAAAAGCACCAAGCAGAAGTGAAAATATTATTTCAATAACTGTTAGGAACTATTACAAAATCTGTCTTTACTCTTAGCTAGTACTCACTGTTCTGCTAGTTGGGAAGGTATAGGATTTTGGGGGATTGCTCAGCTATGGTAATTGCTGCCAGATGGATGCAATTTTAAGATCATTATTTGTAATCCTTCCCGTGCCCTCGGTATTTTATCTTGAAACAATTGCAATTAAGACGTTCTTTGTCAGCTTTTTTCTGAGACACGTTATTTTCTTGCTCACCCAGGTTAAAATGCTACTAAATTAATCATTGTACAATTTAGCTAAGGAATATAGCTTTGTTGATATGCTGATATTTTTAATGTTTAATTAGAAGGAATCAGTGAGCTGATTAGCAGTACAGTATGATAGCACAGATCATCAAGACTCAGATGCAAACCGAAATGCACCATCTTGTTCCACCATGTGCAGGTGGCATCCACCCGAGCAAGCATGAAGCACAGCACTACCTAAGTGAGGGGGAATGGGACCTGCTTTCTTTGTCAGATGTGTGTGAACTGATCTAACTGGAACCCATGGGAACCATAGGCTCCAACGGCAACCAGCAGTCCAGAGGACTCAAGGTGTGTCTCTAGGGATGGTTGTTTCAGACACACTTGCTCTTCAGAGCTGCAAGACCAGAATTCTAACTTATAATATTACATCTATAGCATATATTCATATAAAGCCCAGATGTGATTTTATCAGGTGAAAAATGAGCCAGGGTGCCTTTGGCCTCCTCCTGCTGTTAACACTGGCCATTTTTGCATAAGCTTCCTCATCCCGTGACAGTGATGTGACTGGACCACTTTCCCAGCCAGACAGCAGATCTAGCTGCTACTGCTAAACTGTCATCAATATACAGAAATTACTGGCCAATCATGGTTTCCATTTTGTAGATAGATGTAGTAGGATTGTAGTCTAGCAATATATCCTGTGTTGTTTCAGCTGTGAAAACTATTTGTAAATGTTGACCAACTAATAGCCATTACACAGCTATACCACATTCAACTTACATTTAATTCAGTAGAAAGATTTACACCAACTAGACAAGAAACTGGATCAGACTATAGATCTTTAATAAAATCATGTGTTACAGAAACTAAAAATTTGCTGGGTGTAGTCCAAGAAAAACTATGATTTCCAGGCATGTTGTCAAATTCCTCTATGCCCTCTGAACTTTCCATTTTGGGCTCCTTTTCCACTTTCTCCATACAGTGTGTTTCTTATAAAAATTATTATTACAGTTTGGCAGAGAAAAGGGGTTGATGGAGGCATGTACAGTTGAAGGAAAACATTTTTGTTAACTACTAATTCCTATTCTTGCCCATAAGTGAAAAAATGGGAATAATTATAGTTTAGTCCACAAATACTTTCATTTTTATTTTGAATTTTTTATGATTTCTTTCTGTAGTCTACTTTGGGCACAAAAGTTTAACAATCATTTTGCAAAATTATAATGCAACAAAAGAAAAGCCAGTTCCAAACCTCCTCAGGTTACAGCCTAGATTCCCAGTGCTGAAGGACTTTGCTAGACACAATGCATCTCTTCGGTGGAAAAAAATTACTCAGTGGGAGATAGATTCTGATCTAATTAAAAGAGCTGGCAAAGGGGAGATAACCACGCTCCTTATTCATCTGCAAAACTATCCTAACAGGCTTCAGGTTAGGTCTCTTAATAGGGTTTGTCCCAGCTGTTTTCTCTTTTATGACTCATCGAAAGAATATGAGCAGGCAACAGCTGGAGCCTGGACTCTGCCTACAGTACAGTGTATCAGATGCCAAAAATGGGAGCAGATACTGGTCCTGAGGTTCCCGAGTGCTGCTTTCTGGCTTGGCACTATTCCTAGTTAGTGCAGCAGCATAGATCCCTATCATGCATGAGTTATACAGTCTGTCAGGCCACTTAACATGTGCCATTTTGCTCTAGCCCTTGTTCAGACCGGGCTCCCAGTTAGGCAAATGTGAGCTTTGTGAACGTACATGATGGAGGCTGTAATGACTCTGATTCAGCAAAGCCCTTTACTGCATACTTACAGTACATGCAGCAGTACACTTAACCAGTACGTGTGTTAGGTTCATCCTCATTCAGGAGAGCGTTATTCATGAGGTCAACTTTGCGTACGCGCTTGAGTGCTGTACTGTATGAGGGCTGATATTACTAAGACACCTTCTAACCTTTATTACTTGAATGCACTGCAGAAGTCTAAAAAATGATGGCAGATCTATAAGGTACTGAGGTTCTAGTTAGACATTCATTTCATGGCTTTTTAGATTTGAGAATGCTTTATTACAGCCTGTACTGTAAGAAAATATTTTGACTGCATTCAGATTGGAAGGTTTTAATTGAATCTCTGTGTAATGGACTTCTGCGGAATATGAAACTTACCCCACGAAGTGAAGGCCAGAGACTGAAAGATGGCAGAATGTCAGACGGGTTATGTAAGTCATGCAATTCAAAGAGCACTTTAATTTACTATCCTGCAGAGACTGTTTATACATTCTGTTTATATAGCAAGACAGTAATGATGTTATCGCATTTTTGCTTTGTTTTGAACATCCAAGGTTAATGTATTAAAACAAAAAAAGGGTGACTAAGTCAGGATTTTTCCTGGGCATTACATTGAATTAATTATTTGGAAGAGATCTGTGTTCCTCTTTTTATTTCAGGTCAGTATGCTTAGTGTTCATATCAACCAGCACAGTAAATTGGTGGAGACTTCTTGTAAGCAGAGACAACATAAACGTAATTTGAAAACTGCTCAGTTTATTGCAGAGGACAAGATGAATATTGGATGCGTTCAGAAGATGTCAGTGAGATCCTTGAGTATAGCTGGTGCTAAGAACTGCATCTGGTAACTTTTGTATGCTCACATCTACTATGGTAGTCCATTACTCAACCAGTAATAGCTTCAAGGCTGTAGGCACGTTTCAGAAATGGTCTAAACAAAATGCTCAGTCTCAGTAGATTTAAGAATTACCAAGTAGACTATAAGAAAGCACTGCATAGCAGTGGCTTTTTTAATTTGTAGAGCTGCTATGAGCATGCTATATACCTGTATAACACCTCTCCATAGCTTCACAGCTTCAGGAGTGGAGCTATGGCTTATTCTATAGATCTATGGACTAATTTCTCCAGTGGTTCAAAATGAGAGTGAGAATTTCAGAATGCCTTTATTCAGACCTATTACTGCAGATCATTTTGGCAGTCATCTAGGCAAGGGTCCTAGAAAGAACCTTTCTTTCTGATTTAGATCCAGAGGTGGTGTGAAAATCCTCCTCTCCTGCCCTGATTTTTATAGAGCATCCTCTTCTACCAAGAAAGCTAAGGAGGTGCTAAGGTGTGGAATTATAATATACTTCAGGCAGAGAGAAACTGGAGAATTCAGCAAAGGCTCACTCCTTCAGCACAAGACCCCGTTCCTGACTCAGTTTCTCATAACATACATAATATCTTAAGTCATCAGTTTGCTTGGGGGAACAGATTATTTGGTCAGACATAAGTCAGATGAAACAGGGACTTAATGGATCAACATGCATCTCTGTTCCTGCTGATGCACAGGTTAGAGTGTGCAAGGCAGTCCTTCCCCCAACACTTTTTAACTCACAGCCCTTTGGCATCAAAACAAAAAGTCCTTAGCAAGGTTTTTCTGAATTTTCTGTCACACACTATTTCTTCTTTTCACCTTCTTGTGTAAAGAATGGCATTATGTGAGCCTTCTCTTCTCCTCACATATTCAAAATACTCATATGTTAAGGGCTTGGGTTGTAGCAAGTCCATGAATACTTGCAAGGACAAGCAACAGACAAGAAGACCCTGCATAACTTTCCAAACACTCGCATTTGCCATTCCCTTCATGCCCTACTGAACTGTCCCATCTTCTCTCTCACAGACCCAGCCCACAAAAATAACCACTGATTCCTCCTAAACTCCTTTATCCCTATGAGCACTGCTGACGTTTCCCAACCCTGTCAGTCCCCAGCACTCCCTCTCTGATCTTCTCCTCACCCTTTTCCAACAAGCTATGCTGTCTTCATCACAAAACTGCATTTGCTATGCTCAAAATAAGGGCAAAAGTGGGTAGAAAAAGTGTAACACTTGCCTACATTGTTAAGAAGACTAGTATTGCCTTCGTTTTCCTTCCTCATGGAAACAAACACAACAGGTTCCATATTCTCCCCCTCTGGCTTTGAGCATAAAACCGGCTCAGCTCAGAACAGTAAGTTGCTCGCTTCCAGCCTTGTCAGACCCCAGACCCCTTTGCTTCTGCCTCCCAAAAGCCGATACCTCCAAGCCTTTATTCTCTATGGTAGAGAGAACTTTTTCTTCATTCTTCTTTAATCCCGAATCCCATAGAAATCCCATGTCAAGATCATTTTTCTTTACATCTAGATCTTACTCAGCAAAGCACAATCCTAGACAGATACCATCTCCCGAAAACCCTCCTTTAACAGCTTAGATTACTTCCTCCTACTAAGCAGGGAGAGCTCCTTCTCAAATGAAACTGTGCTGACAGACCATCACTGGCCCAAACCACTTTGAAAAGTGTGTACAGCTGAACCCTCCTGTGTCCCTGCTAAAGATCCTGTCCATCCTGTGAAAGAAGGTAAATACTTTAATGATCCTCTACACATATTTACTTCATACACACAGTGTTTGACCATTCAGTTCAAAAGAGTTCCTAAAGCAACCAGTTTTCTATTCTGCCCCAGATTCCCCAGTGGGAGACATCTCTTTTCAGTGTATCAGAGGTGATGGGTGTACAAAACTCAACCTCTGGGTTACCCAGTGTCATTTCATCTGATTTATATTCCCCAGATCTCTATCACAGCCTGTTTAGCACAGTGCTACTGCACCAAGAAATGCACAGGAACTGTTCTACAACTATTAAACTCCTGTGTAACAGAGGATTACTTGTTTTAATTGGGCATTTCGGTGCTGTATATTATACCTACAAACAGAGCTGCTGGGCAAACATGCATCTAACTGTTTTCACTGGCAGGGAATTATCGGCTGCAGACCCAGGGAATCACAGTTCCTGGGAAAACTTAGTCTTTTCTGATGATCATCCTTGTTTGCAGTTTCCACAGAAACCATATTAATGTAGAAGGAGTGTTTATTTAACAGGGCATTGATGTAGGACGAAAGAGACCTCCTCAGTTCAGCTACAGACTTTATGTATAATGTTAGGCAAATTGCTTTAGAGGTCCTGTGACTTATATGTTTGTATGTAACACAGGGGTAAGTCATTTCACATGCACTCTTAATTAATGTTTTGATGAGTAGTCAGAGACTTTGAATTTGTTCACAGATTTCTGATTTCTTCTACTGAAGGAGAATCCTTCTTCCACCTAATTGAGATAATAAAAGGTGCCTGGAGGGGAACAGACTTCCTTACAGCTGTAGACAGAGGGAGTGGTTAAGAATAAATGAAAGAAAAAGTAATTTATACCCACTTTTAACTTAGGCTATGTAGAGTTCTTCCAATTTTCATTACCCAACCAAAACCTGAAAACATGTGAAATTTCCTACCAAACATCAATGACTATCACAAATTCTCTAACTTCTCTTGAATGAGAACATGTGACAAGAAGTTTTTGAATATGTCATCAGATTTTCTGTGTGTTATAAACCAGTATCTTAATGACTTGACTCGAGAAAAACAATTGTGAACTAACAACCTTAACAGCCACATAAGTGCCACAGGTCCTAGCTTTGCTGGGGCTGAGCTACCCGTTCAGCAGAAAGTTTATCTGAGTATTAAATTTTAAGCGGACAAAATCAATGACAGTCCCTTATCTTCTCCCCTACAAGATTCTGATGGGTTTTGCTTCCCATTTCAGAATATCAGTGCATGTTAATTTAGAGTATGAACAAACCAAGGAGTAAAATGTACTGAGTTGATTTTGCACAGAAAAAAGGGAACGTTCTAAAGGCTGTTTTGTACACAGTTCTATAGATAGGACGCAATTGATACAGCTGGTTTTAGAACGAAATCAATGGGCATCTCTTTGTAGAACCCAAGGTACTGTCTCACCCCAAACACTTAAAAGGCGTTTGTTAGAGTGCTCCTCTCCATTGCTTTGGCTTCAGTCAAACTTAATTGAAGGGATCCAGGTAACAAAACAGTGTGAAGAGATGGAATCTGCAAAGTAACGTGAAAGCAGAGGGTGCCTGTGCAAGCTGTCCTTGAGGCTAATTTTTTTCCATTTCCTAAGGAATATCCTGGTAGAACTCATTTAGCCTATGTCCTTTATTCCAATATTGCTCAACCAATATTCCTTAGATCTGGCTAGAAAATGAATCCATAATGTAAAAGAGTAATCCATCTTCCAAGCTCATTCAAACTTCTGTTTATTCGCTCAAGATTGCTACCTTATACCTGCATATTGGTAACACCAACATGTAGGCAGTGAGTACCTCCCCTCTTGGAACTGCTCCAACTTATTTCTCATCTTCTAAGCAGCCATAGGATGGCTGTACAGTTTCAATTTTATTCACAGTTTACCTAGGCTGAATTGGATTCAATGGCCTGAATTCTGATTTAATGCTATAGGCCTGGTTCCTATTCACAATAAAGCTCTTTAAAGTATTTTTTTAGAGACACATGCTAATTCCATAAATAAATTCAATCACTTTAACAGGATGTATTTAGCTATGAATACATGTTTGAAAGTGTTACATAAAACTGGTCATTTCCAGTGGAGAGACTATAACCTTCTTAGTGTCTCTCCTTTCCATCATCAGAGCTGTATGAAAGGGACTTAATATAAATGAATCTTTGTAATCTGATTTCTCTTTCTTCGTTGTTAGTACTATGTCATCCAATTACCCTTCATTCTGCTGTGTGACTAGAATTTTTTTGTCATGAACCATTTCGAAAGTCTCCAATGATAAAAAGAGAAAAAAAAAGTTTTCCTTCAAAGAAGTCAAGAAGAATAAGATTGATGACTTTTGTTCATGAATCCAACAGTTTAAATTAAAAAATCTAAAGCCCTTATGACTCCAGTTAATCGTACTCTGGAGATGAGATTTCAGTATTTAACTTTTGCAGTCATGATGAAAACTTGCCTGCACACTGAATGATTTTTTATTTTTCTTCCCTCTAGTATTTCATCATAATCTTTTTGTTATGGGAATCACAAATACAGGAAATATTTCAAAACCAGCCAGTTGAGACAGCAAGCAGTTAAATAACTCTGGAAAAGAGCGCCTTACCACTGCAAAGATGTAAGCATGTGCTAAATGTATGCATGAATAGTCCCATGTGTAAAGTTAATTGCCTAGATCAGCACGTAATGATGATGCAGCACCATAGTACAAATAAACAGAAGTGATTAAATGGACAAAGATTGTATCTTTTCATTTTAAAAAGATAATGATTAGAATATTACATTTCCTTCCTGTCTTCATTTGAAAGGGTGCAAAACAGAGATAACTCACGCGGCTCCTCCTGGGCAGTCTTATTAACTCTGACTGAGGTCTTGCTTAGCTCTCCAGCTCTGCAGTCTGCAGATTAGAAAGCAGGCACCCAGAGCACTTCCTCTCCTGCCACTGGACTCCAGTTTTATATCCCTGTTTTAATAATTGTCGCATGAAGTGATCTCCATCTAGGACACACTTTTCACAAGGTGTCTTTCCCCCCCATCTTTCTGACGGCTTATTATGGCTGAAGTGGAAATGTTACATAAAACAAGCTGTTTATGGAAATCTTATTTCTGTCACATGAGCTCTATTCTGATATGACAGACACTCTATCTGGCTGCAAGTATTAAACATATTAATTATATCTGTCATTATGCAATTCCACTCTTGTCACCACTGGTTTTTATAGTCCTGGTAAAATATACTCCGAGCAGTAAAATCAGTGCACCTTAGCACACTTTAATGTTTATAACAATCTGACATAATAAGGATACTGTCATTGCAGAAACACCTTCCTACACCCATGTGGGTACTTGAAAATCTGTGCTTTCTCCATCCTCCTACATAAGTGTAGTAGCTTAGGAACTTTTATGCTGTTCCTTGATTTTTAATGATAAGAGATGGCAGGTACCATTTAAACATAAGAGATGAAAAGGGGACCATTCAGCTTTAACTATAATGCAGCTTTCCTTTAGATGCAGTCACCTGTTCTGTTTCTGTGAACTGGGAAAAATGTGAGAAAACATGAAACAACTAAAGTTTTAAACTAGAAAGCATTAAGATCTGATCTTAGGACCACTTTCTCTCTCGGATACCCAAGAACATAAACAGCTTAAGGTGACAGACTTTGACGCCAGTCTAATTCCACTTTCAGCAATTAAGTATGCTACAAATGAGGACTAAACTCTGGCCTGTAATGGTGGATCTAATCTTCTCAAGTGTGTAAAATACCCACGTATAGCTTGTTCTCTTGCACTTTATCAAGTGCTCATGAAAGTGCTTCAGTGGCTGTCTTCTCAAAACACAAGACACAGGTTTTGGAGCCCAAAGAAATAAGTTTAATCAGGACCTTGCTAATCTGATGTTCTTGCCTCCAAATTGCACCATCAAAATAACAGATAAGTCTAAACTGCCCTTCTGGATTCTGGCACCTGAGTGTAGGATTTCTATACAGGTTAAGGATTCTAGATTTTTGCATACAAGGAAAAATTCCATATATGTTTTGTTTAGCATTTAAAAAATAGCATGTATATAGAGAAAATTAGCGAAATCCTGCAAGATGCTGATGGTTTTGAATCATGATCTAGATTTTGGGGATATAATTGTTTAAGTAGCACTTTTGCCCTGTTGTCAAGGTAAATGTCCAAAGGTTGGTGATCCATATGTAGGAGAGCCAAGGTTTTAGATTGAGTGTTTATGTGTTACCATGTTGTGCAGCACATCTGGGTCGTAAAACTGCAGACAGAGTGACGAAGCATCCCCTGTATCTGAGCCACAGGAATAAAGACTGGTACCAAGCAATCCAGTATGGCTCAAGTAGCAGCTCTGGATCTCTTGTTGTATTTTGCTCTGTTGCTCATTTGCTTTAGGACTGACACATTTCTGGCCATTGTCAGAGTGACAAGAATGGCTACAGCAGTTGCCTATTTTGGCAAGAGCGTTTTGGAAGAGGCCAAAGAGTTTTGCAGTGGTGAGACATGCCAGACTCCAGCCCTTTTACTAACATGGGAGGAAGATGGACTTCCTCCTGAATTCTGACAGCAGCACCTGGGAGGGGGGGAGGCCTGTGCACACCCCATCAAGGGGGCTCACCATCCAGGGAAGCGTTGAACCGTGGCAGCCCGCAGCTGGCATCGCCAGGGCTTTCGGTGTCCTGCCGCCAGCCCCGACCAGCCGTGGGACGGAGGAGGTATGCGAGCCGGGGTGCCGGGGAGGGGGGGGGGGGGGGGGGGGGGAGAGGACCGGAGGAAGCTGCCGTGCCTTGTGGCCCCGGGGCGGGGCTGCCGTAGCGTCTCGCCTGTGCATTGGGTCTAGATTCATACATAAATATAGCCAGGGTGGGTTCGCCACACTCCTCTCCCCCCCACCCCCAACCCGGGAAGAGAGGAGGAGGGAGAGGAATAAGAGGGGGAAAAAAAGGCAAAAAAAAAAAAAAAAAAAAAATAGATATATATCCCAGTGAGGTCATTTCAATGAGAGCGCAGGAGGCGATCAGACAAGGTCGACTTTTCCGGAGGAGGCGCGGCCCCTGAGGAGCGTGGTGCTGCATCCCGGCCGCCGCGCTGCCCCGTCCGTCCCCGCCGCCGGGCCGGCACCTTGGAGAGCTCCGCGGCGCCGGGGCCGCGCTCGCTGCCGGCGCTGCGCCTCCCTGCGCGGCGCTGCGCGGCGCTGCGCGACGCTGCGCGGGGCCCGGGGCCGCCCCGCCGCCCCTCGGCAGCGCCCGCCGGCCGCGGATGCGCCGCTCCGCCCCGGCTGCCGGCGAAGGAAGAAAAGTTTGGGGGCGACTTAGGGCCGCGGGAGCGCCGGAGGAGAAGGAGGATGCGCGGTTTCCCCGGCTGATCGGGAAGGAAGGATGACCGAGGGAGGATGTGCACCAGCAGCCAGATCATCGGGAGCCTCCTGGTGCTCTCCGTGCTGGAGATAGGGTTAGGGGTGTCCAGCGTGGCCGTGGGGGCGGTCAGTTTCAGCCTGGTCCTCACAGAGCATAAACCTCAGCTGGGAGACTCTTCTCCGGTATGGAGCGGGGTGTGTGTACGTTAGCCATTTCACTCTCTCTTTAACTCTTTATGGCGATGATCAGACCGTGCGAAGGCATCCCCCTCCCTTCCCTTCCCTTCCCTTCCCTCCCTTCCCTTCCGCGTGTGCATGCTGCGCCGAGAGGCTCGCCGGGTCCATTTCGGATGTGCATGGGGTACGGTCTGCATACTCGTGGGGCGAGGGGGGAGGTGCGGGGGGGAGAGATGGATGTGTGTGTTGCGGGGGGAAGACCCCTTCTTTCTCGCTCCTTTTCATTTTTCAATTTTGCTGTGAACAACTGAACTTTCTGTGAACCCATTCTCACACCTGGGAAAGCCCGATGCCTCAAGTGGAACACGGGCCGTGGTTTACAATCTTTAAATTGACTGTGAGTTTTGCTTTTTGGAAAAGAACAGCCCTGTCCCTTATGACAAGACTGTCAAAAGGTGTTTTAAAGGGTATGTCAGCTGAGTTCTGAGCTTTTGGAGGAAAAAGAGAAAGAGGAAATGGGAAAGAAAAACAAAGATATGTACTCATGATCTGGGCATCCTGAGCTTCTTGTAAAATGAACAAAAAAAATCAAATACCAATAATGGGTTAATAGAAGCAGCATGTTCATATCACAGAGCATTTCTCACTTCTCAGAAACCTTTCTTATTTTTTCAGTTTGAGAAATGCATGTTTCTAGGATGAATTTTCCTCCAAATGGTTATTTATATTTATGAAACAAAGAGTAGGAAAAAACTGAATATTCAGCCTAAACATGAGTGGGCATTTTTTGAACTCCAAAGCTGGTTTTGGCCAGCTTGGATTTTACAGCAGTATTTCTAAAGGACTGTTTGCTTTGCTTGACATAAGATGACAAATACAAAACACTCTTGGTTATTCATCAGCGTAACCTCCTGTAATTTATAGATTGATTCTGACAAAGTGCTTCATGTAATATTCTCACTGTCAATAATTATTAATTATTGACAACAGTCATAAATATTTTTGGCAGTATATAAACACACACGTAATTCTGCACTGCAGAACAGGTAGGTGAGGAATGAGAATGAAGACCAGATAAGATAAGACAGTGGCCAACAGGTAATGATATTCTCAAAATCACTTCAAAGAGGGAGGTTTCTGATCATTGCTGCTGAAGAAAAAAGATTACTCAAAAACATGTGTCTATCTGAAGATTTAATGACAGAGGGCAATATCCTGGGTTTCACCGAAGTCAAAGAGTTTTCCCCAGTCAGTGAGATCAGTATTTTATGCAGTGATTGCATTTTGTGACAACGCTATCACAGCTCATACCATTTCATGACGATGCACATTTCCTGCACAACTGTCTCATTCATTTTTGTGGCTTCTGCTACCCCAGAGTTCTTACTAGCCATAGATTAAGATCCTCTTACCTTAGATGCTGGCTCCAAGGATCTTATAACCAAAGTGAGAAACAGATGTAGGATAAAAGGATGTAAGGGAGTACAAAGAAATAACAAACCAAAATTGATTGGTATAACAGGTGGTTGCATTAACACAACAGCAGTCTGCTGATTTCAAGCTGTTTGTAGGTAGAGTTTTAGAGAAGAACAAGGCAGAGGCCAGAAGTGATTTTGCAGATGCTTATAGGAAATTCTCCCCATATGTGAGTGCAGAGGCATGGAAGGGAGCCCAAAAGGACTTGTTTGAAAATGTAACAAGTGGGTGAAGGATGCCCACAACCAGAGTCAGCAGAGGCAGGCATCAGCTGCTAGGAACTGAGCAAATGGCTGCAGGTTGGGTAAGCAGAGAGAGGCCACAAAGAAACCGTAAAGTGGAAGCAAGCAGCTTATGCTTCAGGTAGTAGAGAAAATGAGAAATCACAGCAGTATGCAGGGTGGGGTGATGTGGCTATACACGCTTACTTACTTTGCCTTGAACTAAAGACCTTTGGTCTACATTGTCACCGTTACGGCACCCTCTTTGTACCACTCCAGCAGTTCAATTTGTCTGTTAGGTTGTGTGGTTGTGTTCTTCTGACAAGAGGACTAGAAGGTGAGATAGGACAAGAAAGGGGCCAGAGATCTGCCATCCTCCTGGGATGTGTAGGGCCATGGGTAACTAGGTCCAAATTAAAACAACTGGAGAAAGGTTTGTTTGCACAATCCTCAGAATTGTCCTGCTGCAGAAATGGCATAAGCCACCTTTCTGCTCACTGGATCTTACACTGAGCTCATGTTGCCTGTATTAAAGAGTATGTCTTGCATAAAATATGTTGTATTTTTCCAATTCACACTCCTGAATCAAGGTTTTCCTTTGAGAAATGAACATTAAGGAAAAGAAAGGGACATTAAAGGAAAAACTAGTAATTTGAAATGTTATGGTGCAAAACACTGGAGTTGTGTTGAACAGTGTCATGTCTCCTGTTGCAGTTTACCTGGAAATATACTGAAAACTTTTGACCCTGTTCTATCCTTTTATGCGGGTGGAACTCAGCAGAGGCCCAAGTTCATAAGGAAGCACATGAAGACAGCATCACCATGGAAACCTTAACCTGAATTCCTAAAATTTGGGCATCTTAAAATCATGCACAGTCTATCTCCCATACTTGCCTCCCTATGATGCTTTGCATTTGATGCACAGTAGCTTTCTTCTTAAAGGAGTCTTTCTTATTCTTCATTGTCTTCATTCAGACAAATAATTTACTAATGTACCTAACTTTAAGCATGTGAATCCCACCATAGGATTATCCCCCCCATAGATACAAGTGAAGTTAAGCATGAAGTACTCTGATTGCTGCATGCCCTGAGTTATACATAAGCAACCCAGGGAAAGTGGAGTAGAAAAGAATGAAGAAACGGAAAGCCTAGGTAACATCTACATCAAAAACACATGGAAATGGGAAAACAGTTTCTAAATTTGTTGTTCTTATTGGAGTTGAGCTGGATTAAGATAATAAGAGTTGTTTAAAAAGTAGCTAAAAGAAAACAACTGAAGGTGTGATTGACTTATCAAATTATCCGGAGCATGTGGAGATGGTGGAGATGACTATCCAATTAATTTTACATCCTATCCAATCTGTTCTTTTTACAATAGGCCATGGTTGCTAAATTAAAAAAAAAAAAAAAAAATACAGTCCCATATAACTAAGGTGAACGTGTTGTTGATTTCTAGATTTTATTTGTTTGTTATGGTTGTATTGGTATAATCTTCTCCACAGGCTGTACTCAGTGTCTCCCAGACGTCTTTTTTTCCAAAAACTGAGGTATATTTTTGAAACCCACCATTCCAATTCAGTTATATGACGTACTATAAAAATGATCCAACCAAGCAGCATACTGAAACACTAACATAGCAAGAATGACAGCATCCATACCGAAGGCTTTTGCACAAACCAAAAAAATCAGAAGACACTCATTCAAAAAGTATTCACAGATATTTTTTAAATGGTCACATACTTTCCCATATATATTTAGAACATAATGGTTGCATCAGTATCACTACGAGGAGTGACTATATATTCACACACACACATGTATATGGCTCTAACTCTCATTTACTCTTCAGTGGTGAATAAATTCTTGCTATAAATGAGACTCTTTCACAGAGGAAGGGAGAAAATGAGAGACAAAAGCCACATGTTTAGTCAGATACCTGACGATTCACTTATGGCTATGCCCCTCAAGAGTAATAGTTTCTTCCCTTATAAGACTAATATCTAAGTGTTTTTGAGAGATATGCATTCTTTTGATGTTGATTGGTCTGTCTGTCTGTAGGGGCAGACATATTGTTTCCATGATTTGTGATTTTAGCACAGTGGAAGTCTGCCTGTCCATTAAAAATCTGCATTTATAGTTTGGCTACAGAAATTTGCTCCAAGTTGGCACCTGAAATATTTTATTTCAATGACTCTTTTTTACCCAGGATTTGAAGGGAAAGAAAAAGGGTCAGTCAGTATGGAACCGTCCCAGAGCAAGAACATCATTTTAGACTGTTAAATCAATGCTGGTGGCCTAAAATTTTAAAACATTAAAATTTGCATGTAGTTTTTACAGCTGCCAAGTTTCCTTTGGAAAGAACAGTCAAACTATTACTTTTTCTCTCTCTTTTTTTTTTTTTTTTTTTTTCAAAAGAACACTAAAAAATTCACATTATTGTTTAGCGTGCAGACAAAATGCAGATGTTATTTTAACATGTGCATTGCATTTTCATGAAACTGACCATATTTCTGTCTGGCTCCTGCTCCTGATGAAATGAATCGCAACACTGTCAGTGAGCTCAGTGGAAGCTGGAGAGAGTTCTGTACCTATAGATGAGGGAGGATGTACCAAGGGTGGGAGCTTCTTGTCTTGCACAGACCAGGACAATTCACTCCAGCTGAGAAGTCTTTTAGTAGTTTTTTTTAATTATTCAGACACTCCAAAACCATAAACCAATCTGGAAGATGGTCTGTCCAAGAGGAGTTGTAGTTCCTGGGTTGTATTTAAGAGGATCTGTTGAATATAGACTGACTTAAGCATATGCTTAAAAGTTTTGCAGAGATAAGACTGTAGTTCACCTACAAGGAATAATCTTTATTACTTTTTGTAATTAAAGCAGTCATACTCTATGATACAAAAAAAAAAAAAAAAACACAAACAAAAACAACAAAAAAAAAACCAAAAAGCATTATTTACTATTTGTTATTCTGATAGGCCAGAAACAAGTAAATAAATACTATTTTGTGCTGAGAATTTCAGTGTTTTTCCAGATGACCAGAGGTTTTCTGAGTCACTGATGACAGGTAGACTTTCAGGTTAAAGTGCAAGGTCCTGCACATGGGTCAGGGCAATCCCAAGCACAAATACAGGCTGGTGAAGAGTGGATTGCGAGCAGCCCTGGGGAGAAGGACTTGGGAGTAGCAGTAGATGGAAAACTGACTGTGAGCCAGCAATGTGCACTTGCAGCCCAGAAAGCCACCCGTGTCCTGGGCTGCATGAAGAGAAGGGTGACCAGCAGGTCAAGGGATTCTCCCCCTCTACTCCACTCTTGTGAGACCCCACCTGCAGTGCTGGGTCCAGCTCTGGGGCCCCCAACATAAGAAGGACATGGGCCTGCTCGGGTGGGTGCAGAGGAGGCCATGAAGATGCTCAGGGGGCTGGAGCACCTCCCTGATGAGGCCAGGCTGAGAGAGTTGGGGTTGTTCAGCCTGGAGAAGAGAAGGCTCCAGGGAGACCTTATAGAGGCCTTAGGGGGCTACAGGAAAGGTGGGGAGGGGCTCTTTATCAGGAAGTGTAGAGATAGGATGAGTTGTAACAGTTTTAAACTGAAAGAGGATAGATTTAGATTAGATATAAGGAAGAAATTCTTTCCTGTGAGAGTGGTGAGACACTGGCACAGGTTGCCCAGAGAAGCTGTAGCTGCCCCCTCCCTGGAAGGGTTCAAGGCCAGGTTGGACGGGGCTTGGAGCAACCTGATCTAGTGGAAGGTGTCCCTGCCCATGGCAGGGGGGTTGGAACTGGATGATCTTTAAGGTCCTTCCCATCCCAAACCATTCTATGATTCTATGATTCAGAGATCCACTTCTAAATTTTCTTGACTGTTTCTAAAAAACATTTCCCATTTTCAAAGCAACTCCGCAGACCTAGAACTAGATAAACGGAAACACTAATCACAGGGACTGTGATGGAATTTAAACTGCTTGAATAGGGCTTGAATCAGTGGGAATTGTAGCATCACCTGAGCTGATATGACTAAACAGCACACTGCCAGGTCAAGATTTTGGCTCAGATCAGACATATTCTAACACTATGTCTCACTTCAAATAGCACAGCCCCCCTCTCAGCGTGACATTTGGTGGGACACATGGCTGGGTTGTGGTAATGCTGTTGCTTCTGAGTCTGGGTCTGGATGACTTGCAGCCACCTAGACATTCCTGTCCCCACAACCCCTTGCATGGGACAACAACATCATTGAAAGTTTCTGTCCTCCTTTTGCAAAGATTATTGTGTTTCTCTATGGAGTTAACAGGTAAATCTACTACATAGCTTCACTCTTTTTGCCTGTTGCAATTTTTCTCTGGTTTGATGCCTTTGTTTTCATGAGTGGATTCTGTGCCCTTTATGCTAGCACTAAGGAAATAAAATCCTTATTATGAAATACTGTTTTGAAGAAGAGTTACAATTAGAGGCACCTTCTCTGCTCAATTCATCCATTAGGGATTTCAGCTTTTTTCTCATTTGGATGGAGTTGAAGCAACAAGATTATTAAATAGAATGGTCCTTTCTACACATTACTAATTTCACTTTCCCAGGTGTTCTCATGGCAGTCACACGTTTATACAGTTTTAGTGTAAAACACAGATTTTTTGGTTTACCATCTGACATGAGAAGATAGAAGTGGAGCTGTTGATTCTGTCTTGATGGTTTATTCTTCCAATTAGAGGATTATTTGAATAGGTAGGTTGACCTTACATTTTCACTATGTAATACTCAAATTTAGAATAATTTCCCTTCCTCTATTTCATCAGATATATGTGGATGAGCCAGAATGCTGGAGGACTTCCCACAGAGTGTACATAGTTTGGGCTGCTTCTTTATCATGAACAATAAATAGGGATCAAGCAGTCCTTACATTCAACAGGTTTTCTCCAGTATTTTCTTTAGCCTCTCTCCAGAAATATTTTCCATAGACAGTTTTCATTTTCTCAAGGGAATTGCACTCACCAGTGCTTTTGCCTCCTCAAAACACAAAAAATAAAGCTTTCTTAGCTTCAGTACATAAAATAAAAATACTTCCTTTTCTTCTGCATGATAGAAACCAACAAATTTTTGGCTTTCTGCAGATATAATTAAAACTGAATCTTTTTTTCAGACTACCAGTAAGAAAGCCCCCTTTTTCCAGGAGAAAGTGAAAGAGGCCAAGTCTTTTGTTTCAGAAAATATGAAATAGGGATGGGTCCAAACCACAGAACTTGAAACTAAATTGAGATTTCAGCCTCCTTACCAAAATTTCTGAGTGTTTGGATCTGAGGTTTTGTTTCAGGCACATATTTAATATAAAGTAAATTAAAGGAAGCTCAAAATAAACATTCTCTTTTTCTGGGAGGTCTTTGGCTCTTTATCCCAAAGTTCAACAGACCAAAATTGATTTTCAAATATGCATCTTGAACATAAGCAGGCACAGCTGCATTGTGAATGACAAAGGCTCCGTGGACAAACAGACATTACTGCATCACTCTGCAGTCACACTAGTGCTACCAGAGGGACTCTGACTCTGCTAGGTCCCTAGGAAATCTTCACTGAAACGGGGACTGAGGCACTCACAGCCCACTGAGTCTCTAAGTGGCTTTTGCGCTTTGTAGTATCTTTCTTTGGATTTTTTACCAATCACCCAAGAGTGGTTCTGCCCTTATCTATTATTAGATGATACATTCAAACCTTGCCTCCTCTGCTATTCTTGACACGTATCATAGGAGGTATGAATAAGTCTGCAACAAAAAGTAACCCCAGAAGCAATGGGAAATGGTTGCAAATAGTGATCTGTGTAGGTTTCTAAGTGATATTTTGGGTCTTTCAGCCATTTATGATTTTTCTGATGAATAATAATTAAAGTCCAGCAGTGAAACATCTGTTTCAACAAGTCTCAGGTGACGGTCTCTCTGGCTCGCAGGGCATTCTGGAGAGCTTATTAATTTAGTTTATCCTTCATTAAATGTTTTAGCATTATTCTCGGCATGAGTTCTGAACACTTCAACAACTGATCATTCTTTAAAAGGAGCTTATCTTCAGTGTTATATTCGGTTTGACTCCCGATTTACTGTATTTTCAGTGTGTGTTTGGTTTGCCTTAACTTATTTCAGGTTTGACATGGTTAGAAAATGTAACTACTTTTAAAGAGTCCAAGATGTTGGTAAAAATTGACTGATGGAAATCAGTAATCAAGTAGAAAGGGGCAAGTCCTCACCATGGCAGTATTAGTTAGTCATGGGTGAACTGTAGTCCAGAGTATCTCAACAGTTACAAGCCGAGTTTAACTTGGTATGACATATGGCATGACGATGAAGTCTTTCAGGATAGCCATGAACAGAGTGGCAAGACAGCCAAGCTCCTTGTGGCTATATTCAAGTTGGCAGTATTATAAAATAGAAGAGTTCAAAATTAAAGACAAACAGGAAACTCCTTTTGAGTCAGACTTGTACTCACATCCTTTTTCTGGTGCAAAGAGTTAGTGTAGTTTCTCCCATCTACTTTTCTCTGCTGCTGATCACAATACAGAGACATCAAAAATTTTACAGAAAACTACTATAGCACCAACAAAAAAATTCCTGAGTCCCTAGCTATTTTATCAAAAAGCAATGATCAGAATCAATCATATAATGTCCCACTGACTTCCCAGCCTTTCTAGAGCTCTCCACATTGAGAAGCCTGGCTAAGGCAACTCTGCACAAGCAGTGTTCCTGACCCCCAGGACTAATATTCTCTCTGTAAAGCAGAGTGCTTCCAGTGAATCAGATTCCTCTGCACCCTCATAAGAGAGTGGTAAACTTGGATCATAATTTTCAAAGCTTTGCATGAGGTTTAATTGCCTGACACTGTGGCTCAAATTCATCCATTGGTTTTAATAGCTAAGTTCCTGTTGTCATAAATAAATAACCATACTGGTTTTTGGACAAGCCTTTTCTCTGTGACTGTAACATAGTCATCTAAAAAAACCCCAAATAATATTAATCCTCTGCTACTGCCTAATTGCTTTTCTTCCAAGGTTTTTAACATGTTCAGACACACTTGTGCAGTTTCATGACTTGTTTGTCTCATAGACACATGGATTATAAAACTTTGCCATGACCTTCTCAAGCTCATACAGAACATGGAATAACCAGGAACACACAACTCCTCTGAGTTTAGAATAGAATAGAATAGAATAG
This sequence comes from Tyto alba, assembly GCF_018691265.1. Classification (NCBI taxonomy): domain Eukaryota; kingdom Metazoa; phylum Chordata; class Aves; order Strigiformes; family Tytonidae; genus Tyto; species Tyto alba. The sequence continues at coordinate 7,981,170 of NW_024881313.1, forward strand.
AATAGAATAGAATAGAATAGAATAGAATAGAATAGAATAGAATAGAATAGAATAGAATAGAATAGAATAGAATAGAACACAATAGAATAATTTCAGTTGGTTCTCTGTTGAGTTCATTAACTACAGAACACCTTATTCCTTGTGTATATGTATAAATATTGCAGATTTATAGAGAGAAAATAAATACAGAGTATACATACAAAACCCTGACACAATAAAATATTATCATAGAATATCTCAAGTTGGAAGGAACCATAAGGATCATTGAGTCCAACTCCCTGCCCCTCACAGGACTACCCAAAACTAAATCATATGATTAAGAGCGTTGTCCAAATGCTTCCTGAACTGTGATGGGCTTAGTGCTGTGATCACTTCCCTGGGGGACTTGTTCCAGAGACCTATCACCCTCTCAGTGTAGAACCTTTTCCTAATGTCCAATCTGAATTTCCCCTGATGCAGCTTCATTCCATTTCCCTGTGTCCTGTCGCTGGTCACCAGAGAGAGGAGGTCAGCACCTCTCCCTCTGCTGTCCCCCTTGAGGAAGGTGTAGGCTGCGGTGAGGTCACCCCTCAGCCTTCTCTTCTCCAAGCTGAACAAACCAAGTGACCTCAGCCGCTCCTTGTAAGTCTTGGCCTCAAAGCCTTTCACCATTCTGGTCGCCCTCCTCTGGACACACTCTAATAGTTCGATGTCCTTCTTATATTGAGGCACCCAAAACTGCACAGAATATTCGAGGTGGGGCCACATCAGTGCAGCGTAGAGTGGGACAATCACCTCCCTTGACTGGCGAGCTATGCTGTGCTGGATGCACCCCAGGACATGGTTGGCCTTTCTCGCTGTGTGGGCATGGTGTTGACTCCTATTCAACTTGCCATCAAGTCAGATCCCCAGATCTCTTTCTGCAGGGCTACTCTCAAGCCTCTTTCCCCCCAATATTTATGTATAATCAGGATTACCCCATCCTAGGTGCAGAATCCAACACTTGCTCTTGTTAAATTTCATATGGTTGGTGATTGCCCAGCTCTCTAGTCTAGCCAGATTTCCCTGTAAGGCCTCTCTAGCCTCAAGGGCATCCACAGCTCCTCCTAGATACTATCACTGGCAAACTTACTTCCTGTACATTCAACTCCTGCATCCAGATCTTTACTCCAGGTAGTCCCTCAGATACTTCAGCAACTATGGAACACAGTAGTCACCTCTTGTTTTTGAGAAGCCATTATCTTAGGGCTTGTAGATTAAGTCATTCACTTTTCTTTGAATTTCAACTCGGAAATACCTTAGGTAATACATATATGTATATGGCACTACATAAAGGTGGTTTGGAAGGTTGTGTGTCCTGTCCTTGTAAAACAGTAAAGAACAGCAGAACTGCCCAAACTGGTGGGTTCTAATGCTGAGTGAATCTGTAATTTGCTTGTTGTTCCCTTGGTCATATGGAAGGCTAATATAACTCATCCATTGCATTCCCTTCTGGCTAGCAAAGATTGTACAATGGAAACAGAAAGTCTTATTCTACTGAAATCAATGGTAAAAAATCCATTGACCCTACTACAAGCAGAATTACAGCATTCTTGAAAGAATGGGTGACCTATTCTTTCAGCTTTGAAGGTAAATTATCAACGCCCCAGCTTTTTAAACTAGTTAACATACACTTGTTACAAGTTGAAACCATCTTTGATGGTATCTTCCAGATCTTTTTTGTAAGCTTTCCAGAGCTCATAAATTTTTCTTTATACAAAATTTTTCTTTCAATTCTATTCAATCACTACGGAGAGAAATTATGTTATTAATCCACTTTATCAAGTCTGACTGAATAGAACTTAATTACAGTGATGCCTTCAACAATTTTTTTTTTGCGGTTTCTGCACTGATGTTGAGAAATTCAAAACACTACATGTGAAAATCTAAAGCATACCTTCAGTTGAAGGCAATCTGCAATGACAGAACTGGGAGTGAAACTCCAACAAAACTTTACAGAAAGCCTGAGTGAAAATTTACAAGGCAGGTGCGATAGTTCTGAGGTGAAAACTCCTCTCACTGTGGGAAGGGGCAGAGGGAGCCCTACCCATTGGGTTTCTGGTTGTTATTCCAATAGGTGAGCTCTAGTAGCAACTACCAGTTGTATGTCCTGAGCAATTCAGTGCCATGGTCTACATGACCCAGTCCTCTCCATAATCAGATTGGTATTAAGTCCATATCCTATGCTTAGTGTAGAGGTAAATAACATCCAAAATTTAACCATAATCATTGTGGGGGACTGATTCAATGGGCATAAGTCAGAGTAAAAATACATCTCAAGGCTTATGCTCAGCAATATGCATGAACTACTTTAGTTGGAGGGAGGTAAACTATGTATTAAAAGCACCTCTTCAACTGAGATGCTGAAGTTACAAAATTTTGGAGGGTAAATGAGATGTACATGCAATATATTACACGGACCCTGAATGCTGTATAGAAACTACTTAAATTTTTAAAAATTTCTTATCATCCAGGTCTGATCTGTGATTTAATCCTAAATCGAGGTCAAGCAGAGCCTTTTGCTAGAAACACCATCTCAGTGGGAACAGGACATGAAAAAATCCAGTTTTAAAACTATAAAATTACTTCCCAATAGGGGTGTAGAGTTAGTTTTACTGAAGAAAAAAAAAAAAAAAGTAGCACAGATTTCTTAATAAAGGAGTTTGTGAGGTATCAAAGAAATCTTTTGACAGTATTACAAGTACCTGGAGAAGGCCTTATTGCTTTCATACAACTACTGTAGTTCCTACCAAGACTGCTCCCTCGGGGACTATTCACCATTTCCCTCATTAAACTTTTTTGTAGGAGGAAAAAGAAACACCAGAGAACATCATCAGTCTTTGACACAGGTCACTAAAAAGCATTAACTTCTATTCATATCAGCTGGTAGAGGGTGTTTCAGTTTTTGTTAATTAGTTTTTGCCTAATGCTTGATGCGACAATTAGCAGATCATTGTGTGAAAGGAAACTACATGAAAAAAAAGTACAGATACCTTCACGCTGTCTCTTGTAAAGTGGGCTATCTAGAATCTGAAACAGATGTTCCTGCACGCTCAGTGTAGCCATGCCAATTGATGTATCTACATCTGCACCCATGGAGGTGACTGAATTGCATTCTTGCCCAGCTATCTTGAGGACATCAATCCATGTATGATCCCTCAGTGGTTCAGATGGTAGAATCAGGGCAATAAGTACCTCAGCTATGATTGAAAGTAGATGATTTGGATCACTGACTATTACCTTGCTAAACTTTTCTGAGAAAAAAAAAAAGAGTAAAAAGGCATCTTTTGCTGACAACATTGTGGGGTTTTTTTTCATCTTTTGTTTACCCAAGCAGCTTAAAAGTAGAATATTTTTTTTCTTTTTTTTTATGAGTAATCATCCTCAGTCTGACTTCTCATTCCATTTTCTTCTTCTCTGATAAGAGTGTTTATGGTTGAGTTACGACTTCCTGAAACATACGGTTTGTGATAAAAATGCTGACAACTAACCATTGACTAACCTACTGTTGTGGTCACCACTATAGCAACACAGCAGGATTTAAACTTGAGACATTAAATTATGAAATAATTGGTATTCTTTTTCTTTGCAGTTTCTGCTTTGTGGCATATGTGGAATATTGTGCGCCAAAAAAAAATCTGGACTTGTCGTAAGTTTTTCCACTGCATATATAATATATAAGTACTTGAAAGGCATACTTATCTAACTTGAACTCCTTCCTGGGGGCTTTCTGTGTCCAAGTCGGTAAAAACTGCAAGTCAGTGGTCCAAAAAAGCAATCAGCACTTTGGGCTAATCAAGCAAAACAAGGCAGTTCTGAAATGGCCTATTTAGGTCATGCCTATTTAAGCCACACAGCCTTATTTATCCCTGTCTGGATAAATTTGGATGGAAAAACTCCTGAGACAAATTTATGCCAAGTCAATAAAAGTTCCCCAATAACATCACTGGATTGTATCTTCTCCTTCAAAACCCAACAATGGGCTGCCACCTCAGTAAGACTGCTGACCAAGTTTGATTCTAGATATTTTAGCAGTTCATTGTTTAAATAAGATATTTTTGCAATCAGAATCACGTACAATCCAGTTTTAAAGTAGTGGCAGATGCTTTCTGTCTCTTCTAAGAATCAGAAATACAGTAATTTTTCTGACTGCAGCAAAATGGTGTTATTACTACACAAGTCACAGCAGAACTTTATGTTAAAGACATGAGCCTATTGTAAGTGATAATGTCTGGCTTAATTTTCCGTCAGCTTGATTATTCTGCCATATACAGATGGAAGTCATATAAAACCATCATAAGTGTGAAGGGAATCAAGATCTCTCTCAGATTATTTTTGAATATCAATGAGTTATCCTAAACCCTGTTACGATGACAGTCTCGTTTCTTAACACGTGTGGACCATAACCAGTTTCTAAAAGTGTTTGTTCTGGTGGTCTCATGGAATAGTCGCCTCCCAGTGGACTGCAGCATACAGTCTGAATGCCACATTCCTGATGAAATTCTCATCCCGGTTGTGTACAGAAGTAGTCTGTAAGGCTACATAAATTGTTCCTATCACAGTAGATAGGTACATATACAGAGACATATTGAGTAACATCAAAGGCCCCTCTAGATCAACATCTGACAGGCCAGCAGTATCAAGAGAAGTGAATAAGACAATAATTTAGAAGTGTCTCCATAATACAGTCTTTTGCCCTCAAGTCATTTGTGGCTCAAGGACATCCTGAATGAGGATGGCATCTTTGTGATTAAAGTGACAGAAGATCTTTAAACATGTCTCATTAACTGCAGACTGTTTCACATCCTTCTAAAGTTCCCAGAAACAGTTTAACCAAGTTAAAAACAAACACACAGTCACCACACTGACCTTCTGTAGAGCTGCAACAAAGATTTCTTTGCTGTTTCTCTCACTTCTTTGTCCAGCACATTCACCTTGAACACTTCTGAAGTCCCCACAAAAGCTGTAGAAAGCTTCCAAACTGCTCTCTGACTGAAAAAATTAGAATTGAACAGGAGGCAGAGTCGGATGGCACAGAAAGCAAGAGAGATGCTTTCTCACTCCTGAGGAGTGGTGAGAAACTGCACAATAGAAAATTATGACACATTCTGTCATGTTACTGTTCTGAATGAAATGCTGGAAATCAGAAGATTTGTGTCCTAGTAGTCCTTCCACTGAACAGCTTTTAACATGGCCAACTCATTCTACCTAACTTTACCTTACATGCAACATCAATCTTAACTCTTTTACGGCAGAAGGTATTGTATTCCCTTGGAGCTTTGTATGAGCTGAGGGAGTTAGAAATTAGTGTCTGTACAGTGTTTTGCACTCCATGATGCTATTGAAGCATTGAATTATGGTTACTCTCATTTTTTATATGAATGAATCTATCTCTGAAAAATGTTACTGTGACATAACCTCTCTTGTCTTTCCTGACAGATGATACTTTTTTCTGCCTGTTGCATCTGTGGACTAATCGGAGGAATCTTAAATTTTCAATTTCTTCGTGCTCTGACAAAGAAGTCGTCTGCTCTCTATTCTTTGCATCTTGCCTCCATGTCTCTTGCATGCATTGGAATTGGTGGTTGCACCCTTTCTTCATGGCTCACTTGTCGGCTAGCCAGCTATGAACAAAGGCGAATGTTCTCAGAAAGAGAACATTCATTGCATCACTCCCATGAAATGGCAGAAAAAGTGAGTTGTGTGTCCTCCCTTATTTGTTCTCTTTCTCCTAAAATGCTACTGTACGTGTTAATGTTTACAACTGGCAAGAGATGAATTCAGTTTTTAGTTTTATATGAGAAAGAGCTTCTGGGAAATGAAATGCTGCCATTCTGTATAAGCTTTCTTATGTTGCATTATATGGAGCTATTTTTAGGTACTGTATATTTGCAGTACATCCATTTCAATGAAGTACATCCATTTTCAACATAATTCCATTGTATAGCTATTCAAGGGCTTAGCTGCTAAATATAGCACTTCATAAATAATTGGAAGCCTTATTAATATGGATTATCATGTATTGTACTGTGAAAAAGCACAGAATGCTTTCTGTAACCACATCATTGCATGCTTCAAGGATTTAATCAATTTCTTCCTCTCCCAAGTACTCAGCTTATAAAGTAGGTTATTTAAACACAAAAGTTCACAAACCTAGATGACTAACCCTAAGCACCTAAGGGCATATTTAGACACCTAAATGAAACTGATCTGATTTGCAGCAGCACTGAGCATTTACTGCCTTTCTCTGTTAAAAGGAAGTTTACCAGGATGTCTAGGTCTATGTTTAGGTGCTGAAACTTCAGCTCCCAAAATTAAGCACATAGGGCCAAAAGAATTAATTCAATAGAATTCTTGAAATCAGCTCCTTGGATTTACAGATCTGATTAATATTTGCAGAATAAAATGTTCACTGACACCCTGTGCTTTGTGTTTGGACTTTGTATCCAATGCCTTTCATTTGAGAAATGAGTAGAGAAGGGAACAAAAGTGGACCACCCAAATAAACCTCCACATGCAAGTTTGCATTATAGTTAAGCTCAACAGTCAGTATCATATCTACTGAGACCTCTGAACAGCAGAGTGAAGATTAATTTACTCAGACTGTAGAATGTTTTCAGATTCCCTGACAAAACATGATATAGCATTCAACTGTGCATTAAGTAAAAATTACTTACTACTGTTCTTTGGTTTCTAAACAGAAATGAGACTCCAAGTAGAAATATAGACTGAATTCACTTTAGAAAATGTTTTAAACATGTTTTTCAAAGTTAAACAGTACAGGTTACAACAGTAACATCAACCAGGGTGATAAAATCAAGAGAAGAAACACATTTCTTCCTCTCACTTTAAAATGAAGCAGAATTCTGATGAGCTATGTAGGCAAGTATGACCATGGTCTTGTAGATGGTAGGTTAGATCTTGCCTTTCAAAGAGACTCTTGCCTCAATAAGGACAAAGGTGAAGCCCATTTGAGAGAAAAGAGAGAGAGAGAAAAAAAAAATAAATGGCCTGGGAAGAAAAACCTTTCAAAATACAAACATCTGCCAACCCTACCAATTTGAGATGATGACGACCATGTATAGCACTAGTTTACTGCCTCCCTTCCTGGCCTGTTGACCTACTGAGCTTTTAGTCACTTAGCAGTGAGGACTGCCAGATGCCAATTTCTCTTGGGTGAAGGGCCATGATGCATGTCCAGAGCAACCCTACTGCACATGCTTAGCTAATGTGGGATGTGCACCACTGATAGTGGACTCCCTGGATGTGTGTTGTAGAATCAAGTGTGCATGTGTCAATGGACTGATCTGGGACTTCTTAGACCTACAGCCTGGGGACTTCCTGCTGCTGGCAGGTTTGAGTACATTAGCTCAAGGCATTCCCCTAAAAAATAATGAAGGCTACTTAAAAATTTACATTAAATTAGGCCCTGATTTAGAAAATAGCTTTAAAGTGTTTTATATATAAGACTATTTTGTATATTTATACTGATATACAGTAATATAGACATGTACTGCATGTGCATTTGTTTGTGCTATATTTATTGTATAATTGTTATATTTATATTAGAGATTGAGGGGTATTGAAATAACCGACCTGCCCAGCTGCCCGGTGGTTCCCCCGACACCAGAGTTACCTCCAAGGTACGCTGAACACTAGGGAGCTACCATGTTATTATGTCACTTCAGGAAGGGCCACCTCTAAGAGCAAGTCATAGTTTCAGCTGATGAAAGTTGGCTGATGCTGTGATGTCACTCTATGTCAGGAATGGTGCTTCCAGGTAGTGACATAATTCTACGTGGTGAATGCTGCAATCTGGAAGTAAGTTGAGTATTTAAAATATTCACCCTAGTTATAGACATCCAAATGCTCCTATTTGGATGTTGCCACCATTGACTCACTCTGCTTCTAATCTGTGTGCTCCTTCATTTCTTGAATTCAGTAATGTTTTTTAATTTAATAATATGCTTATTTTTGAAAACAGAAATATTGGGGAAAATAAATAGTTTTCAATATTTTCTGAAATTATGATGATATTCTAATAGCTGATGTCTTCAGAGGTTTCAAGTGGTAAAGCTGACAAAAGGAAACTTACACTAATCCATGACTATCCTTCTGACAGACCATTGCTATCAACTTGTGGCTGACTGACAGTTAATATTAAATGGCTTTAATATTCTCGGTCCCTTTCCCAGCTGACTCAGAGTAGATCCAACAAAGGGTCTAGGCACCTACAAACAGGCAAAATGTAGTGCCTTGTTTCAGAGCAGACAAACCCCAAACTGGGATCCAGAGTCCAGTGATAGGTGCGCCTGTTCTTCTGCAGCATATGAGGAGACTAAGACACCATACAAAAACATCCAATACCATCACCTGTAAAACAGAGAGCTGTGTGGTAGAAAATGCTCAAAATTCAATAAGTTTACACACCTTATTTTCTCTGAAGCATATGCTTGAAACAGGAGTATTGATTGGCGAGTCTACTTGCTTTGATGGCCCTAAATTTACTTTGTAGAGAGGAATAGGACAGCTTTACTCTCAAAAACTGTGCAGGGAACGATTAAGTCTTGTGCTCTGCTTTAAAATGTAGCTGGTAACATCTGAGAGAGGAGGCACAAGTGCCTTCACTTTATGTTAAATTCTTGAGTTCTGGTCTCTACCTCCCAAATTATTTATAAATCAATGTTGTGGATTGAAAGAAGAAAGAGTCAGACTAGGAATAAAGAATGTCACACAATTTTCCTCTCTTTACCAAGAATCTCAACTACTATGCTACAGTCAAGACTCACCCTTTCTGTCTCTCTCTCTCCCCGTTTAGCCCAATGAATCTTGCTTTATTTTCTTCACAGAAATTTCCACAAGAAGGGGGACAAACAAATCCCTTTTTTCCACATTTTCTCCAAGTGTATCTAGGAGGTACAACAGGTGAATTTAATTTTTCCATGTACAGAAGAGGTTACAGTTCTCATGCAAATATTTCAGAAGTAGCCTAACAGTGGCATCTCCACTGCATCTATCTGAATTTTAAAAAGAATAGACCAAACTGCATTTCTATGTGTGTCCGTCCCTATTGGCATAGTTGGATGTTCTCTGAGATCTGTCATTGGACATAAGCAGCAGATCATTTCTGCATCCAGAATCAATTTGGTATGAAATAGGCCTAGGTCTGCTCAGAAGAAGGCAGTTCTGAGCATAAACTCTATGTGGCTTTGCAGCCTTGAAGGTCAGAGAACTGCTTACTTAATGTAGCCATCTCCAGGCTTAGACAGCTGCTAAGTAGGTATTGTTTGGATTTCAATTTAGGAATTAGAAAATGTAACTCCAAACAAATCTTGGTTCAGGTGCTTTAGGATTCTGACTCATGATCAGGTCATCTTACTCCAGGATGACTCATCTGCCACTTGAGTAGCAATTACTGAACTGCTCAAAATTGTAGTCTGGCATATTAAGGGAAAACCAAAATCAGTCCCATCCCAAGGCAAGCAGTCAAAACCTTTAGATCCTGCTTGGATCTAGACCTACTTCCCAAATATCGATTCCAGCTAGCATCGAATGGCATCTGTTTGTAGCATGTCAGCACAGAAAAAGGTTTGAATGGAAACAAAGACTTAATTACCATCTTGTTCCTTTGTAGATTACCACACACGCTTGAATCGATGCACTTTAAAAGGACAACGTCACAAAACTTGCACGGATGCCATCAATGCTGTACATGTGGTCGGAGAGTAATGTCCAACTCAATCAGTATCAATTAATCTATCAGCTTTCAAATATAATTATATAGGAAGAAATGTGATTTTTTTTTTTTTACAGTGAGATTTATCAAGCCAAATAAAAATGTAAAGTTTTTCTGATTGTTTGAAATTCAGAGTCTGTTAAATTTTTATTACAATCCTAGCTAACTGAATTTCAAACATCATAAAATAATTGTAATTTTAATCAGTGTTTTCTATTCTTGTTCCAGGAAATGACAGACAACCTAAGCAATGGTGGCCCACATCTGATTTACAATGGAAGTGTGTATTAAGAGATTTTAAAAAGTTCCATGGAAAGAAGTGGTTTTAGAATTTTCTTCAGGAAAAAAATAGACTCCAAGAAATTGAGAAAATGAAACTATCTTAGCTTTTATGGCTCAAATGTCACAACTGCAGAACAGCACAGTTGCATTTCTCTTTTAGAAACACATTCAAAATTTGTCTCCTAAACTTTTTGCGGATATACAATATTTATTCACTTCCTGGCTACTCCCTTTGGTTTCTTTTTTTTTTTTTTTTTTTTGCCTGAATAACTTTTCAGAATTGTGACAGTATTTGAAATAAATCTGCCAAGACTCTTCTTCTCATGAAGACTCAAAAACCGGAAAAAAATAATTAAACTGGACCACATTTAGCCTGGTCACAGGATTCCTAAAGATAAGAGGGCAGAGGAAGGATGGCTCAGGGGAACTTTTTCTCCTCCCCACTTAGCTGCATCTGGTGTAATATGAAGGCTTCAGATCATGTGGCATGGTACCAGCGATGCATCTGCACAGTCCCCCTCCCCACACTGCGAATGCATCCAGCCTCAGTTTTCCCAGTAGACCGTATCAAGAGAGTGCAAATTACTCTTCCAAAAGGCTCCCATTCCACATGCAGAGTGTAAATGAGCAGTGTGCTGAAAACAACACCAATGTCTTTGTTTTGAAAGACAGAATGCTCTAAGAATGCCATAAATCAAAACCTCAACAATGCCTTGTTGTAAAGAAATTGTAAATATTTCAAATTTGTGAATGAAGTATATTTCGTAATTTGTTCATAAAAGATGATAAATAAAATGAAATTGAAACCAGAGATTTTAGAGAGAACTTTTGGGTTTTTGCTTGTAAGAAAGATCTTGCAAAGCTGAACTGCCATGCTTGAAGTTTTGCACAACACACTGAAAGGCTCCTAAAGGGATGAAGCAAGCTCAGAAGGGAGAAAAATGAAGGCTGAACAGGCATGGTTAAGGTTAGAATACACAATTCTGCACACCCACAGTAGAGTTTGGGGTCTGTTCAAGCAGTGTATATGCTAAGACAGCAGCTCTGACTCCAAACTTTATTGTAGGACCTACTGGCTCATACAGCCATGAAAAATGGAAGATGTAATCTGTAACAGAACATATACAGCATAATATTAATATAAAATATAAAATCACTCATATGTTACATAGTGAGTCAATGACTGTGCTGTAAAGCCCAGCACTTCAACATGAGTTTGGGATGTGAGCATTATTGATGACTGGCAACATTTGGTGATTTATACCCATGTCCCCAGACAAGTGTGAAAAGAATATTATTATTCAAGCCATGCCATAAAAGAATATAGAAATTATATTAAATTGTTTTGAGAATCTATATGGTATAAAATAATTTTTAATTATTTTAGGATTTTCTAAGTCTGTAAGGGAGTTTCCTATCTAATTACAACATTGGAAACATCTTCACTGTGATTTAAGTCTCTCAGACTTCACGCAAATTAGTTGGATGGCTAAGCTTGTGAGTCAAGAACTGGTCCACCTTGTAAGGCTTCCCTTCACTTACCTACTGTCTTAAAGGGCTTTTACATCTTCTTGAAGTCTCTGATATACTAATATGTATTATGTACATTAGTAATTGCTAATTAGACTGTTCAAGTTCATAAGGAATATAGATACTGTCATAGCAAAAGAAATAGATGTTAAGACACCTCTGCTCAAGGAAAGTGCTCTGCTTCCCAGGTCCTACCAGCCTTTAGACTGTCTCCCCTACTGCATTCCAGCTTGTTTGCACCCTTTGTAGCTGCCACTGCCTCTTCAGCTTGATGCTCCTCTTCCTCAGCAGCGGGAAACATGGGATATATCTGTCCCTTGTATGTGCCCCTTCTGGAACCACTTTTGCTTCAGCTCTGGCCACAACCTGTCAAGGTAGGACTACTGTCTAAATGGGCTGCAGAGTTTCATACAAGTTGAAGAAATTGATACTGGACATAGAACCAGGGGAGGTAGTTCTGTAAAATTCCCCTCCTCGTGTGTGTAAAACGGCCCTATCAAAGAAAAGCAAAAGTAAAGTAAAAAATTACTCAGATATCCACCTCACAACTACCTGGCTGAGGTTCATCACTAGCTCTGTAGGACATCTGTAAATCATGGTTCGTACAGAGGTATCTTGTGACACCTCAGGGCTAGGAACGGTAGCTTTAGATCCTAGAGTGTGGTTTGGAATTGCAGTTCAGAATCTGCTCGGGAATGGTGTGGAAGAACAGACCATAACACCACCCATTTACTTATCACAAACACTTCATTTCCCAGCATGGTAGTAAGAGTACAGGATGGTATAGGGGAATAGGTGGTGCTTCTATATCGGACACAGTAGTCCAGTGCAACAGCCACTTTCTCACGCCTTGGAAAGGAAAGGAGTATACATTCTCCAAGCTGGCAATGTCTGAAGCCTTACTGCAACTTATAAAATGCAAACACAACACTTCTGCTGCTTCTCATTAGATACTGGAAGAAGAGAGAAGAGGTCTGGGCCTCAGAGAACAAAACATTCAAATGTTGTTTTTTTTTTTTTCTTTTCCCGCCAAGCCTGTAGAATGCAGAAAAACTGGCTGGTCCCTGCATTAATAAAAGCCTTGAAAATGCAAAACTGGAATTCAAAAGACTCAGAAACAAATGTGACAAAGATGACTGCTCCTACCTGAGACATAAAAATAGGACCAGAATTCTTAAATTCAAAGTAAATTACCATAATATATGGATGTGGTAGGGGAATTCTAGGAAATGTTTGACTTCATTTAATGAAGTTTTGTACCATAACTGCATACAGCGTTCAAATATAACGGGAATATTTTCTGTATGTTTTCATTACTGGTACAGTTGAAAGGACACTCATTTCACTTATGCAACAGTATGAAAACCAAAACTTTCAGTTTTCATAATGTGACCATCCAACATATCTACAGCAATAGCTTGAAGGCTGGTCACCAAAATCCATTTTTAATCTAAATAAGATGAAGCATGGCTTGTCCTTGATGTAGTTATTTCCTATTCATGGTACTGTAAAATCAGATGCTGGCTCAGATTCTCTCAGAGATACTCAGTTGCTATTTACTAGGTCAAGTAACACTCTTTCTGAAGGGGCTTACTTATTGACCTTTGTGCGTAGGACTTTGCTGATAAGTCCTTAATGTATGTTTTAAAATTTTAGGTTATATTTTAGGCTATGTTTGGCATTTCAAAGAACCTCAGCCTATGAGAAACACACACATTTTTCATTTAAAACAATCAACAGTTCTTATTGCAAACTGTGCAGAAAAGTGCATATAATAAGTTTTAAATCTTTGTCTTGTGCAATCTTCAATATATATTTGTTGCATTAGGACATATGAATTTCCTTTTAGACTGTCTGGGGAGGTATGAAGGATAGTGGAGAAGGTCAGATTCAGTAAGAAATTTATATGCAGTAAGCTATAATCGCAAAAAGAGATATTTATACCAAATTTTCCTGGAGACTGTGGTTTTGAAGATAGAGAGAAAAGAGAACATAATGGTTTAAGCCATTTTTAATCCTTTCAGATCCCACTCACAGGCAGGTTAAGGAGTTAAAATGAACCTACTACTACAGCTAAAAGCTTAGAAATATCTAAAAGCAGACTCATATTAGACTACCGTATCACTGTAGATATTACTGCATAATCTTTCTGCCTAAAATGAGTCTAGCTAGCTTTCCATTCCCATATCAAAGTGACATCTTTAGCTCCACTATAAACCTCCAACAAGTTCCACAAGGTTGTTGTACATGCATCTGGAGACAGATTTTGAAGGATATTTTTAGAACTTTTATAAGAGCTAGGCAGATAGACTCACAGTCTCCAAGGGAAAAAAAGGAAAAAAAAAAAAAAAAAAAGAAAAAAAGCAAAAATAAGAATGTTTTTGGTAAAACATAATTTGTTTGGAATGAAGATGCTAAATTTATCCTAATTTAATATCAGCAGCCAAAAGAACTCTGAGTGAACTCAGGAAGCTTGTTCAGATAGGCCTTTTTTACCCCTAATTATAAAGTTATGAAAATGTGATTTAGTGTTCTGAAGAGTGAACTGGATGGGATGAATCAGTAGCTGGAATTTCAGCAGAAAGTTATGTGCCTAGAGAGATTTGTTTGGCTGTGGTAGTGTTGTTCTGCTTCAGAAAGAAGCAGCTTTGATTTGGAGCAAAAAGTCCAGAGGGCTGCACCAATGTCTCTCTCATCTCCCCACAAAGTAATCAAAGAAGCATCGAAGACACAGATTAGACACATCTACTTCTGCCAGAGAACTAACAATAAGCTGTGCAGAGCAGCCTCACATTTGCTTTGTGGTTCCCTCAAATGAGCACTAAGCATATACAGAAGTGGCAATCTGATTTTCCCCTCTTGCATTGCATTTGATTTTCTGTAAGTTATCTGTCTTCTAGCCACTGAGTCACAGCAGGCTTCTTTAATGATTTCCACATCAGTGTAATTTTGCTTTGTAATCAGTAGAGGGTTGTTTGTTTTTGTTTTTTTTTTTTTCCCAGAGATCCTTTCTGAAATCCAGTTTTAATCCTGCCATAAACCACAAAATGTGTCTTTCTAAAAATATATGCAAATATGGCATGTTGAACAGATTGACCACATATATTCATTAAAAATAACTCTGCATCCATGAAAATATCTGTTTTGATGAACTGGCATAACGTGCAATGGGAACACACTAGGAAGGCAGGCAGGAAGAGAGACCACAAGCACAACTGCAAAAGCTTTGAACTGCAAAGTGTCACTACAGTGCTGCATATAATTCCACTGATATAAGCCAGGTATATGAGCCAACACAACTTCTCTTTGTACACTTAAGAAAGCAGACATAGATTTAAAAGGAGCTAAGAGCCAGTAGGATTTCCTGCTCTCTTTCTCACATCCCATTACTAGTAGCTAGTGTGAGACAAATCAAATGATGTAACTGGGGCCACAAACTTGTGCAGCTCCCCACCCATATCATTAGGTGAACCCTTTTTTCTCTCCTTCCCAGTTCATGCCAGTTCAAGATAGGAGGTCATGTCCTCTACCTTCCTTTACCTCTTCTCTTCTGTTAAAATACAGCTGTATCCTTTAAAGTTTTAGCATTGAATAAATTCTTACCTTCCCTGACCAGAGCAAGCAAACACAGATAATTGCCTTCATTTTACAGAGAGACTGTAAATGTGGCAAATCTAAACCTAAGCCATGAAGTCCAAACACCCAGACTGACAGTATTAAATTCCTGTGGTTTGCTACACTTACTGATATCATTTCTGTCTTCCCCCCTAAATCCAGGAATAAACTCCAGGAATGCTGACAGCTAATATTTTTCTGAGGACTATGTATTAACTGTGTAGCACCCTGGAAAAGAATGTGTGTCAGAGCTCCTTTGGTGCCTATTACACATAAAGGACAGTATGTTAATATTGATACCCACACTGTGGTGGCAGCAACAGAGGTCTTGAAACGGCCCAGGAGTTCTGGATTTAAACACTACAAAAGGCATGGAATTCTGTATGATCGTATTTATACAGGGGATTGTTTTGTTTCTATTTTATGCTTTCTAAAAATGTTGTATAAAACCATGAATAACACTGTTAAGTTTGTGAATTAATACATTCAAACATGAAGAAATACCTGAATGGATTTAAAGATTAGAAAGCACCTTACGATCAACTAGTTCTTCCTTCTGTATAGCACCAGACTTGACACTTCGTCTGACAATTCTTGTATCAATCACATAACATCTAGGTAAGCAACATATACTTTTAGAATGAAATCTGATCTTTATTTAAAGACTTCAAAAGATGTAATCTATCACCTCCCTTATTCCAATAAGCAGAAACTTTCCCCCTTTAAAGTAATTTATTTCTATGCAGAATTTTTTTGCTTTATTTTTTCCCAGGCACTGCCTCTCACTTCACTATTGTCTGCTAAATTAAGGACTCTGAGGGAAACTGGGATCAAGTTATGTCTTAACCTTCTCTTAGATGAGCTTCTTAAATTCCTTCACTGTGGGGCAGATTTTCAGACATCAAATATATATGTATTTTTTACTTCTTTCCTAAACCCTTTCCAATTTTTCCATCTAAACATATTCTTTCTTTCCTGTGCATAGGAATTACGACAGTATCTTTAACTACTTGCCCCCTTTATCCCTGCCTTATCAAAGTTACATGCTGACCGACAGCCAGCAAGCTAAGAGTTCTCATCTCATCTCTTTCCCTGACTGGTTTGAACTAATCTTTATACTATAAGGATATAAAAATTGAAGGAAATGTCATCTTTCTTGGCTTTCTTTCCCCAGTTTCTTTTCAGACAAATGGCCTATTCTACCCCAGGAATAATGAGGAAAATAAGGACTTCTTTATGTTTCAGAATCTGTCTCCTTCCCTGATTTCCATCAATGGATAGACAGATCTTTTGTGTGAATCTGTTTCAGTCTGGCAAGTTTACTTCAACACTGACACCTATACACCAAGGATCTTTACACCATGCAATAAGGAATTCTGCAGAACCCCCATAATCCTCAGATGCAGAGATAGTTGTGGTGTAATTATACTAATGAGGCACTCTTAACCTGATCTAATTATCCGTGCTGAAAGGTAGGGCTGACAAACCTGAACACAGAACCACACACACACATGAATACATTGCTTCTGCACATTACAGATCACGTACCATAAGGCACCGTGTGGCCCTGGCACATCTATACTGCTTCAAACCCATGCACAGCTCTGCACAGACAGAGCTCTGCTGTCGCAAGCTTTCAAAGCCAACTGTCAAACAAAGCTGAAAGACTACACGGAGATTCCACTTCCATCCATCAAAAGAAAGATGTTTGCCTCATGTTAAATGGCTTGCTCAAGAGGGAATGATCTTTCTTCCTCCCTCTTATGACATATGTTAGCTTTTTCAGAGTCTGTGCTATGGACTTGGGTCATAACTGGCTCTTGGCAAGTAATGCAGCCAGAATGAGCATCCAGCAAAACAGCTTCAAGGGTATATATATAAATAGTAACTTGTTGCAATTAGGCATTCAAGAAAGTGTTGCAACATTCTTAATTCTGTGGTAATCCTCTGGCTGCAGCAATGAACTTGTGTGGGCACAAAGGAACCAATTGCATCCCTGCTGCAAGACTGGAAAATTTGGAAAAAATACCCAATTTTGAGAAAAAGGGTTTAATGATGTATTGGTATGTCATACATCTAATGGCAGTACAAAAAAAGAAAAAAAAAAAAAAAGGGAAAACCAAGATAGGTCTGTTCAATGTATCGTTGGATTTTTCACTTCCATTTTAACATTTTTTTTGTGTTGAATTTCTTTTATGTCATATGCTTGAGATTCCCCTATGTTGTATAGTATTACATTCAATATTTGGTTTGAAAATCATACACACATAAAAAATAATGAAAAAGATTTAAAGTTAATTGTGCATGCTTTATGAACAAAGGGTAGTATATATGTGTACCATGGGGCCCAACTTCTCAAATAATTAATGTTCCTCTCCAGGAATATATGTAAATATGTGCTTAAGGAACTGCTTCCACTTAGAGCAATGGGACTAAGACTTATGTTTAAAGTTAAACTTGAACTGTCTCAAACAAGAATTCTTTTGTGAATGACAGCCTAACATTGAGATGAGTCCAATGACTAGTAACTACTTTTGGTTTGCAGTGGTGTCAATGTGAGAATCAGGCCCTTAATCTGAACTCTGCAAAAATAGCAACTGGATGTGCAGACCAAAGGCACAGAAATGATCAATCTAAATAAATTAATTTTACAAGTACAGATATGCTGGAGGGAAAAAAAGGAAAGGGGTAAACAAAAGGATTTCTACTGCCTTCTCCCCACTTTTCCACTGCCACCCAATAGCAAAAAATGCCTATTTCTATCAGTCAGTGCAATCACAGCTGCCTTGTCTGTACATTCCGCTGAGGGAGATGCACTGTCCTTCACCCCTCACGGCACAACTTTAAGATGACTCTTTTTAATGGTTCCCCCAAATGCACTGCTCTTAACCCCCAAAAAAGGTTCATGCTTGAACTCTGAAAGTTTGTTTGGAAGGATTTACTTCTGGTTTCAAAAAAGTGTACATTCTGGGGACTTCCAGGATATTCATTGGGTCTGTCACAGAATGGAAACATAACAAATGCCTACCAGCTTACAGGCAAAGAGAAGAGGTTCTGTCAAAACAGCATATTTACTTGGAATTAAGAATCTGATTTTAAATCTCCTTCTTTGGCGACACTCATATCTTTGGCATTTACATGTCCAATGTTTATACTACAGTCTTAAGAACACTTAAGTAGAACCTTTATTTCCAAATGAAGTTTCATAACTTGGCAGGCTCATGCTAACTTCATAAATATAAGAACTTCAAATCCTTTTCCATATAAACATGTGTAATATTTCCTACCAGATGTGTGTGACAGTCAAGAAGTTCAATTATTCTCAATCTATAAATCTGCGCAAGCCAGCTCATCCAAAAGAAAGCATCAGACCAGGCATAATTACAAATATACATGTCCAGTAAAGGTAAATAAATAAATACGCTCTAAGTACGAAATAGCAGCAACTTGCCAGGAAAATTACACCGTATGTTAGATTACCCCATAGGTTCACTGGAATACAGTTGTGGTGAAAAATGACAGGAGACTTTTTCCTCCTAAGAGTGTCCACAGATCTCTGCTGAGTTCGAAATTATCAAAAAGTGAGGAAGAGGGAGACACCCCAAGTCGTCCTCTTTGCTGGTTTGCATGCAGCCTGGCAGGGAGGAGGCTTCCAGGGAGAGCTGTTCAGTTCCTCCTGTCAGCAGGCACCTGTGGAGATGGCCTATAGATGCACAACACTGATGCAGGCACCTTGCCTTCTGCTCTGTGACATAGAATGAAAAAAAAAAGTGTATTTTTTCAACTGACACCCTCAATACACCCTGCCACATGAGCAGTCCCACTGATTGCACGGGGGGGTGATTGCAGAAGCAGACGTTACTCACTGAGAATGAGCACTGCAGCGCTGTTTCAGCCCAGATTACTTAAATTTTTTGATAGGTCAGCAGCAAGAGTTTAGGAGCAGGTTTGAGTGTGGGTTTAAGTGTGCTGAACCCCGTGGCCTTCACTGTCTGCAGCCCCCGCCGGCTGTCAGCCTGGCTGCCGCAGCCACGCTGCTCTGGAAGATCTGACCCTTGGCTGTCTGCGAGTGAACCGGTTGCACACACTCGCGCCACACCTAACTCATCTGGCCATGAAGAAGTTGGGAGCACACTGAAGTACGCAATGTCCTCACATCACTCCTCTGGAGCTCGCCTTGAGCCTGGTTGTGCTGGTAAACTTGATTTGAGAACAGGTTTGCATCTTCTTAGGAAGCCTCCAGTGGAAATAATGTCACATGGACTCAAACTGAGGCTAAACACAATTTATGACCATGTAAAGTTAAATCCCACTGATGAGTCTAGTACAGCATTAAAAGGCATTAGATTCTGATAAACGTTTTGGGTAGCTGCAAGCTAGGCCTTGCAAGCCTGGTGTCTTAGGTGCCTCGCCCTCAAAGTGGAATATCCAGTTTCTTTAGACATTTGGCTAGTTAGGGAGAAAGGGCGTGAGCTCTGCCCCTCCAAAAGAAGTACTTCCTGCTCTCAGGATCCACAGCTGTGAATCTTCACCTTCCAGGAACCTGTGAAGGAACTGGGCACTTAAAAACTCAGGCTGCCTTGAGAGTACTTCATGGTTCTACCTCTTAAATCACATCTCAACAGCAAGAGCCTGTTTTGCTCAGCCTGAATGCATCCAAGCTCCTATCCCCATCTCTCAGGACTATTCACCACATGTCTTGCTAAAGGTTAAGCTGCGAGGCCCTCTTCTGTCGAAATGAAGCATGCATGATTTACTGCACAAAGAGCACGCAAAGTAGCACAGCTCTGGGAGCTACTGATTAGAACAGTCAGCCACAAGTCCTGGATTTTGCTGTCAGTTTGTCACAGCATTTCTTTCAGGGCTGGGTGTTGGGGATGGTGGTTGAAGTGATTCTTTCCTCCACGACCGCCTAAGAAAACCTGAAAGCAGAAGCAGACTGCTGAAAAAAAACATTACCCAATGCCATCTGCCTCTCCAGCAGCTGCAGGACAGCTCAATTTTAGCCCCACTCTTTTTTTCCTATCCTCTCTCAGCCATACAGCTGGGTTGTTAAAGCACTCCCTGATACTGAAGGTTTGCATCTCCTCCAGCTGGGAACGGAATCAAAGCCAATTCCCAGCTCGCTCTTCTAGCCACTGCATAAAATAAGAGCTTGACATCCAGCTCCATTTGAAAAAAAAGACTACAAATGGTGGTGGGGAGGAGCAGGCAGCTGATACTATCCAGGTATTTTACAAGTATTCTCATCACATCACAGATGAGGGCCCTCGGAACATCTTCTGCTTAGAGGTTGGCTCCTGGTAAGCTTTAGCATGGAGCTGGAGAAGAAGGAGCCTTTTGAAGTGTGGCAGGTCAGCCCAGTGCACCATGCTGAGCTTCAGGCAACACAGAACAACTCATACAGAGTTTTGTCTGAGGATTAAAATGGAATTTCTGAATTGGCACCTGAAATCCATCTCAGCCCCATTTTAGCTGCTGAAGTATTTCATAGTATCTGATTCTTTTTGTACAACAGTTCTGGCCTTTATTGCATCAACACAATGCAGCCTAGCAGTTCCTGCAGTGGTATATTCAGGCATGAATCTATAGAACACCACTGATCCTTTGTCCCTGCCATAAGCAATGCAGTAAAAGAAAGGGGAAACCCCCCTCACATTAGTTGAAAATTCCATTTCAGATTTAATTAGTAAACTTTTTTTTCACTCTTAGAATTAAAGATTTAAACCCAAACACTCAGATTTTTATCTCCTCTTTCTTACCCTGGCTGAAAATCAGCATTAACTCCGTTCAAGTCAGCAAGGTTAGCAGCAGACATGGGAGAATAATCAGTTCAGTCTGGCCAACACTGAGACCTTTTCAAAACCATCCAAACATACAGCACATGCATAAAATTATAGTGAGATGTCTAAGCTGCAACTGAAAGCATAAGTAACTTGTGCAAGTCAGTGTTTTTGAGGATGTCCCTTCTTATTTCCTAAAACATCTGTGTCCAATATTTCTGTATTCCTTTCTTCATTAGAGCATTGCCCAAAGGAATGATGATAACCTAGTACCATGATCAGATCACCTAAGAGATTCTTTCTCTGCAAATCATCTTTCATTGGAATTATTCTGAGGATGACAAATAGCTGCTTCTTCTACCTGTGATAAAAAATAAAATAATTTTTAAAATACTTTAAATGAAAGAAAATACTTTGATTTTTGAGAATTTATTACAATAAACCTGAGGTAGTTACGCAACTGCTAACCTGAAGCTTTTGTACAAAGCTGTTGCTCATGGAAAGCAACTCGGGGTTCAAAGGCTTTATTGCTTCTTTTTGTTTAATCCTTCTTAGCTGAAAAGGGACTGGAGATATATATTTTCCCCCATTGTTGTAGTGACAAGCTAGTGTTCCCCAAGATTTTATGTCCTATTGTTGCTGTGGCACTATCCAATTCTTTGCTTGCTGACAACAGTATGAATCCTCAAATTGACTTTAATTTTTCAAGTCTAAGGTTCTCCTTAGCTATATGTAATTGTGTTCCATGGTTTGGACTACTAGAAAGAAAAGATCTCATTGCGTAGACTTAAAGCAGTACAGCTACTGTGATAAAGCAAAGTATGACTACTTTGGTTACTCATACAGTCTTTTTATAGTGAGATAAACTACCTTTCTTTAATAATAATAATGCAGCTGTAAGTCTTTATTACCAATGAGTACATATGTAATCGCCTTCAAATCCTGCAAAGGAAGCCATGACTACACAAAATAATTGTTTTTATATGAGGAACACTGAAAGATGGGGTTTAAATTCTAATTAAATAATTAAATATACCTGCCATATTACTGGCTGAAATAACACCATGTAAAACTAATAACACATCCAAATAAGTAAACAAGCTTATTTCATCTAGTAAAGTCAAAGTACTTATTGAGCATGAATTAAGGTCTACAACATCAGTGTGAGGTTGATATTATTGTACCAAACTGGTAAGTAGCCTGAAGTCAAGATAAATACAGTCAAGCTGATGGGCCTGAGGTCCCAAAGTCTATCACTGTCAGGGCCCTGAGCACATTCCCGCCCTCCTGGGGGTTTGCTGCTTGGGCTAAGACTCAACTTTGACAAGCAGCTGTTCAGGCCTTGAAACGGTTATGAAGAAAAAGTTATCTGAGAAAAAAGCTGGAAGAAGCCTCAGCAGCAGCTCTCCCCTTTTCTTCAGAGATGCCTTTAAGTGGAGGCTCAACCTTGGTCCCTGTTGCAGGTCCACATGTGTTAGGTCTCGAAGCTCTCTGATTCTGAACCTGACTCGGACCTGACAACTTGACTTCTAGGCTTGACCTCAGACCTGCCTCCTCTCAGACCTGCAGGGTTCATGGTGGAGCCCAGCTGGCCCTGGTTACTACCAGGGACATCCTCTGCTCTTCTAGCTCAGATCCCGTGGGACGGTGCCCTTGCTGCACTTTGACAGTCACTAGCAGGGCCAACTGAATGAACCAAAAATCTAACTTTAACTTTTACGCAACATGCCTTACAGAAAGGTGTACACACATTTCAACATAAACACAAAGTTAGGCTCACAAAAATGGTATAGGAAACCACCAGTCACATGATCATAATTTTAAAAGAAAAATGTGTTCTATTTTGTGTTAGGTGTCTGAGAAACACTTTCATGGCAACAGCAGAAAGAAGTGTTTTAACAGCAGTAATATATAGCTTCTTATCACTACCAGCAAGAACTTCCAGCATGCTTTGCCTCACCAGTTCAACAGGGGTATTATGACCTTTAGCTACTTATTAACCTAACCAGTAGTGACCAAAAAAAAAAAAAAAAGGTAATTGCACACCATGAGCCTCTTATTAATTTTAAATAATACCATAATAATAGTAGCCAGCCCCAAGAGGAATGCTTTTTAGTTGATTTTGCAGATAGAATACTCAAACAGTTAAGCTGCATGTTTAACTGATGCATTTCAGGAAATCAGATAATTTTCTTTCAGTATATTTAAGTTCCTTTATTGATTGGAACACTCACAAGCATCATAAATAGCTGGAGATATTTACAATAAATGAATTTAATTAAAGAAAACAAAAGCAAATATTTTTAAAGCCATGCAAAACACGCTAATATAAATGTTTACAGAGTATAAATCATGGATAATGTCTGCGTGGTAAGTGCAAATTATTCTAATTGCACAATTCAATCAAGCTGCCTGTAGATTCAAATTCCTCCTTAAAACATATATGTATTCTTTAAATTCTTTCACTATTAGCTCATTAAGCTCCAAATATAGACTTCTATAAATAAATACACTTAGCATTTCAGCTTCCCACTCACGTCTCTCATCTTTCACATCTATCTAATAGGCATAGTCCTTATCCTTGCAAAAATGCATGCAATGAAGAAATACCCCGTGAGAAGCTACACTGATTTCAATAAAAGTTATCATTTATATGTCTTACAAGACTTATAAGAATTTATAAGGGGAATACAGGGTCTGTATATAGACAATATGCAAGATTAGCATTAAGTACAAGTAGCTAAAACGTCTGCTCTGTGCCCTGCTGTCCCAGTTTAGACTCCTCTCCTCCCCACAGGCTCCACAGTAGCTGTGCTGTGGGAAGGCTGCAGTGTTGGATGAATGCAGGAGACTGGTTTGCTAGTGAGAGAATAATTTAAACTCCTAATTCAAAAAATCTTGCTGGATTGCCCCCTTTGTCAAAGGCCAGCCTAGCCTGGGCAGCTACATTGCCTATGGAAATACCCAAGACTCCAGCCCTTGCCAACCCTTTGACATACGTTTATCTGTTTGCATGAGCAGTTTCACTGAAGCCCACTTTCAGAGCAAAGCGATCTGTGTGCCTAAGTGTTGAAGAGCTGAGATTTAAAATGCTGTGCAACTGGAGGATGGCAACGTGACATTTCCGAATTTCCTTCAGCACCTGATCATTAGCAAATACCAGCAACATCACGATTGGTCGCAATTGGAGGGTCCCATTATTTTTGGAGCACTGAGTGCTTTGAAAAAGCCTAGTTCAATTTGCAAAGTATGCTGATGCAATATACTGCTGTTGTGCTGAGTAAACACGTTTATTACACTTTGCCTCACCCACTGTATACTACGCAATCTGAAATAACTGCTGAGCAGCAGTACAACAAACGTCATTCATTAAATGTCAGTGAACTAACCGCATAGTGGCATCCAGGACTTCTATTTCCTGATTCAAGTAGAGATGAATACTGCAGAACTCAGCAACGGCAATGTTGTAATTTTCCTGAAAGGTGGTTGCTATTTTATGGATAACAAACACAGTGGCATTACTGTTTAACATCTGTTTAACTGAACAGTGGCATCCTGTTTAACATCTTCATTAATGATGTGGATGACGGGGTACAGTGTAACCTCAGCAAGCTTGCAGATAACACAATGGGAGGAGGAGTGGCTGATGTGCCAGAGGGTTGTACTGCCATCCAGAGGGACTTTGACAGTCTGGAGAAATGGGCTGGCAGGAACTTCACGAAGTTCAACACAGAGAAGTGCAAAGTCCTGCATCTGTGGAGAAACAATCCCACGCACCAGTACATGCTGGGGACAACCCAGCTGGAAAGCAGCTTGGCAGAAGATGTCCTGCTGGTCCTGGTGGACACCAAGTTGAAGATGAGCCAGCAATGTGCCCCTGCTGCAAAGAAGGCAAACAGTATCTTGGCTAAATTAGGCAACGCATTGCCAGGAGGTTGAGGAGGTCATCCTTCCCTTCTACTCACCACTGGTAAGGCCATACCTGGAGTACAGCTGACAACCACCATGGCCTCTGGAGAAGTCTCTGTCCATGACAAATTGACACAATGGAGCCATGGCCTCTATTTGTCCCTGAAGCAGGAAGAGTATAGTGATGTGTATCCTATACTATCTCATTTGGCAACTAGACAGTACTTTCTGAGCACTCCCTGAGGCATCTAGAATGCTTCTGCTGATGTCTGCCTTCTAGATGTATAAATAAAGAGTTTCTCAGACCACAGGACAGATTGAGGGCTGCTGCAGGGCACATCATATCTGTTCTGCTTTCTTTAGCTTTTATTAGTACGAACTCTGATTTAAAAGACTGGCATGGCCCTGTTTGTGTCACTGCCAAATATTTATTTTTCTGTAATGAAGCTGTCATTCAATCTAGAATCATAGAATAACTTAAGTCAGATGGGACCTTTGGAGGCCATCTGGCCCAAGGCATTTTTTTAGTTTTTCAAAGAACAGGGTTCCCACAGCATCTCCAGGCAACCAGTTCGAGCATTTAATCACCCTAACTGTGAAGAACCCTTTCCTTCTATCTCATAAGAATTTCCCCCAATACAACTTGCACCCGTTGCTGCTCATTCTTTCACCCTGCACTGCCAGAAAGACTACGGGTCCATCTTCTCCATAGCTAATCATTAGCTTGTTGAAGATAGCCAATTAATTCCCCTAATTCTCTTCTCCAGATCAAACTAGCCCAATTCTCTCAGCTCTCCATTATGTAGTCATTGTGCTACTGTTCCCCCGTGTATGGCACAGCAGTGTATGCCCTTCACTCATTTAAGTTACTAGTAATATTTCATTAACCATATTTATTCATGATGTAAATCTGGCTATGTGGGACTCAACTGTCTGTGTGTTTACTAGTCAGAGTGCTCAAGAATACCTACTATCTTAATCCTGTGTAGTAGAGGCAGAAATAATTTCTAAAGGCCCAATCCAGAATGTACTGAAATCAAAGGAAAACTTAAGTCTTGGCTTTAAGTCAGGACACTCCAGTTTTCAGACCCATTACATCTCTTTTCACAGTGAAACAGAAAAAGGAGCTTTCCCCACTCAGAGTCAACTTAGTATTTTTGAATAGGTGCAACAAACACTTGAAAAGAGCTTCACTGCATTATGCACAAATGAGAATTAGAGACAAAGTAGGTTATTCCTTATATACCGCACAGATGTTCTTTCACAATGTATCCTTAAGTCTTCAGATCCCTCTGTAGATTTCTAAAGCCCAAACAGAAGCATATCCACTGCATCATAGTATTTTATTACTCTACATGATGCTAATAACTGCACCCATCTTCACGGTTGCCATTGTTTCATGAAGATGCTACTCATAATTCCTGACTTTTGTGCATTTTAAAATGACAGCAATAATTGTTGACTATGTGACAAATATAGGTCAACTCATTGGGTCCACCTCTAGAGCAAACAGGAACATGGCAGGCATTACACCCTTCCTCCGTGACACACAAGGGACCTCCTCTCCAGCTACTTGGTACATAAGTAATTGCCTATCCTGTGTGCAAGGCAGTGCTGGTAGAGCTGGCAAGATACGATCAGTTGGACTGGAGTGGAAACACAGAGCACTGTCCAGATGGCAACCAAGGACTACACTTCTATCAGACACCCTCGTTGAAGGTCATTGTGATATTGAAGGTCACACTGGGGTACCTCTCTGATAGAGCAAGCATGCTGCACTGGTCTTTACTCAGACAAATCCCTTTGGCTTCTGTCAAAATTTGCTTGAGTGAAGATTAACAAATATCTTGGGATTTGACTATTGCATCTCATTTGCTTCCAGGAAGATGGTGATGGTAAAAATAACGATGAGAACCTTGTGATTAATGTCACATTTAAATTTACATAAAGGACAATGCTGCACTTCAGAAATTTCTCATGCTCTTAAGGGACCTGGGTAAGTGAAAAGAGAATCTGAAATGAGAGCAGGATTTTGCCCACACTGCATTTGGTTTTTTACTACTTTCACCAGTCTAGGGAACATTAAAATTGTACTGTTGTCATGACTCTAACAGAAGAGTCCCTGATTCTCATGTTTTGTTTTGCTTTGGTTGTTGTGCGATTGGTTGGTTGGGGGGGGATTTTGTTTTGATTATTTTTTTACTATAACCATGACTTCTGTTATCTTGGGATTTTTGCATGTGGGTGGATGGATGTGATGGTAAGCAGTTGAATCAGTTCAATGAGAACCCTGTGAGCTGCCAAACTAAACCACGAACTCAGCAGGAAGTTAAGTGAGAACAGGAAATTTTCTCTTTGAACTAGGACAATCTAGCAATTGCCTAAAAATTATGCTAGGTCTGTTCTTAAGCCCTATCATTCAGAGATATCATTCAGGCATCAAGCAATGCCTAGCACTGAATCACTCAGGGATGAGTGACACTCAAATAGTTTTCAAGCTAAGAGCTACTATAGGCACAGTACCTTGGACATTACCTAAACTACTTCAGGAGTATTTGCTTCAGCACCTATAGCTGCAGTACTCAAATGCAAATGGTGACACTGAGCTCTTCAGTACCCACTCAGAATAAGGACTACTACCCTTTATTTGCCTGAAAGTAGATGATGGTGCTATTGACAGTCAAAGGCTCAGCTCTTCTAAGAAAATCAATGACATTAAAGATTTTCTGAAGTAGTATACACTGCCTGAGAAGGGCAGCAGAAAAATAATAGATCTGGAATTGTTTTACACTGATGACATTATTTTTATTCTCGTCTTCAAGCAGAGATTGAGAAAAAATTTCTTCATCATTTAGTCAGACTTTTATATGCCATATACTCATTAAAAATAATTAAAAGCTTATCTTTGAGTTAACAAAGGATATTCCTGGGAAAGGAATCCCAGTGTTTCTGGAGAATAAACAGCCAAACGTTATGACGCTTACTCAGCCCCTTTGGTTTACAATATGAGAACAGAATTCCCATCAGATTTGAGGTACTTTTTTTTTTTTCATTCTTACAGGCTGGAAACACAGTAACTTTTTTGATGCTATTCAAACAAGTCCATATTTGATCCAAACCAAAACTATAGCCACAACACAAAAATCAATCACATTTTTGAACCTCAAAAAAGAATTGTCTCTCATTTCCATTACATTTGGGGCAAAGGCTTCAGTTTTTCCAGTCTTTCAATAAAAAAGCATATACTTTAACTGCAGTAGAAAATACAGACAGAAGAGAATAATTTGTTACCATAAATACAGGTGATAATCTACCTGTTAAAGTCTGTAGATGAAAAGAAAAAGAATATCCACATAACTGAATTCCCCATCCTTGTTTTTAGTACTTCTCAAGTGTCAGCCCTCCTGAAACTCACTTGCAAAAATCAGACTGCAGGACTGGGGCTTTAGTTTGAAAGCAGCCTAGCAGATATAATTAAATATCTGTGATGCAAATGGGTGGTTACTTTGGATCTCTCTTAAATGGCAAATTCCTCGGATTAGGGACCTGGTCTCCAGGCCAGAAGGATTAACAGCTTTCCATTAAATATATATATATATATATATATATATATATATATATATATATATATATATGTATATGGTAAGAGGTCTAAAACTGGGAATAGCACTTTAGGTTAAAAATTCCTCTGCCTCAGCAAAAACTATACAATTTCTAGAGTTTTATCTGAGCAAGGAATTAGCTCTAAATATCTACATGTTCTTCATTTCATTATAAATGTCTTCAAAATTCTTTACATTATTTAATAGGTTATGAACACTAAAAAGACAGAGAACTAGTAGAACCAGATTATTTTGTCTTCTGTAGTATCGTGAAAAAGTACAGGAGTCATAAAGCAGGATGGCAAAAAGACATTTTCTACTCTTAAAATTAATAGCAGCTGGCTTTTCTGGAGGCAGTCCCTGTGGATCCTCAATTCCTATCTTTCCTGACAATTTTTAAAAAGCTGGATTAAAGGGTGAAGTTTCTCAGAGTATGAACACAGCCAGATTGTTAAGAGACACCTTTACCCCATTTACAACCTGTGCATCCATCTCATTTGTTGGCACAATTTGTCAGAAGAATTTACAATGATGTAGAAAAGCCTTACTGTTTTGGCGTAGGCTGCTTCCCTTCCTCGCTTCCTTCCCTTGTTTCTGTGGCGACATCACCTCGTGTGTACATGGGGAAAGTCACGTTCTCACATTATTTGCTGTACTTTCAGCCAGTACCTGAACACACTTCACTCACTGGCTGGAAACGTGGAGGAGACACTCAGCATCAGATCAACAGCCAGATGTCCACAGGCCATGATGTCTCTACCATTGAAACCATGCCTTCAAACACCAGCAAAGCTGGAGAGAGGCACCACAGCCAGCACCAGCCATCCTACAGCAGGTTCTCTTAATTCCACAGATGTAAGGCCAGGGAGCTACTTGGATACAGTTCTTTCAGTATTATAGACAAGATGTTTTACCTCCAGAAGAGTGATTCACAGTGTAGGTAATACTGATTGCCACTCGCATCAGCCATTTCCTGGCAGGCAACAACCTACTTGGAGAGTCAAGGGCCAAGGGCAAATCTAGCCAGTCCCCAACTGTTAGGAAATGTCCATCCCAGGCATCAATGTCACTGCAAATCAAGACAAATTATTAGATGAAAAAAACCCAACATAATTGCTGTTTCGTCCCATTTCTTTCCCTTGATGTTTCTCTAAGTAATTTCCTAGCTATTAAAGATTAACCTAGTAATCACTGACAAAACAAAGCACAGTCCGCATATTGTAACACAGATTAAATGTTCAGCCTGCCATGCAGTTACTACCATTCTCTTGGATAACAGCACTTTTCAGTATCAAGGCTTTAGTGTGCCATCTGGTGGATTTTCAGCATTTGGTACATTTTGTTTATGTACAAACCAGTGATATACAGACAGGAGTATCCACCTTCTTTGGCCAATAGCAGTATTCATTTTATTATCCTGTATTTGATCAAATTAGATTTTTGCCTGAGAGTAATAACTCAATTCTTCTCACATTTCCAGTGAAATTAATTTTTACTATTGTAACTGTTGTAACTTTAGCTAATCCCTTACACTGATCAATTTTATACGTAATTGAATGGTAGCCCTCTCAAAGAAACTTCCACAGAATGAGCCTAACACAATTCCATATTTAGGGCCACAAGTCAAGACCCTCAATGACATTTAGATGTTTAATTCTCACTGACCGAACATTCCAGGATTAGTATCTATTTGGGATGAGGGTCAAAGATATTGAAGCAAACCTATTACCATACAACTTCAAATCAAACTGAGAGTTTGAGTACTGATTATTCATTCCAACTACCACAGCAACAACTGTCATTAAAAATACTGTAGGCTTTTATGATGCCACATGAAAACTGTGAAACCAGCTAAAATATTTGGAAAAAAAAAAAAAAAAACAAAAAACCAAAACTATTTCTGAGCATTAGTTTTATACTGTATCCACCCTCTCTTTGTAACTGTGAGGCATTTCTTCATTTCTCTCTTTTATAGAGCACAAGTTGTGTGATGAGGAACCCGGGATGGATTAAATTTCAAAACACACCAAGCCCTTTGAGCACATGGCGCTCAGAGTGTATCTTCTACTCCAGCACAGTGCCACAGGCACTCTTCTACTCTGCACGAGATGCAGTATATTCCATCACAGATAAGACTTCCAGGATTTTAATGCTAGATGGAGGCTGCCCTCTGAATGAATGAGCTAAAGCTGCCACAAAAGAGCATGAATGGGCAGCTGGATGCGGCTTCTACCCAACATATGATGTCAATTCAAAAACCTGGATTGAAGATGTCACTGACTGCATGGGAATAAAAGAAAAGGCCACCTGAGAGGTGCTGGATATGTGGCTATTAATGGATCTTCTTACTGGAGTTTGGCCTTTTTTCCATAAAGAGAAAACAAGACAAACAGATAAAACAGAAAGGAAAAGAACAGCAGTGATTGAAAATGCAGCTTTTGTTTTTGGTCCCGATTGTTACTGGCAACCTGAACCCTAGAGAAAAACAGGCTCAGCATAGTTCTATCAGCCATTGTGAGACTTGGCAAATGTACGAACACTGTGCTGTTTTAAACATTGATTTTAGTTGAATTTTTGGACACCGGCTCACTGCAGTGCTGCTTAAAGGTAGAGCTGAGACAGCCTGTTTTTAAACTGAAAGCTAATGTCATGAAGTGAAAAGAATACATACAACTAGGGAAGAAAAAGAAGACAAGAAACGAACGTGGGGATAGCGGGATTTAAGTGTTATGGTCCAGATGGTTTTCAGGACTGAACTGTGACTGCGTGAGGGGGCAGGAGCACTGAGATTGATTCATCTCTTTGGTTAGGACGTCCTACAAACCTGAGGTCATACTGTGGGTGTGTAGTCTCTAGGAGACTGCAAGACAACACTGCTTTTGGTCCAGATGTGCTATGTTGCATCAGCAAGCAGTGTGACCTGACAGGTGTGGATTCACAAACAGCTGGTGCTGGGAGCAGGTATCTATACCAAAAGTTTCAAGCAGGTTATTTTGATTTAGCTCTGGCCTGACCCCATAGACTTAATGACCATTAGGGTTTAGAGTTCAGCCTCCAGATCACTTTAGCCTGAAAGGAAATCTGGAAGTCCCAAGAGCACTTTTCAATGAAAACCAAAGCACAGTAGCAGGGATAAATGGAGATTCAATTAGAAAGTGCAGACCTAACCTCTGCAGGGATTTTCTAGGAACATAAGCCCATGGGGATAACCCTGGATTGCTGCAGGAGCAGAGAGAGGGAGCCCTTCTGGCACCGTCTTGTCCAACCTGCCTACAGGGAAAAAGACAAAAGTTCACATTCTTGTTCATGTTGCCTTTCCATCTTATTTTGAGTTTTTGTTTAAGAAGCAGAGTTAGGTTTTTATTATACTGCATAAAGTTGAGTGTAGCCCTGAGTGTATTATATGTTCTCACTGCAAACTAAATCCACTCATAAATAAGTTATAAAACATATATTTCATTTAGGAATAGAAGTGCATGCACTTATTGTGTAAGGTCTTTAACTGAGATTGAAAGCACATTGCAAGGTTTAAATATAATCTGAATAGATTAAATAAAAAATACAAATATTTCTTCCAGAAAACTGAGTACATACAACATACAAATAATTTCAAAAGACATTAAATACCTTGGAGGATTAAAGCCACAAGAGAATACAGATCACAGCAGTTCAAGACATTTTCTTGCAATTTTGCAAGTTCAGTATGACATCTGAAAGCCATTTTTTATGTCAGTTCTTTCACACTAATTCAACTTTACTTGCAGTAAAGTACTGCAGATTATACCATTTGTTTTACCTGTGACACTAACAATGTCCTGTCTTCACAGTATAGTCAATCAAATAAAACCTTCTGGTGATGTAGTATTTGAGTAGTTTCAAAAGCTTTTGCATCACTTAACATTTTACAGGGAGTTCAAGCATTTCTGATATCTGACGTAAAGCTTGTTTTTAGACAACAACAGTGTTTCGGAGGCCTCCGCAGCGTACAGGTAATTCTAACACCTTTAATGAAATTGATAGATCAAAAATCTGTAACTCCCCATGTGGATTCAATCAGTGTGAAAGTATACATTTACTAAAACAGGCTAAGCTGACATAAATTAGATTTAAATCAAATAAGGAATACCTTTTCCAGGTTTTGCACTAGTTAAATCAATATAAAATAAAATCTTAAGGGAATACTGTGCAGCTTTGTGCTCATATAAGGTCAGACTGACCTCTGAACAATGTTCCATCAGTTATAGCAGGCAACAAAGTTTTTTTTTTTTTTGCTATTACTGTGGCTCACTCTGTAGGACACTGCAGTGTGCAGCACACCAGCATCCCTTTTGGTGACCTTTATGAGTTTTCTCTTTCTTGTATCTTCTAGTATGCAGTTAATAAAAATGTTACAAAATTTCTCATCATACACACAAATTAGATCCAGGCCTCAGCAACAGGGAGCAAACTCTGTATTCTTAAAATTGCCGTGTACGAAGGACACCATTTCAGGTAATCTGACATCGTGTCTTTCGTCTGAATTACCGACTGTTCGATTTAAATTTACGCTCACAGCGGCACACAGCCTGCCGTCTGAGCAGCCGAGCGTCCGGTGGCTGATGGGACAAGGGGACACGTGGGGAGTGGAAGTGTCACGTGATGTAAAATCGGTTCGAAAGAGAGGATAACGTGACGCCGTCGACGTCGGCACAACCTGCAAGCGGGGACCGCCCCGCCCCCCGCCGCGCGCACTCGGAAGTGCGTCACTCCCCGGGGCGGGGCGGGGCGTGCCGTGACGCCATCGCGGCGCGCCGTGGCGTGGGCGGCTGCTGCTGCCGCCGCCGCCGGCCCGCAGCATGGCCATGGCGGGGCCGCCGCCGCCCGCCGCCGCTGTCCCCGTCCCCTCCGTGGTCCCTTCCGTGCCCTCCTTCGCCGTGGCCCGCGGCCTGGTGGGGCGCCGCTCCTCGTGCCTGGTGGTGGCGCCGCACCGCCGGCACGTCGCGCTGGCGCCGCGCTACCTGGGCCGCAAGCGCACCGGCATCCGCGCCCAGCTGGACGCCGAGCTCCTGCGCTACTCCGAAAGGTGCGGCCGGGGGAGGGGGCTCGGCCCCTCCCGGGCCCCTCCCGGGCGGGGGCAGCGCCCGGTGGCGGCGGGCCGCGGCCTCGCAGCTGACCGTGCCCCCCCCCCCCCACCTCTCTCCTTCCAGCCTGCAGGGTGTGCCGGTGGCGTACGACAACCTCAGGGTGGTGGGGGAGCTCGGGGACATTTACGACGACCAGGGATTCATCCACCTGGACATCGAGGCCGACTTCGTCATCTTCAGCCCCAGGAGGGGGAAGAAGCTGGTGGTTTGTAAATGCGTTCACATCCCACGGAGGGGGGGGGGTTGTGTTGCGTAGTCAAGGCCTGGCTTAACTCCATCGTCAGCCGAGGTCTGGGACTCATGTCAAGTTATATTTCAGTTTATATTAGTTTATTCGTGTACGAGTAGTTTATTAGCAGTTTGTAGTAGTAGCTTTTTCTTTTCATCTATCTGTACTGTCTGTCCTTGTACTTGTTAAGTTTATATAGAATATGAACATACTGTATTACAGGAATTACCTATTACTAAGTACTGTATCATTTATATCAGTGCTTCTTTCTGAAGAACAGATAATTCTCAAACAAGTGTGTTTGTTCTTATTTAATAGTGGCAGGAATGTTTAGGTCAATCCTTTATTTCCTTCAAGTACAAGAGCAGTACATCAGGTTGAAGCCTGCCTTTCACTAGAAAGAAATGCATGGCTCAGAACAGCCTTAAGCTTGTTAATACCCTTGCATCAGTACTTGTGGGAGAAATAAGTAGAGAGTTGCCTTACATTCATTGTTTACCATACCTTCTGCAGCATATGATAAGAAATGAATGTGTTCTCTTGCTAGGAAGAGAATGGAAAAACTGTTGGTGTCTTTCATTCCTTCTTTGGGGGAAACAAAGGTGAATAACTTGACATGTAGATGTACCAGAAACCCACTGAATGGCGTATTTTTTGTGTCATCTCTGTCTTTATCTGCTAAGTAGTGCTGTGCCAGCCTGAAGGCTGTTTTAGTCAAGTAAATGAGGCTTAAAATGGCTTTAAAGTTGATGGCTGTAGTATGAGAAAATAGTTACTCATCTGTTCAGGTGCTCACTCTGGCTAAATCCCATGTTTTGACTTTCTCTTGCAGATACAGGTTCAGTTCTGAAGAATATGTGGGAATAGCTTTGATTTTAGTGAAGAAGAGTTAGCTCGTTTACTAGATACGCTGACTTCATAACTTGTGCATAAACTGTTTTTGAAATGTGTCCATATAGGAAACTAAATAAATACCATGTGCATTTAAAGGGATGATCTTTACTCTAACTTCATATGACATTCTTTTTCTTTTTTAGGGTGTAATTAATAAAGTGGCCCCTAGTCACATTGGCTGCCTGATACATGGATGCTTCAATGCTTCTATCCCTAAACCTGAACAAATGTCAGTTATACAGTGGCAAGAGCTGGGGTTGAAAATAGGGGATAAACTGAAATTTCGAGTATTGCACTTGGATTCTGATGCAGCTGGGCTATTCTTCATTCGAGGAGGACTCACTAAAAGCAGGTATTGTGCCTTACTGGAGAATATTTTTAACTGTTTGAATGGGTTTGTTACAAGCTAAATGGTTTGACTCTAACATCGTACTCTTTAAGCTTTCTTATTTTGACACAAATCCATGTTTAGTCTGTGCTAGTTACTTTCAACTAAACTTTCTAGTGACAAGGACTCACATGGAAGTTTTCTCTGGAAAAATAAAAGTAGATTTTTTTTCTGAGCTTTAAAAGGCTGAGTGTACTGACCAATTAACTGTTGATTGTACTAATAATACATGTTCATAATAGCAGCCCCAAAATATCTAGAGTAGCTGTGTTAATGAATGTGCATGGGCTTTTCAAGTGAACAAGTGTCCAGTTCCTGAACACAATGTATGCATTGGTGTTTACGCACGCAGACATATTACATAAGCACAAATAGTTACGTGTGGATGACTTAAATGTTTGCTGAAACATAACAATATCAAAGATGATACAAAAAAATGCATCACTTTCCTCCTTTCACTTAAGCCTCTGAATTTTTAAAGCAGCCTGCTAAAATCTCAGTAGTGATATCTTTAAAAGAGTTCATTCAGATTTTTAATTTTTTTTTAGATGGTCATTTGCTGAGCATATTTTTTCTACCAACATGGTTATGTTTTTAATTAAATATACAACATGACTACTACTGACAAAATCATGACTTTTTTGTTTGGTTTTTCCTTTTTGATCTGAAAGGATGCTCTGGATTGTTTCCGTGAATTTACAATGAAACTTAGTGATTTTTGTCCTCAGTGTCTCTGGGGACTTCTTCTCCTCCTTGGTTTTTAAATGCATTTTTTCTATATTTGTCTTCCTAGACATTTTCTCCAGTGCTCTCGGTTGCAAGGTACCTGTTGGGGTTTTTTTGTTCTGTTTTATTTTTTTGACTTTTCGGGCATCACCGTTGTTTTAACAGTACAGACCTCAGCAAGGCAATTGCTCAGAAAAAAACAGCAGTGTGTCTCGTGTGATTGAACAGGCCATTATCTGTGTGTGGTTGTGAATAAAGTAAAAAAAAAAAAAGCTTTGCTACACAGTGTGTAATTATAAATTAGCAGATGAAGGAGTACAAGAGAAGAAGGAATATCAAAATGGTCCGTACAGCATTTTAGAGAAGAAATTTAAGCTAAGATTTGAAAGAGAAATTTGATTCTGTGGTAAGAAGGAAGCTAGTTGGGTAACACAAACTACCCTGAAAGTATTAAAGTAGCTTTATGATCTTCCTGTAACTGTAGTATTATGTTCTCCATTTGTTGTTTTTGTCAAATGCTTATCTTTTATCTACTTGGTGTAAATACTGTGTTTCAGCAAATTTTGGCATTTCACTGAGGGGTGCACTTAAATGTCTACTTCAGCTTATTTTGTACATTTCTTTACAGCATGCGGCCCAAACAATCTGAGACTGTAACTGACAGTACAAATGAAGATGACGTTCAAAAGCTTGACCACCAAGAAAATGGCTTGAATGACTCTGGGGGAGATACTATTGCAGAGGAGCCTCTAGGTGAGACAGGTAACACTGGGAGGGAAAATACAGAAGAGCAAAGTGTTGATGCTGCGAATGGATTATGTGATGATAAAAACAAGAAGAAGAAAAAGAAAAAGCATAAGCAGGAGGAACAGGAACATGTATTGCCTACCAGTGACTCCAGTGGTTACCAAAGTGACCATAAAAAGTCAAAGAAAAGGAAAAGAAAGCATTGTGATGAAGTTGAAGACAGTGAATTATCTCAGCTGTCACAGGAACCCAAAGCCAAAAAGAAAAGGGACTAAAGTCTGAAGTGCCTTTCCTGAATAAGATTTCAGACATTTTTGATGACCTTTGAATAAAATCCTATTTTAAAAATGCATATGTATATTATTTTACTACACAATCTGCTCTGCTAGGTGGAATGAAGTTTGTGTGCATATGTGCACCAACAGCTTTAAAGGCAGGAGCTTTTAAAGAAGTGATAGAAAAAATAGGGTAAAGCAATATCTGCTTGTTTTATTTACTGGAAAATAAAGTACAGAAGAACAGTGAACCATGACTTCAGGAACACATAAATCACCTTTATTTCTGCTTTCTCATTCCACACATTGACCAGTAGCTAGTTATGATCTCATTCTATTTTTGCCATTCAGTGTCTTGATTTTGTGAGAGTGGATTAAGTTTACCCTTGGGGTTCTGGGGAATGCACTTGAATTCCCAGGGGCTGAGAAGAGTTGTTTGGTTTTTTTTTTCAGTTGATTCAGAGCAAGCAGGGAAGACAGAAGATTAATGTATTCTCATGTATTGAAGTACCACTTAAGGGTTAGAATACTGTGGTGATACAGGCTGATAAAGCAGATAATCAGACATACTTTGATAATCAAAGTTCATTTTCATGCATCAAGCTCATTGACTTAATGGTTTTCTTTTTAAAAAAAAAAAAATTACGTGCAACTCCCAATTTCTTGTACTAGTTGTAACTTTCAAACACTGCTGTCTGCTGTCTAGAGTAGCAGGTACCTACTGTCAGTATTGGAATTAATGTTACTGGAAAGTTTGAACAATGGGAAAATGACAGTCAAACTAACAAATGTGCCTTTATTAAGAACTAATTTTCGTCGTGTACATGTATGATAATTTTTTTAATATCAATACTTTTGGTTGCAATTCTAGAGTGAGGAGTTCTAGGGAGAACTAGTGTGACATGGTCTAGACTACGTCTTTAACAGAAGTAGGAGGCAATGATTACTTTGGTATTGATTTACATATTACAAGAAGATGACCAGCTCTTTGGAAACCTTGTAAGTAAAGAGCATGCATGTGGAAACTTGCAGTTCATCTGTCTGTTCTTAAGTGACAAAGCATTTTGCTCTGGTGATTATGCTGATGATGTTGGCTCACTAGATTTATCTACAGTGCCTAATAATGTATCCATTCACATTGAACATGTTGTGAGTTTAAAGTGTGACAGTACTTCTTTTAGGGCTCACTTTGTGCTATATTAATGTCTTTTACATATCTTTAAAGCTTTGAACTTACCAAGACAAATCAAAGTTTCAGCCTTCCAGACATGATGGCATAGCAGTATATGGCATTTAAAAGTTATAACACCACCATATAGAACCAAGTTAAGAGGTTTTTTAAGACCTATTAGGTGTGCTTAAATAGCTGTTTAAGGGCAGCAGAAACTTCAGTATATCTTCTTTTGCTTGCTCTTCAGTGTACTTGATCTTGAAACCAGTTTCTAGACAGTCCTGAGATGAACATGGATTGTCCCTTTTGTGTTTCTTGTGTTGGTTTTGACTGGTATGGAGTTAATTTTCTTCACAGTAGGTACTATGGGGCTGTGCTTTGGATTTGTGCTGGAAGCAGCGTTGGCAACCCAGGGATGTTTTAGCTGTGGCTGAGCAGTGCTCACACCAAGTCAGGGCCTCTTCTGCTCCTCACCCCACCCCACCCGCGAGGAGGCTGGGGGGGCACAAGGAGTTGGGAGGGGACACAGCCGGGACAGCTGACCCCGAGTGACCCCAGGGATACCCCACACCAGGTGTCGTCCTGCTCAGCATATAAAGCTGGGGAAGAGGAAGGGAGGGGGGCACGTTCGGAGCGATGGCGTTTGTCTCCCCAAGTCACCGTTACGTGTGGTGGAGCCCGGCTGCCCTGGGGAGGGCTGAGCCCCCGCCTGCCCGGGGGCAGTGGGGAATGAATCCCTTGGATTGCTTTGCTTGTGTGCCTGGCTTTGGCTTGACCTGTTAAACTGTCTTTATCTCAACCCATGGGTTTTTTCACTTCCAACCTGATTCTCTTCCCCCACCCCACCTGGGGGGAGTGAGCAAAGTGGCTGTGTGGGGCTTAGATGCTGGCTGGGGTTAAACCGTGACATTCTACAGGTAACAATGCTGAAACTTGAAGTTTGTGTAATTTTGTAGGCACCATCTCGTCTGTCCATTCTTCCTGTACTGTGACAAAACCTGAGAAGTCAAATAGTGTTTGTGATGTGTTTGTTACAGCACACTATAAACGGTGGGCAGTATTCTGGTGTGTTAAGTGTTACAAAGAGTAACACAGAAAGTCCCACCCTAACAGGCTTAAAATTTCAATACACAGGACAGGCTGAAGGTTGTGACAATTTAGTTGGAAATTATTTGTTAGCTCCACCACCACCCCCTTTTTTTTTTTTTAATGGATTGATGTAGAGGAAAAAAGTTAAATGGGTAGGTATGGTGGATATATCAGAGAGGAGGATAGCAAGTTCAGATATTTTTCATTGTTGCCTATGGGAAGAGAAGGATGGAGGCTGTAGCTATTGCAGATGAACCAAAGACTGAGTCGTATGACTTAATCTGTTAGTCCTTAATAATCATTACAGCTCACTTTCCCTTTTAGGGAAGGGAAACACAGCTCTAGCAGACCCACTGTTGGTGACTGTGGTGTGAGCCAAGCCCCACCAGGTCATAGAACCAGCTTGTAGCACCAAGAGTTTGTCTTGCTGTGTTCCAGCTTTTCATCAGCATGGAGAAAGGGAGATGTTCAGGGGGGAAGAACTGAAGTTGCAGCTAATGAATCAAGTAACACAGTATAAATGCTTTCAGCACTTTGCTGATTTTCCACTTTGCTTCTTTGCCATTCTCTTACTGAAAGAGAATTGGCTACTGTAATTTAACAAACTATGCAAACTGGCTTTTTGAGGGTATTAAGCAACTTTTTAGAAAGCCTAATGTAATCTGTCTCAGTTTTGGCACTTATTTAAAGGCAGGGTATTTTTGGCACACAAGTGTGGCCGGCACCCTCTCATATCAAGTTTTGATTTTCTTTCTTGGCTTACAACAGAAGAGAGCATTAAAAAAACAAGTTAAATGCAGGAGCTGACAATTCATGATTGCTGAACAAGTTGCTCCAATGTTGCAAATACTATCACATTACATTAAATTCTTGCTAGGTTAATATGCAAAGAGCAACTGTGCTACAAAATAAAATGGTATATTCCTTTGCTTGACCATTGTACAAAGCAGTTGGCTGTTTTCTGCTGTTTTGTGTCTTCGGAAGGGAAAAAAATGGAGAAAAGACTTAAAAAAAAAAAAAGTGCTTTTCATAGTTGGAGTGAGTATTGGCAGCCTCACAGCTGCACTGTTGATGTTGCTGTAGACACTGTTTCAGCAATAGCTAAATATGGCAAGAAAACTTGGATTTTCAGAAGTGAATTGTCACTCTATTCATGACTTTAAATCACTTCTCTTTTTTTCTTTCCTCTTAAAAAATAAGAGTTTTTGATGCTTGAAATTAACAAAGAAGCTGAAATAGACACTTTCCATATAAGTTTCCATGAAGTTCAATCATCAAAAATGTTTAGATTTCTGTGTTCCCCTGAACTACAAATGAAAAGTTGTACTGAATTTTGAGTTGAGCTGAGATTTTTTGAGTATAGAGAACAAAGCCTCCAGTGAGGCCAGGTGACTGCATATTTGCACAGCCCTTCTGTTCCTTTTTTCAGAGTGCATTCTAGTTCAACTCACTTCTGTCACATAGCAAAGAAGGTTAGAAAGTAAAACTGTATTTTGTCCTATAGCTATATTGATAGTTATGCCAAGGGAGCTATCAGGTGATCTAGAGAAAACATATGCTGGGTTTTTTCCTGTTTTAACGTTAAGTTGGCAACAAAGCTAATATTCGCTTCTCTCTGTGGCTGATAATCTTTTGTCTGTATTATGAAAAATGTATGCTCCAATTTAACCAGCTATAATAAGTTTCTAAAACAGGGACTGCTTCTTAGTAGTATTATAAATATTTTGATTCTGCAAACATGTTTCTCAGTGTACTGCATGCCTTTGGCAGAAGAGCAAGCACTCCTAGAAAACAGTATTTTTAGCTCTCATTAGAAACACTTGTTTTGTACTCTCTGAAGCTTGCAGTGGTCTGCAGTGTTAACTTTTGCTCTCTGTCTTTTCCTCGTTTCTCTTAGAAATTAATTCTTTGCTTTTGACTTGGCAGTTTTCTGCTGATTAAAATATGCAGCCCAAACAGTGGATGAGCTCTATGGAAAGGATTTTTTTAAAGGCCCTAAGTAAGCTAGCTGCCTTTTGGAAAAACCTGAGCCTTGATCAAATCTGCCTCTGAATACGCAGTTTGCCTCTGGAAGCATCCCAACCTTTCATAGCCCTCAGACAGTACAGCCCTTTGCTGCAAAAAGCATGGGGGTAGTTACATACCCAAACTGTTGGAGTTGTATTATTTTCCATATACCTGTGAAGAGATTATGTGATCTGAGACTCTCAGGTTTATTAGGATTGGCTATGAAACAGCTGAAATGGTTTCATTCTAATAAGAAATGTATTTTTCTTACTAGAATGTTGATTATATTCTGCTATTTATCTTTCAGAAATTCTGTCATTTCAATAAAGCCTGTGGACTTCAGTATCCAGTGGACTTAGTCTGTTGATAGGGAGAATATACTTTGTCTTCTGGATTCATGTGAACAAAAATAAGACTCTGAAAATCAAGCTTCACACTTTTCCAACATTGTCAGTAAATAAGTCCTTTACACAGATCTTGAGTTTAACATACTTCATGACTTTACACATAACTAAATTAGGGCTGGGTTAAATTCAGCTGTAGCAAGACATTCAATTGTCATGATGTTAAGCAATTAGCAGCAAATGCATCCTGGCAATGGATTGAAACAAAAAAGGCCCAAACAATAGGCCTCAAACCAAAGTTAACTTCTGAGTGAATCTCCCGACCAGCAACCAGCATCTTATCACCATGAAATGCAATGGTGGGAACAACCCCTGAAAACTATAAGTAAACAACAGGAAGTAACTATAAATCCCAAATGTAAAGACAAACAGAAACGCCTCAGATGTGCCCAGATCCAGACACACCCGAGTGAGGTGTGTCAATCTACCAGCTATCTCCCGTGCATTTTGTATAGATTTGTTTGTTAAACTGTACAAAAGCTGGGCCCCCTCCCAGCACAGACGCAGACCTCCCCTACGAGCGGACGCCCTGCGTGGGACTTCCCAGCTGCCGGGAAAGGCTCTGCGACCCTTCGCTGGGACGGGGCTCCCCAGCTGGTGCACGGGTCTGCATGGTGGTAAAGTACGAGGGCAATTGGTGATGTATCTTTCTTAACCACTATAGCTAGCTTTATGTAGTAATGACTAGATGCATTACCTTGCTTATTCTTTCTGCTGCTTTAAACTAAAGTAAAATAAGCCTATTTCTTTAGCTTGGTGTCTGTGTCCTTTGTGTTAACCCCGTTAATTGGCAAAACATGGATTCAAGTTCCCCTAGATCCAGCTGTCCCAGGTAGAGAAGGAATGAGCTTTAGGTTTCTCTCTATCTATCCTCAGGAACTTTTTAAGGACCCCTGCTCCGAGACAGTGAATACATAGATGATCTCCCAAACTGATATATCTATAGTGTATTATTGCTGCTGGAACATTTCTGTTTTGACCAGAGACAGTTCAACTTGACTTCTTTGAGAAATCTATCTACAGAAACAGCTAAAATGAACTTTATGTATGGAAGCCGAGTGAACTGTAAAAGTTCTTAATACATAGCAAAGAAACCTTATGGATAGAGGAAATAATTTTGATACAAAACTCAGTATCTTCCTCTTTGGATTATTTGGTACGACAAGAAGGTTGGCCTGTGACCTTTGATGTCTAAAGCTGTATGATACTTATTACGAGTGCAGGTACCAAAATATGGCTGACTATTGCGCCTTATTCTTATGCTCCTTCCTTTATACTTTCTTTCACTGGTGCCCTTCGTGTATGTGGACTTCTCTAGGAATATTCTTACTACACCTGAATCATGAGGCCACATTGAAGAGCAGGATATCATTGTGCTGCACAAACTGATCAAGGAGAGCCGCGTGTTTACGAAGCTCTGGTAAGAGCCAGTCTGCCAGCCAGTGTGTTGGTTAGAAGCTCACATTAGATGTGGTTGATCCACTAGAAGTTTGGACACTAAAAGAAACACTTCTTTGTCAAATACCTTGACTGAGTTGCGGTTGAGGTTGCGTTCAGAAATAATATTGCAGTTCTAGCTGCAGAGCTGCGATCAGTGGACATGGCCTCATTGTGATGCATACATGCACAGCACACAATTTCTGATGAAGACTCGGGAGTGCAGCAGTTAGTGGAATTCAGGCTGTGCAAGTACAGTCTCAAATTTGATTGAAAGCATTTTGTCAAAACTAGTCTGGAATAACTCACTCATGAAGCTGGCTGAAGCCAGAGTTGTGTTGTTTTCAAGGAGAGTTGGGCTGGGCTACAGTTGCCTTGATAAAGTTGACTGTTTAGGCTATTTTGTTACAGTGTATGAAGACACAGTCTATGCTTTTATTTTCTCATAATAAAAGTGCCAGTATATGGATAAATTAAGATTTTTGTATGGATCAGTCAAACCACCATTTAAAAGCTGGACTAAAAAGAAAGGCAAATTTATGCTGTATAGGTAATCATTAATATCAACATCAGGAGAAATAAGATGTCATCTAGGAACACTATCCAATTTCTGCATCCGCTCCATTTTGTTTCAGATAACAAAACAATGACATCTGACCCTCTTTCAGGAAAATACCAGTTTATTATATTCGTGCATGAAGACTCAATTTTTCTCCAGAGGTTTGGTCAGCTCTCCATGAGCTCAAAGATGAACAGTCTTCTGAAGCACTTCCCTAGAAGGACAGCTATTTGTCTCCTTACTGAAAAAAAACCCTGACCCCCAAAACACAAAAGCAAAACAAAAAGTGCACAGATTATGTAGATATTTAGTTTCTTCATGGAGCCTGTCGACATTAGCTTCTGGCTTTATGAAGAGGGGTACACATCTGTCTCCGCTATATCTACGTTCTACACAGAGA
This sequence comes from Tyto alba, assembly GCF_018691265.1. Lineage (NCBI taxonomy): Eukaryota > Metazoa > Chordata > Aves > Strigiformes > Tytonidae > Tyto > Tyto alba. The sequence continues at coordinate 8,025,094 of NW_024881313.1, forward strand.
AGCAGTTGACAACCTCTGCCTTTCAAAGAAATTCCACATATTGTGACTAAAAATAAGTACATGGAACAGTCTGCACTGATGATGAATGGGATATGCTGACAACTTCTTTTGATACGTTTTTCTCAGTGTTAAACTGAATTTAGGATAAGTGACTTGCTTTGTCTATTATTACTAAATTCCATATTTCCCTAGTTTTCTCAGAGAGATAATAATTCATGTTCCATATGTGTACTTTCAAAATTAATGTTTTTATTTAGGATAGACATCACTTAATCTTAAACCCTTAGTATCCTTGGGCCAAGTGAATGATATTACGAATAGTTGTAAGGTTTTTGAAATAGCAAAAAGTGTGCATGTATTACAGATTCAAGTGCATTTGCAAATTTGTATTTTTACCAGGCTAGTCTTTATAAAGTACTTAACAAAATATGCAGATGGTAATAGATTAGTTTTGTAGTAATTTGTATTGTGATTATTTCCATCTCACTTCAATGCCCAGTTTCCAAAAACATTGTACATTTGATCCCAAAATACAGCCCAGCATCATCTTATTCATTCCTGCTTTATATTTCTCCTGTAAATCTGTGGTTGTGCAATATTATGATGATGAATGTGAGGACAAGCTGTTGTAAATAACTTTATAGCTTATTAATTAAGTGCAGCAAATGTCTTTACTCAGGCAAATCAAATTCCCCAAAGGCTGTTTTCTCATTTCATGAACAAGTCTTAGAAATAGATGAGTAATTACTGTACTTGTGAGACAGGCATTCAAATTTCTGAATTATACTTGAAAGAAAAGATAGTTGAAAGATGTTGACAAACTGGATTGAATTCAAATACCAATAACAGCAGTAAGAGAGAGCTCTATTTCATGAAGGAAGAATAAAAAGATTGCCAATCCTTAGCCAAATAATAGCTGTGGATGTAAAGTGAAAAAAAAATAGACTAAATATCTCTGCCTTGTTATGAAAGTTCTCCCTGGGTTTGAGGTAGATTGCAGTCTTAAACGCTTTCAGGTCGCAATGCAGCAAGGCACTTCAACATCACCAGTGAGGGACCGTAGATAGAAGCAGTGCTTCATATCATAAAGATAATGTGAAAACTTGGTGAAGGATTCTTTCGCTCAGCATTTTTCTGTTGAACACTTCTAATTCTATAATTAGAAATGTAAAAAAGGGAAAAAAAAAACATATATTTTCATTTTCTGTAGCATTTTTCATTTGGTGGCAGTGTTTTTTTCTCGCCTCTGAGCAAAAACTATTCTGTAAATAATATTTCTGGTGGTTACTTGAGTACAGGGAGTTCTGATACTTAAGGTTCTGGTGGGTTTTTTAATTATTATTGCAGTTATTTATGGTTAGACTTTCTTTGTTTCTTTATTGGAGCACACTTTGGAAAATGGTCTAAGAAAATTAAATTAATTTATGGAAAGCTGACTAGGATAGAAGGGTTAAAAAAAGAGAAGAAGCTGGGGATTTCTTCATAAACCCAGAGTACAAAGGGTAAAATTTCAGTTTAAGGAAGTTTTTGAAATTTCAAAATCTTCCCTGAGGATAGAAGGAAACTTGAAGACTTCTCTTTAAACATGTTTCTCTCTTCTCTGCACTAAGTATTTTCAGTCCATCTAAAATGCTTCTCTAGGTTTTTGGAAGTGTTACATAACATATTTAAAATCTGCAAATAATAATTTCAAATAGAGAAGTATTCCATTCTAGCTATCTCAATTGCATTGTTAGGTAAGAAACCGAAAGGTTTTTTCCCTCCCAATTCATATTCTGATGAAATCAACTGAATTTGCTTATTTATTTTTTTTTTAATGCGTCAGAATATGATTCCATGAAAACTAGTCTGATCCACCATGAATTTACACTTTATATGTCAAATCAATGTAGGACTTGGAAAAGCCTGGCTTGCAGAGAGGTTCCGTCTGTTCTCATGCAATGCCACATGGTGGAGTATTGCTTTTTCTGTCGGGCTTTTTCCCCACATCAGTCATTTAAAGAACTCAAAACTTCTGTGAACTGGTATTTGATGAGAAGAAGTTTCTGGTAAGCATAAGGCATTTCAGCCTCAGATTTACTTTCTATTAGCACTGTGCTACTGGAGCAATTACAAAGTCCCATGTCAAAACCACAGAAAAATTGGAATGACAAAGGACACTTCTGCACTATGTTGTACTTTTTGATTGCTGCTGTTACACTCTTGGACTACATTCATAACAACTTTTAAATTAATAAAGTCAGTGAGAGCCTGCAGACATTTCATTCTTTCCTTTGCAATATAGGAGGGTACTTCTATATTACAGTTGACTGTAAGGAAAACTTGTTTATTCAGGTGGAAAATGAACTAATATACAAAGCTACATTTTAAAAATCTAAATAATATTTTAGCAGGGTGAAGTATAATACAGTCACAAGTGAGAGGGCTAGGGAGCTAACTGAAATAAGACGGGAAGACACAAACAGAATTTGTGCGCTCTGTGTTTCAGCAGCAAAACCTTTGTATCTACCCTAGCTGCCATGACCACGTTAGTTTATTTATTTACTAGTTTTCATATGTCTTAAAATGCAGTTCATACATATATTGATCTAGTTTTTCACTGTTCATATTTCAGATTCTTTCCTTAAATTGATAGGTATACAAAAAGAGGCTTATGTGGCCATGCTGTGAATATAAGCTAATGAAATGCTGTAATATGCAGGTGTATTTTTTTGTCCTTCCTTAGTAAATTTTTAGGTTTTGGCCAGTTTGCAGACTTCTGTCTACTTAACTGAAATAGTGAATTCCTATAAGTTTCATGGAAATGAGTCGCTGGGCAGAGGGCATAAATTATATTAGTTCCCCTGTTTGAAGAAAAAGTGACCCAAGTTCAGCTGTGGTGGGCTCTAACTCCTTTGTGGACTCCATGGCATTGGGAAAAGCTGCAGGCAGAGCTTTACACCTTATTAGGCACAAGGGAATGGGCAGGGAGGCATCCCTAGCTCTCATGATGAGGAAACAACTTGGTTTTGTGTTTACTACACTTGAGGGTTTTATTACATGTAATTATTTTGTGTTTATTCACACCTCTGTTTTTTTTTTCTGGGTTTGCTGTATACTAATCTGTTCTCCTTTGCTTACCTTGGGCAAAGAGGCTGTAAAGTCCATGCTAGTCTTCAGTTCCTCAAGGCATTGTAGTTTTCACACAGGGCCACTGTTAGTCATCAGAAGCTCAGTACTGATCATGTCAAGTCTCAATGGCCAATGTAAGACTTGGAATTAAGATTTTAAGGAGTGAATTGGAAGTGAGGGAATTTCTCTGCATACTGCCAACCTGCATAGGCTGCTGTGCTGTGACAATGCCACCTGTAGACACATTTGAATTATGTTAATAAAAAAAGGGTGACATCAGATTACACTTTCACACCTCCGCGCTATATCAGTCACAAAGTAAAATACAGAAGTTGTCCTGGCAGTTGAGACTGTAACCCACTTGACTGCACTGAACTATGGTAATGCGCTCAGTTATGATTGTCCTTGTTCTGGATAAGGGTGTCTTAAGTGATTGTGTGTAGAGCTTCACTGGGAAGGTTAAAAGGTGTCTTAATCCTGTTTAGTGTGTTGAGTGGTGTTCCCACCTGAAAAAAAAAAACCAAAACATGTGTTTTACATGTTAGCCAATGTAACCATTAGAATCTTGCAGAAAAGCTGGATAACAGAATCTTTACATCTAGTAACAAATGACATTTCAAGAGTAAACTGAGCTCTGTTTATGAAATGTTTCTAGGGATTTGGTTTTGAGAGGGATTTCAGGTCTGTGTACGTGGGGACTCAAAAACATCAACAAGACTCTGCCATGTGTGTGAATATTGATGACAGAACATGTGACTATGCCTGCACTGTGTCTGTGCTCTGGAATGGATGTGGATCTGGTGCAGCTTCGTCATGAAAGAATCCATTGAATTGGTTTAGGAATTGCATGATTTTTTTAAGATTAACTGGAGAGTGGAATTAAGGGGATTCTCTAAAATCTCAGATATAAAAAGACTAATTCCTAACTTTAGAGGCAGTGTTGAATAAGTCTGCTATGAAAGAGAGCTAATGGGATATAATGGAACTGTACACTAAACTATGGAAGATGTTCACACTGCTTTCTAGTGGGATAGGATATTAAAGTTAGTATAGGACCCTATCGAGAAACATAGCCTATGTGGGACCAGTGTTCATGCAACTCTGCTTATTAAAACTCTAGAAAACAGAAGCTTCTCTTTGGCAGATACTATCCATGCTTAAAGATTTTCATTGTTACTCTTACATCACTCAGCTGTTTCGTCTGCTCTTAGTCTTGAAACACCAACAAAATATTTTGAAAAAAAAAAACTTAAAAATGTTTTTCTGTAAAAAGGCTTTAGTGCTAACAAATTGGCAGTGTTTGTTTATTTTCAGGTACAAAATTTTTTCCCTTTGAGTTGGCAGATTTTGTAACTGGAAAAGCTTTGCACATGAATTATAAGGAGAATAGTATTCTCAGTAGTTCAATATAAAATTAACAGACCGCTTGTGAGATCAGTACTAAAATATTGTTTAAGTGACAAATAAAGTAAATTCTTAGTTTTATGTGTCTGTTCAATTTATGTAGCATGATTCATAGACCTATGCAGCAAGGCCAAGATGGGGAATACCAAGACTTCTGCTGGACAGTTAGGAGGGTATGGTTAGGCAGTTACAGAAGAGTAAAACTTTGATCTCAGTCTGCTCTTCATAGTATAACATATCAATCTGATTAGTATCAGAAGAAAGAAAAATGGTGTTATGTTAATATTTTATGCTAATTTTGACTGAATGTCCTTCAGTATTATTTTGGCACTGTGCTAGTGGTGTGTCAGCTGTCTCCAGGGGCCCCCGTCAAAAGCAGAGGAAAGTCTCCTGCTGTGCCAGTACTGTAAAATAAATAACATTCTCAGAAGATTAATACAGAGCTGGAGCACAGAGTGTTACTAGTTGTCATAAAACAGACAGAAAAGGGGTTGCATTCTAAAAGGCAAGACTTAGGAAACGACTGATCCCAGGGAAGGATAAATTTGTTAATCTGGAAACATCATTTGAGAAAGAAATGATGAGCAAGCATCCAACAGTTTGGAAGTTATGTAGGGACACGTGTCCAAAATGCAGATCTATAGCTAAACTTTTTCCAAGCACATTTAACCTTCTTTGGTCTGGAAATCTCATGAACCTGAGTTGTTGTTTTGAACTTACACTTATCAGTACTGGTTTTGCTTAGGCTGGATAGTAAAAAATGCTATCTGGAGAGCCTTTTTTCCCTACATTGATACTCTTATTTCTACCTGAAACTAGTAAGAGAAATAGTGCTTTAATTACTTAAAAAGCACAAATAAATAAAAGGCAAGCCCCAAATGGATGTATTGTGGGGTGACAACTAAATTTCTGTCTAGCTTCCTTGTGAGTTAAGTTTTGCTACCCATTTCCAAACTGCAGTGAGAGTAACGAGACTCATGTCTCTCTTTATCCCTCTCTGCCACCCCTCATAAATCAGAGTAGAATCAGCAATTCCAAACTGCTGACTGTGCGCCTACAGATATTATAAGTGTTACTTAACAAGAAGTCAAACAGCTAATCATAGTCACACGCACTGTAGGTAATTTATGGCTATGCCAGGGGCTCTGCCACGTGCTCCGCCAGCTGGATCCTGCTGTGGAGGATCAGGCGACTGTCAGGCTGTGCTGCTGCCCCATCCAGCCTGAACCTCAGCTTTCCTCTCCATGGGCTAGAGATGTACACGTAAGTCCCATCTCAGTGCAAAGCATGACTGTAGCTGGAGGAACGTACACTACCCAAGAACTGCCTATATTCCTGATTAATTAAAATTCTGGAATAATTAAAAAAACAAAGAAACGAAAAGCTTGGAACTGTCATGAACTGGGAGGAGAGATGGCCCTTTGATGTCCTCCTTCATATCACCTTAAACATGTATGTCTCAGTAACATAAATGATATTTTATCATGTTCCAGTCATTAGCAGCTACTCCTGAGACAGGAGTGAACTGTCGGATGAGGCAAAACTAATTTTTAAGAATTGTGAGAATGTTAAGGAAGGTTCTTACCTAGACCAAGCCAAGGGCAGCTTTCTCGGCAAGCCAGAGGGTAGCATGCATACAAGCATCCTGGGTGCAAGGAGACTACACGTTGGACCCTGCCCCACCTTTGTGAGTCTCATGCAGGTTTTGGTCAGTGAGTGTTAGCTTTAGGAGGATTTGACAGTGATATCATGCTATACTTTTTTCTACCGTTACTCAGTTTTAAAATTTCTGTTTAAAGCACACTATGTTATAATTGATTTATTGTATTACTCTAGTGGCTTTCTTCTAGGACTGGTTCTCTATTTTTTATTTATTGGTTCATCTGTGCTTCAGGAGTTAGCACCATCCCCAACTCTCATTTTTGGTCCCTTTCACTAGATGATCCTTCTGTCACTCTGTTTTTCTCAACGTGACCCCAACAAATTAATCCTATTCCTCACAGTCTTCAAAGAATCACAGATTTCCTTTATTTTTCTAATCACGAACGCCTGGTTTCTGCAGCTGAAGCGTAAGTTAAATGGGAATCCCCATCTGTATTTAATGTGCACTTGGCACAATGCCTCTGTTATTTCTTTAAAATTATTTCCCCCTTTTAAAAGCCAAGGTTGAAAGTCTAGCCTTGATCAAGCCAATAGGATTTTTGCCACAGAGTAATGGGGCTACTTAAATCAACCCCAGAATCTCAGCAGGTACATTTTTATTGTTTATTTTTATCTGTGAACATCAAGTTGCCTCTTCCTGATTCCTTCACTACTGTCTCTTTAACAATACTGACTTTTAACCTTAGAAAATAGGCTTAATGTGTTCAGCCAGTTACCAGAGGTGGAAATAAAGCTCATGGAACCCAGTTCATTTTAATTTCTTCTTTTTAGATTTAAAGAGGTTTTTATCTTTATGCATAACTGAGAAAATGTCTCGCTTAAATCCTCCAATTTTTTTCTCTAGTTCTAAGTACCAACTTTTCTGTAAGGGAAGCATTTCCAATTTTCTCTATTTAAGTGTAAATCTACCTATCTCTTTATTTGCATGATTTTCCTGATCCTTTTCATAATTAACAAATGTATTTACATAAGAAATCTGGTTTTACATTCTCCAATCCTTTTAACTGACCATGCATGAATAACAATGGTGCTGTCTGAGATCACAGGAACCTAAATAGCAAATTCTGAGGTCAAGAACAAGAGGATGGATACTCAATACTTGAGGATCAAGCAAATAGGAAAAAACAGCCATGATCTTCATTAGAAAATACCAACAGATTCAACTGCTCTGTAACAGGGAGCGTAATTCCCATTGTGGGCAGATGAAGACAGTATAAGTTCAGTCTGTTGTGGTTCCCTATTTGAAGATGTTGGCTGGTTAGCAGAAAGAAATCAACTCTTTTCTTTCTCTTGAGTAGTAGAAAATATCTCCATTCCCCTTTATGAATGTGTAATCAACAGCTTCAAGCCATTAAAAAGCTCAGCACAAAAAAGTGTCTGCAGTCCCTATTCTGGTGGTACATGATGTCCTTTATTCCTCCACAGTAATAGATGGCATATTACTTTTCATTTGCTGAAGTGCTTACTTGTAGAGAAAGTTGGACACTGGTAAAGGGAGCTTCCTTCCCACAAAACGATGTAATTTTATTTAAAATTACTTCAGGTACACACCAGAAAAAAAGATTCATGCTTTTCCTGCCTGTGTCACCAAGAGGTACTTTTTGACAGACATTTCTGATGCTTGACTTTCTCTCAGAATAACTTTCTGATTATTTGCATGTACTGAATGGAAAGGAATTTATGGTGTAATCTCTGTCTGACTTTTCAACATCATGTCTCATACAGCTTTCCCATCCCCAGGGATTTGTCCTAAACCAGAACATCATTGCTCTAATTAAAACAGAGCTTCCCTCCTCGTCCCATTTTGGTTTTGATTTTTCATTTTTATTTAAGTTGGGTGCTATTGTGCACCATGCAATAAAACCCACTGAGCTCTGCATCTTCGTTTATCACTGGCTGGTACAAAGGAAGGATGAGGCAATGGAAATAATCCATATTTGACATCAGCACAGTTCAAGCAGAGCAGGTGCCAGCAATGGTGACTGTGAACATGAGAGGCCATAGCGGGCTCCTGTGCTATGGCCTTGTCTCTAAGGCAGTTTGAGCATCTTGGCAAGCTTGCTGAGAAACTACCAGTCCTGCTGTGAGGTTAGCAAGCACATCAAAGTGAAGACACCAGTTCTGTTTTTTAAAAAAGTGAGGCAAATGCTCAAGAGCTCAGTTGCATGAATTATCTCGGAGGAGCATGGGATAAGAAAAGAAAAACAGATAAATACAAAGAGCTCAACTTACAAAAAAAGCCTGGCACTAAATTCTTTCTGTATTTTTTCCTTACAGCTTGATTAGTTATATCTTTCTTGTATCAACTTTCTCTTTTAATTCCATTGCCAACTGCATATTTTAAGGTTTGTTGCTTATTTTTGATCACATTTTTCTTTTTTCCTTTCTTTTTTTTCTTCTCATTTTCTGTCTTTCTCGAGGTCTGGAGAAAATTGTGAATACCTACAGAGCTCCTAGGTACGATGATGTCTAACATTAGTATGGAGTTAAATTAAGAAGGAAGCTTAACAACACTTGTGGGATGCCAGCTACTGTAGCAGAGAGGGGATTGTATGGTGTGATGGCCTGTCTCTTATATCAGCATCTGTTTTGCCCATACTGTCCTTTAGGAGGTCACTGCAATATCAGAAGTTCTTTTTAGTGTGACATTCTGTGTCTCTTTTAAACAAAAAGGCTGCTGGGAGCAAAATGTAGAAGGGAAAGAAGTGGGAGAAGAAGGATTTCACTGCAGAGATCCTTACTCATACCATTTCCATTCCATGTTCCTAAAGAACATGTAAATAACAATACCTGCAAGCTCTTTAATTTGCTCCACTGCAGGTTTTTGGTACCCATATGCTGGTAAAATGCTAGTGTATTTTAATTGTTCTCCAGGCTGCCTCCTGTGCCTGCACAGCCTTTGTAATTGAATTTGCCCCAGAAAACCTGCATCTTCTTGTTACCTAGTTCTCCAAAATGTAAAGCAAACAGAGGAATTCCCAAGTGATTATAACTGAAATATTATTTACTAAATGTCAGCATGATCTCCTATAAAACCAATAATTTGATGTGTTTTTCCATTCTTGCAAGTTTCAGCCATTCGGTGTGGTAATAAACATCCCCAAATCTTATGTCATTGATTGTTTGGCTTCAGTGATGATAAAATACAGAAAACAAAATGAAAGAACATAAACCTGGTCTGAGATTTATTTAGAAGCCGTGTGTGAAGCATACCTAGCTTTTCATACTTATCATAGCACCTGACAGAATGGACATGTTCAGCCTTAGCCATGTCTACTTTATCTTGTCAGTGTCTGAAACAGACAGGGGAAACCTTTCAGCCTTGTACTTCATAGAATTGTAACCAGACTGATAAATCTGTTTATTTTTCCTTTAACTGTGCCCTGGTTTCCATAACAGAGGCAGCTTGCATGTATGCTGACGAATGGTTACTCTCCCATTGCAGACCTTCATGGACACTTTGCCAAAAATCTTGTTTTGTAAATTCCTCAGCTTCTTTTCTCTCTCTCTCTTTTTTTTTTTTTTTTTTTTTTTTTTTTTTTTTGCCCCAGCACCTGAAAATTTGCAACTGGCCTGGCTTGAAATCTGCCTTGGCAATTTTACTAAGGCACTTACTTTGATAGCTAAAAATGACCTTGAAGAATGATTGATACTGTGTGTGGGTTGATGACATAAATCTGTTAAAATGTGCCTGACGTACAGCTTCACATGCAAGAATGTTATAGCCATATTTCTGTACTAACAGTGACATTGAACAGACTGTAGTAGATATAAAATCTACAAAAAAACACCCCCCAAAAAAAACACAAAACAAACAAAAAAATCAACCCTCCCAAAGGGTTTTAATTATTTTCATAAATTTGTTACCAACGAAATGTTTCTGGTAAGTGAATATAAATTTAATGAAAAATAACAAAAAGTGGTCATGAGGTACATTGTGATGTATTCTCTAACTCACATAATTCTAGTGTTTGTTATTGAGAGTATAAGTGCCCCAGGAATGAAAGAGTCCACTCTTTATGTACTGTACTGTTTGTAATGCAAAACAATAATGAGGTACAGTTATAAAGGGAATAAAAGCTGAATTCATCAGCCCAAGAAATATGTCCATTTTTTTTATTCAATGTACCTGTGCAAATCTGTCAGTTGCTAGTCATTTTGGATGTACATATTTAGCAGACAGGCTAATTCCTTCCTACCATGGGAAAAAAAAAAAAAAAAAAAAAGAAATAAAATCATAAGGAGATAGAAGGTAGGATGTACTTTGTACTGGTAAGAAGTGAACTGAAGTTGCTATCCCTAACCAGAGAAAATGCATGTCTTACTGTTTTTCCTTTCTGACTATGGGAAAATAGGTGAATAATTAGATTTGCAGAGGAGCAGCTGGGGACAGTTTCTAGCTAAGAGGTCACAACAGTAGCTTGCACTGTGCTTAATCATGGGAAATTATGTTGATGATCTTTTTGCTGTATATTGTCAACGAATCTCTACCAAACACTCTTTTATCCCAGTGTGATTTCCTTTGCCTTCAGAAAAATTTTGGATAGTCTGACAAAGGGGAGATGAGTATCCTAAAAGCACTTAAAATACAGTGCTCTGTGCCAGGTAATCTTTTCCATTGCATAGATCAACCGGCACGTTTCCATTTACAGCCTCATCCCTTTCACCAGCTCCTGTGTCTGCCAATGTTACAGGTCTTCATGGTTGAACAAAGCTGGAGAAGCCTCCAACTGCAATTTTAACAATAAAATAAAATATACATTCTCAGTACAAATAGATTATTTTATTTTCCATGTCTGACAGTTTGGCACCTTTCACAGCACTAAATTAACTTAAAGCATTCATCACTACACATGCTTCAAGAGAAGCAAAACAAGTACTAAGTAGCATTTGAGACATGGTAAACTTTCTATTTAAGATGAAACAATCATTTAAACTGACAAGAAAAGGCTGTGAAAACAACTCAGAAAAATAATATTTCTATTTAAGACTCAGAAAATACTAAGGGAACAAAAAATGGTACTAAAACGGGTGTTGTGCTCTTCTGTAAAAATAATTAAAAAATGACAAGACTGATTTACGTGAAACTTTTAAAACCATTCTGCATCCCAGCCTTTCCCAAGCTAGAGCTTTGTATGCCATGTTTCATCTTGAACCATTTTTTTAAGGAAATCATTCCTTAAAGTATGAGAATTAAATAATGAAGTAGTCATATCTTAATCCTAAGTACAGTTTCATATGTTTCATTTTTTTAATAGAACAAAGTATAATATAAAAAACATTTGAGTGCAGAAAGAATGTACACATTCTACTAAAATTGCAGCGTGTGCAGAAACTTAAAGAACCTTAATATGGTAAAGCTTTAAATCATGCTACTGTATCTATATCCCAGGAGATAGATTCCTACAATACAAAACTAACATTAACATTTTTGCTAATGCTTACTAGCCTGGCAAAAAGCTTGACATGGTTTTATGGGAGGAGAAGGTAAAAAGTTATTTGTCGTATGTTTTTGTGAGAAGTAATAGTTCATAAATTAAGCTGAAACTTAGCAATTCCTCTTAAAAGATGAATTTGCATGGCTTATGACAATCCACACGCATTTTGGCCCTGCTTAATATTTTCCAAGTGATAAAGGCTAGGTGGAGATGCTCCAATAATTTTGGTGTTAGAATATCGTTATCAGTTTTTTGAGATCTTGTTGGCTTTCCATGATCTGATAGTCTCTGATGAGTTACACCTTGCTGAAACTGCATAATGGTTTTCCTCAATGGGACAAATAGCATGACTTGTCTGACTATAAAGCAAAAAAACAAACAAACAAAAATCACCCCAAAACCAAAACACTTTTTATTTGTTTTCTAACACAGGATGGTTTCCAAAGTGTCAACTTCTAATAATCCCATGTATTTATTACAGAAATCAGTGTGCTGAAGTTTGAAAACAATTTGTCATATTGATGTTCATGAAAATACATAGGTTTTACTGTTAGGATTTTTGCTTTTGCTATCTACTTGGTCTCTATGCTTATATTATAAAATAACATGACTAGCAATACTTTTATTTAGCCTAGAATTCTTCAGGGGTGCATTACAATGACCAGTGGATTTCAATCTTATTCTAAACTCTGGAATGTGACAAACACACTTGGAACAAAGAGCTAAAAATCTGCTGTAAAAATGTCTGGTTTGATTTTCCAAGATCATATATGAAAAAAGCAGGCAAACAGGATGAACAGTGAAAAATGTGGCTGACTAAATTGTTTCTTCAGCATTAGTAATTTAAAGTGTTATGAGCAGTTCAGACAAACTAGCCTTCTCTTCAACAATATAAATGTCTTTTATACTGTCAGTTGCACAGAAATATGTGGATGGCCCTGTTTTTTTGACATGACCTTTGCTTTTGACATCTCTGAATCCTTACTTGCCTTTCCTATTATTCATGTTTTAACCAACATAAACTAGCCAAATATGTGGATGATATGGTTCATCCATACTAGAATATAAAATTCAATTCAAGGACCAAATAGAAAACCATCTCAGATTTTTTTCCAAAATGTGTCTAAACACAGTTCACTACTCTGACAGCCTCACTCATTTAAAGCACCAGATTCACACAGTAGGTTTAACTCCATCTTGGAGTAATGTTGAATAGAGGATTTAAGTGGGGTTATAATCTGTTTTATCTCATGCTTCTGTCCAACCTTGCTGTACTCCCCTTCTTCCCTAATCATTACAAAAAGAGATTATTATAATCATAAAGAGGGAGAGAGATAAATAAACAGCAACATCTGTTCCTAAGTTTTCCTTTTCTCTAAATTTCTCTGCTACTTATTTTTTCTGTATGTTTCTCTTTCAACCTAAAAGAAATACAAAACACTTTTTTTTTTTTTTTTCCCTCTTTCTATATAATTTTATATTTTTGGAACCAAGAAACAGAAATATATGTTGGCACTGTTTTTTCAAGAGAGCAAAACAGCAAGACTGTGTGGTGCCACGTGAGATAGACTGAAGTACCACTTGTCATTTTTCTACTACATCACTGCAACCATTGCTAGGCTAATAGTGTACTTATAAAATCTACCTAAAATGCTGTGCAATCTCAATTGTATGTCTCTTCTTTCAATATCACTTCTCTTTAGGCTCTCTAGGAAATAAGTATTCAATTTATCTTGCCCACTTTGTGCCAAATGAGTGCTCTCAGATACTTTGCAAGGTCAATAGGATTATCCAGATCCAAGTGGGATACATGAGTCAAAAAATAATGTAGTTTATCTTTAAAACCATGTTTATTTTAAGTCAGTGTTTTTGTTTTGATCCTCTCACTTTCTGTTGTGTATCCACACAGTGTTACATTTAGTGATGCCATCTACAAACTAAAGATCCTCTGCCTTTGTGTTCTTTGGCATCAGCTATCGGGAGGCCTCCTTGTGCACAAAACCTGTACTTTGTAGAAATATTTGGGTGTCCCACCTGCAAGTACACTGTGTTGTATGGCTATGATCTAAGCCACTTTGGACCTAGACTCTGACCCCATCAAAAAGTGTCTTTTGTCCACTGCAGATTAGTAAGAGAAAGCAGCATCTGCTAGGAGCAGTACAACAAACTCCATCCTTTAGCTGAGTGAACTCTGCTCTCAGTAGAGGGCAGCACTAGTATCAGTATACTAAAAATTAACCATAAAGGACTGTTCTATAGGCTTGCCAAATGTGTTAACCAGCCCCTTAAAAATAAAAAAAAAAAAAAAAAAAACAATTTAAAAAGCCAGGCTAGAGTGGGATTTCTGAATGCACTTGCACAAGGCATCTCTTATCACAGTGGCAGAATAAGAGCACAGACACCGCCTGATAGCTAATTTTAATTATAAAGGCCTGGTTTTGTGAGCACTCAGAGAGATGGGGTTAGTAACACAGGTTAGGAAGAAGTCTCCATCAGCAGAGATTTTTAAATTATGATTGTGTTAAGTAAATGTCCTGGTCAAAGTCGATGTCATGCTGTGAGTGTCTAACATACTGCACAGTGTTCAATCAACATTAATCATATCAAACTGGGGCATTAACTTTTACCAGCACTCTGAGAAACAGCAGGAGTCTTTCAGTATTGTCCTTTTTATAGCCTTACATCGATAGTCATCTTGTCAAAGTTCAGTTCACTCTGGAGTTTCCATCTTTTTTAAAACTGATTAAACTCCACTGCACCCCAGTACGTGTTTCAGCACCACAGCTGTGAAATTAGAGAAGGATTTCCAGATGCAGGTTTAAATGGCTAGGAAGCAAAAACGGACTAAGTCAATTACAACTATCTCATCAGGCCATCTTGGAGGCCTACGACTGTTATCCACACAAGTAGCATTCGGCAAACTAGCCTCTTAACTGGCTACAATTTTAAAATCTCCTTCCCTGTGAGACTAGCTGTAAAATCAACATGTGCCAAAACACTAGGATTTAGTTCCAAAAGTACATGAGAACTTCAGTGAAAATGCTACCTCTAAGCTTGATTTTGAATATGAAAAGCAGGTATCTATTCTTTGTCATTACCATGATGCCTTGCTAGCGATTATTTTTGTACTGTATGTGTGATCTGGAAGCATGGCTGTATCCACGTACCGCAACCGAGCAACGGTAGACCTGGACTGCCCAGCTCGTCCCCGGGCGGTGTGACAGCAGCCAGCTCTGGGTGTCCCTCCGTGCCAGGCACTTGTAGCTGTGGCAAACGGTGTTTTCTCGTTGCTCTCATTTTTCCATTCCCATTTTTTAAAAGAAAAACCATTGCTTTAAGGAAGCAAAGTTGCCTTTTTTCTGGACAATACCAGGTTCCTAATTGCTTAAACACATGCAGTCCTGCAGGTCTCCAACCAATATAACTGACAAGCAACCTTATGCATATATATAACAAACTCACCAGGTTTTAAGTTAAAGTAAAGTGAGAAAAACTAATTGGCTGAAGGGTAAGCATAATAAATTCTGGGGAAAAAGTGTAGCTGATCCCATCATAAAACAACCAGAATGAGAATGTGCTACATAATAAACTAAGTGTTACTGTTTTCTACAATCACTCAGGCCCTGCATTTTGATTAATTGCAGATTCCGAATTACTGGGAAAATGGCAGTTAATTACCCCTAACACCTTTGCAGGAGCAGCTTGGAGGGGACTATGAAATTAGCACTCTGAAGTCTGAGTTAAATATATCATTTTAGCTTAATGGAATTTAATAATATGGTAATTCAAACGTATGTTGCACAAAATTAATAGTTTTTAATACTGAAATACCTTTATTTGATCTGTCCCATATTTTATGCACGCTGACATTTATTGATTTCTTCTGAAATAACCATCACTTCCAGAAACTGCAGGAGAAACTTAGGAGTGCGTATTTCAGGTGGGGTTTTATTCTGACACCAGTGGTCACGGCAGAGGTTTGATGTGCTTATCGGGGTAGCTTGGCTGAACTTTTCTGCCCCGTCTTCAACTCTCCCGGGTTGATTGTGCCCAGTGAGGCATCCCAAGGGCTGAGCGGTGGTTTTCCGCCAGAGCCCTGGCCGGAGGGCACGAGTGGGGCTGCAGCGGGAGCCCCGAGCCTGGCGGCCTCCCGGCCTCAGCCCCACCACAGCCGCACCAGGCCCCGCCAGCTTTGCTGGAAGAGCAGCCGGGGCAACCCCATCACCCCACGGCACCGCAGGCAGGCGGGGAGTTGCTTTATAATTCAAGATGGCGAGCTGTTTAGACGGTGAGTAGAAATCCTCTGGAGATTAAGAGAGGGAGGCTGCGGTAAATCCCACGCATTCCACAGTTGTATCTGTGATGGTGCTTGGAGTCACAGCTGGCCATGGAAAGTTTTATGGAGATTTTTGGAAACGTGGGATACGCTGAAATTTAATCTTTTTAACAAAACCCACTGGGTGGCGCTAGGCTGTGTTTACCGCAGCTGTAAAATCTGATCCTCAGTTCTTCTCCAGCCTGATTAAAGCTTGCACTTTATTCATTAAATTATAATTTGTTTGGACATAGGGGAATAGAAAAATAGTATGTGATGTCTATTTACAATTTGATAGACTCTCTGAAAATTAGAAATGAATAACTAGGGTAATGGAAAACATATGCCCAAGAATTATCAACTGTGTCAGTTTAAATAACAAAAACTCTCAAGGTAGTCAGGTTGTCTGAAAAATATTGAACTAGATTTTACACTTAGGAAAATCCATTTACATACTAAGGAAAAAAATAGAAAACTGTGTTACAGTACATCCCCACATCCAAATCAGGATCACGTTCACAGAGTGCTGGATGCTTTTCAAATTCAGAAGCTAACACGATTCCTGCTTACATCATGGCAGCAGAAGCTTTGCAGAGTCATCTCAAACCCAGATCCACATCATTTCACAAATTCAAGAAGAATTTGTGAGTCTTTAAAGTAAAATCTCTTCCATGTCTGAAAGATCCAAACATGTAAAATATTGAATGAGACCTGGATTTACGTCCTTCAGTTCAGAAATAACGTCTGCAGTATGTGATCCATCTGAGGAAAGAAAGGATTAGTAATTAATTTAGAAATAAATAAAACAATGTGTTCACCCTGCAAAATCTGTATACAACTTTCGGTAGGGATGATGAGACAGTATGAGCAAGCATGCAAGCCCAAATATAGTGGTTGCTTCCAGATGTATACCATAAAAACAGAGGTAGTAAAGGAATCACTGAGGGTTGAAAGAGGACCAAGGAATATTTAGGGATATTTTATATCTGAAAACAAACACATATACAGAAAAGTGACAAAAATTAAGATTACTTGCCAGGAATAAGAGGGTCTTGGAAAGGTATTTCAAAAGTTATTTGCAAAAAGGATACCAGATACAGAGGCTGTATATTACAGATTTTGACATTTGCAAAAAATTGTGAAAAAAATGGTGGGGATGACCAAATATACTCAGTTTCATTCCCAGATTTATTACTTCTTATGCAGAATTGTGTTAGTGGAAGAAAACTTGCCATCTGTGTGTTCAAACTCGCATCACACTCCTTTGATTTCATAATTTCCTTCAGTTTTGTCAACTGTAACAGTCTTGTCTACAACTGAAAATTTTACAAAGACCCACTCCCTGAATAGGAGGCTTGAGTAAGTCTTATCAACACTTTTGTCTTACCTCGACTCATGACTGTTACTGGTTTTTCTTCAAATTGAGCAGAATAGTTTACACAGTATTATATGAAAGGCAGAACAAATGTAAGACAGGTAAAACCAATTTAAATTGTAGTGGCATAAAACTTTAAAAGTCCACTATTTGGGAATCTGTAATATCTACTGTGGATTATAACCATTTTTCACTGTCATTTTTTATATTAGTTAAGAAATTGCACTGTGACATAAGTTGCACAGTTGGGAGCTGATGCTTCCCAAACACCTACTCAGTGCAACAAAAGTTATTGCTTAAAATACCGTATACATCATTACCCAGACCCATCCGCAACTCGATGGGAGAGGTTCATGTACTGCTATGTCTCTGATCCCCTGGGGGAATCTCTGCACTCCAGCCCCAAGCAGAGGAACCATCCCATCCAGGTCGGTGATGCTAACACAGAGGCCAACATCTGTCCCGAGGATTGACCTGGCCCTGGGCCTGGCTATGCTCTCCTCCTGCTTTTCCACTGCCATTTATCAGTTCAAGCCAATAACATTTTGATCCACTATTTATCCATTGCTTTGTTTTGCTAGGCTGCTCTCTCAGCAGAAACTGTTCTTGAAAATTTTGTCCAAGTTTTTACTTCCCTCTCAAAGAGTTTGTCCATAACTCTCCTGTAAGTATGGGAATCATGCCCAGCTGGAATGGAAACCTTAAAAGCAAAACACCAAAGAAATACATGTTTTCCTACTGATTATGTTAAATATTCACTGTGCACTTTGTCCTTTGCAAGTACTTTTCCCGAATTGTTTTTTGTTTTTAAATTTGTGCATATTATATTCAAGCTAGAGGCTACCTTGTGTATCAGGTGAGGAGACAAATGAAAATCTTGGACCAAGAAATGGAGTATGCCTTAACAAGTTATAAAAACATCATCAATGAGCAGTTGGTAAAGCAATCAGGGTCCCAAGCTGAAGCGTACAGCAAACACAGTGACCTTGGACTTTCTCTTTTGATTTACAACAGTGTTGGAAAGTAACTTAACTAGGTGCCATGGGGTTCTAAGAACAGCTGAGTCAATGTATTGTTTAAAATGTTACGGATGTTAATTAGATTAACAATTTGACATTGAGTCCTGCAGAGAGAGTTGGGTGTGCTCTTTGAAATTCATTCTTCTGGCCTGGAAATTCAGGAAAAATGAAGCCCTACACTTGAGAAATTGCTGAAGTCTTACTGAGTCACAGAATCCTTATCACAACAGCTATGAAATAGCAAAGGAATTACCTTATCAGGTTTTAGAGGTAACAGGCACCAGCATTCATGAACTGTTCAGTACAGGCACAACAATTGGAGTATGAATGTCATACACACTGCTATATTCCAGTATCAGGTCTCTTATCAGGTGCTAATTCATTTCTTATTGATGGAGTAGTATTAAACCAGAAACGTTCATTAGAAAAATGGAGTTGCTATTGCATTCCTAACCTACTTACTGTTCATTATCAAAGCTTCTTCCACATAAACTAGGACAACTAGTAATATCTTTAGAAGATTTCAAGGAGTCTCTGCCACTCTGTCATAGTCTAGGCTGAAAAGCAAGAAAGTAAGCACAAAAATTCCTCTATGAGGTTTTTTTTAGTCCTATGGAACCACAGTTCTCTTGTGCTTTTGGGAAATACTATAACTGACTGCTTTAATAATATAATGGCAAGGTATTAGCCTTTCTCCTCATAATCTGGTTTATATTTTTTTCTAATTCAAAGCAATTATACTCCTTAAATCTATAATCTTTGTCATTCAGTATTCACAAATTACTGCTTGAAGTGTTCATGTATACACTTATTTTGCTGAACTAGAACTACAGAAAGGAGAGAGAGATCTACTGAATCTGTTCTTCTTGTTGCCACATGTGTTTCTGCAGAGGTCTGGCAGGCCTGATCTTGTTTAATCTTTCAGAGGTCAGAATAGGTCTCCTACATGTCACTACTGCAATTATAAAGCAGGCCATCAAATGAAGCTGAATTTTTAAATCAATCCAGCAGCTGGAACTCCAAACTTGCTATTTTTTGCAGAGAAAAGTAAACGGAATTCTAAATTATGGAGGGCCTTACTGAAACTTCCCAACTAGTCCTGAGCTCACAGCAGATAAAACAATGTGAATCCCCTGATGTCACTGCACCAGTGTCCTTTCACTCCAACCAAATGTCTGGTAGAAAATTCCCTGATGTCAAAACACCCAACTTTTGCAGAAAGGAAGATTATATGATAAATCCTGGTTCCAGAGACTTATCTATTGCAGAAGACCCTTGATAATAAGTTATTCAGACACTTCACGTTTCTTACTTACGCATCCCAGATGAGTTTCCTGACTCTGAGACTCACGGCTATTTTGGCAGGAAAAGGGATTTTATTTTATTTTATTTTTTTTTTTTGCCAGGGGTTGGAACCACAAACCCCACAACTGTTAAAATCTTATGTTTTTCAAATAAAGTAGGACAAGAAAGCTTCTTTCCCCATTCTTGTGCTCCCATGTACTCCCAATGCGTTATGGAGCCCTCATGTTCACATGGGTGTCACAAAAGTTTGTAATTTTATCCCTGTGACTTCCATCAAGCAGGTGAAAATGATATAGTACATCTCATTCCCACTTCTCACTCACAGGGTCTTTCATGCACATCTCTCACTCTCATTCCCATCCTGAATGTCCTGAACCATCTTTACCCATAAAAGGCTCATGGATATTTTTTAACATGTGCCTGGTTTAGGAAACTCTGCTGAAAAAACAACAACAAAAAAAAAATCAATGCCCTAAGCAGTATTCTGAAAAGTTTAGCAAGTGCAAAATACTGAAATGAGAAAATCACACCAATACCATCAGGTTTAGTCCCAACAGCAAGAAAAGAATGTTGCTGCACCTGTGCCAGGTTTAATTGCTATGAAGCCTGTGAATGACTTAGCTTTGGCATTTTGTCATCAAACCAGAATAGAGCAGGCTATATCCATGGTGTCTCTGTCTCTGTATCCATGGAAAAATATTCCTGTAATTAAAAATTAACACATTTCAGGGAACCCGTTTTAACACACTGATAATACAAAGGCCAGTTACATTTAGTACTGCCAAAAAGTGTGGTGGCCCATTATAATTAAACTACTACTTCTCCACAGCCTTCAGTGTGGTGGACACAATGCCAAACATACATATATAGAGAAGGTCAATGTGTGGCATTTTTTGTAACTGCATTGATGAGCTTTGGGACAAATTCTGCACTTCCTGCAATACAATCCTATTGAAGTTCTCAGAGTTTTGGGCTATAGCTGAGGCAAAGATATATTTTTAGAGATTATTCATACAAAACTTGCAATTTAGAAGATCCTCCATTCCGAAACATAACCCAGAACATGAAGGATGAATCGTCAGCTACCCAGGCACTGAGAAACTGCAAATACCACAGTGACATACATCACTGTTTAATATTATTTCCTTTTAAACAACTGGTGGCTGTTTCCCCTCCTTCCAAACAGGCTGCTAACTAATGATTACATGCCAAAATAACTGCCTCACACACATACAGATGTATAATGTCATCAATCTATCTAAGAGCTCTTACACCCAGTACAGTTAGGAATCGTTACATTCTTTCACTATTGCCATCTTTCTTTTTCATACTTTTGCTACTTTTGCCTCCTTCCCCTCTACTCCTGTGCATACACACCCCTTTATAATAACTGCTGATTAAATAATAGTTGGTGTAATCCCAAGAAAATCATCTTTTTCTGAGCCTCACATCTCATGGACAGTGTTTCAGGTACATATGGGTAATGTTGCTATGTAACCAGTAAAAGTTGTAAGAATGTGTGTGTACATGTCCATGACCGCATACAGTTAGCACTAAATCCTCACCGGTGTCTCTCTTTACCACAGGGCAATTACTGCAGTTTACACCAGCCAGAAAGCTCTCTTTTATGCACTACTTATTTTAACACTTCTCAAAGCATCTGGACTAACATTCACATTTTAATACATCTTTTCTGTCCAGGAAGTATTCAAAACCAACCAAAAACCAGCCATGGTTTGAAAAAAAAAAAAAAAAAAAACGAAGACATTATGACCACTGTAAAAAAAAGTTCCATTAATAGATTTCCTATTTTTATAAATTCATATACTGATGCCTATTAATGGAAAACCACTTTTGAAATGCTAAGCAACAGTGGTATATTAAGTACTTTGTGTCTGTGTAACTGCCTGATGAGCCCTGTGGTGCCTAGAAGGCAAAGAGATTCTCAAATATTAATTGCCAATAGTTAAAATTAGCTTTTGCTTTAAATTTTTATGTTGTGTGCACGGGTGTGTTCAACAGAGGTTTTACTTCATTAATGTTTTACTTGGTAGCAGTGACAAGATTTAGCCAGCTACTCCTAAATGTAATTCTTTTCTAATTGCAAAATAATTTAATTTCTTGTCATCAGGAAGCCACATCATTTTGACGGGCTGTACATCAAAATTGGGAATCTGAGTGTGTGCCACAAAATGAGCATCCGGGAGCACCACAGCATCCCTGCAGGGCGAGCTGAGCCTTGGAGCTAGCTCATGAACAGGGAAGTACATGACACTTAAAAACGGTTCTCTGCTTGAACTATTAATAAAGTTTGAAAAAGTCTTATGTGATGTTGTACCAGTAGAGACAACAGGAGAAAAATCATGGTTTATGTAATTACCTAAAGCACATCCAGAACCTAGCAGCTCCTTAATGGGGAGAGAAGTTACCTGCCTGAGGGCTGAGGAGCACTGGATATTTTGGTGCACAACCCCAGCAGGGAGTTAAGGGTTGACAAACTGCTGCACGCAGACCAAGAAGAAGTGGACTGAGAGCATGGTGCATTCTTACTGCTCCATAATTTTGGCTGGGGGAGATTAGGCGGGTGCAATGGCGTCAGTCAGCTGGGGATTTTTCCTTTCATTTGCCTGGTTTTAGATTTTTAAATATCCCTTGGATAGGCTTTTCTCTTCACTTTCTGTGACTGCCCAGCAGAAGCAAAAGTGATTTAGTGAGAGGGAAAAAGCACTCATTTCCTACCACAGGATTTATACCTCCTGCACATTATCCTGTGTATATGGGGCAGGCACAAGACCATAATCCTGAAAGAGTGCCAAGTGCACGGTGTGTTGAAGGCTGCTTGCCACAAAGAAAGCTGAAGCCTTACCCAAGTGGCTGAAGAGGGTAAGAGGAGTGGGTAGAGAGTTAAACCTCTTTCACAGAGTTGTTTAACATTTCAGAATACAGTACTGGATTTGCAATCAGTTTGGCAGTAGAGTCTTATAACCAAACAGACGTCTCTTTTAAGAAAACCTTTGTATGTCTGAACAGAAAGAGGTTTGTCCTCAAACAGGAAGCCTAACACAGAGCTTACACAGCGATATATTTTCAGTCATGTGGCCAAGACAATAAACATGCATCGTTTGATCTGTGTGGCAACAGTGCACAAGTCGTAGTTTATGCCGGGATAGAATGAGATGCAAATCTGCCAGGAGTGAGTCAGTGCTCTGGCGTGTTTCTGCACATCCTAAATTTTACCAGGCTGAGCCTAGGGGACTTCAAATAAATGTCTAAAGAACCTATAAAAGTATTCCAGCAAGCATGATGGTTTAAGCTCTAGTGTCAAAACACAGGAACACGCGGCCTATTTTGTATAAAATATTTTTTGGTCTTCTAACTATAAATTAAATCTCTTTAAAACATGTGCTTCTGTAGGCATACATTTACCAGCAGTCTTTTCCTCTTTATATGATGCAAAGAGGGGCAGTAATACCTCTCCCGGGACTACGGAAGGCATGTGTAGAATTTTAAAATACCATTAAAAATTATCTCTTATTAATTGGTGTCACGTTCAAATTTGAGCAATATCCTCTGGCCATTTAATAGCACCGCTGCCATTATACCTTGTTGTCTTACGACATTATACGGCCAACCACACTGGTACATTATTTCCTAGACCGCCTCTGTTTACAAATCAAAGTGCCTCGCTTAAGCACAGCCTGCTGAAATGCAGTGCTGTTATTAGGAAATGTGAGTGGGCTGAAGTGGGGATCCCTGTAGAGTTAACTTGGCAGCCTTCAAGATCCTGGCTCAACCTGATATTAAAAGTGAGTCATCAGTTTACCCACACAGCAGGCCCTCACTTTGTACTTTTCACTGCAAGCAGCTCAGCAGAGGGCCAGGAGATCCAGTGTTTGCTTCTCTAATTAATAACCAGCTGAAAGGAACTCCTTGTTTAAGGAAGACTTGGACGGGTTTTTGTTGTTGGTTGGTTGGTATCATTGGGGATTTTTTTTTTTATGTTCTTCAGTGCTAAATGCTGATAAAAAACAAAAGCACAAGCCAGGTCCACCACCTGGAAGGCTAGTGGGCAGTGCGTGTTAGTTGCCCAATACCGGCTGCTTCATTTCTGCTCCAGGCCTAGGGCTCTGCAACTGCCTCAGCTCCCTCAAAGTTATTTTTGTATCTGCTGGGAGCTATTTGCACCTCAAATCTTTCATTCACATTATTTTGGGATTATCCTGTTTTCTCAAGAAGATCCGCAAACTGCCTTGTGCTCCTTGAGGGCCTCGGGCAGAAGGTAGGCCAGTGCGCACGCCTCTTTGGGAAGTAAAGGAATCACAATACCATAAAGGCTGCAGGGTTAATCGATTCAAGGTCAGGTTTTCCTTCTGGCATACATTTTATATATCTAACTAATTGGTCTTTCACGCAGTATTTTCTTGTTCTAGCAGTTTTGTAGCTGCACCAGGTGGCATGTAAGCGTAGCGTAAAGAGCCAGGGTGGGTAGACTGTTTCCTGTACTCTGAAGCTGTCTTGATACAGATGTTACTTCTCTTGCCTTTACTCTGGTCTATCAATTCTATTTATATGCTTTTCTGTAATCGAGGTAACTTTTCTGTCTCTTGTACAGCCTAAACCAAAAGTTCATGATTTACATGTCCACTTCCCTGACTTACAGGTACACTTTATTGAAAGGTATCTCCTTCAGATTGCACATTTTGTTCTTTTTGCCCCCAACTTGAGGTAACATCTATATGAGTTAAACTTAAAGCATGAGGACTTCAGTGGAACCTGGACATCTAAATACAGATGCTTTCCTAAAACAGCGACTGTGTTTTTGTTAATCTTTTCTGGTTCTGAAGAGACCAGAAATCAGTATGGTAGATCACTAGTGGTCCATAGCCATGTGGGGAAAAAATTATGTTGCCAGTGCAAAAAAAAAGTTAATACCACAGTTATTTTGAATGAAGACCTTGCATCTATCAAATTCTGTGTTCCCTAAATATACATTTTTCCAGTGCCTCTTTATTTTCTTTTGATTTAATTCACGATACACTAGTTTTACGTACCTTTCCCACTCTTGTCTCTTCCTATTTATGCCTGTAACAGTTGTTGCTGCTCATCTCATGATATTAATTTCATGACAATGCTACCGTCTTATCTCATGCAACTGCAGACCCACTAAACGCAAAAGCATGCTTCACTTTTGCTGCTATTGAGTTTTGCTGATACTGCAGCCAAACTTTCTTTTTTTCTGTTTGTTTAGATCCTCCCAAAGGCAAGGTACTAGAATAGGAGGAAAATGAAAATTATATTATATATGAAACTGGTAGAAGAAGGGAGGGAAAGAGGCTGAAGAAAATGTAAATCTTCCTCAAAAAACAAATGCTTTGGATTATGAAAATGAGAGTGTCTTATGTCAAGTGCCTCTTCACCCTCTAAGTGTGCTATGAAATATGATCACTTGTCTTGAATACACTCCATCCTAATAGCAACATTCTTGAACATATAAACACTATTAATTGTGTCAAACTTGGAATCTGAATCCTGCAAACCCTTCCTATGTTAAACTGAATGGGCCTCATTCATAGCTGGGGTAGGTTTGAATGAGCTCAGCATGGTTATGGTAGGAAGGACAATTTTTTTCATGAATAATTCTACATTATTTTCTCAAAAAATCTTTGAGTTAGATATTTTGAAGTAGTCTGGATAGCAACAGAACCCCTTTTCCATGTGCCACAGTTAGACTGAGTAAGTAAGGTATCATTAGAGACCTCCAATGATACTGAATTTTCCAAAAAGAAGAACAACAGCTACGTGAAATTATCAGAATTCTTTCCAGGCACCATTCTCCATTCACGCTCTAGTTAGAGTCTCTGATGTTAGGTGGAATAGAGCTTTTATTCCTGCAGATGAGATCAGTATCTCTTTTACATCTTAAGTATATTTAAAATATATTTGGTTTACATTACATTATAATTACAGAAATAGAGAGGAATAGCATGAAAATGGCCTTCCTCCAAGTTTGCCTTCAATGAACAAGCAAACATACAAACAGCAGCCAAACCAGAACAAAAGGTCTGTTCCACACTTCAGTACAGGTACTACTTCTTAAATTGGTCCCTCAGCTTTGCTGGCTCAGATGTCCCACGTGACCGTTCTCCATAGCAGCACACTGACAATGTGAATTTGACTTCAGCCTGAGGCAGAGAGAGACACCCTGGGAAATAACGGAATGAAATAAGGTCAGAATGAAAGTAAAATTTTAGACAAAGTTTGATGTTGTATTTTATGCTTTTATTTTTGTTTCTGGAATTGTAACAAATTACTTAACCTTTTGATTTGATGTCAGTGTCTGTAAAGTTTGTCTGTTTCTAGTAGCCTGGTTTTAAGGTGTTTTGCTGGATTATGGATATGCTGTTCCCGTAGGCAGAAAGATGCTACACACAGGTATGGACTGGCATTCCTCAGAGATGTCACTGTTCAGGAACTATTTTGGAGTTTGGCTGGGTAACTCAGCTTAACGATGTCATAAAACTACATTGTACAAGAAGGAGGCATTTCCTTTATCTGGTGAACTCTGCTGTGTTTGAAAACATACCTGCTTTTTTTTTTTTTTTTCCTTTAAAGATGCAAACAGACATTGACCACCCAGAGTGAGTCATTCAGTACGTGATGCCAAGAAATCCTACTTAAGTTGTGATCTGAGTCTATATGTGATGTATGTGTGAGGGCAGTGAGGCTTGCAAGGAGGAGATGCCAAACCTGCTTTGCAGTTGCACTTGAGAGGAGAGGGAATGTAATGGGAAAGCATTTGCTGAGACTGGATCACAAAGTGCAGTGAGGGTGGGCTGGAGGTGCACCAGAGCTCTTCCTAAGGGAGGGGGGACCAGTGAAAGGCACCACTTCATGTGCTCTCTGAGTGACAAGGTCCCCAGTAACTGCCAAGATCTCTGTCCAAGCAGCAAAAGGTTTGTGCCATCATTACTCAGCTCTATTCTGCTTCCTTTGAGCTATGAAGTCCCTGCCCGTGGACTTGCCAAAAACACAGTAAAGTCTCCAGAAAGCTCTGCAGCAAACCTCAACAGGATGATCAATAACAGCACATCTCAAAAAAACAATAAATCAGCATTTATGTACTGCTTTACCTTTGTAAAGCGCTTCTCAACCATGAATTAATGAATACACAAAAACATTTCTATCAGAGTAGGTGGTTCACAGGCTGTAATGATGATGAACAGGCATGTTTAATCTAAACCACATTGTTCAAAATCACCACTTGGTGTAAGGTTACTTATAAAACTCAAGGGTAAATCAGTGATCAACCAAAAGCCGATAGATAATGCTAAATGGTGAGTTAACAGGTATTTCGCAGACTTTGGGTGTCAAACAGAAGGCTGCCACTATTACAGAATATAGGTGCGAAGTCTGTCTTCCCAATCACTTTTAACATTCAGTTTTATCTAGGCATCTTACTTAAAGCAGAATCATTGACACAGCAAGGTATTACTTAGTCTTAGTAAATATAGCATGATTTCCTCCCTTTGCTTGTAGTACACAGTATACAAGCGATAACAAGGGCCAAAAGTTCATTACAGAAAGTGGGATGGAGTAAAACTCTTAGAAAATTGGGAGAATGTGAACATGTGAGACTAAATGGGAGAAGGTTCACTCCAGGCAATTGCCTAACACAAGAGATGAGAAGAGGAAAAGATGAAACTGTAAGTGAAGCTCTGCCAGAACCACAGAGCAGCCAGAGGAAAAGTGATTCCTGGATCCCGTGGGCAGGAGAGGCTTTGGCCAGTTTTGGTCCTGACTGTGTCCAAACTCAGTAAGTGCACTTTCTGCAGGACAAGACCATTAAAGCTTATTCCTAAAGTTTAATGTTTAAATGCTAAGTGGATGATTGTGCTACAGCCATCTGAGGGAACTGCAAGGAATACAAGTCAGGATTGCTGTATCAAAAGCCTGGCTAAAGAATAGCAGCATTGGCGTAGGTGAAATAAAGTGCTGAAGTAGTTTAATAGACTAACCTGAACACCAGGCTGTGACAGAACAAAAACCAGATCACTTTGATATTTCTGAATTAGCAATTCTGTTTCACATAAGAAGGAATATTCAATCATCATTTTTCTTGAAAAGTATAACCAGATGGGCAGCCACCCTAACAGCCAAAAAACATGTCTTTTGAGAGTCATTCTAGGGCATTCCATAGAATAAAACACCCTTTTCTGTTTGTTTCTAGCAGCTTTAGTTTCAGGTTCTGACAAAGGCATACAGGACTAACTGTTATACATGGAAAATGGTGCAATGGGAATACTAGCATAGTGAACCAGCTCCTGTAAGCAGCTGAGTTACTCCATTCTTACTCAGGCTCAGATCCTGTTAACAGGGTTTTGACCTGAGTAAGAATTTTAGAATCAGGGAATCAATATCTTTAGAGGAATTGATATTTTCTGGACTATATTCTCCACTATTTTCCTCACAGTGTAGTTTAGGGCAAGGAACAATTCTACTTCAGATACAAAGTGAACATACCTGGGAAAAAAACAGATCTAATTCTCCCTCTCTTCACTTGTCCTTCTCCTCAGGCTACCCTGTACATGTTTTTTGGGCGATATTGGTGTTTAAATGTACAAGGTCTGTTTCAGGGAGGTGGAATAGATCACTCATCCCTCCCTGTCCTCAATCCTTGGGTTGAGTTCAGCACATGCCATCCATTTCATTAGTCTCAGACGTCCCCAGCCCTGCCCTGGACAAGTTTGTATAAATTTTTCATAGAGAAGTAGGAACTGTTCTGCTTCACCACTGATGAATCTCTCTTTTTTCAAGTTCTGCAAGATTAGGGGAATAATGACATGAGAATGTAGTTTTAATATTATGAAGAACCAAGGTGCTCATCTTTCATAATGCAATGTTTTGCCTAGGCAGGTCCAATCCTAAAGTTTAATCTAATTAGTAAGTCAGTCATTATTCAGAAGAAATATAAAGCTACTGGAGGGTTAAATCACTTCCAAAGAGACCATTTTCAGATTGTAATAGAACATTGAAAAAAAAAAAAAAACACAACAGAGAAATTCTATAAAATGAAAGCAAATTCTCACATAATAATCACAAAATGTCAGGACAGAGGCAGAAATGTCTTTGAGAAGGTTGGAAATCTCTATTTGTACAGTTAGAGAAACAGCAAAAATACTTGTCTTCTTTCCTTTATTCCTGTAGCATAACATGTGAAAACAAGAATAAGATTTATTCCTGTGACTGTACCAATCACTATGGGGAAACCTCTGACAAAAGGAACAAATAAGTAGTAGAAATATTTATTAGTAAACTGTACAGTGAATAAACCATTCTAATAATGGTAAAACCTGGGATATCTGCAACTGTAAATGTTGTGCTAAAACTAGCAGCCTGATATTCACTGACAGAGAATTATATGTTGTGTCCCTCTAAATTACATTTATTCACCCACATTCATAGGTACATATTGCATACCAAATACTGCATGCATACGTGTGCATGACAGTTAATGAGAAAAGCTTTGCTGGTGCTGCGCCTGACACATTCTTTTGGGATTTTTTATCAAGAAAATGATTGAAGGAACACCAGCCCCCTGTGTGGATCTCTTCTTGGAACTCTTCTTTTGCGTGTTAAGAGGGTGGGTTTGCCTAGGACAACATTTATATAAGACACAATGATTTATATAATTTAACTGTCACTTTACTCATTCTGGAAGAGTGCCACTAGCTCTAGATAGCAGATGCAAGTCTGTAGGATAAAAGTAAGGATTTACTTTTGAATAGTCTGAAATGCATAAAAGAAAAACATCTCAGGAGTCCGTGTGTTCTCATTCCTGTGTGTGTTTGGGGAGGGATAGATGTAGACAGCTATATATAATAAGGAATTCTTGCTTTCTATACACAAACAATTCCATGATGGATAAACCACCATCTATCTCTGCTTTAGTGAGAATCTACACATCATGAGCACATTTCCTACTCTGTTGGATGATTTCTCCCTGAAGTTATGTGTGTAGGGGACAATGCTACATTATTTTCCATCCACTTTCCAGGCTCAACACATAGTAAAATCCTTGTCTGCAGATTTCAGGCTTTCTTTTGCATGGTTAAGTTATCAGCTTTCTGTCGGGAGTTGCATTATGTTTTTTGAAGGAGGTGGAAGAGGTGGGGGAGAGGGTTTATTTTACAAGCTGCCAGTTAAGATGTGTCCTAATGAATTGAATCTGGCTAACTCTCTGTCCTCTATCAAGCTTTCCAGACTTGCAAAGCTTTGAACATTGCACATGAAAGGGGGAGGTATTTATTGGAATCTGCTATGACTGAAACTTTGCTGCTCATCTGAAGGTATCGTTTGTATTCCACTTCATAAAATAATGAACGCTGGAGCTGTCTCTTGTGAACTAGACCAGTGGTCTTGTCCAATTTAAGTGGTAAAGGTCATAAAAGTTAAGTATTCCAGCAGTGAGACCAACTCTATGATAGTCTTCAAAGGACATGTTTCTGTCCTGGCCAGAAACTAGGTTATAAGTGTATCAAAGACCTAAAATCTAAGAAGGCCTAATTTTAACTGCATTTTCATGTTAGAGATGTCAGCTGAATCTTTATCCAGTATTTAGGAGGCTTGAATGACATTATTGTGATAGGAATTAGAGGTATGAAAATAGTTCATCAAACAGATTTAGACAATTTTTTTTTTCTAATTTTAACAGTTTAACTTCCTGCATTTTCATTTTGTGTGAGTTTTTCATTTCTTGTAATGAAACATTAACCTGGCTTCATTTGCAGCCTAAACAATCTGATTATAATGCATTTTATGAAACCACTTAAAATAAAAGTCACAGAAGAGGTCTATGCACAAATCACATAGCATTTTTAGATTGCTGATTCAAATAGGCAGGCCAGGTATTTTCTCCCATGAACTACTTTCCTCTCATTTAATTTTGCTGTCATTCTATCAGCCTTCCGCTCCAATTTTGCCAACTCTCACAAAATGAATGGTCTGCTATGTATTTCAAACAAGGAAAGTTCTCCAAGAAGAAATCCACATCCACGGATGAATTAGAGCTGGTCTTTCATTTAGTAACAAGCCTGTGCCACAGGAAGATATAGTGAGTATGTAGTTTACATCTACCAAGTGTTTTTCTGAGAAGACACTGGTATTAACTCCACTGCCAGACCTGGCATGCATTTTAGTAACAAGCAATGATACATAAATAGTTTGCATTAAATGAATGGCTTATTTACATGATCATTTTTTCTTCTTCACAATGTGCACATATTTTTCAGCTTTTTTTAATCTGTTTTTTATAACCAATTGAAAATTTATCATCTGCTCATAGGCCATTTCTAGGAAATATTCTAGGAAATATATTTAGGTGAAGTCAGTTATCTCTGGTTGGTTATCTGGTTGTTTCTGAGGGACACACACATTAACACGTCTGATACATAAATATCCGTTTTAAGTCAAGTTGTTTAATCCTTGGTGGAAAATACTTGTGCCAGTTGAACAAATATGTTCAAAAATCTTGACAGTATAAAACCTGCTTTATTAGGCCAAACTGAAGACTGAGATAGCTCCATATGTTGAAAGAAATCAAATACAACATGATCCTGCACTGGATATATCATCCTAGCATCCAGCAATTATCAGTGTAGGATTTTCCTCAGCAAAGAAACAGATATTGTGAGCACTGACAAAGATAATTTTAGAGGGAATTCAGGCAGTGCTTGCTGCACTTATTGTTCCTGACCTCTTTGCCAGTAGACACAATAATGCATAGTGGCTGTGAAGACTTGTTGTCCACGGTTAAACACATGCCATGTCCCACCCCAAAACTGGCTCCATCTCACCAGCAGAAGAAGGGATTTCTCCCCCACTTGCCCTGAGGGATTGGGCAGTGAAGCAACCAGTAGGGATGATGTGCCACCACTCAACGCTTTCTGTGTCAATTCCTCCTTTAACTAACAAAATTGCCATTAAATAAAAAACAGACTTCTAAAAGAAGTAAGCTAATGAAAAACCATCAACTATATGGTCTCTGTTAGAGTTGCCAGGACCTCACCAGCTGGGCATTGGAGCCTGGGGAGAGTGTTGGACCCCCAACAGGAGCGCTGATAGAAAGCTTCGATGGCATCTTTGAGCAGCATGAAGTTTTTAGCAGAGATTAAAAGCTGATGTGGAATTTTTGTTACACTTTAATGACAATCCAGTTCCTATGGAAAATGAATGTTAGACCAATATGATGACAAATACTGATGTACATTTTCCACTGTCCTGAGAGTTAATTCTCCTTTCTCACATTCACTTCTTTGGTTTAATCACATGATATAATAAAATTGTAGTTAACTTTCAAAAGCTTCAGGCAAATATTGAAAGCAGTCTGCAACCCACAGCATAGTATATCTTTCCATAGTTACAATAAGTCCTATGCAATCCCACAATTAATGTCAGATTTGATTTCTCTTGTGCTTTTCTGTCCTTATTACAACAATCATTTCTGGTTTTCCTCTCTCTAGTCTTTTCTCAGGCTCTCACAGCGGCATTTTTCATGATCACTTACTTTACTTTTGTATATTATTCTAGTTTTCACTTCACTTTGGTATTATTGTTTCAATATTACATTAAATGATTTTTTTTTTCCTCTGTTCTACCTCCCACACTCCCATATTGATATCACTTATTCCACCCTTGTTCCCTCAATATTCTTGGATAGTGGTTTATGGATAGAGTCTTCAGCTGAGTGGTGTTTGAACATGGTCACTGGTTTGTTTGTGAGGTGTCTACACCATGTCTGCTTCAACCACTTGATAGAGATTTCTTATAGCCATATTGGTTTGGCAGAACCCATACATATTTCTGTATCATTTTTACATGGAATGTTGATCTGCTTTTTCTAGTTTTTTCCTAACACTCAGAGTGGACTAAAGAGTGCATTGATCACTGACTAAGCCTGAGAACGGTGATTTTAAGCAAGACTTAACACCAAAAATTAGTACCTTGGGATATATATAAAACAAATAGAAATGAAATAAAAATATTTTCAGTTCCTGAGTCTATTTGGGGAACTGAAATGAGGATTCTTTGAATTCTGTTACGAGCTAATTATTTCTTGTGCTGATCTCAGGATATTTTTTTTCCCAGACCTATTTGGCTATATTGGCTTTTCCCCAAAAATTGGAAAATATTTTTGAATGAGCATTTTATACTAAATTATTCCAAACATTTTCAGTTTATTATTATGGCCAATATTTTTTGTCTCAGGTTGGCATTCTCTCTGCCCCCAGATACATTTGTTTTTCCTTCCCACTGAAAAACCAATATAATAATTTAGAAGCTTAATAACTATTCAGTAGACTTGTCACTGATGTTCAGATTACAGTTTTACTGCTACGTAAACATAAACCTACATTTAAAGTGCTGCATGGATGCAACGTAGGTGCTGTTACAAAAGCTGGTGGCTAGAGGGAACTCTTTTTCCTTGTTGGAGAAAGTGGCTCTAACAAGGCGATGAATCTTTTGCTGCAGCAAAGAAGCCCATTAAAAGAAAAAGAAGATGGGAAAATCCTTGAAATAAAAACATTAGCATGAATTGAGCGGTGCTCCCAGTCAAGCGTAGGAATCAGGAGATGTGTCAGTGGAATTTATTGTGTCTACAGCAATGAAGAGAGCCTTTAGATGCCCCAGTCCAGGGACAGTTGTAGGTCACGCGTGGTTAAATGCCCTCCCAGTAGCCAGCTTCTTGGAAGCTGTTAGACTAGTTATGGCAGCCTGGGTTACCTTGGCTGCAGGGGCGGATGTTTTGGTTTCGTGTATGGGGGAAGAGAAGACCCAGACCACAAAAAAGAGCAGGGAGTTCACAGGGCAGCAGTAGGTAAGGCATTTAGGTAACAGCTACTGTACTTTTAGGCCCCTAGCCAGCAAATTAATTAAGCACATGCTTAACTTTAAACATGTGAGTAAGTCATAACTTGAGCTGAGCTATTTGGATGTTTAAAGTTGAGCAGCTTTAAAGCATACAGGCATCAGGTTGCTTAAGCTTTGGTGTGTTGGCTCCAGCTACACCCCTGGGTACTGCCTGGGAGGGGGGCACAGACTGGGTGGGGAGAGTTTTTGTTTGGAGAGGGTGTTGGGGTGGTGCTTGGCAAAAGCTGAGGTGTGGGGAAGCCTGACATGTGCACAGTCTCACTCTCGTATGAAACTGGGCTTTGGCCAGCTTGTGTACCTTACCTAGGAATTTGGAAGCACTCCTGTCACTGTAGTGTGGTCTCAGAGAGCTATTTTTCTCTTGCCTGTTATTCACAACCTCGGATAATGCCCTGAAAGATCATTTAGTAGAGCAAATCATGTGAGAGGGAACAAAGCAAGGATGGAAGATTTGGAGAGGAGATTACATTGATCAGTGCTGACAATTAGCATAACCTTAACGTCTGTCTTAATGCTACCTTATTCCCGTTCTGTTTAACTCTACTGAGATCAATGATGATGGTAAAATAGTAGTATAAATCCTACCATATCTCTCCCTGTTAATTGAGTAAATCTGAAGTCATGGATACTCCACAAACCTCAACTGTCCTTATATGGACTAGCTACTAGAAGCCAAAGCCCACAGCCTTTTTATGGGGTCACTGTTACAAACACAGTAGGACCCAGGTGTAAGCGTTTCAGCAAATGTTCTTGCAGATGCGCTCCAAATGTTTTCAGCTGTGCTCCAACAGCATAATTTGCCAAGAGCTGTTGAATGTATCTTACATTTGGCAGCTGTGGCTATATTGCTCAAAAAACATTGTATTTAACAGCTCCTGCCTGCCCTCTGTCTACACAGCCAGTTGGCCTGGGCATGCTTGGACCTGAGATAATGTGCAGCGTGTATTCAGGCAGGTGTGGCCCAAGATCTCCGTCCTGTGTGAGAGTGCCAGGACTGTGTTTGCTGACTGCACAACACGCAGAGCTGATTCTGAATGTGATCTCCGTTCTGTCCATGGCATTGCTGTTTAAGTACTGAACGGCTCAGAACTGTTCGGTTCCATCAAATCAGACCAAAAGTCCATCTAACTCCAGCATCTTGCCTCTGGCAGAGGCAAGTAGAAGTTGGTAGTGGAGAGTATAATACTTCTTCCCATAAATGCTTTCACATCCTGTAGCAATTCATGCTTCAGCAACTTAGCCAGATGTGATGTCTTTTCATTGAAAAGATTTGTCCTGTCATATCCACATCACCCTGCATCAGGGAGCTCCACAACACCCGTCTCGTGCTTTTCAAAACTGCTGCTAGATGGTTCCTTTTGATGTCCTCTGGTTCCATTCATGGAGACCACATGTTCCTTGTGTGACCACTCTGCCCTGTGCATGATTTTGTACATCTCTGTAAATTATCTGTCCTCAGACATCTCTCCAGAGGCTAGAGTCCTGTTGCAGTTAATTGTTCTTCACCTGGAAGTTGTTCCACACCTTTGATCAGTCCCATCACTCCCCTCTTTACTGTTTTTTCAGTTCTACTAAGTCTTTTTTAAGATGTGTGTGCTGGGGAAGGGAACCATAACTGCTGAACTAGGTCACATAAAACCTTGGACGAATTCCTGGGTTTCTATTTTAATGTCTCCAAAGCTTTGGCAAATGTTCAAAACTATTCAGTTTTCTTCCTCTCTCTCCCTTCAGTAGAGTTACTCCTATGATTAAGACAAACCTCCCAACCACCCAGTTCGCCGGTGCAAAACTGGAAAAGAGCAGCGCAGCTAGAAACACACTGATGGAAGGATCACTACATTTGGTCCTCTATAGTCTCAGGCATTCTTATCGTATAATCTCACTCACAAACAGATCAAGTCCCATTTGGATATAAGATGATGGTTTTTCCCCCACTACTGCTACCAGAAGGCTGTTCCAGAATCTCACACTCCTGATCATAGGAAATCTCCTTTCCACTTCTTGGCCACTTTATACACATTTATTTTCATTCCTCTTCTCTCTTTCATTAATGTTTATTTCCCTGATACATATATGGACCACAAACATGCTCAGGATCATTAGGTTATCCAAACCAGATCCTCGCAGTGCCTTTTTGCATGATAGAGTTTTTATTTCTTTCTTTTATCTCTTGCCTGTATCTGCCCTATTGTGACATCGGCTTTTCTGAACACTCATGGCCAAGGCTCCACACAACCTTCTGGATGAGGACTCAGCAGTCTCTTGGTTAATTGCGCATTTCTGGAAATACTGCACTCAGTTAATTCTAACATGACATCTGCATTTTTCATATTAGTAGTTGTCATGGTCTTGATGCAATCCATTAATTAATCCAAATACATCTCCTTATCTGTAGATATCCTTCAGTTTCTGCAAAGATTAATGTTAATAATTCCCATGTATTTCCATGCTGTTGAAACTTATCCCACTTCTATTGCTCCAACTCTCGGTTCTGCCTCTGATGCTCTGAATTTCCTCTGTGCTGATGGAAATATTGATGACTGGTCCTGAGGCAAGTCCTTGAGGAATTCAACTTGCAGTCTCTCACTAGCACACCACCTTTTCTTTGAGAACAATCCAACCTCATTTCTCTTTCTGCCAGTCCTTTATGTGTACTATACTTCGTCATTATTTATCCCCTCTCCTCCAGATGAATTAATAACTTCAGTGGCACAATACAAAGTACTTGAATGCAGTTGAATTCTTGTTTATTAATATGGTAATTTTACCAAATAATGTTATTAGATTAGACTGATATGATCATCTTAACTAAAGTCATATTGTGTTTTATATTGCTTTTTGTGTGTCTCCATGAATGTATTTATTTTGTCCTTTAAACTTTGTTCTACAGTCCTCCACCCCTCTTGATTTCCAGCTGATGGGTCTAGCTAGATTTTCCTCTTTCTTCAATTCTGGTCAAAGAGGAAAATGTAAGCACCTAACTGACAGTGACAAATGTCACATATTGTTAAACATCCCTGACACAGGATTTTTATTTTCATGTATGAGTTCTTTCACTATTCTGAGACATATGTTAGTGTTGATTCGTGTTTACTGTATTTTAAGTTCTTTTGTATGCAATCTTTTGTATTTATATCCCCCCAGCTCTCTTCAGCTCTTCTGCCTTACAACCTCAATCCCAAGGAATTAATTTAATTTGAGGGCATCCCTAGAAAATTTTTGATATTGCCCTTTCTTCACTGCATCTCTGAGTCTTTCTTTGTTCTTTGTTTTTATAGCCAAGATAGTGTTTATTTTGTAAATTCTTTTGCAAGCCCTAATTCAAGTTGTCTTTCACCAAAATGTGAGTCAAATAATGGAAATGTTGAACGTCCGTGTTTTGTGGGACATCTTGCCATAATGGACTCATTATTTAGACTTTTTGATTACAAAATGTATTCTGAGGACATGTTATCGCTCAGTTAAGCATGCTAAATTTTTGCTCTGGTTTTGTTTTCTCTCTTGATTTTAACTTGAACTCTGCTGATTCCCAGTGCAGATAATGGTTGCAGAGTGAAAAGAAAACCCAGGTCTTATAGTGTTTTATAGTGTCATAGCTGCAAGTCAGAGAAAAGTAACGTGTGTATTTCTGTTGATGTCTTAAACACATCTCACAGCAGGGAAATAAATGCGGGGAGGTGGCAATACCTTTGCCTTCTGCATACTGGAGAGAATGGTAGAGTAGCGTTAGAGCAGCCCTTGGGGCTAAGATAGGATTATTGCCAAATATTGGCATGAATACTCTAAGTAGCAAGGCAGCCCAGTAAAGGCATCTTACTTCTGTTTTAATACAGCCTTAACTTTATTGCTGGTCTTGCAGAACCACTTCATTAAGATGTTTTTAAAATGTGGGTATGCAGAAATGCCTCCTGGCTTCAGCAAAGAGCCTGAGTTCACTGAGGGCTTTGAAGCACTCAAATTTATAAACAGGAGAGTCGAATACAGATTTAATAATAACCTGAATCCTACCCTAGAGCACAGAGGCAGGAGTCTCTGTTTCATTCACAAGTAGACCAATGGTAATTTGGAGCATTCGGTGGAACAGAACTGATCATCATGAAGCGGAGGCCGAGGCTGTAAAATCTGACACGCTTGAGACCTATGGCTTATAAGGCTTTAGGTTAAGAACATGTGTCAGTATTTGCATGCTCTGCACCTAAATCCCGTAGCTGCTATTAGAGCTCATGAATTACAAAAGCTGAGTTATTGAAGTGGTGAGTTGCTAGGACAAGTCCTACCATCACTTTTGGTTTCGTTTTTCTTTTTTATAACATTTAGTTCCATCACCCTAGTTTATTCCTGAGTTTATTAGTACAACACAACCTTTCCTGAGATAAACAACAAAATAGATCTTTCTTTACTAACATTAAATATGCCATTTTCATTCACTATGCATCATTCTCTTTTATTCTGCACTGTGGTTACCTTAAAGATGCATATACATTTGCTTAAAATATGTTTTCAGACAATAAGAAAGCAATAGAATTTAGCTGTGTGCATGGGGTTGTCTCTATCCTCAAGAACCAAGTGACATTTATAACATCTTGCCTTCCAAGGAGTGATCTTTGTATATTTTCATACTCCATAAAGTTCTTTTAAATATTTTTAGTCTCACGATTGTGGGAGGGAATTCAAATATTTCATGCCAAGTTTTTCAGAAGGTGTATTGCCAAAAATATCTGTGTAGGAAGAGGAGAAAGTACTTAAAAAATAAAGATATTCAGTCCTTTTAACCCAAATTTCAACTGTTACATGCATGCTCTCCTTCTTTCACAGAAAAAAAATGCCTTGCACCAACACAAACTCTTTGTAATTTTCCTGATTCAGATGATTTTCCAAACATATGCCTGTTGAAAGTAAAAATGTAGAGAGAACTCTTACCAAATAATCTTTTTCTCTACTTGCTTTTCCTTTATACTCACTTTTTTCTTGTTCCAAACTATGACAGGCATTTATAGAAGTGTATGTCAGAAAACAAGAATTTCCCGATCTTTCTCACCTCTTAGCACTCTCATCACCTGCAATGGTTCAAAACAATAAAACTCTGGTTTCTTTTTCTCAGAAAAGAAAGCTACATTAAGTACAAGATTTGTGACTGTGATTGATTACAGACTACAGAAGAACAAGATTATTCTGAAGGAAAAGTCTTACAGATAAAGGGATTATAGTTACTTACACTTGCTGACATGGGATTGAAATATTCCACTTCTGCTTTTGTGACCACCGGGTTCACTCATGAGAGCTGGGTGAAACTGAGTAGAAACGGACTAGAAACACAAATTTTCCATCTTCCACTGTCCAAAGAGTATATGCACAACATAAAAGGAAAAATTAAATGAGATATTAAAATGTCTTTCTGTTTTTGAGCATGACCCCGCATTCCCTTATTCCGTTACACTGGAGTTAATGGGGCTGCTGTACTCCCACAAGGGCGATTTAAGCTATTATTAGTAAGAAACAGTTATTTTCCTCGCATGCTGTTCATCTGAGGAGTGCAGGGGAAGGCACGCAGAGGAAAACTCCCGAGGACCGTGTGGCGGGGCTCGGCATGCCCCCAGCCCCGGGCCGATGCTGGAGCCCCGTGCCGTGCCCCGGGCCGAGCGCAGCGGGTCTGGGCCGCGGCCGCCCCGCACGCCTCTCCCCACGGCCACGCCGGCACGGGCAGCTGGAGCCGCACGCAGGCTTTGGGGGAAGGAGGGTACCAGACCGCTCTTCCCCGCGGAATTGTGCCTCCAGCTCATGTGCTTGGAGGCACCCCGGGAAGGTTCGGAGTTGACCTGTTGAAGTCTCTTGCCTGAAGGACAGCTGCTCCTCACTTTCCAGGGTGGGAGCGATCTGACTTTGCTAGAAATCGGCAGCTCTAATGTTTTTTTTTCCTTTAGTTTCAGAGCTTTTCTTATGTTTCTAAGCCTTTCCCCTTTCCCTCTGCAATAAAGTGGCTGTTGTATTTACTCATGCCGTGCTGGAATGTTTTTTTATTTACGGTGAAATACAAATGATGCTAAGCCTTTCAATGTTAGTTTATTACCTTTATTTTCCACCACTTTTTGTTTGTTTGCTTTTGTGCACCTAATTTTTGTTTTCATTCTGTTCTAATTTGTTTGCAGTCATTTTGCAGACAAACTTCTGATGTAATTTGGACCACAAGAGGCTCACAGGTCACAGTCGGAGTAATAAACATTTATTGATGTTCATACTCTTTTGGTAGATTTTTACTTCCTCTGTATTTCATTTATGAGTTACACTGGACATGTGCACACCTTGAACAAAAATCAAAGATAAAAGACCCTCTATTCTGATTTATATTAGCCTTTGTTCTCACAAGGCAAAAAAAAAAATCAGAAAAAGAAAAAAAAATCCTATTTCATTAATATAGGGGGGGGTTAAATTACATCACTTATTTCAGGTCCCATCTCAACAGAAGATGTGAAAAATTAAATCTTTGTGACCCTCTTTATACTCAGATAGGTGTGTTGTTAACATGGTGTGTGTGTCAGATGATGTGTGAACTAATCTTGAATGTAGCTGAACAGCTAAAAAACACAGATTCCAATAGCTAAAGAGATTAAGACTCAACTCACAGACAGCCAAACTTTATTCCTAATGACCAGGGGTGAAAAAGAATAATTATTTAAAAAATATACCTCGTTGGAGAAAGATTTATATTGCATGAGTGACTTCTTTTTAAATTAAATGGCAGGCATCCTTAAACTGTAATTTACTGGTACAGCTGAATTCCCCAAGGTAACAAAACAAACTCCAGGGCTGCACCGAGGAATGCTCAGTAACCCACCGCCACCGGACAGCAACAAGCCTGCAGTGTCTGTGGCGTGGGCAGGCGCAGGAGCTCAGACCTGCAGCAAACTGCTCGCTGGAGCTGCCGATGGAGAGATAATAAAAATCCCTTTTCTCCTCAGAGAACTGATATTTTGGGAATGTCAATCCTGACATACACTGGGCATTACATGACATAATGATATCTTTTGTCCTCATGATGCTGATAAAGCAAAAAAATAACACTGTAATTTGAAACCCTGGATGAGCTGGGCAGGGGATACCATGGAATCCTCGGCCTTTGTTTGGCCTCTGCAATAAATTTGGTTGCATTGAAGGGCAGGTGCTTCCGTGGTTTTTCCTTCCTTTTCTGACGTTGCTGGGCTCTTTTCAGGAACTTTTACCTTTCTTCAGAAATGTTTGCTTTTAATAAGGCCCCGGTTTTGCAAGGTACTTGGGAACATTTTTAATTTTAGATAATCAGTAAAGGCATTGACCAGAAGTTTGGTATCTGCTCTACTGAGTCAAAGCTGCAGCTACTCATTTCACTTAAGCACAGTGAGGAAAATAGAGCAGCATTTTCCCCTCCATTTCAAAATGTATGAACCTCCTTTATTTCCCACATGCTATCAATGTCCCTTTCAGCAGATCTGAAATATTCCTACCACATTAATTAAAACAACTTTTTGTATAATCCCATTTTCTCTTCAAGTCTCATTAACTGCTTCCTCCTCACCTCTACCTCAAGTCAAAGCTTTTCTTGCCTTCAGGGCTCCCTGCCGCTCCTGACAGCACCTTGCTCTCAGTTCTTCATCAATACTGCTAATGATCTGTGGGCAAAACCACCAGGATTTTGCAGCAGACTTACATACTGGAATGAAAATACCAGATTTGGCAGCTTTTAGACATATAAGGTTTAGTGAGGTGAATCCCCACCCTTCTTGTCCTTCCATCCTTGATTACTGTCATTATTTCTCTAGGAATTTCATTAATCTAATTTGATGAAACTGTCTCTTAAGCCATGTATTGTTGTTGCTTCTCCTTTGGCTGACCTAGGATTTTTATGTGTTATGAAGTAGCTTATGTGATTATAAACTGCATTTCTTTCATCATTTAAATGACTCTCTACGGCAAGATCCAGAGTTTGCTTTTTGCATGTACTTATGAGAAAAGTGAATGAAACAGGAGGATATTCATAAATTAGGTTTAGAAGTCACAAAGAAGATTTTTCTGCCCTATTCATTCTTCCCTAAAAAAATGGTAAAATGACTCCAAGACAGTGAGAAAATCTGAGGGCCAAATTCAACACTTGCTTAAGAAGCTACTGAGTTTATGTATGAAGGGTGATAAAAAAATAAAGGCGGGATATTTATCACATGGACAACATGTGATTCTCATTTTCATGCTTAGAAAGCTCATTATACCCACTCAGAGTCTGTTTACACTGCCAAAGCATTATTAAGACTGAAATGCAGATGAGAAGTGGCCCCAAATTAAGGCAAGACAGACCAGCAAGCAGCTCTACAGCTTTGTGTTATACTTTATTTCAAGCATCTTCGGATAAAAAGTTCAGGGACAGGAGGCTTGCACAAAGCATGGATTAACATATTCACAATGCAAACCTCAGAACCACACATAACTTATTATTTCATAATTTGATTTCTTTGAGTGCTGCTAGCCCCAAAAGGCCAGCTCTTAACTGCTCAATTTTCTCCATTGACTTTAATTAAGGTTTTCCTTGGCTCATGATCCTGGTGAACTTGGAGAACTTTAATTATTTTATTATTTTAAAATCTCCTTTTCTCACCAGGTGGAGTGTTCCCTGCAAACCCTGAAACTTATGAACTTTCCAGTACATTTTACAAGATACTTCTGTCTACACGTTTGACTGAAGATGGAGGCATTCCACAAATCCCCAAGTAGAAATCATTTTATTAGCCAGTTTGTGCACTGTATACAGGAGAATATGGGATTATTTTTTAAGAAATTTACTGCCAAAAAATTTATGGCAGTAATATAAACTCACAAGTGTCCCTTTCTGCTGAGGGGGAGTTGACTTCAGTAGCTGTATGACTGATGATGTGACAAAGTGTGATAGGGAATGCAGCTGCTAGACCAGAAAAAAATTGTTCCTAAAAAACAGAGATAGAACAGAGAAATACCCTTAAAAGGCAATAATTTATTATTATTATTGTGGTAATTAACAATCCCTTCAAAATGCCTGAAGATGACTTACTTGTTTTTCTTGTATTAGTTTAGAGCAAGTAAAACCATGAAAGTGTTTTTTACTATTGTATCAATTTTCTCTACCTTTTCAAAAATGATTTTTCCAAAATGTTATTTCTTTTTACACTGTCACTATATTTAATTCATTTAATTTTTCTTTAATTAAAAATCGTTCCCTCCTATGCAGTTTTCAAGGTACTGCAT
Source organism: Tyto alba (assembly GCF_018691265.1). Lineage (NCBI taxonomy): Eukaryota > Metazoa > Chordata > Aves > Strigiformes > Tytonidae > Tyto > Tyto alba. The sequence continues at coordinate 8,067,892 of NW_024881313.1, forward strand.
GATGCTTTTGGAATTCTGTGTTTGATAATGTAAGATTTATCAGTGATTTCTACTATCCCCGTAAGGAAATGTTAAGGAAATTCTGTGCTGACATGTTTCTCATTTAAATCAGACTGGTTATTTTTGGCTTTTATTCTTTGTCATTTTTAGTTTTGTCCAGCACCTTCTCTCCCCCTTGCTTCCTCCTGTCTTCTCTCCTCCTACTCCCCAAAGCATGGAGAATTTCCAGTTTGGATTAGAATTCTGCAGCTGGCTATTCTGTCAAAAACCAGCTGAACCAAAACTCCAGATTAAGGCTGAGTAAATAGCTAATGGATGTTTCTTTTCTTTTTTGATCTGAAAAACCAACCCCCCTCCCAGAACTTTATCTGAAGTCAAATGAACCCTTCCATTCAGTCTCCAAAAAATGCTTTAGTTTAGAGTCTGTTAATTTTGTTTTGTTTTTATTGTATTTTTGTATTCAATTTAGGCAACTTTGATCTCAATTCACTGTTTTGAAACAAAACATTCTGTTTTGAAATAAACTGAAATGAAGTATTGTAACATAAAAAGCCTCCACCTTTTTTGGCCAAAACTATTCGCTGCACTTGGCAAAAATTTGTGAATAGTTTTGATCAACCAATTTTCTTTGTCAAATAAACAAAACAAAAAAAAATCCATATGTACTCCATATATAATATGGAAATATAGAATATTTGCATATGAATAATGGCTATCTATAAGTGTAAGCCTACGGCAATGTAATTCCCTTTGAATTCAATTATCCTAGTCCAACTATCACACGTAAGATACAAATGCTCTTGTTTCCCTGTTTAATGAAGACAAAACTGAAGGATCGAAGTGGGGTAAGCAGGACTGAGCATCTGTGCATGTCTGCTCAATCCTCCCTGTCCCTGGAGGAAAGAAGACACAGGGTGCACGCTAATGGCAGGGCAGGTTTCTCCTTCCCCAGTACCTCTCTTGACAGCAAAAGCCGTCCTGGTTTTTGACAGCTTAAGCAAAGCAGGCAGCCAGGACACTTTTGTTTCCTCCAATATTCTGTGGAGCTGAGGCAGCTGCCTGCCCTTGTCCGGAGCAGAGCGGGCCCGAAGCGCGGCCGCGGGGAGACATGGCTGTGTGAGGGGGACTCGGCTCTCCTCAACCCCACTGAAGAGAAAACGGCCCCATTACGGAGTCAGTCCTGGGACCAGTTTCAAAAGGCTTTTGGATGAGATGACCTTGCTCCACTGACTACAAAGGGGAGAGCTAGGCTTTGAGTTGTATAAAATGACCTACTTTTTGTCTGTAAAAAAGGGAGCCAAGAAACTACCATTCACCTTTCTTCTTTAATAGCTGTGCTAAAATAAACTTTCCCTAGTTGTGACTGATAGCACAGAAATGCTTCAGTTTAAACTGGGCAATGCTCTAAGGAGCTGGGGCGATGGCTGGATTTGCGATACCCCAACAGCCCGTTCATCACCCGGCACACTCTAAGGCAGCTCTCCTAACATCTGTACAAAGAAAAATACTGCTTATCGTATCTTTCAGCATTTATATTTCTGCTCAAAGGTAAATTAAGATGTTGCTTTTAGAGTTAGTTCTGTTTAATGTTATTCAGATTCCAATTTCAACTATTTCGCACCTTTCAGATTCATAAACGTGAACATTTTGAAGGAAGTTGTCTGGATTCATTTTGACTTTGTGGTATCTGGCTCTGTCTTTGTTTATGGCTTAGTTTCTATGTTTTTGAATATGACTCCTTAATTCTTTTATAATATTAGCCTTTTTTATTTTAGCCTCCGTATTCTCTAGCAGAAAACCTGGTATATTAGAAACTCTCTATAAAGCATATGTGCCATTCTGTAGCTGTTGTTGGGAGTTATGCAAGCTTGAAGCTAAAAAAAGAAAACACAGAGGATTTTATAAAAGCATGCATATAAAACAGCAAAAAATCTTTTTATTTAGTTCTATATTGCAGAGAAGAAAGAGATTTCTACTGCTGTGGAGCAAATTGTTCCATAGTAATAATGGTTTGAGCTGCAAGTCACTGAACTTTGAATCAAATAAAGCAGGGTCTTGGGCTCTGTTTCCTCCCCTAGGTGGTCTTTTCACAGGGCACTGGCAGAAGAGGAGCCATGTTATTTGGGTTTTTTTTTGTGAGAAACCTCATCTTTGACATCAAACCTTTTTTGGGATGTGAGGTTCTCATTCAAGCTGCTGTTATTACTATCCTTGCTGCTGTGGTTCTGTTGTGACTAGCTTGAATGCCAGGTCATTTTTTTTGAAAAGAGGAAGTTTAGACCACAGTCTTTAGACCAGTTTTTCTTGTGACTTAGCAAGTAAATACCATAAATAGTTAATACATGGAATTCACAGATGGAGAAGATGAAAGCACAGAAAAATTAAATTTGTTGCTAAAAGACGAGTGAGCCAATGGCAGAGCCAAGAAAGGCACCTTAGATTCTCATTTTAGTGTATAACTCCGGCCAAGACAATTCAGCCTTCAAAAGAGAAAACTGTAAAACTGATTATTATTTTGAAGATTGTGGCTAAAGTATGATGCTTTTTTTGTCAAATTTTGGAATAACCTGTAGTTCCTTACCAAGACAGCCCTGTTTTGAATCACCTCTGGAGGCTGATATATTTCGACCCTAGGGATAAAAATGTTACAGACTTTGGAAGTATGTGCCAGACATAGGATCACAAAAATGTGAAAGCTGGGTCCTGTTTCCAGTCAGAAAGGCTAGATATGGGAAGTCTTTGCTTGTCTGCTCTTGAAAAAGAGAAGTATGTTTTTATTGGAATCCAGTGGCCCCTTTACATTTGGTTTAAACTCTTTCCACTATCTGCATGTCAACTGTAAAATATAGTACTTAGATTTCAGGGATTCAACATGGTAAATATTCATGTAAGTAGAAAGACAGAGGGCTGTGGCTCCCAACCTTTTTCAATACATGTCTCCACTTAGCAATATTCCTGTAGAGGTGCAGATACCAGTATAGAGACTTTTGGCTTACTGACAGAAGTCTTTCTTTTCATGGTTACTTCTTTTCACCTCCTCAGATGTAGCTCTGTGACCACTGGTTATCTTCATACCACAGGCTAAAAGCACAGGACTAAGGCTGGTAACATTTACACCCTGGCAGCAGTGTTATTTCCAGGACAGGATTTATTTCCTTACCATAGAGAAATTGGGTCTAAAAGAAAGTGGATTGTGATGCAGATTTTTTAGTGAGACTATAGAAAATTAACCATTGCCTAATTTAGTCCACTACTATTTGGCACCTTTAAATCACATGGGGTGTTCTTTTCCTAAAAAAAACTTTTAGAAAATTTCTCATTAAACCATAGCAGATATTTAGTTGAATGACACTGTTAAACCAAACAACCTTCACTGAAATGAAAGAGGAAAATCATCCTTTCAACAGGAGGAACAGCAAGAGGCCAGGCCAGTGCCCAGAGAGCTTCATTATAGTCTGGAGGACGTGGACATCTCTGCATGAGTTGGGCTCATGCAGCACCTCTGACCTGCTGCAGCATGTCCTTCCATGGCTTAAGTGGAGATGCCATCTCCCAATTCCCATTAGTGTCTCCACAGATACCCCTGGGAAAATTCTTCCATGTTTGTCAGTCTCACAAGAAACAAAAGCAATAATTGTCCATGGCTGTTTTTTTAATTGGAGTACTTTATCAAGTGCTTACTGATAAGAAACTGCAGCTGTCCCACAAACAGTTTTGTGTCTGGAGTGCTGGGTGATTTCAGTGCCAGCACAAATGGACACTCACAACAACCTTTACACATGTCACAGGAGCCGCCCTATGCTGGGATGCCTGCCAAAGAAGGAGGGAACAAGGATGTAAAGAGAAATTTAAAGAAAAGCAACTGCAGAAATAGGTATAAGACTCAGAAAATAAAACAGAAAGCAAGATAACTGATGAGTTGTTTTTATTTTTTTTTTTTTTAAGAAAATGCATATACATTGAAATCCTTAAAAATTTTTTCTAATGTTATTTGTCCAAATGAGTATAGTTTCTTTATCTTTATATACACAAATGAATAAAATAGTCCAAGCGTCATAACGGATTCCCAGCTATGCTTCACAGGCCTTGGTAGTTCTTCATAATATCGTGCTAGCCAGTGAGGAAAGAAGGTCTCCTCTAGGAAGAGACTCAGAACATCCAGATTCACCTCTGTGGGACTTTGTAAGAACATCTATTTCTCACCAAGAGCAAACACTGACCTTCAATGTAAGCAACCGAGTTCCTGAGATTAAGCGGTGTGAATATTCCCCTAACTGAATGCAAACATGGTATATCTACTTCCACCCAGAAGCTACTTTGACTGCTTTCTTGTGACTTTACAGCACTGGAGAACAGTGAACCCTGGTAGAGGAATTACATTAGCCTGGCCCTAGATCCAATAAGAAACTGTTGCCACAGATGTCAGAGAAGGGCTCTTTGGTCAGAAATGAACACAAATACAGAGAGGCTTTATTTCTTTATTAAAAAAAATAAACTACAATGTTTTTACAGTTAGAGAGCCTGTTTTGTATAACATATAATTCAATATAATACTGACAGTTCCTTTTGTCCTATAGGGCACTCTACACATGTTGCACTTTTTTTTCAGTGCCATCCCTGTTCATTCTTGCATGGAAAATTATGACCAGATATGTCAACACACTCTTGATCTTTGCTCTTGGCATTGATGTACTGAAGGCATTGCCCTGTCTTTTTTAGGAACTCTCCTTCCAAAGCCACCAGTAATATGGCTATCTGTACTGTTCTGTGGTTGCACTGAATACCTGAGATAAATAATTTGCTACTGGCTGGAGCAACATCATCTTGTAGGATTCCATCACCTGATTTTGGCATAATGAAGATGTTCCTATAGGTGTTTTGTTGGTGCACTGCAGCCTCCTGCTCCTCACCCCTGAGTCTCAGAAAGAGTCACTGGACCACTCAAGCCACAGACACGCCCCAGACAAACCACACTTTCCACCTTGTCCATGGCACTGGAAAATCTTTGCTTCCTTCACCATTCAAGTGCTTTTGCTTTGTGACCTCCTAATTAACTGTCACCTTCTGGGAGATTGATTCATTAGGTGTGAATGAAAAGAAGCAAAACAATGATCGCGAGTTGGCTAGGGAGAAGGTGGATTTGGTTTTGGCAAATCTGGGTTTTGTTTATTTTCTCTTGGCTTATGTTTCTCTGTGTCTGATGGGGCTCTTAGTTACCTTCAATGTGCACTGTACTCAGAGCAGCTCTGCTGCAGGCACTCAGCTTTTTTACATTGAGCGAGAGGAAGCATAGTTCTGGGGATGATTTCTGTACATTGCAGAAAGGGAGTGCCTTTCTGTAACCACAGAGTAAGTTCTTGCCTGCACCATGGCATTGCTGTGCCTTGACTGTGTTCCTACGCTCTATACAATTTATCATTCGCTATGCCATGCATTAATACACTTACTTCTCTTTCACATTTCTAGTTCTGTCCATCTCTAAGAAGGGTCCTTACTAAAGCAACCCCGCTATTAGGGGAACTAGTGTGCTTGGCACTTACTTGTGCACTTGTTGGGGTTTCTGCTTTCTTCTGTTACTTTTTTTTTTTTTTTTTTTTTTTTTTTTTCTAATGAGAATCATTTAAGGATCACTTTATGTATAGAATCATTGCCAATATTTTCTATAACCATCAAGTAAGAGCAAGTATTTTTCACATGCCTAGAACTGAAGCCATTTTTTAGGAACTAAAGAGTCACTGGAGTGAAATTTAAGAACATTATCTATGACTTGGAAGCTCATTTAAGAATTCATTTTCAAGGCAGGATTAAAGAGAAATCTCTGTGGATATATTCACATTTTCATTAAGCATGCTCCCTTGCTACACTGTTGGTTAACAGTTATTACACTGTCAAGTTGTTATTTTAAGAATCCATTCAGGGATCTTGAGCTCCAGTACAAAACCATATGGTCTATCAACACAGGCCTTTACACTCCTCCACAAACTATGTCTTTCCCAGCAAAGACCCTCAAAATCTAATGTCTGGTAGGTGAAAACCATACCACCAATCCTTGAGTATTACTGAATGGTTTTGATGGTATAAGAGGGTATTTGAGTGTCACGGATGAACAATTAATTTCTATAACAATTAGGGTGCCTTGATTGTTTTGTTTTGTCTTTCCACTGAAGTAGAAAGATCTTCTGAACTTTTTAACAAGAACAAACTTGTGTATGGTTACACTGTAGCTGAGCGGTTAGGTCACCAGCTTAGGACATGGGGCATAGAGATTCAAATATCTGCTCTCTCTTATTTAAGGTACAGCTTTTTGGCTTTACTCCTCCTTATTCAGGAAATGGGAGGCTTTTTTGGGGGGGGGCAGAGGGGGTACACTACACACAGCAACTCTGCATAGCTCATGAGCTGTACAGTGTGTGTGTGGCAGCTGTGCGTGCTTCTCTATCTCCTGGCTGACAACCAGCCAGCATTTCTGACAAAGATTCTCTTCAAACACAAAACATTTTTGTAAAAAAATTTTGAATTCTACTAAACATATTTTGCCAAAGCTAGATCTTATAAAAGCTGGTCTGACTGATCTTATTTAGTATTCTAAAGAAGTGACCACCTTACAGGGTCTGCTCCAGGTTTTCTCTGATTACACAGTATATGAGTGCCTGGTCGAACTGGGAAAATCTTCCTTTGGATTCTCTGATTTCAAACGCAGGAAGTCCATAAAGTGAATGAGTCCAAATTTTGTTAATTTGGTGTGTGGAAAGTATGGTTCAATATTTTACTGCACAACACTTTCACATCAGCTTGACTTTGAGCAGGATAGTTAATGCAAGGAGTTTTTATGAGTGAATACTGATGTTTGATTCTATGTTTAGAGCATAACACTACACTATATTTTCTGATCTGAGTGGGAAAAACTTGCTCCATCTTTTTTCTCAAAGTGAATGGGTAACTTGTTCCATCCATACCTATTGAGCCAGCAAACTATTAAAATTTTTAATATGAGAAGAATTTTACATAGTCATGCACGTGGCCCCATGCCTCTATCTATCTTGACATACATACTTCAAGTTCTATTTCTTCAAGAGCTTATGTGTGTGAATAGTATCACTGAGGTTAACAGGACTTGATTTGTATATTAGTAGAGTACATAGAATTCTTTGCAGACTCATTGCTTTAGTTGGTGTTCCATGGGGAGCATAATTCTTAAGTAATCAGCGACTGAAGCAAAAACTAGTGCAATCTGGACACTTATATTAAAATACTTCTAGGGCCTTTGAATGAAAGAACACTATTCCTGTCTGTATTTTCACAATATTTTCACAACAGAATTTTGCATAGCTGGCCCATTGGAAACACCTGTGAGTTGTTGCTGACTACCATGGCTGCTTTTTGAAGAAAGTGAGAAATCAGAGAATTGACTAGCCCTGAAGTGCAGGGACGGACATAGGGGTGGAATAGTAGTAGGAGTGGTAAAAAGAGAGAACAAAAATGGCTATAAATGCTGGGAATGGTATGGGCTATTTTTCTGGACATGTCTAAGCATAATATTACAGCACATTTCACAGACAGCCGGTAATTGCATGCACTAGTTGTAGTCTCTAGGCAGGGATTACTCATTTCATACATCATTTAGAATTAATTGTAGTGATTCTGCAAAGTCAGTACATACCCTGGATGCAAGATTAGGAGAAACTGTTTTTGTTTCAAAGCCTTTTGATGTTTCTGTTTTGAAGTGTTTTATTTTTCCTTAGCACACAGACTGGCCAATGATATGCAATACACTCTCTTCTCTTTTGTAAAATAAAACTTTGTCAAAAGAAACTAAATCTTTAACAGTCTCATGACAATACACATACATGCCTACCCACTTCATACTGGAAGGCTAAACGAAGTTCAAGTGTTGTAGGCATCCTTAAATCAGAGTTGTAGAGGAAGGCAAGCATATACATTTGAAGTGTGAGTATTCAGAACTCTCAGAAATACAACATGTTTGGCGACGGTTACATATAGGTGCATGTATCCTCAAAGAGGAATTCTCCTAATCTTCTGGGTAGAGAAAAATGCTCTATGTTCCCTGAGTAGAAAGTAGTAACTGAAAGAATCTGTTGTGTGCCCTCTCAGGTAAGCAATCCCATAATACCACGTAGGGCACTAGCACAGCAGGAAGGTCTGGTTTCCTGCACACTCTGAATAAAGCTCAAACTTGTGGTTTGAAGAACATTTACAATATTTTGGAGGAGTCTAAGACAAGCTGGTAGCATGAGTTTGACAATTGTAGGGAAATTTGCACCTAGGTCAATTTTGACTAACTGCTTATGACTTTTCATAATATTTATGAGCAATCAAATGTTATTTTCAATAAAAATATCAGTATTATGATCCAAAATCATTGTTTAAGATTTTATAATTACACCTTCATTGTAATGGTATTTCAGTAGAGGGAAAAGTCTTTAAAGTGTCTCATCAGTGTTTAACTGAACTAAAGTAATCTTATGCTTTCCATTTACCTCTCAACACTTTTCAGACTTAAGGTAATTTCGTATCACATTAAACTGTTCATTAAAAAGTCTAACACAATTTTGAAGGATCTGATTACAATAATTTTCCATTTGTTTCTGGCATGTTCTGTTCTCATAATTGGAAATAGTAACATGTGGATTGTCCCCAAAATCTTGTTCTTGCTTCATAGTTCATGATTTATTGTGTCAACCAGAATATTTTGGTAACATTCATTATGTCAATGCCAGTGGAAAATAACCATAGATAACTTTGAAATTTAGAGAAAATGTATTTAAATTGCACAGAATTTTCTGTTTGAGCATGGATTTCTTGTTTGTTTATTTGCATCTCTGTCGTGCATTTAAGCATTTCATCAATTAATCCCATTGTTGCTTAAAACCACAACATTTCAGACTTTCTTGCAATATTTAGTTCATTAAAACCAGACATGTATGTGGCCTTTAGATTATCTTCTCTTATGACTGTGCCTAAGGAACTTGGTAAGCAATATATTACTCTCCTCATGTTAGAAATGGGAAAACTAAGGCAATGAGAAATGAAATGGCTTTTTCAGAGACACCCACCATGACAAGGGCAGAACTGGACATCAGGCCTCCTGCATTTCATCACATCAGTGCTGTAGCACTACAGAAAATGCTCTGCAATCCTGGGCAGCACATCGGTAAAGGGAGACCCAAACACAAGTAGCATTTTGTTAGCAAACTCCCCCTCCCTTGCATATCTTAACAAAGTTTTTGTCAAATAAAGTCTAGTTCCTGCTTTTTCACTGGGCTGTGAAGAGCCAGGCCATACATGCCCAGAGATAGAGCATGTACTCTGTCATGGACCAGAGTTAAGTGAGAGAGTTTGCCTACACACTCCTCTAGTTACATTTAAAGCTACTCTACCTTTATCGATACAGGTATCAATGAGGTTGGCACTCAGAAAGAGAGAAATATCAGTACCTTAATTCTTGACCCCTCATTCCCTCTTTTTCCTCACCTTTAGATATGTGATAGGAAATGGTCTTCTAAGGCACAGCCATTCCTCTTTCTTTCCAACCGTTCTTTTTGAGCTACAGAAGATGAATGATGTTCAGGAAACCAGTCATGGGCTTTATGGTTAGTACAGACATTTGCAAGACCTTCCTTTCAGACAGATAAATTTAGAAGTGAAGCAGCAGGTTAAAGGTAAGTACAAACAACAGCAGTTCAACGTGTCTTTTAGTAGCTGCAAGGGTACTTTAGAGGAAAGGAAGGGTCCTTTGTCTCTGCATCTGAAGTGAAGAGATGATATGTGTGGGTTGTAGATGGAAGATTTTGAGAAGATTGCTGGGTGCCAGCGAGTGTTGAGCAATCTGAGCATAGAACAAGGACACTGGAGATTTCCAGTGCTCATATCTCAGCCCAGCCTATCATCTTGTGGCAATCTGAGAACTAGCAAAAGGCAGGCCCCAGCCCCACTCAGGTCTGCCAAGTTTCAAAGACCAGTTGTAAGTTACTGAAACATGGGAAATACTTAAAGCCTTGGACATATCCTTCCTCATTACATATGTCCATTTACTGATCCAGCTATGACCTTCCTGCTTTTAAAGAAATCTTAATGTGTAGTTTGAGGTACTGACTTATGAACAGTATTTAGTTCATGTGTTTGCACTCTCACTGCCTATGTTATCAAAGACACAGAACTTCCTTCTCTGTTGTGGCTACCATATTTCAATTGTGATTGCAATAGCATATATTTCTGTAGGGTTTTTCTACATTTACTTCTCTTAGGCTCTCAAACCTCAACATCTTTTTCTATTAATATGAGGGAGACAGAGATTCAATAGGTTAAAATTTCTGTTTGTGTGTGTACATGGGCAAGGAGGATGAGTTAAAATTTACGGGTAGTTAACAAAGAAAAAGGTTTTGTAACAATCTGTACAGACAAACTTCTGGCTGTACTCTGCATTTATGGCTTAACACTACATATACCTTCCTCTTTCTCATGTTTTACTGTACAATTTTTTGTATGTATGCTAACTGCTGTATGGTCTGGATAAAAATGCTAAGTATATTTTACATGATTCCTAAAGTAGTTATCATCCATAAAGATATGTACCTGAGCCACAAATTGTTGGAAGTTGTGTGCAGATCCTAGAGAATATCCTTTCTCTCCTCTTACATGCTTTATTAATTACCCATTTTTGGTTGCTGTGAAAGACTGGCCACTGAACTAAGTGGACCTGTAACCTGACCAAATATGGCTGGTCGTATATTCTTATGAACGCATATCAAAAGACCTTGAAGTTTCCGTTTAAAGTATTTGAAAGGTACTGCCCAGGAATTACAAACAGCCCAACAATTGTGTAAATTGCTCAGCAAAAAGGTCCCTACAGCCCCATTAGGCTATCTATGATCTACTCACATAGACAAGTTGTGGGAATTAAAATAAGGTGTTATTCAACATAAAAATGATTCATTACAAAGCATGCACTTTCTACCTTGAGAAGAATACCCCAAATTGCTAAGCTTCTTCAAAACCAAAGATTCTCTAAAAAGTAAAGAAGTTGTTTTTCCTCTTTTGTCATGGTATGTTTCCTGGAGGCGATGAAATTCACCTTGCTTCATGTTAATAATTCTAATAATTGTACGATGACCAGCTAAAATAGATTAAGGGATCTGCAAAAATACTAATTACAATTTTCTTAATTACATATTATCCAATAGAGAATCACCAGACTCTTGAAGAGTGGAGACATAATATTAATTTAATTTTATCAAGACAAAACTCCTTTCCAAGACCACACAGCAAGTTAGTGGCAGATCTGAGACAAAACCTGTGAGTGTTGGCTCCTAGCTGTGTTCAGACTAAGGTGTTTGACTTCCCTTTACCCTAACAGTGGCAGGACATCACTGTCCCAGACACAAAGAACTATTGCATCTTCTCTACAGGATTCCAGTATAATTTTCTCACCTTTGGCACTACAGTAACAAACAGATTCGTTAAACTGAACACAGCAAAGTTCAACAGTGACCAGAGTTACTGGCAGGAGATCATAATGTAAGCATCTGATTTATAAATAGCTGAGAAAGTTTATCTCTTTGGATTTACAAAAATATGCTGTCATGAAAACAGATTGTTGCTATTGTAAATACCATGGAGCACAACATACATGAAGTTAAAGCTGAATTTGTCTTGTGATTATCTATCTACTTGCAGGCTCCCCCTTCCAAAGCCTCTGTGTCTGAACAGCACCCAGGATTTATAAAACAAAATAACAAAAGGTCCTGAGAACAATTGTGCAGAGATATACTGTAGGCTTTCACTAGACCCAGTGGAGTAACAAATGTCTCTGCATCCTGCTTTATTGTCATGAATCCTTTGGTATCTATTTTCCTTCCCCTCTGGCTGTTGGATGAAATTAGTTCATCTGAAATTGCATGCCAAAAGGCCTTGTTTAATGGCTTGCAGTATATAATCTTATATTGTTCTGGCTTTGAAATTTCTCTTTCACATATTCAGCATAGGATAATGGAGATTGTATTATTCTTTGTCATCTGATAAGCCTCAGAATCTGTACATAAGGATTTTTAAGTCATAAACATAATTCTATCTAGAAAAATGCAACCACAAAGCTGTTTTTCAGTTTTTCTATGCACAAAAGGCATGTTTTATTTTAGGAATCACTTGTTACAACGTAACAGAGAGGTTGTTTTTCTGCTATCCAACCCTTCACCTTTAATTAATAGGACAAAGATGACTGGGAATTTGCAAATCCAATTCCAGTAACTTTTCAGTTTCTATAACCATGGGGCCAGGATTCACCCAATAAAATCTGGAAACATAGAGATTATTAAATCCAGTGGTTTGAATGTTTTTGACAAACACGCCAGGCAAAATGAGGATGTGAAAAAAATCAAAATAGTAAATGGCACAGGAGAAGACAACGGTGGTCCTTTACCTTGTTCTTTTTGTTCTGCTCCATGCTGTTTTCTTCCCTGAAAATTTGCAGTCCTAAATTCTGATCTGCACTGACTAATATACAAGGTGAGAACTTCATGCCATATTTTGAAAACCAAACTTTTTTATTCTTTCAGGACTCAGGAAAACTGAATAATATCTTCTTTCTTTGATCACAGCCATGCCCAGGAAAAAGACAAGACCAGAAGGTTTCCTCTTCCTCCTGAGCCCGAGGCAAGAGCAAATAATTCTTCTCTGCTAGTAACAGATATTCCAGTTGGAGAGTGATTTCAGGACTTCATGTCTTTTTGCTAGTTTTTTCGCTGATTAAAGAGTTTTCGAATGTGGGTTTAGTCTCTTCTGTTATCTAACAGGTGCTGGCTAGGATTCAAATTAAAAAAAGAAAGAAAAAAAAAAAAAAGAGGACAAAAATTACTGAAAGCCTTTGGCCAAAATCAGAGCTTAATCAGAACCAGAATCCCAACTCCTCCAGCGCTGATTCATACAGTAGTAAAAGATACTGCCTTCAATTAACTTTAATCATCATTTATATCATATAATTTACAATTGACTTAACTCATTAGAAGTAATGGATTACAGCATGAACTTCAGGATAGACTCAAAGACTTTGGTTCAAAAATGCAGATGCCAAACAGCTAACTGAGTGGAGGAGATGTGCACTGCACATACCCATTCATGGTCCCTGTGAAAAGTGTTTCTCTAAAAGCAGTCAGAGAATGGGGATGTCCTAAGGGATGTCTTTTCATGACCACAGCACCTTGTGTGGCTCTGCTCAGCATTGCCCAACATCATTGCAGGAAAGGAAATTGCCTGAACTTTTTCGAATCTGTTGATTAAGCTGTTTATTTCCTAAACATTATCAGATTTTGAAAGATTTGTTTTGGCAAATAATGACTTTTCCTGTTTTCCTGCTGAGTAAAGTTATGCCGGTTCAAATTACTTGTCAAAGATTTATTTTTCAGTAGATGTTAACTATCAAGTCCTTTTTTCTTTTTTCTTTCACTATGCATTCAACAAAATCAGCTGACACTGAAGGTTTACACTGGCTCTGCCGTATCGTGTTTCTAATTTATTTTCAAAACTCCTTTGTGTAGGTCTTAGTGAAGAATAGAGGCAGTCTTCTTTGGAATCGGTTCCCTGCTACAAGCTTCCTGGCAGGCAGCACTAAATCCTCTTCCCTGGAGTAAGTCAACCCCAGCACCTTGTTTCAGCCTCCATCTGCTCTGTTGGTTGGCTGCTTCTTTCCCATCCCTTTACTACATCATATACCTTCAGGGTCAAGGCCTGCAAGGGTATCCGTATTTCATATGAGTTAGGTAGGATTCAAAATCACAAGCTTTGCTATTTTGGCTAACTTCAGATGATTGTAGAGAACCCAAGACTTTACAAAACTAAGTGCTTTTTCATAAAGTGCTTTTTCATAAAATTGAGCTGTGGCCTCTTTACCTTGCCTTGCAATGATAGACTAATGATAAAGCAAACAAGTCAGAGCCAGTACATTACCTAACTAAGTCACCTTACCAGTTCGAAGACAATCAAATAACGCCACAATCCACAGCACTTCTTGTGAAGTCCTGGCCAAATGGAGCTGTAGTGTAGTTGCTCTGCCACTATGCTTTCTAGTGGGTGACAATCACTGTTATAATTGAAATATGTTTCACTTCAGTCATACCTAATGTTAGGGGTAAGAAAAAACTCTTTTATCTTTAACTTCACTCGGTTACATCATATAGTGGGATCTTGTCTGAACTGCAGCTCTTTCCCCAGGGAAACATTGCATTGATCTTCATTATCCTTGTATGTTGCTTCTTAGTCTTTTCCACACCTTTGCCATGCTAAGGGCTATTAAGTTTGCTGTCTTTTCCATGAAGTACTGGAAGTACGTATTCATTTATTCCTGAGACTTGGAGATGTAAGGAACTCAGAAGTGAACTCCTCAACTGCAATAAGGTGATACAACTCACTTATAGACTTGTCGTGGTTTGAGCCTGGTTGACAACAAACCCCCGCAGCTGGTCGCACTCCCTTCCCCCTCCCCACCTGGGAATGGGGGAGGGAATTAGAGGGGTGAAGGGAGGCTCGCAGGCTGAGATAGGAACAGTTTAATAATGGCAATAAAATGAGAACAATGATGATGATGATGATAGAAAAAAAAAAAAATACATAAACAGGCAATGCACAACGTAATTGCTCACCACCAGCTAACCAATATCCAGCCCGTTCCCGGCCAGCAACCCCGAGACACCAAGATCCAGCAATCGCAATCCCGGAAGCAAGAGAGCTCCTTCCCAGCCACCCCTCCTTTATACAGTGAGCATGACGTTCCATGATATGGAATATTTCACTGGCCAGTTAGGGTCAGGTGCTGTGGCCGTGCTCCCTCCCTGCTCCCTGTGCCCTTGCGCACGGGCAGGACATGGGGAGTCAGAGAGTCCTTGACGTCTTGGTAGCAGCTGAAAACATCAGTATGCTATCAGCATTCTTCTCATACCAAACCCAAAGCTAAATCCAAAACACAGCACTCATCTAGTCCCTGAAAAGGAATATTAACTCTATTTCAGCCCAAACCAGGACAAGACTCTTTGATACTAATTTTCTACTTCCAGTTTTTGTCTGAATGAAGTATCAAAATCTCCATTCTCACTAGTTCTCAAACCATTTGTACCAGAGAAGAGGGACATGAAATCTTGAGTTTTCTTATGTCATAATTATTAGTCACTTCTAATCTATGTAACTAGATAAACATCCAGAGGATGGATTCTCTAACTACATCTTGTGTCCAGTGATGACAGTAGAGCAAGAAACACTCTTCCAAAGTCCAAGCAGTTGTATTCCAAAAAGCAGTCCAGATGGGAAATGAAAAACAGCATAGCAGACATCTTTTTCCTGTGAGGAGGAAATTAAATTTGTCCAGTTGCAGAAAAAAGAAACAACAGACAGTGTATTTACATGAAGATATAACAAGAAACTGATTAACATTTGTCTGTGTGTGTGCATTTGAGTAAAGTATGAACATGTCCATAACTGCACAACACCCAAAATTAGAGACCAACTCCTTACTTTGTTGTTTTAGATCTACTGTTTTCTCTATGGCCACTGCTATGGTACAATGTTATCTGGAGCACATGTTGAGAGGTCCACAATTCATTAATCTGATTAATTTAGTCAGCGTGTTCCACTGACACTGTGTATGGTTAACATGTCAGGCGTCTCTCTTCAATTCAGCATACCTTTCTGAAAAGGCATTTCCTAATCCCTAGGCTATAATCTCATTAGCACTGCCTGATTCTAAGCAAATAAATAGAAGTAAAGACTGATTGCCTGGTCAAAGCACTGTATCTCAACTCATGAGCTAAGGATTTCAATTAATTTACCTCAGTGAAACTATATTGATTTTCATCAGTTAGAAGCAGGTCATAGGAACTCTTATAATCTAAGGTCTATACTCAATTACACCAGAGCTACCTCAAGTAATAGTAGCAGTGGAACACTGCATGGGTTATTTTATGCAGGAAAAGCCAGGTCTTATAATTAAAGGACACTAAATTCTGTTTGTGTACCCTAGTAATTGAGCTTCTGTATTTTGGTGCAACATGACAGTGAAGTATATAGTATAGTTTTGCCTTGGTAAGTGTGAATATAGTCCTCTTGAAAGCAAGAAGTTAATCACACTGGCAGGAGAACCATGCAATACCCAACCTCCTTAATGTCTAGACCTCCAGTCTGAATCTCAAATACAATGAGGTACCTTTGTGCTTCTCTACCCTTGCGGATCTATGCTAATTCCTGCTTGGCAAGTCACTGGAGAAGTGGGTAGAGGAATCCTCAATTTCTAAATCATTATGGAAGAAGTTGTTCCAAATGCTACAGTGCTACTGAATTCATGATGTAATAGAGTGGTTTTAAAGCTATGCCTTGCAACTGAAGGATAGAGTGTGCCTTGGGTTTTCCCATCCTTGGGCTCTGGCTTGTCTTCCTAGAGCTGTCAACCCCTCAGGATATTTTAAATTATTCCAGGAGGGAAATTTGGAGAGGAGTTTCCTAAGTATTAGTGGAGCAGGAGTGCAAACTTGGCTTTAAGCTGCCTTTGTGCCCCGCAGATAGAATGGCACTGAGTGCTCTTGAGCTCTAGCCAACAATCTGGCCCTCAAATCAGTACCAATATGCAATAAGCCTCACAGTCTTAAAAGCAGAACTGCACATTTTGTTCAGCTGTATAGTGGTTTTGTGGTGTATCCCCTTGTGTTTTCCTTCCAAGATTGTGATGGGGTCACCAAACTCATTTATATTTGTAGTCTATTCAGAACTGGGGTTGATGTGACCAAAACTGAATAGTTTTTACATATGCTTGCTGTGTGATGAAATTGTAGGCAAACAATCAAAGAAAACAGGTGAAGATCAGGAAAACTAGTTAATTTCTTTTGTAAATAATACAAATTGCAGTATATCTTGGACTGGATCCTCATTCATGGCTCATCCTTTTACACCACTTCAGCAACATAAAACAATCCTTATGCAGTTTAAATGCCCGTAGAGTTGTATCTGCCTTCACCATGGGGCCCTGGTAAAAGGTTTTCAATTGAACCAAAAAACAGAGCCACAATTTTCACCACATCACTTCTTTAATTAACCCATCTTCTCCTAAAGTTTACCATCTGAAGCTATCCTACCAGTTCCAGTACCATGCCCCATTGTAAGTAGAGTGAATACTTGCAGAAACCAAATATCTCTATTAATAAGAAGTTAAAATAAAAAGTCAAAATTGTGTCCTTATACTTGTTTTTGATAAGGGCATTCTAAAACCCACCAGCATACAAAGTTTTTGCAATAATTACTTAAAATAAGAAGCAGTTAAATGAATGTAATCCACCTCTTCCAGTTAACATTATACCATTTCATTTATTAAACTGACCAGGTTTGCTATATTTATTCTCCATTACTACGTGGAAGTTGTGGTTTTAACATTTACACATTTCAGAATATTACTTTTTAATTTTTAAACATGTCAAGTGATTTTGACCAGACCAAAATTCTGAATCCTGTAACAGGTACACATTTGCATTTTCTGGATGCTGAAAGTGTTGAAAGGAGCAGGTAATCAATGGTACAGAACGCTCATGTTATATTCTACTTTTTAATGACAGAATTAGGTAATAAATCTCTCAAAAGTGGGTATTTCCATTACTTAAATATAACCTGAGGCAAAGCAAGACTTGTGTTTAACAGGAGAATGGTCTCTGAAAGAATGGTAGGAAATGCCTATTAGTCATCGGTCCATTCTCCATCTAACACTGCATTTTTTCTAGAAGTACCTGTGTGTCCTCCATCACTTCCTCTAGCCCTGCTTCTGAACAAAGATGATAGATGGGATTTTTCAAGCGTCTCCTAGAAAGGGCTCAACACAGTAGAAGCTAGTTGCCACACAGAGAGACTGTACTGCCTCTCATGCAGTTATAAGTGAGAAGAAACTGCACCGCAGCTAGCAAATGGTCAAGTAGGTAAAGGTGGTAAAGAGAGAGGCTAATCACATCCTCAGGGTACAACTTTGGTCCCAAAGGGGTGAAGATCTGAACATACAAGCACAGATTGTTCTACTACACCAAGACACAGGCGTGTGAATGTTTGGAGGATTCCTTTTTCCTTCCTTCTCTCTTTCCTTCTTTCCTTCATTCCTTCTTTCCCAGTGATTCTGTGACCTCTAATTGCAAATTTTTTAAGTGCAATCTTTCTTAGCATCTGCATTTTTATTATAGATGTTGACTTCCTTTTTTTAAAAAAAAAAAAAAAACCTTAAGAAACATTTGATCGATCAATTAATAAGTCTTTAACCACACGCAGTAAAGAAGGAAACAATTGGACAAGCCTTTGCATTTGGCAGGAATCTTTAAGACTTGCTTTGAACAGCTGGACTCTTTACAGTCCTTGTGATGCAGATTAAATGGAAATAATACATGGCAGAAAACAGCTAAATCATTTGAACTTCGCAAGTTATAGCCTAGAGCCATTTCACTACAGCTCATTAGGGAGTTTATGTTTATAATGTAATGCCTTTAAATAGATTTGATTTTTCTAAACAGGGTTTTGTAAATTAGAACTTTCCCAGGGGGCTAAGCCAGTGCAAGCTGTTCCAGTTGTGGAGCACATCCTGAACGAAGAGGCAGGACTACAGAAGAAAGAGTTTGCTTAAAAATGCAGAGTCCTGTGTACTGTAATTACTTGAAGGTTTAGGAGTATCACAGTCATCTGATGTATGAATAACACCCAGCACTCCTGGGATGCATTCACAGGATTGCCAACCTCTTGTATTTGGAAACAAACATTATAACATCTCTGCCCCCTAATATTGGGATAGCTTTAAAAATCATGAGATATTAGTGGAGTTCGCTTGCTTTTCAACCATTCATTCTCTAGTTGTTATGCTTTTCAGACTTTTAATTTTATTTCTGTAATAAGGATATCTCGTCTCTCTTTTCCTCATAAAATCCAATAATTTCCTTGTTTTCTCCTGATTCTGGTTATCATTGAAAGCTGAATACTGTGCAGCAGTTTCGGAATATTTTTACAGTATTTGAAGCACATTACAGTACTTGTATTTTTTTAATGATACCTAGTTTTCCTGGAATAGTCAATTTTTCTGTTATATCAGAAGGAGCCAGATAAGTCTGTATTTTTCATTGTTGATAATTTCACATTATTTTAAATTTTGATAAATACAAAATACCACCTAAATCTAATAAAACATTATGTAAATATAAAGTGAAAAGACAAAACACCACCATCAAATAATGCATATCTAGGGAGATCCATGTGTAGGATCCTCCTCCTGGTTCCTTTTTCATAGTTATGTATGGCCCTGGTGAGTACTTCCTTCTAGTAGTCTTCCAATATTTCAAAAGAGGAGACCATGTAATCAGATGAGAAGGCTAATTCGCTCTGAAAGGAGATGGTCAATGACCCACAGAGCAGTAACTCTTCCGTCTCATGATAAGAAACATTCCCAAAGGGACTTCCAGATTCCAGTGACTTTATATTCCCAGAGCACTTTTCCAGAAGAGTCAATGACAGAGTAGAACAAGATACTAGTTCAGGTTTCTCTATGCAAGGGAACTTCATCTGCTGCATCAAGAACATCTGAAGATGTAGAAAGGGCAAATTTTGAACTTGTGTATGTGCTTTTTACACAGCATCCCAAATCATACCCCTTTTCTGAGACCTGTTCCACCCCAGGTAAGATCTTTGACATCCACATTCTGCAGAAAACAGATGGATTCTAGCTGAAGGCCTTGACAAATGTACCATATTTAAAGATACAATTAAATGGATGGAGTCAGATATTAAAATCTCCACAGGCAAGTTTCTAAGCTGAAAACTTTAAAAATGTATTTATTGAAGAAGTGCAAAGGTGTCTTATGTCACTGTAGTTTTATTTCTTTTTTCTTTCCCTCTTACACCCACTGCTCCTTTTAGGAGCAAAGTCAGTGGGGAGTCTGCCAAAGCACAGAATATCAAATACATACGTGGCAAATTACTCCACGTATCTCACCACTGCTCAAGATGCTGCTGACAAGCCCTCGCACCAAGTTAAAGTTAGAAGTATTATACACTATCATTCAAAATTGTTTAGACTTTTTCTTTTGATTCATGCCGTTGCTGTATTTTGTACATCCTCCTGACCACTCTTAGCAGCTGTAACAACACTTGTGGTATTACCAGTAATTTGCAACTTATCAAACATGATTGAACCTTGTTCTTTTGTGTAAACTAAACAGAACTCTCTGGTTAGCTTTCTTTATACTTTGGAAATAGTGCAAAGGAAACCAAGTCTATATTTGCATGCCAGACAATGAAACATAACACACAGTGTATACATGCCTTTGACACTGTAATTACTAGCTGTTGTTTAGATTCCATGTATGGTCACTGGCTTTGGCTGTGTTGGAATCAGCTGTATCAACATTTAATCAAAGTCTTATAGATTTTGGTTGTATATTTTTCTAGTGTCAAAATGGAAATGCTGAGACTAAAAAATAAGTTCTTGGGTAAGAAAATGCATGCCCACTGCACTACAAAAATAATGAGCCTTTGTGGCATAATGAACAAAGCCCATTGGAGGTTTTGCGTGTAATGAAGCACAACAGAACAGGCAATTTTTAATTTGATTTGCTTCTTCAGGATTTCAGCAACTTTTGATGAATACTTCTGGAAGTTGTACTTGTAACTGTGCTAATGTTGTCTTGTTTATCAGATAGCTAGGCTTAGTTTGACTAACCCATCTTAGAAATGAATCAAGGCAAACTCAGTGTCCACTACCTCAGATTGCCATATAGAGTCTCAATAAAGGGCACAGAGCATGAATGTAAGCTCATAAAACTATTGCCTGTGCTGCAGAGTACTCACAGACAACATAGCTGAGCTCTGGGAGCCAAGAACACAGCAGTGAACCCCTGGAGAGTATTCCCTGTGTGGTCCATGCAGCTTTGTACCATGCTCAGCAAGGTGAAAGAACATACTGTGCACTTAGAAGGAAGAGTTAAAGTGAAAATCATAAAACGGAACGTGCACTTTGATTAAGTCCTTGCTGCATTAGCCTTATGGTCCAGCTCACTTTGAAAAAAGTATGAATAAAAGGAAGCAGTCAATGCTTTGCCAAACACCTCCCAGCTGAATTCACAGTTCCACTGAAATGCTCCTTCAGCAATGCAACAATCCCTTTAGAGGTGTCAGTATCCTCTCTTGTTTTTATATAGGAATAATTGCTTTATAAGTCACATTTTTCTGTTGGTTATCTCTGTAGGACTGGGGAACCAGGGGGATTAGTGCATCATATTGCTGATAAAGATATATTCACTTCATGATGATAGCATTATGATACTAACTGATCGTAGGAGATGACAGTGCAGAAGAGTTAGAGAGCTACTGAGCAATATAGAAATAGATTAAATGATGCCAGTCTGGTACCAGTTACAAACTTCTTCGAAGCTTCTTTTAGGAAAATTTATTTAGTTAGTTAAACTTTCCATGTTTCATTTTAATGTAATTTATCTGAATAATCATTTAAAAATTCTTGGAGAACTTAAATTCACTCCTTTTCTACATGGAGTTTTATATATACCTTCCATTCAGATTAACCTACAGGTGGGGCTGTGACTTCTGTTGAATAAGATGAATTGCTGTGAGAAAGTAGGATAAGAAAGTTGTCCACCATAAGAGCATGAAAGGGCTTTGGGTAAAGAGGAGAAATTTTATCAGTATGAAAACACTGCAATATGGCTGAAGGAAGAGTGACTACTGTCAATGTAATAATGATAGTAAATCTGTTTGTAAATGACTAAGCAATAACAAGAAAGACAACTCTTCTTGAAGAATGCTGTTAAATGTCAAAACAGCCTTCCTCTAGTCCTCTTGGAGAGATATCTCTAGTCTCTGGAGCTGGCTTTCATGTGGCTAATATTAATACAGTATTTCTGGATTCAAACCTTCGTGACTGAGAGCAGCATTTGGCCTGATAGCATGTAGAGGGAACACATGAAAATGTAAAAAGTTTAAACAAACAACCAAAAACACTTCTAAGACATTTCCTTGTGGATAGATTTAATTATACAAAGCCAGTTGGGGGTAAAAGGAATCTCAGTAAAACAAGGGGTTTTTTCTTGGCTGAAACATTTTCATGTTTGAACATGGTTAATTACTCCTAAAGGATTTTATTATTAGGGGAGCAACATAAGTAACAGCTGCTGTTATTGTTACTTACAAAATTATTTCCATTATATACCCCAATTTTCCCATGGACAAAATTTACTAGAAATTCACTTTTTGGACTGCAGTGTTCCACTCTGACTTTTTGAGAGTCTGGATGCAAATGATTAGGGCATTTTTGTATATGAGAAATCTGTATTAGAAAAACACTTGTACAATTTTTTCCCCTTCCAGACTGAACAACAACTGAATGGCTGTAGATAGTGTTTTGAACTGGAATTACTTCTCACTGAGAGGCTCCGTATAGCTTTGTTCTAGATAAAGCAGACTTTGGGTTGAGAAAACTGTAAGTATTCAAAAATTTGAAATTTGAGTAGATGGTACAGAAGACTTTTCCTCAGACCATTAGGTGGCTAGTCAAAAACCCATTAGAGAAAATGCAAAGCCTTTAGCTGGTTTTGGTCAGCCCTGGCTTGAGGTTTAAATGTTCCACTCGGAAATAATAAGCAGCCTGTGAGTTTAACAAGGACCAAGGTAATCCTTAGAAAAACTCCAAATTGTTATTCACAACGGAGGCACAGAAGAGAAAAGACCATCTTTGCCTGCGTCCAATACTTTTCTTTCCAAAGCAATCAATTCCTCAACCCAAAACATAACACAAGAAATTCATAAGTTTTCCACTGATTGTCCTTACTCGCTTCCTTATCGTAACGCTTAAGTAGTTGAAACAGCTGAAGTTGGAAACCTGTAATGAAAGGTATTTGTTAATGGCCAAAGCCATTCCCATAAAGCATTTTCTCGCAGAAAAATTAATGGCCTGTTGAATGAAAGGTAAGTCCAGGATTTAGAGAGGAGCACCGTTTTGTGAGGGTTCCTCACATACCAAAAAGCAGGACATAATTAGGAATACGTTCTTGTGGATCAGCCACCCACAGAACCTCCACCTCCACATTTTGTCTGGGAAAAAGGTGTGCTAAAAATTGGTTGAAAGAAGCAGCTCCCTGGAACAACTATGCAACTGGGCTCAGGAGATTTCACCTACACTCCTCCCATCTCAGTATGTCTGTCCAACGCCTGCCCAGCTTCTCATTTTGGACAGTATTTACCTGAAATAGGCTGTATTGCATACAGGCATGTAAGTGTTTATAGGCATGGTGACCTTCCCAGTGCCCCCAGCTGGCAGTTATATTTGGAAATATTTTGAAACATTTTTGAAATATTTTGAGAGCTTAAGGATATGGTAAAATGCCACTTCTGCTCTGAAAGCCACAGGATTACAACAGCTTCTACCAAGGAACAGGACCTCCAGATGGTGTCTGGACAATTCGTTCCAGATTGTGGAACTTGCACATTTTTATCTGGAAGAGGGCCGGTGGAGTGTTTCTGTCCAAAAGGGCTTCAAAGACTGAGCTTCAAAATAAAATAAGACAATTACATGCAAAAATGTTCACTAATGAACTCAAGCCCTCAAAAATGGAGGAATAACCTGATTACAGTTAACATATAATTTAATAGACTTATACCTGATTTTGAGCTAAATTGCAAAGAGTAACTCACAGCTATAAATGATTCCCTTGGTCTTTTAGGAACGTGTATCATACTAAGGGCCAAAAAAGACAGATTCCATAAGTGTCATTGATATGAGCAGAGGCAACAAAAGCTCTACTTAGGCAGCATGCTGTAGCTCAGACAGAGGAAGCAGAAATAGTGACAATATGTTGGCTTAGCAGTGTAAACAGGGTTTTGTCAATAATTATTAATGTAACGTTTATGTTTTATTACTATATTATTATTAAAAATATACTTTACTAATTTATACAGTCAAAATTCTCACCCTTGTACATGTACATCAGCATATGGAAAGCATCAATTTTCAATATATTCCTGTTGTGAAAATTTAGAAGATTATTGACAACATGTTATTGAGTTACCTTATTACACAGGAGAAAACTGCTATAAACTTTATAAAGAAAAAAGTAAATAAAATATATCTATCACTATCCAATCACATCCAAATTATATTAAAATAGAAAAGAAAGATATAAAACATTATAATGTATGTTTCTCTTTCATCCTTCCCAACTGGCCCATATGTTAGATGGGCGTGTTTGGCATCTGTATATTTAGGTATATAAAATAAGAATATAAAGCTTGCTTCTTCAAGATGCTGGCAAAAAAGATCCTGGAAAAAGTAATTAAACACATACTTGAATGGCATGTTTGAAGTAAAGCTGTAGACTTACTTTTAAACAGTTTTGGCTATATTTTTCAATACTTCAAGCCAAATTATTCAACACTTTGTGCGATCCAGATTTTACTGAGTAAAACTACATCACACAGATATTTTTTGGATTTTATTCTGAATTGTCCTTTTTTTCCCCTAACATTTGCATTCAAACACCTCTCTGGTATGTGCACAATTTAATTCTTCCAGAAAAACATAGCTGTTGGTGGGAAGTCCTGTTCTCAAGGGAAGTGTTGATTTGCCATCTAGCTGTAGCCAAATTCATACCGGGCTTTGAGTATCAGAATAGTAACACTGATCTGGACATTATATTCTGCAGGGATACCAATGAATGGAGTGTGGGGGTAAGCCACCTGTGTTACTAAGTTCTTGGCATGCTGAATTTTGAAATGTCTAGAGCTTTTTCAGTGTGACTGACTTTCTCAGTATCTTGAGCAGCTGTAGTTAAAAAAAGAAGTACATTCATTATGAATGAATGAAGATGCCCATATCAGAATCATGTTCAATAAAATGGGACGCAGTTTCTGATTCATCATAGAAAAAGATGAAGATTGTTATCCCAAGTATTAGGTTGAAGAGACACCACACCTACAGTTCCTATTAAAATGTCCCCCACAGTAGACATATGTTAGGTGGCAAAGATCACACCACAAAATATTTCAAACTTTCTGCTGTCCACATTCATCTTTGTTCATGCATGCCTCTTTTAAGTGATGAGTTGATGATTCGCACTAGACACAAAGGAAGTCTAGACTAAGGTATGTGAACACTACTGTCTCTTCAGTTTATGCTTGTTCAACAGTTTGCCCAAGATACATATGGCCTAAAAATTATGTGCGATTAGCTGTTGTAGATTTTGTTCTAAAAGCTCTACAATGCTTTTTTAACTCTAGATGGACACTTAAAATCTAGGAAGGTAAGATATATACCCTGGTTGCCAGCAAATTCAGCTAAATGTCTATGGCATTTGTTAATTAACAAAATATTTAGGAAGTAGTTCCTGTGAAACTGAGAAGAGGGTACAGTGTGTGTTTACTTTGCAGGCTTTCCATCTCTGCCTATTACCCCAGTGTCTGTTAAGAGATGAAGACCAAAAGTTCCTAGAAAATTAAACATTAAAGAATTTGTGCATAGTGACTGTTTTGTCTAGAACTGGAAATGGCTGAAAACAGAACAAAAATACTTTATATCTACTGATATTGAAAATAAATGTTTAATAGGCTTTATTTCTTCAACCCAGGTTAATCAAGAGTAACTCAAAATCTTTTGAGCTGTAGTACTCACAGCTAATATAAATATGAGGAGAACAAGTTCCTCAGAATGAAAAAGAAAAGTGAATGTAGTGTATCTGGCTTAATCGTTGAGTCTGGTATGGAAAATTATATTGTCAGTGCCAACGATCATAGAAAAGTGTGTTTCTCTAAAATGTTTGTGAATGATCCATTGAAAAATCTGGCTGTGGAAGGATAGTAAAATACCTGTACATCAAATATTTATAGCTGTGTATGAGGCATCTGTTAGACTGCCATATGGCTCAATGATAGGACAACTCATCAGAATGAATGTAATCAGTAAAACAATAAACCAGCTTCTCTCTTTTTTGTCTGCTTTTATTATTTTTTTCTTTTTATCTTCATTTTTTTGTTCCTCTCCCCTCCAATTTCCTATTGAATTATATTAAAATTCATACACATGCCAAAATTTAATAGTTTTTTTTCTTTTAATAAACAAGTTTGGTGGCCTGGCAGCTCCTCCTAGACTTGGGCCCTTCCACTGCATTTTTGGTTCCATCTTTCAGCAAATCAAACAGCTGACATGAAAGGACATCAATCATAGCTATTTCTTGGGATGTATAAAATATGTACATTCCAAGCCTCTTAAACAGCATTAAGCAGCTGTGGTTAACATTCAAACTACAAATATGTTAAATATATTTTGAATTTTGCAACATTTGCTATTCCAGTCGTTAAATGAACTTTGCAGGTGTTCAAATACACTGCTAATCCTGGGGTTTTTACTGAGACTGTTAGCAATATTAAACTGAAACTCTGCAACCCAGGCACACTAAATAAGCTAAAAAAAAAAAAAAGTGTTGATAAGTGAGTTGAGTTATGCTACAACCAGAATATTTGCTGAAGAGGAAAAAATAAAATCACTTAAAAAATCTCAGCAGCCTCATTTTAAGTGTAGTACCAGATTCAACCACTTTACGGGTCTTCCTGTTTCCCTTTCATGTAAACACATTTCTTAAAGAAAAACAAATCCCTGAATATGTTTCTCATCCCTATGTTTTTTATTGAAGCTCTTTTTGTTAATGCTAATCTCTAATATTTTCGTTGTCATAAGCCATATGCAATGCAAAAGTGAGGGGGAAAAGCACTGGTTCCCATCAAGGGAAATGTCAGGATTTCATTCACTTTAGGAGTATGCCACACCATTATTCACAATTTTAAAAACATTCTGCACTTACACAACCTTTACTTTGTGGTCTCTCACCCTAAAAAAAAAGGCAATCCATAAACAGCAACAAACAATCCCTAAACAGAATCATGTGCTTACTTGAATAGGGACAATTAATTTTGTAGCCTGGGACTCCTAAACAACACGTAAATCCTAAGGGGATGGTTTAGTCATTTTGAAATGCAGCCATTTCTGGTAGGAAACTTACAGGAGCAACATCCTAATGAACACAGAAAAAATGCATTTTGGTAGGCATGTTTTTATGGTACAGAAGATAAAAAGTGAAAAGTGCCTGTTATTATTCCCCCGAGGTGCAGCAAACTCTGCAGTGCAAGCACTGGCCAGGGAGACAAGGTCTTAAGCATAATTTTCCTCCTCCCGTGGAATTCCCTTCTTTCTGGTCTGTTTGCTCTGGCTTGTGCTGCAGTCTCTGTCTGTGAGGTGGGAGGAGAAGAGGTGCCAGGCCAGGGGGGTTGCTCCTGGCTGCGTGAGGTGCAGCCACCCCACGGTGGGCAGCAGAAGCAGGGGGGCAGCGTGAGCAGCCAGGTGGGTGAGAAATCCCGCTTCCCACCTCGCACCAGGCCAGCCCTGCCAAGCAACCACTGCCACCCATAAACAGCCAGACTCCTGGTCCCTTGTCCAGTTAGATGGCAAGATCCCCCTTCCTGGTGTTATTTGTTCATATATCGTGGGTTGCCAAGTCTTTGCTAGAGAAGTTTACTGATGTAGCGCAAACGGGCACTAGATCACAGGTGAGTGTGAGGGTTTTATGAAGAACAATGCTTAGGACAACTTCAGGCACAAATTTTCTCCTGGAAGAGAAGAGAGTGTGTTGCTCAAGGAATGCTCCTTCTTACTGTAGGGTTTTGCTCCTTCACATTTACTGGCTCAAGTTCTGATGTCACCTGGCATTGCTTAGGTTATGAATGCATGTAATTTTGTTAAGTCATTTGAAGAAAGTTAGACTGTGAAAACACATGGAACTACATCTTTTTAAACCAATTGATTACTAAAGGCATAATTTCATACCCAGAGTAGCCTTCCTAGTTTTTTGTCTTTTTAGCACAAATAACAGAACAGTACTACAATAAATTTAGGATTTATTGCTGCTGCTTTAAAGCCAGCCTTTAAGTACCAGTTTTGTTTATGGTTTTAATAAGGTCATTTAGTTGAAAAAGAAGTTCAGACTTGTATGCAGTAGCCATGTGACTTGTTTAGTCAATCACAGCACAGGATATTTTAAACCCATTTTACAATGGTGTATAAAAGCTTGTCTCAATAACCATCTGGAGAATATTGAGTTTCATAACTGGTAGGAATTATTCAATATCCTCCTCCCCACAGGAATAACAATTTCAAAATCTTCAAAGACTGATATCTAACTGGAGAAAAGGTATTTAATGTTGTTAAAACTGGAAATTGTGTAGAACTAAATAACTCTTTTTGATCTACCTGAAAAACGACTTTGTAGGCCAGGGAAATAGTTTCCCCAACTGTCAAGTTTTATATATAATCAACATTTATTTCTCTTTTCATCATTGAATTATTTATTCCTCAGCAACCCCCAAAATGTCCTTTTCTGACTGGGGCTTAGGATACCAAGTTGATTAAATTAATAGGGAAGCTTTTGTTTTTCTTTTCAAAACTCATAAAAAGAACTTGACTTTTTTTGTTCTCTCATTTGGGACTAGCTTCCTGGCAGTCTTATTCATGTTCACAGGATCGTGATGGTAAAAAGGAAACTCTCCTGCTAATGCTAAGGACCGCTTCTGTGTGAGGAGGCAGAATTGTGCTTTCCAAGGCGGGAGGAGCAGCTGTGCTGAGGTCAGTGGAGACAGCTGGATCCCACCGAAGGACTCCGCGGGCGGCTGGAGGTCGGGGCAGCCGCCACAGACACCCTGGTGCTGGTGGGTGTCCCCTCTGCCAGCATGAGGGAGGGCTATAAATTTCAGACTACTGAATCCCACGCTGTTCCTCAAAGACTGCTGAAATCACTATTTGTATATGTGAAGGGTGCCTTTTCTAGTTACCAGTGCATACACGGTACATCCCACATACAAACCTGTCCATACTCTATTCTTTTTTAAGCTTGCTTGGTGCTTATGAACTACCAAGTCCTGTCCTGCTGAACTCAACCAGCAAAGTGTGAGATAGTAATCTGTATTTCTGAAGGAAAAAAGCTTCCATAATAGACAATGCATTATACAGGTAAATTGTATTTTTCCCATCTATGGGGGAGAAATAGAACAATAGAAATTTGAAAATCAAAACTTTCCCTTAAAAAATCAGACTCCTGAAGCGCAATATCATGCAAAGATTACACCTTGGAGAGGGATTTAAAAATTAAATTACATATTAATAACTGGGCCACACACAAAAACTGCTTCAGATTTACACCTCTCAGTGCAATCCCTTCTCTTCCACAAACCAATCACCAATTCTCTCTTGGAGTCTAGTGTAAAAACCATCTCACTGAAAACACACTAGTGCATGAATTTGTTTTTTTCTTCTTTTTTAATCCAAGTGAAGACTTTTTATCAATATGAAAGGATGGTAACCCCCAGAGTAAACATTTATCTGTAAAATAGAGATTATGCGCTTAATAACGTTTAATATTTTGGCATCTCAAACCTCCTGTGTAGATCAGTCTGGGAGAGTGGTGTTTATTTTCTTGCTACATGTGAAAGTTCATTCTCAGTATCAAGTTTGTTTGGTCCACTAACTTTGTTAACCTTTGCATTTACTTCTGTATTTGATGGCCTTTCATGAGCAGCCACTTTAGTAGCTAGGATAGAAACAGTTACATCAGGGTTAGAGGTCATAGCCATTATGGGATTTCAACTTAAAACAGTCACTGTTTTAGGGGGATCACAGTATGTTTATAATTAATTATTTTCTTTGTGAGAGTTTCTATGAACAAGATTATTATAGCAATATATAAACCATCTGGGTAACCTTTAATATCTACCTACTTTCTTGATGAAATAATCAAGACTGTGAAGAATCACTCCCTACCTAACTAGATGCTACCAGAGCAACAGTGCTTTCCTCTGCCTTTTCTGAGGAATTCCAAGGAAGGATAAGTGGGGAGAAATCTACACCAAGTGCAAGTACATTTTCAATTTCAAACGGAACACAATTCTTTGCAATTTGATGCAAATTTAAGAGCTATGTATTTTGTTAATTATATACTTCTAGTTTTTTACATACTTTAAAAACACATGTGCAGTTGAAATTCTCTACGTAAGTTGATTTTTATACAGCACTCCAGAATATATTTTATTGAAGTCAAAACACCAAATAACATTTTAAAAAACTAATAAAATTATATTTATATCCTTAAGAAATACATTCCCAATTGCACAGTTCAGATTCACAGTGCTCAAGAGACACTGAAATCATTGCTTAGAAACAGTATTTGCTGACTTCACCAGGGTAACAGTTTAATCCTTAAAGTAATCAACTTTCACCCTCTTCTTGGGTCTTTCGACTTTTAAGTTCTCACTAGTCTTTTTGAGAAAAAACAGCTCTAGGAGACAGCTATTATTCTCCTCCATGGGATAGTCCACTTCATTCAGACAAGTAATATCATCTTCTGTTTACACTCATCTGAAACAAGTGCACAGGGTCACCCTCTACACTCTGATGTTTTACCAAAGCAAAAGGAAAGACTCTGCAGCAGAACACAGCAGAGCTCCGAAACCCGAATAACCTGGGAATCAGACTTTGCATGCCTATTTATTTCTTCCATTTGATCCTCCTGAAAAAAAAAAAAAAAAAAAATCCCAATATCATGTCCTCAAAGCATTTCCCATACACTGAAACACTGTAATAGAGAAGTCAGCTTTGGATGATATTTCCTTTTGTCTGTTTTTAGGACAGGGGCCAGATCCTCAGCTGATGCAAACTCCACTGACCTCAGCTTGTCCTTTGACTTGAGGAGTTGGATGTCATATTTAGTAAGTACATATTAATGTTTTCAGGAGGAAAAATTATTTAAGCAGTTTAGAAGAAAAAAAAAACAAAAAACAAAAAACAAAAACAAAAAACAAACAAACAAAAAAAAAACAAACAAAAAAACAAAAACAAAACCAAAAAAAAAAAAAAAAAAAAAAACAACAAAACCAAAACAAAACTAAACAAAACCCACAATGGTTTTCTTAGCATAGTCCTAGCAGGATGGCAAACAAATTATAGGAATAAACCACAATACAGATGCAAAACAAAAGTCCTCCACAGTTAAATCACTAGCTCTAAAATCTACTGGCTAAACAGTAAGGAAGTCAAGAGAGCTACACAAATTACCCTGACCAAGAGTCTGAAGCAATTATTCTTCCAGCAGCCTGCATCTCAGAGAAAAACTACAAAATCTCCTCATTATGTTCTGCTGCTTAACAAAGCCTGACTTTGGCTCCTGTGAAAAAGTATCTATGCAAAGAATTGCTCGAGCTCCAGTAACTCTTCAGTCTCAAAATAACAGTTGTGCACCACCATCTTGTAACAACTAAAACCCTTTGCTTTCAAGGAAGAAATGTACATTTTGACTCCTTGTGACCCACTCATTGACTGACTTGTCTCCTCTGTTCAGCCTCTGCTGAGTGATGTGGTCATCCAAAATAAGCAGGGTGCCAGCAGCCTGTAATGAGACCTCTGAAAGCAAGAAAGAGAATCACAGTTTGGTTACAAACCCCTCCGCACATGGCTAGCCCTGAAAGATATATTGAGGAGCACATACTTCAAAACAAAAGCCCTCAGTAATTTAATCACTGACCCTAAATCTGCTGGCTGCATGGTAGTTGACCAAAAAGTTTCCAAAATATGTGTCCAGAGTATCATCTTACCAGTCACTCACCCCAGCTATGACCAATGAGGATGTTAAAAGAAAAGATTTTAGCTGTATGCTATCACATCATCTGACACCTTCCCTTTTTACTGATGCTGTACAGAAAGCCTTAAAAATACTTGTGGAAAATGTTTCTTTTTGATAACTGTAAATCCCTGTTGGACAGCAATATAGTAATTTTGGGAAATACTTCCATCACAGAGTAGTCACCCAGGTGCTTTGCTATGTTGAAGAGAGAACATAACTTCTGCACCTAGCTAAATGGGTGCTTTTTGCTGCCTGACCTAAATATCTCCTCTCCTTGGCTGAATAACACAGAGTGCCGAAGCCGCTTGTATAACTGCTTTCTGACTCATGTGTGGGTTGTGTCTGACAGCTCCAGTGATCACTCTGCAGTTTCTAGGACCACACCCAGAGGGAAACCCCCTTTTTTTTTGTTTTGTTTTGTTTTGTTTTGTTTTGTTTTGTTTTGTTTTGTTTTGTTTTGTTTTGTTACTGCCATGCTTGAAATAGGACTGCTGTTTATCACTGCTTCTGTAAATTGGTTTTGGGTATTTGAATTAATCCACATGCTGGCATCAGGTCCCCAACTACCTGTTTCCTCAATGGGATGTGACAGTATTTTCCTAAATCCCTTTTATATTGCAATTGCACTTTAACATTAGGAACTCTCTGCCTACTGATATCGATGCTGTTGGTAACACACAGCTACTCAGTTAATACTGTACTATCATTTGGTAGCTAGGAGTTTCTGAAAGCACTTGGTAGAGCTGTATACTATATCACCGATTAAGCATTCTTGTTCAGTCTCTCTTTTTTCCTCTGAGATTGTCTTTTAATGCATTTATAGCTAATAGACTTTTGAGCAGGGCTGCAGTGTTAGGAACAGGCTATCCACCCTGAGCTTGCTCATCACAGTCTCAACCTAAACAGTGACACACTGCTGTTGGTCACAACAAACGCACTTTTTTCCCCGCTCTCTTCTCTTTAAGCATGCCCTGTGGTGACCAGCATCACCTCTGCCATCACTCCTCTGGTTGCTGCATGCCAAAACTAAGGGCAGAGTAGTTCTCCTATATAATAACTTCTGCTAAAAATGGTGGCTATCCTTGACGTGTAGGTGTGGAAGAGTGAGATTCTTCTCATGGGGACAGATATTACCACTATTTTCACCTCTGTTGGGTGAACTACTAGCTTGTGAGGCTGCTCCAGCCCATTTCCTTGTCTGGTTCTAAACTAAAGGATGAAACCAGGGAATCCCTTTCTTTTTTTTTTTTTTTTTTTTTCTGTTAATAAGGATATTTACTAGGGACAGGGGAGGGAGTGTTCCTCCACCCCCAGGAAGTGTCCTTCCTCTTACAGAAAGACCTGTGACAGGGGAGGCACAGAGCTGTGTGCAGGACTCATGTCCCCCATGGTGTGTGGTGAGCAGTCATGCCACCTTTCCAAACCACGACACAACTTGCTGTTTGTTGCAGGAGCCAAATTTGCTTCTTTGCGTTACTCAGGATTGAGCATGTTACAGGGAATTAAAACATGATCCATTACTGTGATAATACACTAATACACATCCAGCAGCTGCCTCAGCAGACCTCATAAACCACAAACACCCCTCGAAGTGGTACTGTAAACGCTCTGCTCTGCACCAAGCACTCATGGTTTTTCTCTTCCCACTCCTCCTCAGGGCTTTCCATCACGCCGCCGTGTCCCTCTCAGATCATATCCACCCTCTTGCTCATATCCTGGTTGTGAGGCCCTCTACCTTCTGCAAAGCTTATTTTAGAAATCCTGTCACATCCTGCCCACTCTATTTTTTATCTGGCAGAGGAAGACTTGACACTCCAGTTTCTAGTAAAGCAGCGGGGGAGACCATTTGTTTCTTACCACTATATTTATTATATTCAGTCTGCTGAGGGAGGTAGGAGGAGTGAGCAAAAGCAATGCTTGCTCCTGTTCCCAAGCAATGTCAACTGCTCCTACTTGGCAGCTGCTAAGCCATCCTCTCCGCTGGATATTAAAATATCCTGCCACTTTTCTGCTGTCTTAGAAACCCTGATGAGGACTTAAAAGGTGAACATGTGTTCCTACCCTGAAGTCAGACACAGTTTCTCCTGGTAGCAGCATTAGTATGAACCTCAAAGAAATTTTCCCAAAACTAAACTGAGAGCTGTGCTCATAGGTCTCTCCAGAGGTTGATCCGGTCACCTCCTAACACAAAGCAGGCCCAACAGCACAGGGTTGTCACTGGAGAAACAGCTTCTCAGGCGGTGCAAATTTGACAGATCTCTGCTGACTGGACTGCGGCAAGGCTGACAATTTACACCAGATGAGGGCCTGCCCTTGAGCCTCTGAAGACATGGCCCGAGAGCGTATCCTGGAAAACTTCGGCTGCTGTGAGAGCTCTCCCCTTGCTGGCTGACAGTGAGGTAACTGCCTTCCTACACTGTCGATGGAAAGTGGCTTAGTAAAGCTGTGAGCCCAAAGGCAGTAAAACCCCACGAGCACACAGGGAGCGCTGGAGGGGAGGGGAGGATTGGGCAGGAAGGATCAGTGCATGCTGCAGCAGCACCCAGCTGGGGAATTATACTTCCAAGAGACGAGGAACTCCCTCCTGCTGCCACCCCATCAGTTTGGCACATGGCATTTTGTAGAGTGTGGTACGAGGCACGCTGCCATCGCCCTGGCTTTCCAGTCCTCTTGCAACCTGGAGAGGAGCTGCTGCCTTTTTGCCTCAGGTGATCAGAGACCATTTAAGGTCTTTCTGAGCTGTCTTTGTTCAGAGAACAATCTGATGAGGTGAGCCAAACATTTATTTGGTTCTTTTCTCTTCTGCTGTTGAAAATGGGCAATGCTCTATTTCTCTGCACTCCACAGAGACTAATAGGAGCAACCAGCTTTCTCGCCCAAAAATCTACCTCTGATTTGACAACAAATGCAGTGCCCAAAATAAGTTATTTCTCTTGACTTCGTTCCAATGAAATGCTCCATTCCGATTCCCTTGCCTGCATCCGCCTTCCTGCACTTTGCAGACAGGCACATAGCCACTTAATCAGGTGCAGTTTAGAGCCAGGCGTAGGGCCACGGTGGGTCTGGGCTTCTGGTTAGCCTTGCCCTTGGGCCTGGTGCTCTGGGTGGCAGCTTCTCATTGCTTTTGGCTAAAATGGGACTAAAGTAGAAGAGGTTGCTTTTGCTCCTTTCTCTTCATAGTAGCTTAGTGCAAATTAAACATAACCATCAAGAAAGAAAAAGTATAGGTGAGGAGAAGGATATCTCCCAGATCTTCACTGACCATGAAGGGGAGATTAATTTGAATGTTGAAACTGATCTGACAACATTTTCACAACAGAAATACAAGACTTGCATTTTTCAGTTGTAATCAATATACTTCCTAGGTACTGAAAGATGTCTGTTTTCTTTTTGTAATCCATCAGTCATTCTTCAATAACTTCTGTTATAAAAAGGAGGATTTATTATATTTCATATTTTCAAGGTGGCATGATGTTCATTTTTTTGTGAATGTGAACATCCTGAACTTTATTCTCTTATGAATCTTTGCACTACAGTTTTTTCCATCGTAGTAAAATTGATCAAAGTGACTTAAAGGCTTCTTGTATGATCTTTTTTAGTTCTATGTTTTCTTTTTAAGTTCTATAAGTAAGGATTAATGTACAGCCTAGGAACACATTTGATTCAAGTTCAGCAAAAGCTCTCTGGTTAGTCACTATGTGGTCAGACAGTCTTACTGTCTGTATTCTGAATTGTTTAAGGGGACTCTGTGGCCTGAGATGGTGCAGTACCAGCCTCAAGACAGTCCATACATCTGTATCATAAACAGCTGCTGCTCCAGACAGAAAATCCTAGATTTCACCATCGATTAAATAATAAAATACATTATTTATTAGAAGATCATCAATTAATTTTAAAACTGAAGTAATTTATTTTGTTCAAAAAAAAGTTCTTAAACTTATCAATACATATTATGCTATGAAACCTGCAAATAGAAAAGTAGGTTCAGTTCTTCAAAAGCTGTGGGCTAAGACATATTCAAGATATATTAATTAATGTTATACCCAGCCATCTGATAACTTTACTCTCACTTAGACTCCTAACAACAGCAGCAACCAGTGGGGAGTGGCAGCTCTCCAAGCACTGACCAGAGGTAGCTTAAGTACCCAGCAGCAATGTTCGGTTTCAAGAACTAGAAAACTTCATAAAGGATGCATTCTTTCTACTAATGTTTGCAGTCATTTACCTGTCAAAACTTGTTGCATTTCTCACTTGAAGAAATTAAAATGAAAACATGACAAAAAATCAAAGAGGACTAACTAGCGAGCAATACACCTTCTAAGAATTACTAAGGTTACTCTTTCAGCTTTTGTACTGTGCTAAAATAATTAAAAAAAAAAAAAAGTCAAACAAATAAATCCAAATCTAAAACAGGAGAGCATGGGGAGGACAAGAAGACCTGTCAACTCAGCCAATACTGAATGTTCACAACAACAAAACAGCCTACCTGATGATTTTCTTGTATTCCTCTAGACTTAAATCTTTTCTGCTCCGCTTAGAAGCACACCTAATGTTTCTCTCAGAAGCCACTTAAAACTTTGCCAGACTTCAGCCCATTAGGCTAAAATTCTCTGTGCCAGGACTCTGCCTTGGGTTGAATTTATTTTGAAAGTTTCAGCTGAACTGGATTGGTGGTTTGTTTGAACAAGCTTATTGAAAATACAACCTAGTCAGGAGATAGGGTGATGATCTAATTCTCTTCTCTCCCTGTTTGCAGAGGCCGACGAATGGTGAGCAGGAGCTGGTGGAAAGGCTTTGACAGCAATTCAGTAGTACTCCAGCTTCCCCGGGATGTTGCAGTGCTCCACTGGTCATCCCAAAAGGAGAAAATCATAGTTACCATCAAGTTAATACATTGTAAAGTACACATCTATACATCCGTATGTTTATTTGTTTATAACAAACTACACTTGGAATCCCACCTGGAAACAAGTCAACTATAATGGTCATGCTAGAGCAAAGTCTGTTTATAGGCTTTATAAAAAGCAAAACGTATCTTAGATTTCTGGATTAAGAAAGCAATAGCCCACAAAAAAAAGTTCAGCTACAGGAGCTATGGAGGCAGATGGGTTGGAGCAAGAGTCCAAAGTTTGTGTAGCTTCAATCTCAACAGACAGAGAATGGGACAAAATCTGACAAGGTAATGAAAAATGTATAGATATTAACACAAATTTCTAACACTTTTTGTATTATCTTGTTTACATTCTGGTTTTATACATTTACTGTGTGGATCTATGTAAGCACATAATCTAAAATTTACAGAATAAAAAAAAAAATTCTAAGAAGTTTCTTTAAACTGATCCAAGATGTAGTTTTTATGATTATTCATATTAATAAACCAGTAAAAGTTCTGTTTTTTCAATGTAAGAGTACAAAATGGGTCATACAGATGATACCAGACCATGCTTTAGAATGTCAAACAAAAACATAAAGTCAAAGAAATCTGCAAAATTCTTGGTGGACACACACACCAAAAAATCTTTTCCATAGCAGATATGCCATAAAAGAAAATTGTATCTTATTATCAGATTATTAAAATGCAATTACAGATTAATATTTGGCATGTTGATTAAAACCATTATTTTCTTATAACAAGTCACAATAAGCTTCTTAATGAATTTGCTCTATGTCTAGCTATACCAGTCAAACATGACAAATAACATAAACAATGAGTGGAAAGAAATGGTCACCATTTATAAAACTGTAACTATTGTAGTACAGCAATTTTTGTTTTTCTACTTAGAAGTGTCTGACATTTAACACGACAAGTATTAACTAAAAGACTTTTGCTTTGAAAATTCCAAATACGTAAGCAATATCACTCTAGTCATGGTCTATTTAAAGCAAAATAACAATGTGATTATTGTGGTATGGCCAAAATTTACAAAGTGAAATCATGACATTTCTTCAGACTTCTCTGTGAATCAATTTGGGATCTTGTATTTACCCAGTATAACCTTTCAGCCCATTAGTTCAGCTGCAAAAGTCACATGAGAGCTAATTGAATTCCAGCACAGTCTCTAACAGGTGCATTTTATAACATGTCAGATCCCAGAGTTAAATGATTAAAGGACAGCTCTCTACTGGGTTTCCAAGTAATAAACACCTATTTTTGATACAGAAAGCATAGAAAGGCTATACCAGCTGAAATAACCTACAAACCAGCTCTATTTTTGCTTGTATATCTCAGTGGAAAGCGCACAAACCAATCTGTTCATGTCTTCCTATAGGTAGAAATTCAGTGAAAAGGAGACCAGAAGTCTCACTTCTAAGATGTTACACCCAAAATATGAAAGAATGGTCTGTTAATCAGATTAGTCCATTGGCAAGACAAAAGCAATTTGCGCACTGTATTACCTTTGAAACATTATCTCTCACTGCCTTATGGCTAAACTGCTGTGATGTGTTGTGGACAAAGCTCTGATCAAGATATATTTGACCCTCTTATTTCCATGTCTGTTGGGTGCACTTAAAAATAAAACAGGTGTAAGTGCATCTTTCACAATGATCTCATCAGGTCTCACAATCACAGAATGCTTGTTCAATTCTACACAGAAAAATTAAACCATCCAAACCCATTAAGACACTCAATGTGATAATTCTTCATGGATTAAGAAAACTGTGGAAAAAAATACAGTCCTGCAAAAAATAAGCAGCCATATTTTTTACCTGTTTTCTTGTTTGTCTGCCTGAAATCTTGCTCATTTTATGACCATCTCTGATCTGGCTTTCCTTTACTAACAATGCTAACTCAACATCCTCATTACATGCTTAGGTCAGGAATAGAGCTCTAATTTTCCCCTTAGACACATTTTACTTACTTAAATTTTTCATTAGTTACTTTTGATATATCATTTTGTTGTCACCCTGAGGATGAATGATATAGTGGTACCTTTATTTGCTCCAATTTTTCCAATGACATTGCTCACAAACACATTCATACTTACATCAACTCTCTCTTACGTGAAGTAACTTTATGTCTATGTTGTCCTATCAGTGGAAAAAATAATTTTAGAAAAAGGAGAATTACATTAGAGCTTTCTCTGATTTAGGGCTCTAGTTTAGTTATGCCCATTTAAACAAATTCTAGTTCAATTATGCAAGTTTAAGATGCCACTTTTTCCCACTGTCCAACCCAGTAACAATCAACATACCTAAATATATATACACCCATATAGCTGTGCCTCTTCTGCAACTAGCTCCTTAATCTTAACTGTCAGTGAAGGTGGGGTTGTTCTAAAAAAAATAAGCTGAACTGGAGTAACAGAGATCCAGCTGTGTCCACCCAGGAGCTGTTCCATACCACCACAGAGGAGCAACCTCTGGTACAAGGGCAAGGTAGATACATAGATGGATGAGAGATGTAGCATCTTGAATGGAACTGCAGCATTCACCAGATCGGGCTTGTAAATTCTGTGAAGATGGAAGAAGTGATTGCTCTGTCTTGGGTTCAGTATCACCTGAAAAAAGCCCTATGTAATAATAGTCAAGAAGAAAAATCTCCTAAAAAAAAATGATAAGATCTCTTAAAAAAAGCACTTCACCTTAAAGAAAATAGTTCTCAAACAAAACTACTTCATCTTAAAGACAGGCACAGTATACAGAGGTGAAACAAAGTTAATAAAGAGATAATTACGAAGTACACAGGGATAATTCGACTTTTTTCAGGAAAGATTTAACTGAGATCTCACAGGGTTGCTGGAAGTCGTAGGTAATTTCTTCTAATGCACCTGCTCATTATATTCTAGCCATCTTCAGATCCGTAACAGATTGTAACAGGTCAGCACAGCCATGGTCAAATCACAGTTGTATTTTCAGTTTCACATTTCTAACTAGGTATATACTTTTATATCCAGGTTTTACTGATGTTCCTTCCCTGAATTTAGTAGGTGCCACCTAAAAAAAGCACCTATAGCTTGAAAGGAGTGAAAAATTTCCTCTACGTGAGCAGTATGACCCAGACTCTGCTGTAGAAATGCCATGGATAGATGACATACTGTCTCAGAATATCCAACAGGTTATATGGCTGTACATACCCACAACTGGAACTCACTAGCTGTGCCAAGGGGGTCCTGGCAGGAGGATTCTCCTGCATTCCTTGCAGAACAGTGATCCAATGTTCACATTCATCTCATTCATGAATGCTTTTGGATGGGTGAAATGAAGGTAGGATGTAATTACTTTTCACAGTGCAATTGATTTCTACTAAGATGAGTTGGTGTATAAAGCTATTTCAAAGTCCTATTTGTCCTTCAGTGAGAACAATGTTTCTTCACCCTTCACCCCACTCTGGTGGTTCGTTTCCTTGTTTCTCTCATGCACCTACCTTTATACTTCATCTCATGTCTGAATACAGAATATGTACCTAACCAAACCAGTATGCCCAGGGAATTATAAACCACAAACAAATACTATAAAAAGTATATTCCAATTATTTCTGGTCTGATCAGATTCTGAAAAACTGTTTATTAACAGGCATGTACTCTCTGCATTATTTTTTACAGTTCCTGACCTTGCAGTATGTCATGAAGTCTCCTTGTGTGCCAGGCTTTTGGTCTGAATCATAGCCTGGACCTCCACACTCTTTCTGATTTGTAATAAAAATCATACTTTTTAGAGAGAAAAAAACCCAACCTCCTCTCTGCATTGACAGTGGAGCATACAATGTGTTCCTTTGAAGAAAAAGGAAGAATTTTCCTCATTGAATTTTTAGGGTTTTGATGCTGTGGTTAGAATATCAAATAATGAAGGTTATGTTGGGTGCTGCCAGAAATTTAAGAACCCCATAATTTTTTTTTATACTGGAAAAATCAGCTTTTTGCATGAGAGAATGGGAAAGCCTATTTTTCTTTGTCAAGCAGGGCAGCCTTTTTTCTTTTTCCCTCTCCCCCACCCGCTTTGAGGTTCTTCCAGCCAGTTTGCTGTTATCCTTCACACAAAACAGCATCAAAAGTAGCATTCAAAGAAAGGAAGCAGCAAAAGATAAATTGCTGAAAATAAAGCCTGCTACTGGAAAATGTGCTTTCAAAGTTTCTGCAAGACTGTAAAGTCTATTTTTCCCTAGTGATGCTCAATTGTGAGAAAAACAGTATGGAAAAACCTGTATAGAGATTAATTTTTTTCAAAGCTATTGAATACAAAGGTATTTTTACGTGAATGTCACTCATGCTTAAAAAGGTAATCCTTTTAGAATCACTATGTAGCTGAGAGTGGTATTTTCTTAATTAAGATCTAATTGCAATTTATGTTTATACATATATACACATAAATGTTACTTCAAATAATTTTCTCATTAGCAAATAGTTCTAATTTTGTTTATTTCCTTAAAGAAAAGAATACTTCTTCCACAGGAATAGCAATACCCCATGAACTTCTTTCTTTTTTTGTCTTTTGTATGGTACAGTATCCTTGAATTTCATTCTGATGTTAATTTATTTCTTTATGAATACTGAAATTGTAACGCCACCCTAGCGCTCTTTGTATACACCCTGTCACTACTAATAAGGTACATCTGGGAGTACTATTGTATTCTAGCAGAATTACACTGTCATTTAAGGTGGATGGTAACACAATTTGTGTCGCAAGCATAGTCTGTGGATATGAAGGAACACTAATCTCAGCCTGGTATTTTCAGCAGACAAAACTGAATTTACAAAAGATTTTCAATCAGCCATAGTTCATATTTTCTCTTTGAGTGGGAATGTGCACTTTTTAACTAAAAAAAAAAGGATAAACCCCATGAAAATAATGTTCCTTCTCATGTCAGTTAACATGTCTGTATTTTTTAC
Organism: Tyto alba; assembly: GCF_018691265.1. Taxonomy (NCBI): domain Eukaryota; kingdom Metazoa; phylum Chordata; class Aves; order Strigiformes; family Tytonidae; genus Tyto; species Tyto alba. The sequence goes on from NW_024881313.1 coordinate 8,109,446, forward strand.
TTTATGGTACACGGTTGAATTGAAGAAAAAACAAATTGTTTCTTTCAGAGGTTTTCTCCTGGATCTTCATCTCACATGGTGCTAATTGTACTATCTATCTGGGACGCTGCGTTTGCAGGGCTGGGCTCTCGGTGGCCTTGCTGCATTTGTGTTTACATCTCTCCCGTGACCGGTCAGAGGCCTGAGCCAGGGCATTTCAGCCCCTTTCAAAACCAGTCCTGGTGGAGTTTAACCAAACCCTGCATCACTGAGATCAGTTACTCCCAGGAGTCGATCCTGTTCAATTTCTACCTTCCACTGACATTTTGACATAAATAGGCAGGCAGCCCTTCACTGGTCTGGAGATAGGAGGGCTGAAAAAAGTGTGAATTCAAACGGCTGTTGATAAATTGCTGTACAAGGCCTTCACTATTAATTTCTGTCAGTAGACAGTAAAATGGCAATGGCTGCTCAACATTGTTCCAAAAACAACACTTCCTGTGACAGGGCAGACCACACTATGCTGACAGATTGGAATCGGTCTTGCTCAATTGGCTATTGAGTGCTATCTAAAATTATACAGCTGGTGTTGAACAGGGGTATTGTTCTCACTCCACGTTACGAAGCTAAGCCCCACATAAATAACAAAGGGGGGATCATGCCCACATATCTGCTCACCAGAGCAGATGGGCTTTTGTAGCCTGCCTCTGTCAGGATTTGTCTTTTGTGAAAGAATTTCCATACATTTCCTTCTCTGAGCCCTTCTCATTGGTTTCGGCTCTCGGAGTGGGTGACACGACCTATAGGTCTGATTTTGTACATGAGATTGACTTGGAAGCTGACAAATGGAGACGGCTGGAAGTGCTTTTGGGATACAAGTGCCAAATTCTTTTTATCATTTTCTGCGGCCTTTGGATTCCCAAAAAGAAGATATATGATGTAAGGCCTGAAGACAGAAAATAGCTTGGTTTGGAAAGCAATGGACAAACAAGGGCCATTCACATAGCTGGTGGATACAGACATAGCTGTCATCCTTCCAACCGCATACTTTAAACAGAAAACAAAATAATGCAGATAGGACTGTACTGTCTTCCTGGCTAGGTTTTATGTGGAAAGAGAAGACCCACTTTTCAAACTGACAAGTAGACATGACTGACAGTGGTTTTAGGATGCATATTGAAATGTGCAAGATTCATGCTGCATAGTCACAAGAACTAATTCACTAAACTATTAAAGTAGTGTTTATCATCAAAGTGCTTATTAAATAGGCAGGATTACAGAAGTTAAGGATTAAAGTACATATGATCAAAAGCTCACTTGAAAAGTCCAAGAAAGATCATTAGACCGAATGGCTACATTTATGTGCAGCATGGCGCTTACCTTGGGATCATGAAGAAATCCACTAAATGCTCCAATTAACCTACCTGTATGTTAATTATAACAAGGTACTGTAATCCATCATTAGTGTTTGCAAAAAGAGCCTTCAGACTGAATGCATTAGATAGTAGTAACTATCAAATGTAGCATTAATAAGCATTAATGTGGTTGTTTAAAATCTACCAATAAGGGCTGAGATGTCTGTGAAGCCCTTGGAGCCAGACACAGCACCACAACACAAGTGCTGTACTCTGACTCAGAAAATCCACCGTGCTGAGGCATCGTGTGTTAGAAAAACATCTCAGCAGGATTAATCCCTCTATTAAGTTGGGAGCAGCAGTGCTGTGTTACTTGTTTGGGTCTATACTGCAGCGTGTCTATAGGTTTACCCATTTGTGTGGCACTACCTTGAGAAGCTCTCTCTCATGCTGCTCTGAATGGTGTAGACATGCTCTTAATACTCTTCTTCTAAGGCTAGGTCAGCATCGTGCATCATTTTAAAGCAACAGGCTGTGAATTAGATCATAATTTTGGACATGTGCCCATCCAGACCATGAAACTGAGTGTTTTATGGAGGATTTGTTCTCTCTAAAATTCCAGCAGTCAGTAGTAGGTTGCTAATTATAAAAGAAGTAAGTGACCTTCCCTCTTAGCGTAAGAGTTTAAGATTGCTTTGTGGGAGTGTAAGAGGAAAAAAGAACTTGTGCCAGAGATAGTGAAAGTACAGTCAGTCAATTAAACAGGTCCATTCTCAATTCTTTCTGTGGAGCAGTTGGCTTACCCTTGGAGAAGGTCAAAGCCAGGTGATTCAAGTGAAGAAATACAATGGCTGGAAATGTTTGTTAGGTTGAAGCATTAGACTAATAGTTGCAAAATGGAACTGGCATTCACATGACTTCTCTTTAATAACCATGGTTTTTTAACAGACTTTCCCGCAAAGGTTCTTTCATACTGATTCCTACAGCAGTGCCATTTGGCAATTGCTGTTTAAAAATGTTGTGACACCATGTGAAAATCTTCCAATAACATTCCTGGTAGACATAATTTTGTTTCTTTTCCATATACCTCTCCCAGCGTGTTTCAGGGTTAGAGACTTTTGTATGGAAACAAGACTTACACTTTAGGACTCTATTTTCTTAAATGTTTTCCCCCATAATGAATTCCCTAATTTGGAAATGCAGAGGCCTCTGTCACGCATGCAAATGAGGTGACTTCACAAGCAAATAGCTATGGCAATTACCAGCATGTACAATTACATAATTTGCACCTACAATTGCGGTGATTATACAGCTCAGCTGGGCATGTAATTGTTCACATATACTGAATATGCAATTACGTACTTGAGTGATATAGGATTCTCCCTTTGGAGTTAATCTTTTCCTGCTGCTTATTGTGCAAATAAATTAATACATGTATATTCCTGGTGAGAAAAGAATGTGGTGACTGCTTATATCCTCATGGTTATTTCCTATAAAAATTATGAAGTGGTTGAAAATCACATAATATGGGCAAAACTTATCATATCCTGGATCAATTAAATTCTGTGATTTCAGGTGAAAACCCACTACTGGTAACTTAGAAACTCAAACAATAATTGCCTTAACTTCATATATGCACTTCTAAAATAAATTTTTAAAAAATATGAAGATGTAGAAAATATACCAGTGGTTTTCTTGTGTTTTAAATCATAAAGTACAGTAAACTAAAACTTTGGGAACTGTATTTAGAAAATGGTATTTATATGAAATAGAAATGTCTGTCACAGCTGCAGTTATTTGAAAAATATGGTGACAGCAATGAATTGTGCCTTTTTAGAAGGCACATGAAAGTTCCCTGGAAGTTTCTAGTGCCCAAAAGATCAGCCCTGCATTTTACATAATTTTGCTGGGATGATGAGAAAGAATCCTATGTCCAGAAGGCAGAGCAAGGATATAATGTTTGATTTTACATGAAATCTCCCTTTTGCTCCTGGAAAACAGGAAACGTGGAGCAGGCCCTCACTGCAAAGCTACTGTTCCCTATTGCATTACTTAAATGCACTAACAAGTGAGGACAACAAAGACACTTTTGTTACAAATTGACTAGACATAATAGAATATGAATTAGATATAAGAAAATGAAAGGATCTTAGTTTGAAGCCATAAAGAGATTCAGTCTTGCTGTTTATTCTTGCCTCTGAAAGATAAAGGAGCCAGATAGCATTGCATTTCTCATGCTGTCTGTAGATAAAAGTATGATGTTACCTTTGAATCTAAGAATTCAAGAGGGGATATGCTTATAGATCTTTAAATATCCTCCGTTCTGAATTTGTACGTTTGTGGTATATAAACACATCCATGTGAGCAGCTAAAATTTGCTACAAACTTCTGTAAGAAAATGAAATTAAAATGTTCATTGCTGCCATGATCACAGCAAGCTTATTTCTTTAGTGCAGCACTGGCAAAAGAAGAAACTACAGTTCATACCACTAAACTGCCAGTTTAAAGGTGTTGCCTGGTGTCGACTGACAGGCATTCACATCGTCTATCCAGATGCTTGGTCCTAACTTTGAGCTCCTAGTTTAAAAATTCTTGGCTTTAACTCACTTTCAGGAAGACAGCTATCTTGCTGGACCTGGAGAATTACATCATATTCTGCTTATCATGTAAGCTTTGTCATTACACTGGGCCTCTCAGCCCTCTTGGAGGATGCAAGACCATTCCTCAGCTTTGGTGAGCCCTGTTCTTTGTTCTGCAGATGTCTGCATGAAATACGATGAGATAAACAGAGTTGCTACCTTAAAAAGCAATCCTGGAGGAAGGAAGACTCTTTATGTGGAGACCCAACAAGACCATAAGTTCTCAGTTCAAGTTTTAAATTGCTGTGCTCCTCCAAATTCTTTCTAGTAACGCAAGGCTACATCACTTTTCTCCTCCAGTGAACCCTTACTGATTGTGAAATTTGTCTGAGAATGCACTGGGGCAGCTCTCACTTTTGATACAACTCAGACCAAAGCCAATTGTCACAGTACCTGAACAGTTATTTTTTAACAACTATTTCAGGGGTTAATCTCTCCATATAGAAAAAAGAAACACAGAAATCATAATTTCTAAGATCCTATTGCATGACCCCCAAGCAAAATATCTGATGCCTTTTGATGTGAATTGTAATAGCAAAAAGTCTGGTGGGAAGAGGTTCATTGCTTCATATAATTCATAACTGTCTAAGATCTTCCCCACCTCCAAAATAAAAAACAACCCAGGAGTCATTTCAGTCCTTAGAACCAACCTGGACTAGACCCAAACAGAGGCCTTGGATATTACATGCTATAAAAAATACATTGGGTTTGCCACCATTATTAGAGCTGAAAGTTCAGTTTCTGCAATTAGATGTTGCAGTGAGTAAGAAAACCATAATGGGCATATTGGCACATCTCTGCTATGGCTGCAATTAGGCCAATCACAATAAATACTTGCCAAGTATTTCTGTTTAAAAAAATGTCATTACATTGGACCTTCTACTGTCTTTTAGGCTTTTTACCATGATTAAGTAAGGCTAGACTGGAAACAAACTACTTAAGCTAACAGTGGTGCTGCTTTCAAGGATGAGGAGAATTAGGAGGAAGGAAGCCACCTGTGCACCTACAAAAACAGCTGAATGACATATGCTCCTTGAACTACTTCATACATTGCAATCCTCATGAAAATGAAAGGGAAGTTAACTCATGCTGCTTTTTAAGCATATTTGAATGTACTATTCTACATTACCTTATGTAAATACATATACAAGTATATACACCCCTTTAATATAAATATATACAGTAGAAAATGTTCAATTATAGTTTGGTGTCTTGTATTCTGTTTCAGGTTCACAAGTGAAAATAGCTTAGATATGCCTTCACAGAAAATAACTATGCTTAACTCAGTTCAATTCTATAGAACTTCCTCATTGTTTAATAGATACTTATAAATTCTAATGTTGCAGTTTTTAAAACAAAAGCTGAGGATGAAACCCAATCCTAATTGAAGTTTACAGGAGTCTAACAGGGACAAAGATTGCCTTTTATGACTAATTCTTCAGCAGTAGACATAAAAGTTTCTGTATAACATTGCACAGTGTGAGATGTAGCTTTCTGTGTTAGAGAAAATAGTGAAATCCCCCAAAATCAATCTTGCATCAAGGGTGTTTGGACATTGCAGTGTTGTGCATAAGCATCTATGCCTTATTTTCAATTTTATTTTATTATTTTACCCAAACTGACACTCACCTTCGCTATTTTTAAGTTTGTAGGGTTCTACAAACATATTCACAGGCACAGAGCAGAGATGAAAGACTATCATTCATAAGACCCAAACATCGGGGATGATATCCAGGTTATCTCCCAGATACAATGGACAAGCTTCCTCCTCAACAGACCTCCTTTCTGGGAGCTACGAAGCTGCCCACTCCAGTGGTGGTAGCTGTGGAGAGCAAAATAAGGTTTGGTGAGCCCTTGAGCCATTAAAATCACAACCAGAACTCTTGACGGTGCATTTAATTTCTTTCCTCTACTTTTCCTCAATCCAGTTTTCTAATGAATTCTTCTCCTCTTCTCCTCCTCCCCTCTTTCCTTCTGTCAGCTGTTCATTTGAACACCAATAGCTGTTTCTGGAAAATGTGTTTTCAATACCTATAGGGAGAGACCTCTGGTCTCCCAGAGGGGATCTCTATTACATTGCACAGTCTCCTATAAGAATTTGCCTCTGTGTTTTTCAATACCGACTTCTTCTTTCTGTGCTTCTCTTGCTTCTTTTTGATTAGCTTTTTCAATATTCCTAAATCCTTCCTGCCAAGCACCCAGTGATATTCCCCAGTATTCTTTATTTTCTTCAGTATTTCCAGGTCAAGGTTTAAATGGCAACGGATTAACAAGAATAGTCTTAAATGCCACAATGTCAGTGAGAACCACAGAAGGATACAGGGTGAATTAGCCCTAAGTGAACCACTATCCTTCTTGAAAAGAGAAAAGAAAGATTAAACACAATTTTTATCTAAATGCTGCCAGCATGAGAATGGTGTCACTTACTACTTACAAAATTTCTCAAGAATGCTCTACAAATCTCCAGACCTCGCAGTTTCCAGGTATAAGCCTTAAAGCTTGTTGGTCCTTGGTTTCTCTGCTAGGATTGTTGACGAGCACACTGTGTTTTTTGTAATGTGCCCCTCTACTTACAAAAATGTGGGCTTATATGATCTGGTTGCATTGTACAGATCTACGAAATAATAAACTTCTGTACTTCGATCACCTAAAGACAAAAGCTACCTTAACGTATTATCTACTGTTCAGAAATTTTATCCCCAAGATAACAGCATGACAAAAGGGTTACCATTCAGTCATATCAGATTTTCTCTTTGGAAGTCGTATATCTCTAATCATACTAGAAGCCTATAATTGGAGATGATCTATGTGGTCAGGACTGTATGTACAGCCTCTTAGAAGTGTGAGGAAAACATGCAGATTGTAATTAAGACTTCTTATTGTACTCTGAAAGCTATTAACATGTTACATGTAGGTGTGTTCATTATGTGTTGCAAGCAGACCAAAGCTTCTTGACAAGTTGTGGTCCTTGTCATAACCAGTATAAACAAGCATTTGGCACAAGGTGGTGAAAAAAATATTGTATACTTGGATTTTCCTCTAATTTTAGGCTCAGTGAGGACAAAAGAGGTAAGGAAGTGGCAGCAGCATATTTACTTTGTTTTAATTCCTTTGTTTCTAATGGCTTTATCTTTGTTATTTAGGTAAATGGGGCAAGTCTAAAATTCATTGGTACCTGGAAAATTAATAAAAGCAAAAGGAAGTCCCCTGGCCTGAGTAAGTCATGGACTAAGCTTCTAGAGTTCTTCAGAAATATGTGTAGCTTTTAGGTTAATAGTCTTGAGGATACCTTTGCTTACTTGAATGCACAGTACATCATGAATTTTCCATGCATGGCAAGAAGAGGCTTCAAACATGTTCATCTACTCACAGATAAGTTTGGGTTTTATCTCTGTTCACTGAGTAGTTACATTCCAAATTTTTGCAATAGTCTCTCCTTCTTGCCATACTGTACAAATTCTTGCAGTTAAATTCCTATCTTCACATGTTTTGATTAATATGGGAGGTGGATCTTCTGTAACACTGGAGAGATTTGTATTATACCCACGTCCTTTTTCTGTTTTGCAGTTTAACAAACCAAACAAACAGAAAGTCAAACAAAAACTCCTTCAGCTCTCCCACAGATCTTTTCCAAATGTATCTCAGGGGAAGGGCTTGAGTTTTCCAGTCCCTCACCCCCTTCCTGTACTCGGCTTATAATCTAACTTTCTTCATTAACTGGAAAAGAAGATTAACTGCTTCTTCAGCTATTCATACTTTCAGCAGTGAATACAGTTTATCTTACTTCCTTAGTGAAAATGTACAGAATTTGTCAATCTGTACTGTCATTTGAATATTATTACCCCCTCACTTTATCCTAAGATTTGACAATGGAAGTTCTGTTGTCTTGTCTCTGCAATGCCTCTGTAGTTATTCCTACAGAGTCAAGAGGCAGGACTGTAAAAAACAGAGAAGGTCTCTTGTGCATATGACAGTGGAAAGAAACAAAATGTGTAGTCACCTGCTAAACAGGACCTTTGATTCAGCACAGCTTGAAGCTCTTCCTCCCAGTCCCCCCATGTCCTAAAGCAAGGACACACTCTGATGATGAAATCATTTCAGCTCTTAATTAAAAAATAAAAAAAATTAAAAAAATGTTTCAACCATTAAAATTGGACAGAAATAATGAAAATATGAACCTGAAAAAGTATAAAAAGCCAAAAGGCAACTCCTCTCCTTCCCCCACAAAAAAATCTTCAATGTGCCTTTTCTAACTTCAGTCTTTTAAGTCAATCTCAAGATTTTTGAAAGTTTTGGTATGGCACTATTATGGGTAATTGTCTGAAGGAATACTGTGTTTGGAGATTTCTTACCCTTAATTACATTATTGAGTGTAGTGCTTCTTTACAACACTTCTCTGGGACATTTCACTGAGACTGGCCATGAAAGGCTTTAACATGGTCATTTTGTAAGTGTCTGTTACTTGCATATCCATACGCTTCCTCTTTCTCTTTTCACTTCATTTCAGCTGGTGAGAATCTTACCTGATGTGTAAAGTGTGGATTAATTTGAGAAAAACAAACTAGTACAGAAGGCAATTGGAGCACCCCAGAAAAGATATAGCAATGGGGATCTTTCATGTTTTCAAATATGTCAGATTTTCCCATACAATTCTGAGTACTGCAACAGAACCTAGAGAATGACTTTTTTTTTTTTTTTTTCTATAAATCAGATATATCAGTGATTTTTTAAACAGGGACATGATCTTTAGTCCTCAACCAATGCCTGAATCCTCTTTACAACAAGAGATGAGTTCTCTTTTGTAAACAGGTGTCAATGGAAACAACACCTGAGGTTTTCCTTTTTATGTCTACATAACTATAAAATGAAAAAATATATAAAAAAAAAATACAAAACAAAACAACAAAAAAGAGTGAGGATCAGAACAGTAAGGAACGTACATGTCACTCTGTTTTGCCCCTGGAAGCTGTGTCAGCACCTCTCCACCTCCTGCCTCACTCTGTTTAAATTTCTACCTTCCAAGTCAGCCTGGATGTGGACATGAGTCTTCACTTAGCTCATTGCAGAATGGAGGCCCAAATGCCTAAGAGAGAAAAGGAAAAGTCTTGGCAGATTGCTAACATATCAAGTGTTAATGAATACAGTTCTCTAATTAGAAATGTCTGCAAGAACTGAGTAATAGGATCCTTTGAAAATGTGACAGTTTTTAATTTCTTTTGTTAGTACAGTTTATACTTTTCTGAATTACAGCTTTTATCAAACTGGCATCAGACTTTAGGAATGACAATAATACTTGAAATACAAATAGAGTTTCTTTTGAAATCACTAGCTAAGCTAATATTTTATTGAAATTCTGAGTTTCTGGACTTTATTAGGTTAATAGATATAATTTAAGAACCCTTTTTTTCCCTCCTTGTTTTCTTTCACTGTTTAAAAAAATCCTAATGAATGTAAGATTGGCTGGAATTTGCTAGCTAATTTTCAGAAACATCTTGACTTTTTTTTTATTTAATTTCAAATGTAATACCTCCCCAGATGGTAGACTTTGTAATTCATGGCACCAGTTCAAAAAGGTATATTAACTGCCTCTAAACTGCTCAGCATCAAGCATTTATTAGACTTAATCGTGAATTGGCTTAACATTAATTAAAGTAAGTCCCCTCCTCAGCATGAAGTTTCAGGAGATGCAGATGGTTTTACTTCTGTGTGCCCACCTCCATTTTATACCAACAACCCCTCCGCCCCAAAACCAGAACAAAATGCTGAAGACCCAGAGCAGCACATAAACACTGTATGTCCCTTGAAGTCCTCTAAAGGAGCCTGAAAGGGACGGTTTCTTTTATTCTTGGCCAAACAGTGATAGACAAACAGGTAAAAAGGCAAGGAGAAAAATACCATTTACTAACTGCAGCAGCAGGAAATCAAGCAAAGAAAATAAACAGGGTTTGAATCCTGGGCCTTTAACCTGCTAGTCAGACAGTTTTCTACAGTTTCATTCTGTGCACATTTGTGTGCTGGTAAATGATGAAGGGGAGGTAGAGGAACTGAAGGCTTGTGGGATCCCTGGGACTCCCACAGCTACGAGCACAGCTGTACAAACACATGCAAGCTTTGTTAAGGTAGGGTGGGCAATAGGCTGAAACTGCTGAGCTGATCTGACCTATAAATCCCTTGCAAAAGCTCTGCCTGAGAGAAAGCCAGAAGTTATGTGTAAATGTTTTACCCAGCCAATTGTTTTTGGTCCTCTTCTGTACATACATAAAACTTCTAACATCCTCCTGGCTAGATAATTTTGTATGTAGGTGCTTTGAGTGTCCTGCTGAATTGCTGATTACCTGGGACGGGAGGAGGGAAGGGGAAGGATCAGTGGGTGGATGGAGGAACTAATAACTCAGGAACTCATTCAAATGAATGTAGAATTTTGAAGGATACATGATATATCACATAAGCTTACGTAGGGCTAATGGCTACAGGAAGTCTATAAAAAAGAGAATGTGACATCCAGCAGTTTGTTTTGAGAGGAAGGATGGTATGAATTGGTCAGATTAGTAATAGGAAGATTAGATTAATTATTTTGAACTGGACTGATACAGTCTCTCTCTTCCCTTCCTCCCCCCCAGCCTCCCCCAGTCGATCTCCTGTTGCTCTTTTGCAGATACAATCTCATGTGAGGATGCAGCACCGCAATCCTGTACTGTCCTGAGTGCATATGGACAAGCCATACCAGAGCTAGTCCCCATTAACACTTACTATGCAAATCACAAAACCATTAGCACCCTTCATAAAGAAAAGAAAAATAGGCGATCTTTCTCAGACTTTTTTTTTTTCCCTTTCCAAACACTTCTGAACTCTATATGACCTCCTTTGCGACTGAATCTAAGCACCTCTAAATATGTAACAAGTTTAGACAGTAGAAAGCAGGGTAACACATCACAAACTGAAGGAAGCTAGAGGAATTACTTAGAAGTGAAACCAACAATGCAGAAGATGAAAATTGGGCAGCCTAAACCAGAGAAAGTTGAAATAAAACATATGCTTTGGAGTATTAAATGTAGCATGAACTGTGCAACCTGCCCTCCATTTTCTTCCCTTTTGCCATCCTTCCCACCACCTAAAAAGCAGTTAAACTACAGGGGGATAATACCACACTTGGGATTTATGAAACAAAATCAATGAGCGCAATGGGAGTAACGTCACTCCTGTAAATGATCAAAATCCACCAATTACAGGGAGGTGTTAATCCTCATCAGACCTGTTTGTTGCTGTGGCAGCATTTGAAGTAAGGCTGCTCTGAAAGTGTTAGGGGACCAGGTATTCTCACAGCATTTAGAGGAGTAAAGGTATTTCCACCTAGCCTTCTCTAAAAGAAGTTTGAAAATTAGGAGAGAAATAAAAGGCTAAGAGTGAGAAAGGGGTCAAGCATCATATATTGATTCATCGTATACTGGGTGGAAATAAAAGTACTCTAGCAAATGTTGGGTGATGGGTCCAAGATTCCTTGCATGAATTCTGCTGTTAGAGCTTTCCTCCCATGTGTTTTAAGATCTCTAGACCTCCTCAGTGATCTGATAACTCAGTAATTGGAATTGGCTGCCTTTTATGCTGTATATTTTTATGCTTTATATCAGAGGAAATCAGAGATAAAATATTGTTGCATCTGTACTTGCTTTAGCTTGTAACTCAGTTGTGTTACTAGATGAGTAGAGCACCACATCTTCTAAGCTGATGTTGCCAGGAAGGATCACAAGTGCAGGAAGCTTGCAGGATCAAGTCCTAGAAGGCAAAAAATCAGTAGCAAGTCGACAATGCAGGTGTTTAAGGGTTGCTTTGCTTTGCCCTTTCTCTTTTCTATCTCTAGAAATATAATTTGTGCTGTTAAATATAGGTAAAATGGCTGGGCTTAATGTGATATTTATTCTTGGGTTGAAACTAGTTAGGCTAACTATGTAGTGTTTCATAAATACAGAATATGTATTGAACAGGCATTTTGGGAGAATCATAGAATGGTTTGGGTTGGAAAGTATATTAAAGATAACCTAGTTCCAATCCCCCTGCCATAGCCAGGGACACCTCCCACTAGGTCAGGTTGATCAAAACCTCGTCCAATCTGGCTTTGAACACTTCCAGGGAGGGGACATCCACAACATCTCTGGGCAATCTGTTCCAGAATTCTGATTATTCAGAGATTGTTTTTCTTTCTCTGCATTTTAAAGCAACAGACCCAAGCCTAAAGTTTCTCAAAAGCCAGTTTTTCTTCCCTTGAGGTCATCATTTTCTGCTATGGCACTGAGAAAAACTAGAGGCAAGACATGAGAGACAAGAGGGGCTGACCCTGCCACAGCTGCCAGCGGAACTTGGACCAGGTGCCTGAGATCTTGCTTAGGCAAAGTAGGCAGCGAGGCTGTGGTCATTTTGCCACTGCACCCTGCCTCTGGCTAAAGGCTAGAGCCTGTGCCCTGGGTTAGTCCTGCAGAGCTTGGTGTCCTCTAGAACAACCTACAGTTTCACAGGAGGTGAAAGGCAGCATTGTCTCTGCAGAAGCTCCTGAAAAGCGCCTTCTGGTGTTTCTGCAAAGAAAAGGAACTCCTGGGTTTTGCAGGTACAATATACATATTAACAACAGGCTGCTCAGAGAGGTTGTGGAGTTCCATGCTTGGAAATATTCAAAACACAACTGGATACAGCGCTGAGGAAGCTGCTGTAGCTGGCCTTGCTCTGTGCAGGGGGCTGGACAAGGCCACCTCCAGAGGTGCCAGCCTCTGTGAGCCTGTCGCTGTGAACAGCAAACTGTTTGCTGGGGCTCAACGTGCTGCAGCATGAGTGGCTGAGCTTCTAAAAAAAAAAAAAAAAAAAAAAAAAAAAAGAATACAAAACCAGGGCCACTCTTTCTCACAACAACGGCAAGGTTTCTTTGCTGCACTACTCTGCACCATCAGTCAGCCGCCCACCCTGTAGATGGCCCTGCCCAGCACCACTGTTTGCTGGGGCCTCCAGGAGCCTCCCACGCTGGTGGCCACGAGCTGTGGGGTCAGTCAAAACCAGCAGGACCGAGGAAGCTTCAGACATCACCAGCTATGGCATGGCCATTTGCTTGTTTGCTGGTTGGTTTGTTTTGCTGTAGAATGCTCATGATATGGTCATAAAGTGCAGCAAAATCTAATGATAGCAATACTTAAATATTTATAGGTTTTTTCACTATTTTTCTTTTCGGTCACATAGAAAGTGTCTTTTCCAAGAGAACAAACAGTGGAAATTTGTGTAGCATGTAGAGCAAATCATGAGGTGTCAACTGCCCTCAGATCCTGATCATAGAAGGAATTTTGTTTTACTGAAGTACCTTCCTGACTCTGGTCTCTGACCTCTGAGCACTTCAGCAGATGACATCCAGGCAATTACAGCCGAAACTCTCAAACAAAACCAGTAAATATTGTACTGCTACTTCCTTTCAATATGTGCCAGGGCACAGAAGGCAAGACATTAATGACATTGCAAGCTTCCAGTATAATCTTTTTATGCTATGTGTAACGTTTTACTGAAGTCTTAGCTTTCTGCTCTACTAACAAAATGAAAACATGTGAGGAGGTATAACCTCATGATAACATTAGAATAGAGGGCCGGTAAAAAATTGTCAGCTGAAATTTCAGTTTCAGGACTATAATGATGCTTATACTACCATGACTTCCATTCATCTCTGAAAAGTGTTACCAAATGCTGCCTGACAAAGACATGTTACTTACTGATGACAATCAGTACTTATTGCTAATCTGAAAAAACAATGGCCAAATGAAAGTGGATTATATTCTTTCCCCATTTACCTTCCTCTGTTTCACTAGAGGTTCAAAAAGTCTATTTATAATACAAAATAATTTACAGCTGGTGGATCTGAACTTGCACTTCATACCCAGGCCAATGAGCTTCCAGAAGATAAATCTGTTTTCTCACTCAGAGAAAACAACGGGTGAAATTTTGGTCCATCAAAAGCTAATGTAAAAGTCACATTGACTTCTCTGGAGCTAGGATTTCATCCAATATATAGCTGTAGCTCTGTTTTAATCTATGATCAATAGAAATGTGATGGTCTTACTTGTAGCCACTGAATATCCTCACAACATGGGAAATACATTAGTTGCATATTTCATAGTCTTGGTACAGAATACTTAGTTTGCAAATTGTGGTGCATAGCTCATACCTAGTGGAAACTGCTTTAGGTTGAGGACTCAGAGCCTTCCTCCCTAAAAAATACACGTATTGGTTCCAAATATGGACTCTGAGAGCTTAGGTGGAAAATTTTTGTTTTGTAGACAATAATCTTGTGCCTTGATCAGTTCTCCTCATTTGGGAGCTTCCTGGTGGAGAAAAAAGCACTCATATGAATATTCATAGAAAACCTAGCTGAAATGGATTGTAGATCTTATCAAAGGGAAAAATTGCTGGTTTATCTCAAATGAAAACATGAAAATATGTGTTTTGGCAGTATTTATCCAGTTGTGAAAAGATGGCTTTTTAATTTTTTCTTTTTTTTTTTTTTTTTTTTCGCAGCCTGAAGCAATCTATAACACTATAAATCCTATTGATAATAAATTTAAAATAGAGATTTTTCTTTCTAAATCCCCAAAATATTGTTTAAAAATGAGTAACTAAAAATCATCACTGTCTTATAGCATGTCCCCAAGTGGGGATTTTCTGCTGTTTCTTAATGCTCTTCCTTTACTACTCTGCTACAATCCAATCTATCAGCTGGCATGCTTAAGAAATTAACTGAAGACAGGAAATCATTTTGTTTATAGAAATTATGAGTTAGACATCTAGAAGTGCTATGAAACAACAGATAGTGAGGTGATCATGTTAAAAATATTTTAACATTTTGCAAGGGTCAAGTTTCATATAAGAAGTGGTGTTTTCCTTGGGGAACTTTAGCTGGACCAAATCACTCAAATTGTTTGAAGTTCTCTCTGAGATCCTTGTGCTTGTCTACACTGCTAATCTCCTGTCTACTTTGATGTTTCACCATGACTAAGCTATATGAGGTCCCTGAGCATTTTTTAGATGAGTCTGAATGCTAATAAAAGATGAGAATGTAAAATGATGCTTTCAACTGGTAACTTGTTCAGAAAATGTGCTGACAGTATAAGTGGACACAATATACAGTATTGGTGTATTTATACAAGTCTTACCTAAGACTGCCTTTTTCCAAGTCAGAGGCATGAGTAGCCTGTGTAATTCTGTTGTATGTCCCCATGATGTTTGTCCATGTTATTTTATAAACATCTTTCAAAGACATCCAAAAATAAATTCAGAATGTTTCAGTTTAACTGTGAAAGCTTATAAACTGTGTAATGCATGTCAAAATGCAGGTCAAATTCTGCATCTGAGTAGGAGAGAAATGGAAAGGATGTTAATATGCTTATTTAATGCTTCTGCTCAGATATTAACCAGGACCCATTTTGGAAGCACACTGTTGCCTACTGAGGTGAAAGATAGAGAAAGCTCTATTGCAGACATCTCTTTACCAGTTTATCACATCTGTAAATCTATGGGAAAAAAAAAGCAGAGAAAAAACACGTGAAACATTAGGGGCTTCATCCCCTCTCAGTGGGGCACATGAAGTCAAACAAGCTCCATTGATATAATGTTGTGAAGAGATGAGGGAGAGGTGAGATCTCCTAGTTCCACATAAAGGACCTGTGACTGACTGCCTTTTCATAGATGTGACTGGTCAGAAAGATGACACTTGTGCAGGCCAAACCCTGTTACCAGCACTGCTACCTGCTTGATACTTACTCATTTTGTCACATGCAGCTCTGAAGAAAGCACTCAAGAAATCTGGTTTTCTGGACTGTGAGACATTATGACAGAGAATAGGGAGCCTTCCTTAAGGTTTGGCTCCCAGGAAAATGTGTTAAAAGATGGTGCATTGATTTAGCAGAAGGAAAAAATGTCAGTTAAAGTTACCACTTGACCATCAACAACACAACATAGAAAAAATGTGCTGCTTGAGAACTCTGAGTATATATTTTGAAATACAACAAATACTTTCTGAAAGATAACACAGATGTTATGAATTATCACTTATATCATTTTAGCACTGAATAATTCCAGTCATCAGTTGGGACCTCACTGCTCCACACACGTGCACTGACAAGGGAGATCCCCTGTCCCAGGTTCCAGCTAGCTTGTAATCCATAGTTTTAAAGAAGTGTTATGAAGAAAAGGAAGAGAATACAGTTATGAAAACATTTCATGATTATCTCCCACTTTGTCTCTGATGACAGTTCTGGGCTGACACTCTTGTCAAAGGGATGGCATTAGATTGGGTATCCTTGGTTATGACACTAGCATTAGTCCAAAGTAAAATAAGGATAAGCCAGCTGATTGCTATAGTTCTGATTGACTGTTAGTGGTAAAATTAGTAAGTTCAGAATTATTTCTGAAAGCAACCTATGACCAACTGGCTCACAGTATTTCCAGCTGCTGCTCCAAGATATTTTTAATTGGCTTTTCCACTGTGTTTCAAAGTGTTAAGCTATCTGTTACGATTTATTGGCAGCTTTTAAAAGTACTCCACATACATAGGCAAAGCTTACAGCATAAATTAGTATTTCTTATGCATTTACTCTGCTGTTTAAATGGTACAATCTTTATGTCAGCCAGACTATTTATGAAGTACCTTGCTCAAAATGGTTTAGGGATAATAGCTTATATTCCTATGTCATGAGTTAAGGACTTAAAAACTGACTGAAACAACAACTAGTCTCTTTAGTTCTTTAGACTGCAGACATGGTGATCTCATGGTCTTCCCCATGAAGCAGAAGGTTTGAATATCTGGATAAGAGATAAAATATTTGAAAAGTTGAACTAAACATAGGGGAAGAAATCAGGAAGATAAGGTATAAATTTAACATCTGGACTCCTCGTTTGGAATAAGGCTTTCTGATGCAGCAGTGGATAGAGTAATCTTTCCTGGAACTGCTGGTAGCAGGAGTGCCAAGAGGCAATTCCCCTGTGTTTAATTTTTTAGTATAGCCATTCATTATTAAAAAACACACGCTGATCGATTGCCTAAAATTAAGTGTGAAGACTCAAATCCAGAGCATCTAAGCAGGAGCACTCATTTGCACATCAAATAGGAGACTTGCAAAACGGCTGTTGGGGCAGTGGGGTCCTCCTGGAGCTCAGCATCAGCACGGCTTTGCAGCGCAGGCTTAGGTCGGGCTGAGCCTTGCCCTGGGCTGCCCTGGGCTGGAGCTGCAGTGGCTTCATCTCACCGTTAGAGTTCACCTGAGAGCAAGGATGGCTCCAGCTGCAGATAGGGCATGAGTTCCGTGGTTAACATTTCTTTGCCCAAATTCTCACCTGGTTTTGGGGCGGAGGTTGTTTGCATTTTAGGAGCGCTTTTGTTGTTTGGGTTTTTCTGGGGTTTTGTTTGGTTTTTGTTTTGGTTTTTTTTTTTGTGTTTGTTGGTTTTTTTTTTGTTGTTGTTGTTGTTGTTGTTCTGTTTTGTTTTTAGGGGAGGGGCCCCTCTTGGTGGGATGAGATAGATTTTGGGGCATTTATGCAAAACTGCTTCAGTATAGTCAAAAATCTTTCCAATCTTGCCCAAACGTACGTATCTCTGAGCCAAACCTCCACTGAGCAGACACAAGGAGGAGTGCAAGTCGTTGTTTCCAAAGCTTATTCCAGAAAGGATGGGATAATTGCATGTTCTTTCTAAACTGCAGCAATATATTTTTCAACTCTAATATTTTGATTTATTCTACAGCATTCGAAATGGTTATGTTGCAGCACTCTTGCCACAGTGCCCAGTTACTTTATCATCACCTAAGGCTCAACAATTCAGTTGTGTTCATTCATTTTGCACTTGATCCCTCTCACATGCCTGTTTAAACACAGTTAGAACTGCACCAATGACCCAAGGATCATAGGAAACAAAATATTATGGACCATTCTATTCCCTGCCATTTATCTATACATAGACCAAAGATTTTACAAGCAAAAGTGCAAGTTTTCATGTGTTTTGCTTCTGCAAAGTACAAGTTCTTTAACAAGAGCAGAATTGCATGTTCTTGCATTCTCAGCAAAACATGGAAGAGACATTTAGTCCAGGACAAACTTTCATTTTACTTTTATTTTGTGTATTTCTGCACCTCTGTCTGCCTAATCCCTACCGTCCGTCCCCAGCACTGTCTAAGAAATACAAGAATTTTGTTACAAAAAATTAAAAGGGTTCAATATCTGCACTGCTAAAGAACAGAAAGAGAAATCTGAGTCATCATCGGCATGTCAGACTTGTAAAATAGGGCAAAAGTGCTCAGAGGATGGGATGAAATAGTCATGTCTGAAGAGGAAGAACAAGGCTTTCAACTAATTGGGTTTGCCTTGGTGGAGTTAGTCATGCCATACAGCCACTCCTGGAGATATTCACCCACACTTTGCCTGTGTGCTGAGCTCTGCTCCTGTCCTGGAGTGCTGTTGCATCTACTGGAGTGTGAACAGCAGGACTGGTACCAGAGATCTTGCTGACTCGGGACTGGGTATCCACCAGGGACCATAAGCAGTCAAAGAGGGAAGAGAAACTCTTCCAGGCCACAGCTATTTTCAGCCCAGAGAATTTTTGTGAGGACCATTCCGTTTGAGTTTTTGGAATCCCTCTGTGCATCCAAGTGATCTAAACCTTACAAAGACATCTGAGATCCTTGTTGCTTGTGGATACAGCAGTAAAATAGAATTCAAATTCCAATGTCAATGTTAAGACAATGTCTTCCTTAAAAATTCTGCTGGGGTAAAATCAAGTCAATACAACTGTAGAAAACACAGTTTAAAGGTACCTTTGAAGGTCATGTACTTCATTCTCCTATCTTAGAGCAACTGTCTGGAATCCAGTGCTCATTCTGACAGCAGTCTGCAGCCATAGTTCTACTGAAATATCAGATGAGCATGGTTTCCAAATCTTATTGCATTAAATAATAAATATAAGTCTGTACAAAAACTCAAAAATAATTATGATGTGAAAAAAAGAATGTTTGAAAAACTGGAACAAGTTCTTAATTTTCTATATTTGAGAGCAGTAACACTAGAACATCATCTAAATATGACATCTGTGGATGCTGGCCATTGTTGGGATTCTTGTGAAATAATCTAATCCCTTAACATCATAAATAAAAAGTAATCATAATGGTGGTAAGATGAATAGATATTTACTGTGGGAAGCAATAAATAAACTGGCTACTGGCATTCCTTTATGACATCTGGCTTTCTATGCCCACCCTTATGTTAGCTACATGGATATTCATCTTCAACATTTCTAGGTATTCATCCTCCAAACTTTTTGATATTCATCCAGTTTGGTTTTCATTTTAATTATAGTGGATCAAATTTCTCTTCATCAGCTACATTTGGCTCCTTAATAACAGTGGTCGATCAAACTAATATTTGAGGCTACACTCTGCATCGTGGCTCCAACAACCACCTTTTGTGCCCTCCTCACTGGCCTGCTTACAATGCTGAAGACTCCAACCTAACCTTGGCCTACCAGCTGTCTCCAGTACAGTAACATCTCAGAGGCATTGTGATGCTTTGCTTGGCAAGATCATATGGCCCTCACAAAGGTTTATAGGAGCACTCCTTGAAAAGCATCCTCCTGTCTTACTTCCTGTGGTGGTGGGAGTGTGGACCAATCTAAAACAGCCTTCATTTTAACAGGTTAAAATGGGCTGAAGAAAGAGAAGGAGGTCATCTTCTTGGCTGATGTAATCTGTCCATCATCTGAGGGGCTTGTAATGAAGTGTGGTGAATTCACCTTTTCAAGAATATTTGTAATTTATAATTGCTTAGTTATGTTGTCACCTAGAAAAAAATGGAATCTTTCTCACATTAGTGTTAGATGATCACGATATTAAAAGGAAGGTATATATAGTGTATTTCTCCTTTCCACCACTGAAACTTTGATTGCATACAGTGTACTTATATGTATGTCCTTCTATCAAATAATTTTTTCTATTATATTAAATTCAAAGCCATTAATATTTATTAAAAAAAACATCAACGTAGTGTGTGTTTTTAAATTAGACATGCTTCCAACACATCTTCCATGCTTCATCATGGTGCTGATAAATAATTTAAGACAAATATTACTAACACTTTGATTTTTGTTACACAAACACTTCACTTGTTTAGAATTTATAACATTTTATAAAGTGTTTGTCTGCCTAACATATTGAGCTCTTTTATTCTTCCAGCTTGTGGCCGTCTCTGCTTTTAAACAAATTACATTTCTGAATGAAGCTTCATTTGTTTTGTCATTGTATTATTCTGTCTGAAGCTTAAACTAAGCAAAGGGATCTCTGCTTTTCCATGCACATTTTACCTCTGACTCTTTCAGTCATGTTGAGGTTTTCTGGAAGCCTTCCATAATTACAGTTTCATAATATACCAAGTGTGGTAACAATCTGTCTGTAGGCTGTCGAAACACCTCTTAAACCCTTTGAAACTGGTACATTTGTGATTCTTCATCTCTGTTCATCTGGAGGGAAGAAACAAGAGGGAGATTACCATTTAGTGGAATGGGCTTCCTTTATGTTCTTGTGGATGCATCTGTCCACAGCACAAAAGGCTCATGAATGTGGGTGACCTGTGCCTACCTTTGGATTCCTGCAAAGTTATGTTGGCTGCATTGTCAAAGGTTTAAAAACAGTCAACAGTGTGTATATAAAATCACTATGGCACTTCACAAGATACAGCAAAGTGGGATAAAATAGGGTTGAGTTGGATAAATATGATGGTAAAATGCCTACTACCACAGAGAAAAGCAATAATACTTTTTGTCTGAGGTAACTGTATAGTGCATTTATCATCTTAGTGTATAAGTGCTGCCAAGAAGAGCAGCCTTGCTGACAGAGTAGACTGCAGCAACAGTTTATAGAGCATCTCGGTGTCCCTCATGTAAGGGGACAATGGCATGATCAAGCAGGGCTCAGTCACAGCCCTGTGTTTCCTTAATTCAGTCGGCTCCAAGACTGAAGTTGATCGTATTGAAAATACGCTTAGTACTCATAACAATAATAGTTATTTATGTGTGTTTCTATAGCCCACACAAACCTTCTACTTCTCAAAGAAAGAAAGACCTCAATCATATTATATGACCATATTCATCAGTCTTTTTTTTCTCTTTTTGAGATAGATCATTTCCTTCAGATCCAATTGCCAAAAAAAATCTGCAGACATACAGCAGAACTGTTGCTGTTTTAAATCTCCTGTATTTTTTCAACTGCTAAATGTAAGACTTTATGCTTTAGATTTTCATACAGAAAATATACAAGAGCTTTGTGGAAAATGTGTCGGGCATTCAATAAAGTATGCTATGCCAAAAGTATGGTATGTTTCTTCAGTTAGTTTTCCTCAGGGATTTTATTTGTGTTGCTCCTGGGTTGTATTAGTGTTGCTTTGTTAAAATATTTCCTTTTCCACTGTCATTTGACCATTTGTAGAGATGCTTCTTATTGGCTAACATCTTTTTTTATTATCACCTTCACTTGAAGGTCCCATTCCAGCTAACATAATAATAGGATATAGTGTCAGGAGATTCATAAACCATAAGACCACTAATTCTAACACACTGCAGGCAAGTTATATGTATACCAACATAAAACAGAGTGACATGCAGTATTACAAAAGGTGTCACAGAACTGGGGAATGTGTATATCACGCTATTCACTAATTGTCCAGATATGACAAAAATCATCTTGGGAGATGTATATGTAGTATGGAAAACCAACTTAAAGCACCGTCAGAAATAAATCCTGGCCTCAATGCAATTGTTTAATTTAACATTCTGAAGATGTGATATCATTTTTACCTAACTGTAAAAGAGCGAGCTTTGAAGTAAGACTTCAGAAAATACTGAGTCATTTCCTGATTCAAATATAAATTGACTTCCAAAGTTGTCATTGCCTAAATCAGCTCTGGGTGCCACTAATCTGCAAGAGAAACTCCTTATTTTAATAGATTCACAGTGGAAACAGACACAGCTATAGGAGCAAAGTATTTATTTTCCATCATAATATTTTTCAAGATCTTTGACATCAAAGAAAGAAAGTGTTAATGCATTTTTGGTGGAGTTGCCTTGACACAGTGCAAATTTCTTTACACAAGCTTAATCATTTGGAGTAACGTATAAATTTTTACTTAACAATAATAATACTACTTTGCCATTTTATAATACCTTTTGCTTAATAAACACAAGACACTTTACACACACAATATATACACAGAATGGCTTACACATATTGAAAGATGATGTTTTTATTCTACTCCTTAGGATCTTCTCCATTTTAAGGGAGGAAAAAATAGACATGCAAGAGCAGCTCTACGACACTATCTTCTCCTGTGGAAGTGTGATGCTACTTGCTGAATAAGTATAAAATATTGACAGAAGACAAAGATGGAAACTTTCCTGCACCATGACATTCTCAAAAACCTTGTTTAATGTTAACAGAAGTCATTAAAAAGAATGTGTTGAGGCTGTGATTGTCTGGGCAAATGTACTTGAATACACTTATTCATAAAGTATTTTTTGACCTCAATAACAGTCTGAACACCAATTCTACCAAGCTTATGACACTTTGGCTAAAGCAAGCACTTGTCCTATTTCATCAGCATTCCTTACTCAGTCTAATAAATGCAACAGTCCCTATTGTCTTATTGTCAGCCCTCCTCTTTCTTTGTCCTTTGTTTTATTTTTTTTTTTTTATTTTATTTTCTGAAATATCTACTGAATTAACTAGCTTAGGCCTTGGAATTCCCCAAAACAGCTGAAGGAGTATGCTAGGGAAGAAGCACAACACAGCTGGGCTGCCCTTACACTCTTCCCTATGTTTCTGCCCTTGGCTGCTGTCAGAAGCAGGATACTGCTTGGGATGAACCTTTGCTCTGCCCACAAATGGTTATTTTTAAGAATTGTTCGGCTACTAAACTGGCAGTATTCTTAATTCACTGTGCCTATCTCTGTGCTATTTACTATCTGAAGGTAAACATATGTACAATTATTTTCAGAGAAGTGTGGACAACTTCCATGACTTTTTCTTCAGTCTCATAAAATGTGGTGTTTACACTAACTCCAGTATCTTGAATCAGATTATGTGAGAGTTTTGGCCTGAATTTAAAAGAAGAAAATAAACTTATTGCTCACAAGACTATGAAGGAAAGCCTGAAGTTAGGGATCTCTAGGATTCAGAAATGGAACTCAAGTCACGAGAATAGCCTGTATTTCTTAGTATTTTCAAATTCTTCTATGTTTTTCAGTCAATCTTATGATTTTGGCAATCTCATTTATTGGACTGATTTAAAATACAGAAAGACCAAAACACTGTCTGGAGCTCCAGATGGCAGATTTTCACTGACTCAGTTGGTATTTGCTCATTTTTGGTAAGATCTCTGGATCAAGGGTTCCCAAACTGTAGAGGCTTGTGGGGCTACAGTAAGTGATCCAGTGTTAACACTCAAGCAACAATTTAAGCAGATTTTTCAATGAAATTCTCGACAGTATATCTGCTCAGTGTGACATGACAAACCAGGTACTTTGAAAACTAGAACTTCAGATATTTTAAGCCACTCCTTATGCTTGCTGTTGACAACAACTGGCAGAAGGCTTACAGTATTATCGTAAAACTGTACTACATTCTATGGTACAATCTCTTTTTAGGGTTTGCTCTAACATCTTTCATCATAGTAAAATCCCTGATTCCTGTCTCATGCAGTTTGCCAGGTTATATATAAATAGCATCTTCCCATAGAGATCAGGAATTTACAGCACTGTGCTCTGCCTTATCTCTTAGGATAGCAAAAAGAAAAGGGGAAAAAGGCAGGAAATAAAAACCCAATTATATGCTGATTTGCTAATGTTATTTTTCAGATTAAATGCCACTTTCTGTTACAAAAACTGTAGCAGTTGAAGCTGTCAGTTTTCTGAATGCTTTCACATGAAGCCCTGTCATAGCAGACAGAACGCTGGATAGTCAGGCTCCTTAGGGGGCCAGAAAAACTTTGACAGAGGTTTAACAGCCCTTGAAATTATATCCCCAAACCTTGAAAAGCCTGCTGGTTCAGTGGGAAAAGACATAAGCTGACCAAGTTATAAATAAACTCTTTTATCACAGGCAATGGTGTCTTGGTGACTTCAAAGGCCAAGCAAGAAGACTGATTTCTCTGAAGTCCCATAGACAGTAAGAACTTTATTGTGCTGGACAGGCAAATCCTGGTCCAGGGCTGCAATCTGATAATACTAAACTTTTTTCTTTATTTCCCCTTTCTTGTCCTGTTTTGATATCATCATCTGAATTTCTGGTAAACTGAGATCAGAAAACTTTCAATCTACATTTGATGTCAAATCGAGACGTGTGTATTTAACACTTTGATTTCCTGTGCAGACTTTCTCTAATCTTGGAGCCAACACTATAAACATTTTAAATGTAATGAAAAACAAATCTACAATTTCATACAGAGTTACTCACTGTCACCACTCCTTCTGCAGGTGAAAATTAAAGGATGTTCCTGAGTGCACTGTAAACTTTGTCTTTTCCCATATGTTTCAATATAGATCAGTGTTGAATATTAAAGAAAACAAAAGACTGAATTATATCTTAACACTAGGTCTAAAATAAAAAAAAAGTTCTTCAAATATAGATAGAGATAGAGATCCTGGACCCCTTATTTTAAATATTGCCTAATATGTGATCCAAGCAGGATGAAAACTGGAGTGCTTCAGAGTGACAGGATATCGGAAGACCCAAAACCACATAACTTTTTACAAATCTTAGCCCTAACAGTGTATTGCTCATGCTAAAAATGTGCCAACATGGACATCTGACTTTTAAAAGATATATATTTTTTTTTCTTTCCAGAGAGATTCTCCTACTAGTCATAAGCAACCTGTTCATGAGACACAAGAGTAAGAATGGGAAAAGTCCATCCAGTTCCAATGTGCATATACGTTGCCTTGTTTGGGGAGGAATTGGTGCTTGGTAACTAGGTGGGGAGGGGACACATGAACAGATAAAGTAGGACAAACAGGGCAGCATCAGCACTTGAAGTGAGTTGCACTGTAGTTAGTAATGCACATGTGTTTTTGACATAAGCATCTAAACAGAATGGGAGCGTCCCAGCCTTCTTCCTCCCTTCTTCCCTCAGAACCAAAAGTAGAACTACTGGGATAAGGAAATGCCCATATTTTTATCAGCCTGTTTCAGAGCAAACCTTATCTTTAAGTTCATTTGTGAACTTATCTCTATTACACATTGCAAAATTCATTTGTGTAAGGACTGCACGCAACTTGTTTCACTTACACTATTCAAACAAAAATACTGTATATTTCTCTCTGTATGCAAGGAAAATCATGTCAGACACAGATACACAAAGGAAACACTGAAGCACAGAATATTGTCATTGGCAAAGTCAAGGAAAGAAGTTGACCAGCTGCCAATATTTAAGGAGAACCAGCGGAAGGGGCATTACTCCAAAGGACACATGCCTTAAAGTTCAGAGATGCAACAATCTTTCATGTTGGACAAAGACAAAGAAGAAATGTTCCACCTGTTTCATGTGCCAAAGAAGCAGCCTCAATTTTAGATTTTTTTTTTTTGTATCCTGATGGTAGATAAGTATTAAAGGGGTTAGGTAGCATGATATTTTCTTTAGAAAACATCCTTGCCAACTGAGAAAGACCTAGAAGAACAGAAGTCTTCTAGCAGAAGGTAGCTCAGTGACAGGCTTCCATGCACTACCTAAAACTACATGCTAACTTCTATACTTTTTATTTAAAAGATATGTTGCTTTTACTATTGTATCTCTTTATGCTTCTGATGTTTTAATTTTCTGCATATGGCATCACAAAGTGTCACAGGGAAGGATTACCCTAAACTGGGATATCACAACCCAATTGTGTCATTAGTACCATACAACTGTGCAGGAGAATTTGTTTTAAAACAGAGCTGTTAAACTGTTAAAAAGCAACCAGTGAATTTAATTTTTTTTTTTGAGACACATTAAAAAGTGATGATTTTCTGAAAATCTAGCCCCTCATATTGGATGACCAGAAGCACCAATTACTTCTACCAATAAGAATCAAATTTATTGAACTATGAATATGGTGTCTAGAGAATGTCTCACTAGTGGTAAAATTAATACCTGAGGTCTGCATCAGTATGATGTATTAGTTTATTCACAGTGCAAACCATCTGGTTGCAAAATTCTGTGTATTAACTTTTTCGAAATAGGTTCTTTTTAAATTTTGTGTGCAGCGTTTTGATGGAGGAAAAAATAAATACATCAAGAATTTCTTTGAACTCTTTTCTCTTCCTGTTCTCTTCTTGACAAGGATATCTCATGATTGTCCTTTTGTCATTCCATCACCATCTTGACAATTCCTGCACCACAGTGCATCTTTGCTCCTTTCATCACCCTGCTAACTTTCTGTTTTTCTTCCAGATATAGTGACTTATTTTTCCTCACACCCCCTCAAAGATCACACAAGTCAAAGTCTGTTTGGGATCAGTTTATTACATTTCTCAGCCACATTGCTGTAGATGAACATAGCTGATCTGTGTGTGACCATGTTCAGGATATGGACTCTGACCATGCATCATCCATCATGTGTTCCTGCTGTTGAACATGATATTCCCTGGTTAGACCACAGACATTAAATTACTCAAAGATAGCTCAGGAACAGCCCATAAGACGTTATTTCATGGAGTCAGTCAACAGATGATAGTATCCTAAACTTGATCACTAGGCAGTTACCATAAATATATATTTAGAGGGTATTACAGGAATATTATCTTTATTCAAAGATTGTTGGGATTAATTTCATTTCTGGTTTCTCAACTCCTACCCTACTATATACTAAGTCCTTTTCATGCTACCCTAACATACTTTGGCTCTTGCTTTGGCGACCATGGAACATAGTGTTTTGCAATTTTAATATTGTTATAACCCTCAGCCTAGTATTCTGAAGCGACCTTTCCTTACCTTTCATAACTGACTACTTGATATACATATGTATATATACAAATATATAAACATATTTAATTGCCAATAAATTAATATTTTCTTCTAAAATATACATTCATGGCAATCACATTTCATTATTCTGTTGGTATTCCTTAATATTATACTAATTTAATCTCAATGTAAGCACAGAATCTGTAATAAAATACAAACAAAAAACTACCCTGCCTCTCCCCAAAATGTCCTGAATTACTATGCTAAAGTTTCAAATTCTCCTTCTCAGATTATAAATCCTCCTTCAGCACTGAAGAAGTAGCTTGTGTATAAAGACATATTTTTGCTATTTCAAGGCCTTATGTTGAACTCCTGCTGACTACCTCCTTGTCCTATGTATTCAATGTATATTAAGGGAGATGAAAAAAAAAAAAAACAAAGTACTTTTAAAATTCACCTGTGCACCTTCATGCTTTTCTTTCAGTGAAAATGATACTTCACTGTCTTATCTCTTTTCAACCCAATTTTATATCCTGGCTAACAGTCCCATATAAGGCTACTACCTAGTACTGTTCTACATTTTTCTACGTGTTTGTCTTGAACTTAGAACATAGCATGTGATACCTTTAACACTTTTAATGCCATTAATGTCTCCTTATATCATCCTACAAAGATCTGAAAATTTAATCAACTCTTTATAATTATTAATTTAAAAAGCCTGTCCTGAGTTATCAATGCAAGCATCTATCTGTAAATAAGGAAAATGCTTTAGTGTGAGAT
Source organism: Tyto alba (assembly GCF_018691265.1). NCBI lineage: Eukaryota > Metazoa > Chordata > Aves > Strigiformes > Tytonidae > Tyto > Tyto alba. Next base: position 8,137,188 of record NW_024881313.1, read on the forward strand.
TATCAGTCTTCACATTATTCTATGGCAATGACTGGCTTTCCTACTCTCAAACTTATTCTTCTGAGACTTTTATTTGAAAATCATTAGTTCAGTGTTCAGTGTTGAACCAGACAAACTGGTAATATCATCAAAGGTGGTAATGAACAAACTGCCCAAAGAATACTATGAAAGTGCTGCAGTGGTATTTTTATTAGTCGGGAGTTTCAAAAAAAAGGCAGCAAATTTAGTTATTTAACCCATTAATGTATGTTTGTCTTGTGGATTCTGACTGCCACCTTAATCTCTATGTCACTGGGAACAGAAACAAATAATAGTTACTCTAAATGTCATTGGTACATTATCTAAAGCAAATTAAATTTTTAGTTTGATATCTGGTCCTGAACCAACTGGCTTCCTTCAGATTTTACCATGCCCCTTAGTGAAAATGTTGCTGTGATCCACAAACTGAATCTGGAATTAGATCTAGTTAGATCCTTGTCCAGACTCTGGAGGTCTTCCATTGACTTTTATGGACTCTGTAATAGGCAGTTGATCATGTTAGTATTAAGCTGTATTGGAACCAGAATTTTCCTGCTGCAGGTACATTTTGTCTGCAGATTTACCTTTAGGTTAGCTATTTCTAAATAATATCATATTATAAAAATTATATAATAATAAATCATTGTGAAGCCTAGAAACGAAAAGGACCACAGAGGAGCCCACAGTCAGGTTTCTGACACAGTAGTAGCTTCCTTCCTTCCTCTGCCCATCCTTCACTAGCACTGTAGCTGCCAGCTCTTTGTCACCAAGATGGTCACACAGGGAAGGATGTTTGGAGACACAGGAAATTCAGAACTCAGAATAAACTGGGGGTACAGTCCAAATGCATTGATTAACCCTGACTTGTCCTTTGATAACTACTTGTTCTTCAGCACAAAGTGCCTGGAGGTTGTTAGCACTATCTATTGAGAATGGTCCCTGGTCCATATTAACTTCTAGACTGGAAGCTAGGGCATGTTCAGGTTGGCACTCAAGTAACATGCATCTGACTTGGACTGAAATGTTAGTTTTGTTTTCCTGGCAAATCCTGCAAGAGAAAGCAAGTGTTGATTTGTCCCAAAGTAGAAGGCTTCAACCTGGCACAGAGAGATACTGCTTTATTCTGCTAGCTTGAGCCAGAATGCGTACAGCTTGGCTTTGTTGTAACCTGTTGACAAATCAATAGCAAAGAATAGCATAAGTCTTAAGAGGAGGTCTTCTGGCCTTAAGGAGACCTTGGAGAAACAGTAAGCAGCCTTGCCTCTGATCTGCTGAGTGACCATGGGCAAGTTGCTTTGCTGCTATGTGTATCAGTTTCTTGTCTTTCAACTAAGTGTTGTAATGATGTCTACAGCACCCTGCTTATAAAGTGCTTTAAGATTTATTTGTAAAAGTGCTACAGAAAAGGAATGTGTTATTCATCATCCCTGTTTCATTGTTAAATTAGACTATATTAAATTTATGGATATATTATTTTATTATATCCCCAGTGCTACAGAGGTCTATCAAATCAGGGAATAAAATACTAATGTATTTTCAATACAACTCATGAACCTTTGGTCCATGCACAGGAAGAAAGGAGGAAAAAGCGGAATTCCTAAAACTGAGTTGACATGGATACATAGCAAGATCTCACTTCATGGGCTGTCACCCTGTGTCGAAAGCTGTAAAGAGATGAGGGACCAAGTGCAGGGCTTGTGCTCCACAGGTTCCTGGCAGCAGTTGGTTTACAGGCTTTGATGGCCCACAGACAACTGTGTAGAGGAATTAATATGATGAAGAAATTATTTCACTCCCTGGCAGTCTTACTTAGACTATGTCACTCTGCTGTGAACTGGAAATGGAGAGTCTAGTATACAGTGTTATCTTTCAAATCATGGGTTGTCAAAGACACTGGGAGCGTTTTTTTCATGGCACAGTTTCTATCTATCATGAATACTTGCAAGATCTGTAACTTTCACATGCTTTGACTTTTCTATCCTTGCTGTGTTAGCTACCCCTGCCCTCGCATAAAAGGGTGGGGGAGAAGAGGGAGGGTCTAGACCCAGAGAGTTTAAACAACATGTCCAAAGCCACAAAATAGGTGTGGCAGAATGAGATCTGAATGTGTCTCCTGAGGGCGAAGCGAGGGCATTAATCATCAGCTTTCTTAACCTCACCCACCCCTCTTGTTGTTTGTCAAATTATCTTTTTCTTCCTTTCAGTTCCTGTTTTCACTTAAATTTTGAGTTTGCTCGGACCTTCCTTGTTTGTTTCTAGAAAGCTACTTTATTGTTAGGGAAGTTCTTAAGAGACTTCACTGCACATTTTCCCCCACTCCCAAATTCTGCAGGGCCATTTTGTCTCTCAGGTCTTTTGGGAGATGGGGTGCACTGGCTGGAAGAGGGCCGAGGGCTGAGGTGGGAGTGCTCCTGGGCACGCATGCAACACTGCTTCAGGGAACACTCTGCTTCTCGGGCAATTCTTTTGATGTTTGACAATATATTTTATTCAGGGAGTCACATTTCACCTCTAATATATTTAAGTTTTGTCTGTGGTTCAAGAATCACCATTAGAGTTGTTGCTTTTTCTGTGTTTTGGTCTTGGAGACCTAACAAAGCTGCAGCCAATAAAAACTCATTTTTTCTGTCGTATGCCCAAAAAATATCATCATGTAACTAACAAATATCATATTTTGGTTACAATATCAGATGGGCAGAGCTTGTTACCTCCCAGCAGATTAACCTTTGAATCTTTACCGATTCATTAACTGTGCACATCAGTCACCAGATTTCAGTAAAATTTATTGCAATTAAGCATTGCAGTGCTGTGGAGGCTGAATAGGATTCTCCGTTATCAGTACCATTAATGGCTTTCTGAACTCTTGCCAGTTCATTCACCCCACCCAGCTTTCAATAATAAAATAATTTTGACAGAGGGCCCATGTTTCAACATTTTTAATAAAAACAAAATAAAAAAACCATCAGTAACAGAGCAGTAAAGTTTTCCCTCTCTTTCCTCTTTGCCAAAACTAACAGAAAGGAAAATGTCAGCCTGGCTTGGCTCCAGAAAAGAAGGAAATTGAATGGTCTTAGTTCTTATTCTTTGACTAGTAGCATTGTGTACATAGAAGACTTGACTCTTGGGCTCATTTTGACGGATCTGAAACACAGATAAGAATGTAGAAGACTAGATTCTGTAATTTATAGCCAATGATTCTGTTTAAGATCTTTCAGTACCACATAACAAATCAATATGATTTAGAAAATAACATGGTTTCTGCCATTGACATAAGCCATATGTGAACTGCTAAGCTACTATGTAAGCCACAGCTATAAATTTTAGTCAGTAGGAGGAGATTCTTTATGCTTTTCTGCTCAAAACTATTTAATCCATTATCAACATTCTGAATGTGTCCTTGCTAAACTGCAGTCTGATAATGTGCTGGAATGTCTCTCTTACACTAAGGGAAGATAGAAAGCTGTCTTCCACTCAGTTTTCTATGTAACTCACTCACTTGAACATTTTAATATAGGAAAAAATTGTATCTTACAATCCTGTTAATATGCTGCAGTCATGTACTGATAACAGATTAAAACCTCACTGATTATATTGCATATGATCTGTCCAAATAATAATAACAGTCAGCAAAGCAAACCCCAGTGAGTAGAAGAACTAAGTAGCTGTGGCAAGACTGACACAGCAAATAAGTGGCCAATCTTCCTTACAAATTTTGAGGTTTCAAATTCAGTCTGAACCTCTTTATGAACTTCATGCTTGCTTGTGCTTCCCTTGCGCATCTGAGATTTCTGACAGTTTGATGACATAAAATGAAAGAAAAACCATTCATATAACAAAAGTCTATACTGCCTATCTCCAGGGTAGGTTTCTTTGGGCCAGAATAGTCCCATCTGACGTGAGGCCAAATCTTCAAGTATGTCATTACACACTGAAGCAAAAGCCTGTACTTCTACGCATGATCATTTGCTCATGCAGGTTTTCAACTGATGTATGCAAACATTACAGGGAAGTGAGGTTTTTCTCTCACTGAGACCAAAGGATGAGAGAGCTATGTAAGCCTTCCCAGCAGAAGGAGAAAATGTGGGATGGGCTCCTCCGACCCAGTGTTAGACACATTCCTGGATTGCTCTACTTAGCCTCTGTGGTTATTGGTGAGAAACAGGTACCTTCAGAGAGTGATTCAGGTCTTAGTTTGCTCAATTACTACCTGGAAGCACCTCTCAGGGCAAAGAATTTCCCTGCTGAATTTTCCTCAGGTAGCTGTCTTCTGTGACGTGGGGTAAATCTGTGTCTACAAATCTCCGCATTGTTCCCCTAAACTGCAAGCATTTGAAACAGCATAACAAGTCAGTGTTTGGAGCCCAATACTTAGTGGATCCACATCATTAAATAGTGCTTGAGTCAGGAGCAGTGGAATAATCTGTTTATTTGTCCCAGAGGCACTGAGTTCCTGGACCTGTGATTGCACTTTACCTTCTGCATCTTTGTCCACCTCCTCATTGCACTGTGTTTTCATGTCAAAGAAAAATGAGGCACAACCTATTCCCCTTTCTGCCATGCCTTAGTTTCTAAAGAAAAAATTTCCACTCACATGAGATGAAGGGAGCTATGACACACTCTGCCCTGGTCTCCTGCCTGGATGAACAGTGCTCTCCAGGTCTGCAATTTAAAGGCAACCCATGCACTTTAAACTCAAAGTGTTATCAGGGCCGTGTGTTGCTTCTGATGCAGAATTCCCATAGCACCCTGTCTTGAAATAGGAGAGCCCTAGGGATGTAAGTACAAGCTAAGCCATGATTTCTTGCATCCTATCTCAGCAGTCACTCAGCCTGGTTTCTACATCCCTGATGTAGAAATCCAGCTGCATGCAGCTTTGAAAATGTGATCTGCAAATCTCTTTGTGATGTGAATAAAATAAATAACTAGCACAAATTCAGAGTGTTTCTGGTGTGTACATTTATTTTGTTTATTAAAAAATCCTGTGCTCTTGTAACAAAGCACAGTATTTGGAAGCAGATCTGGTGTAAGGAAATGAGAACATATTTCCAAAGGTGAAGGGATGCTAGGAGAGGACCTGTTATAACTCTTAAACAAGCAATACCAGAGGTTGAACATTTCTTTCTCATCACTGGTCCATTAAATAGTTTTAGGAAATGTACTGACTGGGAAAGTATTTGGTCTGGCCCTGTAAAAGTGTTACTGACCCTGGCCGTTAGCAGAATACTGGCTCTTATAGTGTGGATGTCACTTTGGCTATTAAAATATTGGTATGAGCTATTGAGTGTTAATACTGTGCAACTTCAATAGCTTGTGAAGATTAAAGGAAAATTAACGTTTGTGTCACTCCCATGGACCAGGCTTTCATGAGAAGCCATTCCAGTCACATAGCATAATCAGCTCCTGGTTTTGTACACCCAAAAGAAAAGGAGGAGAGAGATTTCAATAGATTAAGAAAATATCAATCTCTCAAAGCAATTAATTTCAGAACATCTAATGTCCTGTGAAAATGACTTACACATTTAGGAAGAGATATCAGTAAGCTTAAAGTTTCAAACAGACCTGTAGCGAGAGTTTAAAAAATGGCTAACCTGCCTAAGAACTTCGGAAAAGCTCACTAGGTGCTTGCTTATATAGGTCTAATTTCATTAATTTCATCAGAATTCAGGCACTGACCAGTTGAAGGCCTGAGCCACAGTAGATTAGTGGAATTACACCCAGACTAATAAGAAAAAGAAAAAGAAAAAAAAAAAAAAAAAAAAAAAAAGAGAGAAATAATTCTGTGCATTACAAGGCTTTATATATTAATTTTCACAATACAGCACAGAGCTAAAGAAAAGAAAAAAAAATTCTTGTGCTGATATTTTGTTTTTCTAGTTTACCTTGATGTGTCTTTGCAGCTCCTGCTCAGAACGAACACAGGAACTGCTCATGAAGACAGCGGTACTAAAAATAGTATCTTAGTCTTGGCTGGGAAATCAAGGGACAAAGAAAAAGACTCTTTCTTTCAAAAAATGGTAAAAATTCCCATTTAAATTAGTAAAGGATATACATCTTCTATAATGGTCCAGTAGATTTTCTCAAATAAAGTTTATCCACTGGACCTTTAGTTGCAAATGCAGAACACCCCCCCCCATAATGAGAGCTAGACATTCAAGCATAGACCAGTTCATATCTCAAAGATCCAGCTCCTCTAAACTGCTTGAATCTTTGTCCTCTACATGGTATTTACTACAAGTTTTGGTTCAGAGCAAAGCAGATAAATGGTTCCTCTTACTGAGCATTCCATGGTCTTTGTGTGATGTAACATCTGTCAGAAAGTCATAGATTGATGTTTCAGTTTTATGCACTACTGTGGGCTTTGGCCTCAGAACTAAAACCAAAATAAATGTGAGCATTTTTGGACCTTCTGCTAAAACTATGCTGTGCATTCCTTTAATCTTTCTTTCTAGAGACACTGTACAATAGTTTCCTTGTTTTAGACCTTCAGCATTGCTGACATTAATGCAATTATTTTTGACAAGTTGAAAATCTTCCTGTAATTGAGTTTCTATTTGACTTTAATGTTTGCCCCATTTGGAAGGCCCTGCTAACAGATTTCAAGCTGTGATAATAATATTTCCTTCCTCTATTATCAAACGTTCTAATCTGTTTTCTTTCCAGATCACCACTGCTCAAAACGGCCATAAGATATTTTTCAAAAGGTGGAAAAGGTCCTCTTTGCAAAGGCGTAGGGTTTGGGGACTTCATAAATTTTTTTTTTAACCATATATCCAAATGACTCAGTGAGTCTCAAACAAAACAAGTCAATGAGAGCGGAAGCAAAAAGTTAGAATTTTACACAATGATATTTACTTACCATCTTTCATAAAGCAGGAACATTTTTAAAAGTAGTCTCTATAATTACTATGTCATGTATTAACTGATATAGGTACAATGAAATATAAGTTTGCTGAAAGTATTTTTCTCAGCTCAGTTGTTATAAAAGCCATATAACAGTTAAATTTAAAAATCTTTCCCCCCCTAAGTTATTTTCCTTAAACTGTTTCCCTTTACTTGTATGATCTTTCTTATTTCTACACTCAAGAACACATTAAAGAAAGAAAAATTAAAGACTTCAGTCTTTACCAGTACAAATTTCCTGAACTGTCACTCACAGAAGTTATTGCCACAAACTTTCTCTTTTAAGGCACACTGACAATGAAGTTATCGTTTTGGTTTCAACATCATTTTCCTTTTTTCCTGGCAGGGTTGCTTCAAGTCATTTATTCTGAGTTTTCCATGCCAAAGCATAGCCATGTTACTCTAACAAACAGACTCTGGAGCCTTTGTGGCTATCTGATAGTTTGAGTTTAAAAGAAAAATGTTAGCCTTCAACTCTGGCTGTAACCCTCTGCTTTTGGAAAGTGCAACTAGGGAAACAGTATATAGATATTAGAGGCAAATTTGGTTTTCCCTCAACTCACTATTCCAAATGATATTTAAGGAATAAAAGATAAAGCAATTTTTTAGTAGAAATCCCTGGCAAATCAGCCAAACAAAGGGCTGTTCAATATACAAGTAGGATTGTTTTTAAGCACTACCTACTCCAAAACCTTGTTCTTGGGCTACGTCAGCTGGTGGTCACCTAGACCAGCAGATTTGACAAGGACGTATACTACCATTCAAGTTTCACCCAAGATGTGCATACCAGCACTCATTTAAAGTATTAGTCAGATTTATTATGCATTTTTCAGGGTGTATGGAAGTTGGAATCAGATGAGAGAGGCAGTAAGCTATGATCTCAGCTATTCTTTTATTGATGCAATTATTGGCAATTGCTCTGACATCCCTTCTCTGCAAAACTCAAAAATGAATCCCCTCATCACCAATGTAGACAGAGACATAACTGTAAGGACATAATTATTATGGTCGTACTCTATGGAAGAGCAGCTACCCCATGCTTAGCCCCTGTATGTTTCCTTTGCCTTGTATACAAAACATTTAATCAGAAGGGGAAAGATCCTCTTGGAAAATAGCTGGACCAGATTTCTGCCATGGGTATATAGGAGTAGCAATGAAGAACATTAAAACATAAGGCCACAATAATAATTGGGAACTGCTCTGATGGTGCTTCTGGGGACTGTGCATAATCACTTCTCTTTCTCATCTCTCTGTTTCCCTTGGTTCCTCAACATGCTGCACTGGGCTGAAGCCATACACCGAAGAGGACTGTTGCCTTTGCAGGAGTTATAGTCAATATTTCAGAACAGCCATCAACTGTCCCCATGTTGAGGAGAAATTTAGCCATGAGACTTTTGATGAAAGATGAAATTATGGTACATCACAAACCTCTTAAGCAAATGATGAAATAGTAATGCACTGTGTTTCCTTGCCATCTGGGTTTCATTAATAGATTATGTTATAGAATGTGTTTCCATTAACAAATAAGAAATGCTTATTTGTTACCCAAATTCAGTCTGGCATTATTCATGGATTCATGATCCTGCTTATCACCAGATACTCCATTTCATGCTGGTATTCATGAAAATGCCCACCAACCACCCCAGATTTCCGTGTGCGTGCCAGAAATGCACTGTTATTCATTGTTTGTCCTTTTTCTCTCATTAAAGAGGGCAATTCTTCTGATGGGGGAGCAGGAAGCATGACCCATTCCATGCTGCGAGTGGAGAGCTTGAGACTTTTCAGGTCTGAAACCCGAGCAGGGAATTGAGAAGGTGCAAACTCGCTCACAGCAAAATGAACCCTGTGTGACACAAGAATGTTGAATTTCACACAGGGCTGGTACTGGTATATTAAGTGTGTGATGAATGCAGGAGAAAAAACACACCTTGCAGTGTTGGTGTAAAAGATTTTGTAGTTGGTATTTTGTCCCATAGATCTACAGCTTATACCTTTGCTCTAATCAGTGTCTTGGTGTCACACTTATTACAAAAAAAAATCGTACGTTGAAGCTTTCTTTACCATTGAACACCAGAAATCTCAACTTATTTTTGAGCATTAATATATGTTTCTAAATATCATTTGCATTTGCCAGGAGGTTCTTCCATGTAACCAGAAATGTGCAGAAAAAGCTTTTCACAGAAGAAAAACAACTGGCAGAACTGATAGCCCCAAAGACAGCTATGCTCCCCCTTACCTGCCTTTCCTATTAATGGAATGATGTTGTCTATAATAGAACCAGATAAAATGGAATGTTTCTTGAGTAAATAAGCTTATATATAAGGATTATCTAGGTAGAAAGTTTTCAAACACCTAGCAACTTCTGGGCTGTGCTGTTAATGTATGAAGCAAGCTGCTGCAATGTACTATACTGCTCTTTGCAGTATGGCATTGTGAAGCAATTAACACTTTTTTTACATTACTGCTTTTTCTTTTGCTATTTACACATTTAACAATGCAGATTTCAGTTAATGAACTATAATGGGTATTCTGTACATGATTTTTTTAACCTGCTGTTACTATATAAATTGCCCCTCGATGTCATTAGCTTTCATTGGCACCTTCTAAAATACCCAGGCTTGAAAATTTTGTAATTTAGGATTCCCTGGAGAAGAGTCCGTCTCTGAAGAACATTTATTTTAACATTAGGAAAGATGAAAGCTACAAAGTTATTACAAGGCCTTAGCAATAGGAAATGTAACTTGTTGATTTTAAAAGACAGAACAGAAAGCTGAAATACCAAAATCTGTTGGGGAAGTCTGTTTAATGAACCATCAAGCAAAACAGAGAGAAACTCATCGAGCAGACTGGTGAGCATATTTGGCCACCAGAAATGTCATGATATGGAAATGAGCTTGTCTGAACAAATCTGTATGCTCTATTAGCTGGATGCATGAGTATAACATGAATCTAAACAGTGCCAGTATTGCTAAATAATGCAGATATTTCTGCACATTCTTCTGCATTACATGTTAGGCAATATTACACTGCATATAGGTTATAGAGATCTTAGAGAGTTTATAATCTGTACTACTCTCCATTCCCTTATTCTCCTGTGAGAGCATGCAAGACAATCTTGTCCATAGTTGCCTCATGTTTTTTTTTTTTTATTCCAGTGCCCTCATACTAGCTAACTGGTTTGTGATTTGAAATTTTGATTGCACATGAGTTAACACTGAATGATCAGTAGGGTTACAACTGTTACATCATACACAAAACAAGATAATAAATAACACAGAAAGTTTCATAAATGGAGTTTTTCTGTAGATGAAAGTGGTTTGCCATTTTTGCCAGAGTAGCACATTTTATTCTGGGTTTCTTTGTTTTTTTTTTTTTTTCTTTCCTTTTCAAATGACAACATAGGTTTAACATTTATGGGAAAGGGTGGAACTGCTCCTATTACTGAGTTTTACCACTGTATTGTGATTCATACCTGCATGTGCTGCTTTTCCTTTATAAATAGATATTTCAGTCTCTGTCTTAATCGTGTTTCATCCTCTGTGAACTGAACTTGCTGAATATGCAGATTTATAAATATGCTTGTGATAGCCTTAAATAAGCTATTATATTAGCTGTGCCATACTTTTTTACACATTTACTTACAAAACCTCTTCAGATTCATATCAAGGACTTTGGATCTGATTCAGGTCATTTTGTCCCCACTAGTAAGATGTCTTCTCTAACGTAACTGCCTAGGCTCCATCTATAGCCAGCGGAGAAGGACAACCACATGTAAGAGGTGATCTATCTCACGTAGATATCTTAGGTTATAGTTAGGTTTCAGACTTGGCATATATTGTTACATGCATAGACAGCTTTTAAGGGTCTTATGCCACTGTAGAGGTTAGAAGGTTAGAAAAGTACAAAATCAGTGGAGTCTGGATTCCACTCTTCATGATAGCCATGTGACTGCTAACTAGAATGGTTCCTTGAATTTTTAAATATTCTTCACTACCCTTCTCTGATTCTATCTGTGTGGTTGTCAGCATTCTGATTTTCTACATGACATCTAAGGTAGATAAGCAAAACTTATCTCAGAAAAGATGATGCCTTAGAAGAAATTATTCCATTTACTTCTTCCATGAAGGTCCCAAAGGGAAGCAGTGACTGACTCATGAATGTAATTTGTCGACTGGTCTCCTCTCTCACCTTGACTGTCTTGCTGGCGACCAGCTGTTCTTGCTACAAATACCAGCCTGGATGTGAGCAATTCCAAGTGTGAGTTTCTTAAAGTATTAATGATAAAGGCACTATAATAAACATCTATACTCTGAGAGTAGGCTCTAAAGACCTTCCTGCCCTTCAGTATTTACTTCTTTGTCTTAGTGTCCAGAAAATCAATGTAGCTATTTTGATTTATATGCACTGTCTCTGACCAAAAATGTTTTAAGTGTGGATGGGAATGACCTTGATCATTCCAATTAAATATATATAGATTTTTTAGACAGAAATTTAAGAAGGATTTCAAATGTTAATTTATATGAATATGATAACTTTTAACTTCAAAAATCAAAAAGGGAGGGGAGCTCTCAGTGTCAAGTTTCCCTCTTTGTTTGAAAGACCAAGTATGACTCGGAATACTTTATCTGTTCTTTGTGTATATGAGGAGACCAAGAACACAACTCATCTAGGGAAGTGATGGGAATATCTCATGTTAGACAGTGGAATGCCAACACATAGACACACACTACAAAATTGTATCATTAAATATTAATTTACATTAAATGTATTTTAAATATGCAGTGTTTATGCTGTCTCTAGTCATGTCATCACGTTACCATCATGACTATGAGTCCAAGTAGTGCTAAGGGGTTATTTTTAGTGAGCAGCTGACAATGACTCATGACCTCGGAGGGAATTCTAACAGTGGAGCACAAAGGAGGACATTGCTAATCTTCATGTGTTCCCACAGATAAACTCAACATCTTGCACAGTGATAGACTGTATACAAGGATGCCTCATACCCAGGTGTTGAGGTGGTTTTCCTGCAGAACAAAGACTGGTTAAAACACTACGCAGATCCTTAAAAATCAAAGGCCTCTGGCTTTACAAGTCCACTTTACAGCCTGATTTTGAAGTTTTTGTTTTCAATGCCAGACAGGTTCAAACAGAATGTCTGTTTTCATTTCAGCTGGGCTAATCCATACATAACATCCTTTCCCACTATTTACTAGACTGCAGCTATCAAATGAAGATATGATGTCTGTGTTTGGGTTAGTTGGTTTAAATTCTAACGACCATGATGTAATCATTATAATCAAGGAAAGCTTGTCTGTCTTTGGATTTGTGTCTCTTTGCCATAGGCCCGATGTTTCTAGTCTTGTCATTAAATTAACCACAATGCTGCCTAATTTTCAATTTGCAGCAATCTTGCTATACAGAGTTGTGTGGCCCTAATTTAAAGCTTAATTCACAGGGTTCTTTGTTCTTTTTGAACAGTTTACTAATATTTAGATAAGCAACCTAAATTGGCAGTAGATGCTTTGATAGATTGAACTTTCCCTGGGTTTTTTTGGTGGTTGTCACGAGGGTTTTTTCCAAAAGCACTCATTAACTCTCTTCGCATCCAATACAGGCAAGAGTTTGGGGAAGAGTTACTCAGGAGGGGCTTAATTTAAATCACTGCTGAAACTGTCTAAGAAAAAGTAAATGTCATGAAGCTCCTTCAGTGCCCCAGTTCCTCTGTGTATTTACCTGTGTTCAGGGAAAATTTTAGATTGTATATGTCATGCTTTTATTAGGACAAAAGATGGGAACTCTGGATAAATTGCAATTCAGAAGCAATGGAGGGAAGAAAAAGAATCAGGATTCAGACTACTGTTTTGTTTAGCTTCAGTTGCCTTCATCTCCTCTGTCTGAAAATTTGGTTCATTGCCTTTGAAAGTAAAATGTCTCCATTTTTTACATAATTTCTCTGTAACTGGTAAAATTGGGGAAAAAAAAAAAAGAGAAAGCTCACTTTACACAACTTGTACATCATTCCTGCAAATTTCACTAGGTTTTGGTGCAAAAAACTGAACTGATCAGAGAATAGTGACATAAATGTTCAATATCTGAAGATTTAATCTAAGAAAACATTAACTAAATGCATGTAGTTTAACAGAATTGCATTTACAAGAAGAGCTTAAAAATAACTGAAGATGAAAAGAATGAGGAAGGAAGATGTCCCATTTGCAATTTACATAGACACAATAAGCACTATTTAGGTAGGACTAAGATATGCATTTATGCTAAGTATCAGGAACGAGTTTCTACCAATGGCATGTTTTCAAAGAATAATCAGCTCAAGGAATCACCTATTTGGGAATTTAAAACTACATAGGAAATAAATTCCACAGAACAATTCTTCATTGACATAAGATGGGCTAATGCATTATGTCATTCTGCTTAAAAACCTGGGATGCATTTTATTCTCTTACATTAGGGCATAGACTTCTGTGTTAGGTATGTCTAGCCTGGTACCGTTTCTGACCCATTGCAGATGCTCATGAAACTATATAAAAAGAGGGTGTGTTTAAACAATTTGATTAAGAGTTAACAAAATGAGATAAATATAAATAGTGAAAAAGTTATGTGTGATTTATTTTTATAACCACTTGTTTAGGAAATGCTGACTGAAGAGTTAACACAATCATTAAATGCTCTTCATTTTCATGCAGCATGGATTTCTATTTAGGAAGGCAGGCAATTTTTTTTACTCAAATCAGACAAGCTGTTGTTCAGTCTGTAGAGGGATTATTTACTCATGACCAACCCCAATAAAGGGCTTACTGTAGGTTTGACTGTCATGTTGTATGAGTGTCCCACAACTGCTTGCGTGCATGTAAGTGTCTTGGTATCAAAAGATTGCTCAACCTCTGGTACTCACTTGGTATTTATCATTTTACTAAAGTCTATCTCATTTCTGAATACAAACTTTCCTCTAGGTCTTGCCTAGCAAGCCATAGCCAAAATTAATTTTGTGAACAGCTACACTGAAATTTTAGTTCCATGCAATTGTATGCAGTGAATGTAATATCACTTATGTCAGAAATTGCTCATTTGTGATTCCGTTACATTGTGGACCACTGTTCAAAAAAGGGTCATCATTAGTGTAAGGCTGAGCCAAGATATGTTGAATTGTAGCGTGAAGAGCTCTGTTTCTTGCACCTGCTATGGTGAAGCAGCTTTCTTTTCTGATTTTGAGACTACTTAAACTTCAAGGGCCATACTGCAGAGCCAAATAAAATCTTTGCACAGACAGGCAGGCACTTATCCAGCTCTGCATGCATAGTGATGGAAAAAGGCAAAAGAAACTAAACTAAACTGAAAGGAATAATAAAACAGAAGGCACTTGCCCAGAGTCAGGTTCTGCCCATTAACACAGTGAAGCTATGACTCACTGAGCACTTCTTAACTGCAACTCCCAGTGAACAGAGGCTTTGTAATGTCCCCAAGGGCCACACCAAACTTGTCACTGACTTCTCTATTTCCAGGTCCAGAGCAAAATATGAAGCTACCAACCAGCCAGCCAACAAAGAAAGCCTGCCCTACAAATTTTCCCATGCCCAGATCACACTGAAAATGCCAGCCCAGCCAGCAGTAAATCCCTCTTTCCAGGTCCTCCCATCTGGAAACCAGTGAACATAGATGCTTTGCAGTCCAGCCAAATTTGAAGTGGCTGCACTAGCTGAAAAATAACTTTCCAAGCTGTCCAAACCCCTCTGAAATCATCAGGCTAACTTCTCTGACTATCTTAATCCTAATTTTCTAGAGTTTCCAGAGACCCGGGGGATGATCACAGATATTTATGATCTCCCATGTGTAACACAGGAGCAGAGCTGGCTACACAGGAGCTAACTCCCCTCAGTTTGACTGTTGCTTCTCGTATACTGGGTTATGTTAAATTCTGTCCCCCTGGCACATTTCCAAAAACTATTCCCCCGTGGCATGTGCCAATGTTTTATGTTTTACCTCACATCATGCCCTTGTTGCCAGACCAGCTTAGAACTGATCACACCTCATTTTAGCCACCTAAAAGTTAGCTGTCAAATCAGATGATCTCTCAGCTCCCCACCATAATCTATGAGAATAAGTAGACACGTACGAATGGGGATTTATCCCATTTGTCTTCAAACACCTTTCTTAAAATGGGAAAATTTGTTCCCAGGAGGTGCTTATTACTCTCTATCAGCTTTCAGAGAAGCTTAAATGACTAATTTAGACTAGCTGCCAAAATGTTAAGGGACAAAATTAGATGATAAAAATCCAGCTCTGATCAAGAGTTGAGCAAACAACACAGCAGCTGAAGCTTTGTGTGCTTTGTCATGTAACCAGACAAACAGACTAACCATCTGACAACTTCTGGCCCCAAAAGCTGCCAACTGGTTGTTGTTGCAGTTTTAGAGAGGGAGAAACAATGCACAATGGCTAAGTGACTGGGACGAGTAATAGGCAGCAAGAGTAATGGAAGGAAATGGGAATTTGCATTGCTCACCATGAGGATGGTAGCAGTTGCAAGAGTTACTATTTGGATAAGTTTAGAGGTTCAGGAAATATTGGGAGCATTATCAGACTACTTCTCTGCTATGTAAATCTTCAAATGTGAGTGAAGTGTAGCCTCTGACATTTTTCAGGTAAAGATATCTTTAAGAAATAATTTCATGTTTTACAAAATACATACATATATATATACATATCTATTTCAAAGTATAAAAATACATAAAAATCTGGAACATATCCCTCTCTTTTTAAATGTATTTTACTGATTACCTACCCATCCACCTGCCCTAAGAGACTATGATAGCTTGGTTGTACCTCCTCTGAGGACACAGGCATGTCCCTTTTAGAACAGAACAGCATTCCGTGCAATCCCAAACTCAAGTAACCAGCCCCAGTCACCTCCCAGGTAGGCAGGAGGAATCTCACTCTAGGCAGGTATGGAACCACCGGCCCATAAAGAGTGATGAGGTGTTTTTCATTTCTTACCTTAGCACCTGTTAATTAGAGCTAAACTTATCTCTGTTGCAGTCTCAGTGGTTTCCTTCTGCCAGTCCTCATGAGACATGACCTTTTGCTGCTGCTGCAGCTTCTAGATATTCATGAATGTTTTTATTCTTCTAGCTCCATAAGTCCGAGTGCTAACCTGAGTAGCCTTCCAAGAAAATGAAATAATTTAACAGGAATGATGTAATGCTGTGTAAGTGTGTTCAGGCTCTTACATGCCAGTGTCCTACAAAAGTCTTTCCTCCTAAAGGATAAATTATAGATGATGAAGTCTGCTGCAAACCACCCACACACACACAGCCTTTCTCTCTTCCCCTACACCTACTTGTCAACAAAATGGATCAGAATATAGCCCAAGTTTTCATTGATTCAGTCAACAACAGTGCCTGCATTATTACTATGCATTTGAAAAGTAGAGGACATTGCAAGCAGAAAAACATAGAACTTTTAAGGCCAAATATTTGTACATTGCTTTAGGGTTCTTTTTACCTATAAAATGACATGTTAAATGTGGTTTACTTAACATGTTTTACTCAAACTTCATTCACCTATAAACATCTGTGTTATATGGCACAGTATAACTGTAAGCAAAATCAAGATGAGGAAGTGGAACATATTCATGTAAGTCTTTTTTTTTTTTTTTTTTTCTTTAGAAGAAGCAAGGAAATACTTACAATTTTTCTCAGTATTAGAGCCAACAGTTTAAAAACCCCAAAACATACAGATGTTGAAACAAAAACTGTGATGTTTATGAAGAATAGTAACTATTGAATGAAGGTAAAAATAGAAGAGAGCAATGTTTAAAACTTTTGCTGGTTCTTATTTTAGAAGATGACTACACAAAGCAAACCTAAAGAGTGGGATAGGATTTCACATTTTATTGGCATTTGGGGAAACTTTATACTCTGTCTCTGGAAAATTAGAAAGGGAAGTGGTCACAAGGAATCCACATAATAATGTATGGGAAAGCCAGCTAGAATTTACAAGGGAGTGGACGGTGCTGGTAAATCAAAACGTTGCCAAATCACATGGCTCACAATTAATAATAGTGGGGTGTTCCACCAGCAAGCAGTTTCTCCATTTTCTTTTCCTTTATTACCATTTTATTCCCACTAAGCTACTAAATTATTTTTCTTAGCTATTGGTGCAAAATACATGTTATTAGTAAAAATATATCAGGTATATAATGAGAAGCAAATAAGCCTATTGCTGTTTCATAAAAAGCCATGAAAGTTCCAAACTGTAGGGTGTTTTGTTTTTTTCTTGCTGAGAAATAAGATTTTATGGACAAATGTTATGAGAACCAAATATTCACAAGAAACAGAGTTTCAGTGCTCAGTTTGGAGGCTCATTTTTAGCTATGTAGTACAATCTTGCAGTCTGTGCTCTTGACGTGGTGCCAGTTCTCCATCTATAGTCCCAGAAAAGGATGTTTAGGGACAACTACTGACAGCA
This sequence comes from Tyto alba, assembly GCF_018691265.1. Classification (NCBI taxonomy): domain Eukaryota; kingdom Metazoa; phylum Chordata; class Aves; order Strigiformes; family Tytonidae; genus Tyto; species Tyto alba. Next base: position 8,154,585 of record NW_024881313.1, read on the forward strand.
TCTAACTAAAATTTGGAAATATTTTTGGTTCCATTCCACAACACCAAATATCACAAATATCACCCTTGTATCCCACCACATGATTCTCAAGGAACTAACTAAGCACTATCATTAAACAAAACACATTGCCTTATAAAGTGAAAAGGAATGCCAGCTGCCTATGTGATCTCAGTTCCCCAAACAGTTTTGCCCTAAAACCAAACTATTTTGATGTATTAATTCTGTCTCACATTTATTTATAGTATCAATATACAAATTATTTTTAAAGCAGAGAACCAGCTAAAAAGCACTTTGCAAAGACTGCTCTGGAGTACAAGAAGAGGAAACACAAGAAATTGGGTATCCCAGGAATCATCCTTAGAAACAAGCATCCTCCCCACAACTGCAATTTGTCTGTCAAGGGATTTGGTTTTACATGGTTCAAAGTGCCTTCTTATTGACCACAGTTAGTGCACATTTATGGCTCCTTTGCCTTTATTTTAAGTAAAAAGTGAGCTCTAATGAAGCTGTTAGATTCTGGTTTCAGAGTTCCTGATATAAAGGACCTACAAACACTCCTGCCAATATTAGTAATAAAAACTTCAAAGCGAGCATCAGTAGCAATAGCATTTGTCTGCACTGGACTCTGTGTTCCCAGCTCAACTCTACAGTGGTTTGATTGCTTACAGAAAGGAAATGATAATTTGTCAGAACTCATCCTGGTTTTACAAAAAATAAAAAAGGTCCTTAAAGTTTAAGAAGTGCAATGGGGTAAATTAATTCTGAATATATTTCTAGTCAAAACTGAGATAAATCATTCTTAGAATTTGAGGAGTGAAATATTTCCCCAAAGCTCTCAGATCTGTCCATAAAGACAAAACTCCCATTGAATTCAATGGAGGGGAGGTTGACACTAGACATTTCTGTAAAGATTTATACATACTTTATTTTCTCTAAAACTTGTTATACATTGTATGAAAAGACAGCATGACATATGGCATAAGTAATTTCAGTGTACATTTTCAGTGAGATGTGAGCAGTGGTTTTTATACATAATTCAAAACACCAAGATTTAATAAAAGTCCTCTCTCCAAAGTACTTGTAGCTTTAGAACCAACCTTGCTGTCTTCCATTTCACTTAATGCAATTCTTCCCTATTATGCATGCTTTTAGCAAGCTCAACTGTAGCAAACTTAGGTAAGAGAGGAAGTAAGGTAAACACTGTAATGCTGATAAGACTAATGATTATGTGGACAAAGTTTTGGATTAAAGATAGTCAAAGGCAGGGAATATACACAAGAACCTGAGAAGGTTTACTGATGTCCTGATTAATATTTTTGGATAAAGAAGGAACTCAACACTGTTTCATCAAAGACAGCGTGGTCTAAAGAATTAGCTTACATGTTCAGACTAGAACGGAGAAACGGAGAATTCCTCCTATAAATTTATTGATGGCTGTTGTTTATGATTAAAAAAAACACCATGCTAGTATCTTTTAAGTCTACAGCTCCTTTTCTTCCATGGAATGTTAATGTGCTTTTTCCACTCATTCATTGTTTTATTCTTTCTGGAAGGCTGCTTCATTAAACATAGCATATAAGATGTCTTCATTACTTCTTTTTGAGCCTTTTGAAACTTCCTCCAAGACAAGACAGGCTTTTAATCTTATCTCTCCAGGCAGAGGCAATACCAACTTTAATTCACCAAAGCTTAAGAGATAAAACTGGAACACCTTGTACTTGTCCTGTCAAATGCATCTCAGTTGTCTGCAGTGGAAGCAACAATGGGAACATTAATTTAAAACAAGTGCAAGAAAAGGAAGACTAAATTCAGAGCTCTTTAGAAACCAAAGGAAACCAAATATAGCCTTTCATTCCTAGGTTAGCCAGAAGCTGGCTTTTTCTAAGTGAATATATTTTGTGTTTGCATCATCACTTCTTCCGTAATAGGCTTTTGATTGACAGATGTTTGCGGGAATATCCAAGAATATGATTGCTAACACACAGTTTTGTAATAGCAGGCTGCAATCAGAGCCTGAGCTCAACTTGAGTCATTGTTGTTTATGAATGTAAGCCAGAAGCTCTGGAATACTTATTTAAGAAGAGCTGAAGATTTTGCGGCATCTTTCTGGCAACAGTAGGGCATCAGAGGTATATCTTCAAGACCATGTTGGCAAACATGTTGTAACATTTGTGGTAGCTACTTGACAATGGAAAACCTTAGGATGAATTTTCAGCTCATAAATAAAACAAGAAGGGCTCATGCTTACATGATCATGGCTGTTGAACCTGGCCATCTGTATAATGTTCCCACTTACAATGACATTCCTTAAGATGAGTAGTCCATCATTATAGAGCAAGCACATAATTATGGTTACAGACTTGTTTTGACAATATTTCCAACATTACTGCAACCTGCTCCAGAATTTCTTTATATCAGCTGATCTCAGGGATTTCACAAGTGACATGTTTTCTAAACACATTCAGCAGCTACCTTATCACAAAAATAAGGGTGGTCCAGTGTCATTTACCAGAATTACTAGAAATTGATTTAAAACTGATTTTGTTGTACACTAACAGAAATGTTAGTGGCTGACTTCTAGTGGATGGAAGATTTACAGGCTCAGTCATTTTGTGAATATAGACAAATCTATGGAAGACATTAATATATTAATGCTGTCACTCAGAATTATTCAGGGTACTCAATTCACTACTTGCCCTAGAAACAGACCATGCATAATTTAGTTCAATATATATAGAAAGATACCTTTTTGAAGTGCAATGTTTTCTTTCTTGTAGGAATAGAAATAAGACCTTTAAATTGGTTTGAGGGGAAAATTCTCATTCCCCATAAAATGCAGTACATAGTTCAGTTCTGGAATGAAAAAGTGCATTTTAAAACCTTATGAAGACCTTTATAAATTTGTATGACATCATATGAATTCTTTATAAAGACTTACAGTAATTAAGAAACATTTCAGTAGAAAAATAGCCCCAAGGACATTTTTAGAGATGCTCACATGCTTGCCAAGTATTTTTTCTCTAGTGCAAGTGACACGTAGAGAGTATTTCACAATGTGTGATGGTTTAAAGATCTTGTTGGTACTTACTAAGGGTGAGTCAGTCCTGATTTTATTATGCATGAAGCCATTCCAGACTTACACATCCATTCCAAACTCTATCCCTTAGATTAATAATATTTATCTTCCATCTATTAGGTTATGTGTTTGCTATATTATTTTCTCACTGGTAACATTGATAATCTCTTGCTCTTTTCATTTTATGTATGCACGTCTATGTACAAGGAAGCTGTACGTGGGAGATATGCATACTTCACATAAGTATCTATGTGTCTGTAATCCCTTTCTTATATCTGAATATGTGTGTATTTCACATTTTTTTTTTAAAGTTAACTTTTAATATCAAAAACCACCATGCCAGGGCATTAAATATTTAAGACAGTCTAGAAAACCAATGCTTGAAAATAATACACAGGAATACAGGCTAGGTAATTTAAAAGTCAATGTGGTAGCCATTATTAAGTATTGGCTTTTTTATGATAATCAGAAATGTATCATCTGTTTTATTTGTAGTTGTTCCTGTTGTAATCTTACAGCTTCCATTCACAAACTTCTGGATTGTAACACTTTAAGTCATTTCCTTATCATACAGTGGGCCTCCAAACTTATTTCCTGACATAAAATTCTTGGTGTATTCTTATTATTTTTTAATTAAGTAGCCTTAGCAGTCATCAAAGTTTTGGACGACAGTCCAGGGAGTGTGAAATTCCAAAAGTAAGCACCTCCCAGGCGGAACCAGGAAATGTTTGCCAATTGTAATGACATTTTTCATAAATGGGGAGCATTTTTTTTCCAGCAGAAACTAAAGCTGCCATCTCTGTTTAGATCTGATTGTATCTCACAGCTAGTGATGTGTTTATATCAACTTTCCAAGACATCACTTGACCTTCTGTCATTTTCCAAGTTAAATTCCAGTTTTTATTGTTAACAAGCTATATGCCTTTAATTAAAGATGGCCTTTCAGGCAGCCTGTACAAAAGGAAGGGTTATCCATTTGGCTAGCTGAAGATTCTGCTAGCAAAATATACTTACTTTTTGGCCTCTTTCCTGAGGAGACTCACGCTACTATTAAACTGATATAAGCAGTGCTGCTAGGAAAGTTATTGTTGAGGAAACACCACAATTTAAAATATCATATAGTTTTGACCATGATTTTTCTCAAATCAGTCAGTGTTGAATACTGGCCACTGGGAGTTTCTTTAAGTCTTTCAACTAGTTACCTCATCAGAAGCAGTGATCTCGGATATGTCACTGTCCTGGAATGGATCTTCACCTCCACACAAGTAGAAATTTATTTATTAACTTATTACATACTTCCTTGCAAAATCCATTATTAAAAAAAAAAAAATAAGAGAATACATCTATCATGAACTGATGAGTAAGCTTGTGACTGGAAACACATGAGTCCTTCTAATAGACAAAAAATAAGGTATTTTAAGGACATTTAATTTTAGAATAATTTAATTTAAAACTCAAGATATTTTAAGATATTACAGATACTTTTAAAGGAGAAAATAATATTGTCTTCATGCAGTATCTCCTCAGCCAGATGCATCCCTTCCATATTTTTTCTCTAGTCATTTGCTAGATTATTGTTTTACACACAAGAATACAGTCATACAAAGGTTTCAGTGATGATATGGCTTCAGTCATTCCACCTGAGCTTACTGCTTCATTTCCGATCCACCTTACAGTGCAGCCCCACAAGCCAACCAATTAGCAGAAATGTAAATAGGTAGTAAACCAAGAGGGGTGGGATAAGGGCATGAGAAAGGATAAGGGTATGAGAAAGGATAAGCAAGAAACCTCTTAAACTGGTTTACCTGCAAGAGAAAACACTAGCGGACCTAAATCACAAGATTTTAAATTTTCCTTGTCAACCTGCAGGGGAAATGTTGTAATAGAATAACTGTTTGTATTTAGCTTGGTTAGGAAGTAGTAACTGTATGTTTTGCACCTACTTTTAATACCATACATGTTTTAGAGATAAGTCCTCATAAAATATCTGAAGAACATCAGCATTTCAAAAGTATCTTTAAAAGTAAAGAAAATGTTAGATGACATCAGGTAACAGTCCTAAGCAGGGAGATGGAAGGGGGGAAAATTTGTTGAGGCCTGATTTCTCAGGTACTATATTAGTAATTTGCAGAGCTCACCTGCAGGGTAGGACTTCAGCTCAAACTCAGAATAGAAACTTTCAAGAAAACATGAGGGTAAGCTTGCCCTCAGACTGATATTCTGTGCAGGAGAGGGAAAAGGATCAAGACAGGACTCTCACTTAAAGTTTGGATCCCAGACTGTGGCTGACAGCCTAATAATTTTTAAAATGAATGAAATCAAGTGTTTCCTTGGAGCTCATGAACAGGCATGGCTCAAGTTTGGCTTTTCAGGTATGTGTTTCAGAATATAAGAACAATATTTATACTTTGTGGCTTATAAAATATATATATTTTATTCCTTCTTTCTGTTCTCCTGCCCATTATGTCTTACCTTTCATATTATTTTTTATTCACTGTACCACTTGAAGGTCACCCAAGGTGAGAAGAATTGAGTGTGCAAGCTTGGAAGTTTCTTGTATCATTGAAGGAAGGATGAAGAATAGGACATGTCCCACAGAAACTTACAATGAAGACAGTGAGAAAATATATATTACGAATGCCACCTATTAATCAGGAGAAAGTGTGTGAATATTTTAAGGGACAGATGAGAAGGAATATAAATAAGAAAAGGAAATGGTGATGCAGTTGTAAAGTGGCGTAGCTGAGGTTCAGTGAACAAGTCTGGCCAAAGCATATGGCAGAGCAGAAATTTCTGAAGTGTTTCCGTAACACGTGGTATTCTTCTGACTAGGACATTATCAGAAGTATGACATAACATAATGCAGTCTTGTGTAGTCCTGGGGAGGAAGAGGGGCTTGCTCAGCCTTGGTACCATTACACGCTGCCTCACAGTGTTCCATTACAAGAAAGAGTGGAAATTCATTAAAACACATGGTGGTCCAAAATATGCACAGAAGGCAGTCACAGAAGGAGTTACTTTTATTAGGAGTAAAATTTTCTGTGTAATATAATATTTCCCAGCCTCACTACCAAAAGGGCAAGAAGAATCTAAATGGAAAATGTAACTGCATTCAGTGTGCCACATTTGTGTGCACATGCACACACACTCTCTCATTACATACACAGAAAATGGGGGAAAGAGGTTAACACATGGGAAATATACTGTATAAAAAGCTTATTAGCAAGGACTAGTCAACATCTGTGGAAAAGTTGACAAATTCTGTAATAATGGTTCTATTTTATTAAAAGATTGATTTTTTTTTTTTTTTTAATTTGCAAAACACTCCTTGGGATTATTTAACAGCATAAAAGAGCCATTGCATTGGAGAGTATAAATATTTCAAAGCAGGGGCTGTAATAAAAGATAAAGGATATAAAGGGTTACATCCTGGTGCTACTCATTTTAGCATGCACATTCTTGCTGGTTGCTACCACAGGCATTTCGACTACACAGACATTTATTCCTCACACTGAATCGGTCAGTCCTTTTTCCTCTCTAGTTCGTTTTACTTCCATGTTGACAAAGTTGGCTCAGGAATGTCAGGTTATGGAACTACAATCATGACAAGCTCCATACTGTTTCCTGCTGTTCCCTACAACGTTACCTCTGCAGCATTGTTTAAAATGTCCCTAGGCTTCTGATTGCTCATCTCAACCCATTTTTACCACTTGTATCCAAAGTTCAGCAGCTGCATCATTCCACCAGCAATTCTCTGAGTCCTGGAATTATCTTGTTCATTTTTTTAGTTAATAAGGTTTTTATTGCATTCAAATCATTTGGATGGAAAAGTGACAGTGGAATTTCTGATAATCAGTGTTTATAAGGAAGTGGAAGAGACTGTAAATCATGTTTTTCAGTACATGCTTGCTTAGTTTTATCTTTTTGTTTTACAAATGAGTAGTACATATACTGACAATTAAAAATCCTGCATAGTCAGATTGCTTGGCATTCATCTGTTTTCCAATATAACCCATAACCTCAAAGGCAAATAATTACCCTGAGCAGCAAACCACACAGTTTTAATGCAACCCTGGCATTGGTGGAAAGCAAATTTGGCAGTGAACTGATTTACTGTTTCATAAAGTCCCAGAAGATTCCCAGGTATATGTGTGCTTCGTTATTCATAAAACTTCTTCTTTGACAGATTTGAATGGTAATGCAGTTTTCTGTAGGTTCAGGGTTGCTTTTGAGTTCATGTTTGCAAATCTGCAGTCTGGCCTTTGTTAGTAGATTTATGATAAGCTTTTTGTTCAGCATAAATATGATATTCAGTATGCACATTTTTAAATACCAATGACTGTACTATTTTAGCAGATAGGTTTTCTTTAGATTTTATCTCTCATTCACCCATGTACCTCATAATGCTCTACTTTCCACCAAAACTATGTTTAATGTTTCACTGAGATACTTCTATGTGTTGAAATCTTTGTTACACCAGGGAGTTTCAGGCTGGTCATTAGTTAAAGCCCTGCAGAAATATTGCCTGGGTGTAGGGAATATTTCAAGTTCCTTATCTATAGTGCTCTGTTAGTGAAAATGATCCTATCTCCTCACAGGTATATTTCTGTTTTGCTATCTTCCTGAGGAAAGGATAAAAGTCTTTTATATTTGCTGGTGGCAAGGACAGTAGAGAGGCTGAGTGACTGCAAAATACAATAGTTCAATTTGCACCAATACAGAGACATGGTGTTTTTGAATTAGCACAGTGCAGAAGCCTGAAGGCTTTTCTTTCAGGGTCCACTGTGGTAGCTGAAAGGCACCTAAATTTCATGTCTTCTCCCATCAAAGTCAAAAGACCATTTACTTGTAAAGCTCATTGTTATAAGAACTCTGTCCCATCTGAGTTATGCTAAGACAGTGAAATAGAGTGTCTTCTGTCAAGAAAAGGGTATTTGAAATATGAATAGACGTGTTGGCTGTCTTTACAAATAAAGCAAACAATTTTCACATGCTAGGAGAAGTAATATTGTAGCCATCAAAACTTATAGAATTAATTCCAGTTAGGGCTGTCAAACTTCTCTCTCTTCAAGATGAGGTCTGTGTAGTTAGTGGGACAGGCTATTACTTTTCAGTCTCTGAGATCATTATTTCACAAACTATAATTTTCATAAAACAATCATATTAAAAAAAAAAAAAAAAAACAAACAAGGCTCTAATCTAAGAACTTGAGCTTATGAATTTGAAGTGTCTTGTTGATTTGAATACAATGGATGAAATAATGACACAAGTGAAGTCAATAACAAATATAGTCTCATGCTACAGGTGTTGAACTCAGCCTTCTGTTGGTGAGCTCTGTCAAGAACATTTTAAGCAACTGATACCAAAAAGCTTCTTTGCCACCCTATGTAGTCTCCCTGAGTTGATATTTTTTAACTTTCTGCCAGGATTCGGTTTTCAAGCTATGAGGCCTATAAAACATATAAATGCACAATTAATCAGCAAATGGCATGTTAATTCCCCATCCCCACCCCCTACCTGGAACTTTTATTGATGTATTCATTGGTAGCATTTCTTTGGTATATTTATTTGCCATCACTTCACTTTCCTGACTTCAAAGACAGAGGGGTAGAGGGGTTTTCATCATTCTTTTCTCAGAGCTGAGCACAGGAAATGGGGGATCTGTGCATTTTATCAACTTGGCGTCTGTGTCACTATGGCACTGGGGGAGGAAGAAATGCCATGGTGTCTAAAGCTGAAAGTTTTCCTAGACAAGTAGATGAGCCAGGAAAGGATAACTAAGAATTAATCCTAAAATGAAAGTTTGCTTTTCATTATGATTGTGTTGGGGAGAGGGGGAGAACTGAAGTTTGCTGTGAGACTTCAGGCTACAAACTATTACAGTTGTGCCTCTGATTCAGCTCCCACTGAAATCAGTGAAAAGAGACTTGACATTGGCTTTACTGGTCATAGGTGCTTCTTGTTTCTTGGTCATAATGGCTGTCCTACCAATTAATTAATTAATTAAAGCTATAAGCGATGATGAGATTAATTTAGCTGTTGTGATTTTACTGTTTCTGAATCATAAGATACAATGAAAGTGTGTACGATGGTATCTCCTTTACACTATTTGACTCACAATACCAACATTCTCTAATGTTATGTTTTAGGAGCCCATATCCCATCTTCAAAATGATATTTCAACAACTAAGAACCTAACCATGAAAAATTAAGTCAAGATAACTCCATTATCTGAGTGACTTGGAGTGTATTTCTGTAATTTCTACTCTCTTAAATGCTGTCAGTCTCATCTCACCACACTTTGGTTTAGTTTTTTAGTCTAAACCAAAATTAATTATCTAGTGTCCTACAGCAGTAAATGAAGAAAGACAAGAAAATTCATGGACATAAAATAGACATTTAATACTAGAGATGAAAATCTTCTTCTGAAAATAGCTATCTTTCTCTGTTAATGACTGAGGAGGATTTGATGATTACCTTCAACCAGTCAGTTAACTTCTAAACAGCTAAAATTAGAGGACATGAAACTAAACTTTAGTGTATATGAGACGACATAATTCAGAGTTGAGTTTACCCATTTCCTGCTTTTCAAATGATTTATATTACCCACCTAATGCCCCTTCAGCTATGTTTGACTAGAGCAATATATTTGCCTAAAGAGGCAAGCAAGAACATTCCAAAATATATCCTGAATATTGCTTTGCACAAAGTCCTTATTTCCTACTGTAAAATCCTCTATTTCTATATGAAATCTAACTTTGCTTAGCTCTGTTTCAATACATTTATTCTTGTAAGGCATTTGTACTGTAATGGCAGTCAGTTTATTACCTTAAAATTTTAAAAACCTGCTTGTATATTCTTTCATAGTTTAAATGATGAAATGAAGTAAAATAGATCTACTTTTTCTTTAGGTCACACTTCAGCAGTGGGATAAAAGCAGGTATGGCTAATGCACATATCATGGGTTTTGGCTTCTTATAAACACTTTTTGTCAGATTCCTCTGCACGTTCCTGAAATAAATGCAATAAAATCTTTTCATACTTAAATTCAATTTTCAGATTAGTGGAGATCATTTTTTAGCTAACCATTAAGTTAATGAAAAATAGATATCCTGAGACAGTCATCTGATATACCATATTTTACATTGGCTTACTTTTATTCTTTTCTTTGCCTTGGACACTCCAAATATTAATGTCTAATTTTCATAAATAATTTCCTTCCTTTTCATATACTCTTCAATAATTTCTTTCATTATATATATATTTTAGACCAAGATTTTTTAATGACAATCAGTTTTCCCACCCTGAATATTTCCCTCCAACATTACATTTCCAATAATCTTTCCTTCAGTTATTTTCTATAGATAAACTTATGAATTTTTCATTCTTTGGACTTATGATTTTCAGAAATGTCCCTCAAAGACTCTTTAGAAAGGTTTGAATATTGCACATATATATAAATAATTAATTTGTTAAATAATATTAAAGTTCCAAAGTCAAATGGTAGATTTTGGTTAGAAAATATGTGTCTTATTGTGGAGAATTTTACTACTGTTCCATTTGTTCTGAAGAGTGATCAAAATTTGAAGAAATTCTCTGCAAAAGATGATGTAATCTCAGATAAAGGCAATCTGTCTGTACACTGCTCCAGGGCTGTACACTTATTGATCCTTAAAGGCAACCTAATACAGTGAATTGAGTAGTTGTGTCAAAACACAAGCAAGAGGAGTATCATTATGCCTGGTCATCAAAAATCTTTCAAGACTGGTGGAGAGAGAAATGTTGGAAGAAACCACCCTTCTCCAGTGAGGTTTGTTACTTCAAATAATGTATATTTAAGACTAAGATGTTGGTTCATATTCTAGTTCATATGGACTTCAGCCCGAAGAGAGTCAAGCACATATTTCATGCATAGCCACCAGGGTCCTGCGAACAGGGTTAATCAGCCACCCTTCCTCCAGGAAGTATTCCCTTATGGAATTCAATTCAGGATACACAGGACCACCTAGAAGTAGTGTGACCGAGTAGTTTAATTTTTAAGGTTCTTTTCTGGTAGGCAGTCTTAGGCTCTGGTGCTTTCTCTCAACATTACATAATTTGTGCAATGATGTAAGAACCAACAGCATTTCTCCTATTACCGCTCAGAAACAACTGTATTTTCCCAGGCAATGCATGAGAAGTGTAACGCTTAGATCTAGCTTCTTGATTCCACTATGGAAATTGCCTAGAGTAATGAGCAGCAGCCTCTACCACATAATGCCAAAGGTTTTCAACTGGATTTTACCCTGGATTAGGCATTAGCTGCCCCACTGAAATCATCTCAGGCTGATTGTAAATTGTTAATTCCATGAATGTTCAGGAAATGTTCTGACGTGGAGGGTGGACTGGATCTCACACTGCCGTGGGAGACAGTGCACGGTGCCATATCCACAGGAACTGAGTCCGCTTGTCCCTCATCAGTGCAAGGTTGGCTGGGAAGGGGCAAGGCAACCTCATCCCTCCCCTTTTGACCAACCTCATTCAGAGATGGGGTGAATTGGCAGGGGGAGGTTGCCCCCACCAAAGAGGAGGCAGCTTCTCTCCTCTCCAGAAAGTCCAGGGGCTTTTGGGGTGCTGGGGTTCCCACAGTTGTGTTAGTTCAGCTCTCCCTTGTGCAGGCTGCACTTTTACTGCTAGCCCTAGCCTTAACTCTTTGGTTCTGGATGGAAGATTCTCTGTAGAAAGGTCAGGACTAAGCCAATTTGAACTTGAAACCAAGTATTTAAATCCTGAGGGGATGCAGGGATGGGGGGGCAGCAGGGGGTTGAAATGACTGCTGTCATATAAATACATGAAAACCCATAAAAATATTTACAAGACACAGATAATCTCAAGATAACATTTTTTTGCCATTGTAAAATTGACTCATCAATATAATGGAGTATATTTTTGGTTACTTTATTTTAACTTTCTTTTTACAGTTAACATTTACCAAGTCTCTAGGGCCTAAATTACCTCACCTCAGGTCTACAGCTGCAATTTCTTGCCTCACCATAGAAACGCCTGGAATGCACCGTGTGTTTCCTCTTCTGTTAGGAAAATAAGGGAAGCTGAAGTAGCAACTACTACCAAGAGACAGATAAATGCCTTTATAAATGACTAATTAATAACTTCAAGCTATGTTACTGGGTGGAATGTAGGTGATACTTTGATACTCCAACAGGCAATAAGTCAGCTACAGTACCTGGTGTATCTCATTGTGTCCTCAGAATATATGTGCACCTGGGTTTATCCAATCAACAACAGCTAAAATTCATTTTTCATAGTTAGTCTGGAGAAGAACTGTTTGGCTTTTCAGATCACCTAGTGATTATAGGGTTTTCTTTATTTGAAAGTTCAACATAAAACTTACAGAAGTGAATTTCAACTAGTCAAGCTGAGCCCCAAGACACTAAGGCACTGAAAATCTTGAGTTCTTTTAGAAATCTTTGGCCACTTTTTACATAAAGAATTCTTAAGGAGGGTGAAAGCTGCATCTCTCTAAGCCAAGAATTATATCTTTTGAGCCACGCCAAGAAATGAGGTAGAAAAAGATGAAAAACCTTGTAGTTCCAGAGTTGATAGGACTTGGCTTTGAAATGGCTTCTGTGATCCTTCCCATTACAGTGCCTTATGACTGGAAGGAACTATAAATACTGATACCTTTCAGTAGTACACAATGACATCTTTTTGTTGCTTCTGTTACTATACATGGAAATCACAGCAACCACAATGTCATATTCTGTATTTCTGGGATAGAGATTATTTTTATACTTTGCGTTTTAATGTAGAACTGTTACTAACTGCTATTTGTCTTTTGGCAACATTGCTATAACTTAAGCCTAACAAAGTTATTACTCAGTTATAAAGATGGGACTTGGAAACATAGTGAGTGCTGTGCTGATATCAGAGCATAGTACCACGGAAAATGAGTTTCCTAGGAACATAAAACATTGCTCATTATTTACCTAGTCTCAGAGTTTAATATGGAGCAATGACATATATTACAATATTAGATGATCTTTAACTGTTATAATAGATTATTCTTATGATGGTTGCTTGAAGAAAAAATTGAGAAAATAATGTTTTCTATCTGTGACATTATTGCACCCTAGTTATAACTGGGCTGATGCTTCTCTCCTGAGCGTACCACCTACAACCCTCAAAGCTAGAAAAGGTCAGTGTCAGACTGAAGAAGCACTGCAAATGAGATCTGCATTTAGAGCTGTATAACTTACTTTAATCATAGCAGGGTTGACCCCCTCTGTGTGCAATGCAACAGAATAAAGTCATGCAGCTAAAGCTCTCCTGCAGTTCTCCTTACCTGTTGGATGGATATTGCTGTCAATGAACAAAGAACATGTGCACTTCTTGTAATTCTGCTTTTGAGCCGTTGTAAAGTTCCAAACCAGTATATAAACTAAAATTGAAGTCAGACTGGGCTGAAAATTGCAGGGGTCCAAAAGCTGAATCACATTCTTGTCTCAAAAGCAACAACATCTGTCAAAGGAACAAGACAGACAGCTGCAGGCAGCAAATGATTCTAAATTTAATCTACTACTTCATGCCTGTTAGAGTCTTTTCCTCTTTTTTTTTTTTTTTTTTTTTTATGGGCAGATTATGTCTTTGGTTTTGCCTTTGCCTTTCGTTTGTCTTAATCAAACGCAACTCCATCAATGCAAATTCCTCTTTATTATAGTGATGGTAACTGTGGAGTAGTGGAGAAATGCATAATGGCTTGTTATGAAAGCTCTGCACACTGGAAACATTCAAAGCCAGGTTGGATGGGGCTCTGAGCCACCTGATCTAGTTGGAGATGTCCCTGCTCATTGCAGCGGGGTTGGACTAGATGACATTTAAAGATCCCTTCCAACCCAAACTATTCTATGATTCTATAAATATTAGAAAAGTTCTTTTCAGTAAATATGGATCCCTGAGCCATGAAATGTCAACGGGACCATACTATTGGTCTTCTTCATTATTACCCACCATGAAAGCTAGCATAGGACAGTCATTTCACAGAACAGTTGACTAGATCACAACATTTCATTGACAGAAAGAATACAAATGAGTTGCTTTAGCACATCAATCTACTTAACATGTTATAGCTTCATTCAGGTGGCTGGGGCAGGTAGGAGAGGAAGGGAGAACCAAGGTTAATATATTTACAGTACCAAACCAGGACCTCACACATAACATCAGTAGAGTAGCTTTAGGTTTGCAAAACAAATCAGAATATGGTCAAGGGGGGAGGCTTTTAAAATTAATAATTTAACGGTAAGAAATGTCTCATTGAATAAGACAATATAAAAAAATAGAATCAACAAGATGGAAGAGAATTTACTGTCCCTATTGTTCAAAGCATTGAATATTTTCATACACATGCCAACAAATAAAGAGGTGAAGCAAGCACTGGTATCAACTTCTAAGTCAGCTGGATCAGATCACTGTTTTCACTCTGTTACAAACATCTCATATTGAACTTAATTACCTATGATGCCTACAGTACTACCAGCTACACTATAACTCAAGTCACTCCATAGCTTGCTTGACAAAACTGTTAAATCATTACTTTTGTGATGTACCATATTTTAGCCTGGGGGAGAGGGTAAAGAAATCACATTATATGAAATTATGTAACTTATTTTCACACAGTCCTGGACTGAAACATTCTTATTTTGGACATAAAGCATATTATCTTATTTCCACTGGAGCTGAAAGCAAAACCAAAACCATTCCGATTTCAGTTCAAGCAGAACCTAATTCTGGTGGATGTCTATAAATAGGTATCAGCTGACTGAAGATTTGCCACATATTATTATTCACCAGCTAATCTTGATCTTCAAAATCCCATACAATCATTTGTCCCTATCACACCTCTCTGTGTCTCTTTAATCTAATTATTTTAGATAAAACACAAGGCAGATAATTGAAAAAATTATCCAAATAATTCAGAGGAAATTGAAAAACCAAACACTGGAATAGTATGGAGCTGGGTAAAGCCACCATATTGCTTGAGATTTGAACTGAACTGTGGATTCTTCTCACCACCAGACACAAAATAAAAGCATCACCTCTTTCTTACCTCCTGTTCTGCTGTTTGGAAAGCTCAGCACTATCTTAGTCAAGCTCCTAGATTACATCCTCGATCCCAAGTTTTACATCCCAAGATTCTTACATGGTTTTTGTTTTGCTTACTAATTGATGGATAGATAACTCCTTGCTTGTGCAAACCCTTCTTTTTACTGACAAGCTTAGATCATGAAAATGTTCTGCTGGAATAGGTCTGTGATGCAAAAAGACTAACCCTGTTTCTCTCCATGGTCCACTTTGCATTGGACCCTTATCTTTGTCCCTTGTGTCTCAGAATTGTGATAGAGTCTTTGATTACATGACCATTTAGCACTGGACAATGGCCAATATTTATCTTACAGATATGAGTTAATTAGGCCAGGAGTACAGACACATTTCCTACACTGATTTCAGTAAGTTATCAGATTGCACAGGTAAATTGACACCCAGGAATTTCCCTATCAGAAAGTCCTATCTTAATTCATTTTCACAAGGGACACAAGATAAGGGTGGTATGGGAAGAAAGATGCAAGAACACTGTTGAGAGGAGAGATCAAGGAAGGGGCCTAAGATTGAAGAAATCTTATCTCTGAATTTCTTGACCTCTTCTGGCTTAGATTCCATTCTGAATATTTCATATTTGTAGCATTTGAGGCTCAACTTCCTCTTTTGTGCTTTCTTTTCAAGAAAGTAAAATAAAATAAAAAGATCAGAGGAAAAAGGAAAAGAGATGTTAAGCAAGGAAGAGGAAGTAGAAAGGTGGTAACTTTCTCCAGATCCATCTTTAATAGAACTGTAAGTTTCCTACTTAACTTTCAGTCTCCTTTTTTGTTCTCTCCTCTTCAAGAATTATTTAGTATGTATGTAAATAGATACATAAATAGGATAAAGGGATAAATGCAAGTCCTGCAGGACAGGATGTCCAAGCTATAACTGATTTCAGTGAGTGCAGTACTGAATTTATCTAACATCACACTAAGCAAGCCATCCTTTAAAAATGCAAGTTTCATGTCTTTGTCTAGCTACCATTAAAAAAAAGAAATACATCAAACACATAACAAGGTGAAAAACTACATGATTATAAAACCGCTGATGTGTATTATAATAGTCTGTAGAAAACACAGGACTGTGCTGGCTGGTCCTTTTCTTGGGACTGGCTGGCAAGTCTCCTGCAGGTGAAGCTCAGACCCTGTAGCTTCACCTCTGCCAATGTTCCTCCAGTACAGTTTCAGACAAGTTGCTTCCAAAAGCTGACACAATAAATAAACATCAAATTCAGGATTATTCTTAATAGTCAGACCACTACTGTTATGTCTGCAACTACCAAACACGAGATTCTTCTTGCTCCTTATGTGGCACCTGGTCTCCTGAGACCAAGGAAGAACACCAAGTAACAGTCAGTAAGCAGGATCAGGGCACACTGTCAGTTCCCCTTGTGGACTTTTTTCCTAGACACTTCCACAAATCTACCACATTTCTACCGTTAGCAGTGTGGGTAATATAACCATAACCTAGTGTACTCACCAGCTTTGGGAAGATGAGGGTTATAATCCGAAATGCTTTGATTCAGGACAAGGAAAACTCATTTAACATGAGTACAATCAACAACTGACTGCCAAGAGTCAAGCATGAGACTTCATGAAGTCTCACATTTTAAAGGGAAGCAGAAAGCACATAGTTTCTTTGGCCTTACTGAGGTTTGTAGGAGCATCTCAAACCCAGGAAACAAATGAGTGGAAAATCATTATAGAGATCCTATGTATTTTTGTGAGTTACTGAGTTACTTTGTGATCCAGTGCCTGCTTTATTATCTCTAACTATTGAGCTAAAGGATAAGCTTGTAGTTTTTTAACAATCATGACCTGTAGGGCAAAGGTTTTAGCCTCATGCCTCAAAAATAGAAAGCTAAAAAAGTGCTGGATGCAGGCTAAGATAACAGAGAGAGCAGTAAGGCTAATTTAACACAGCAAAGCATCCTCCCCCAAGAGAAGTAGAAAAGGTTTAAATCTTTCTTGATACAAAGGAATTCAAGTGTAACCAATTACTTTATATCAGTGGAGAATATGGTCCTGTTAAAGTCAACCAGATAGAACCTGATATGGAGAAAAACACTGTACTTACATACAGCAGAATGTCGAAGAAAAAGCTATTACAGAGGAGGCAGTAAAATTCCAGCTGATGCAATGAGCAGGAAACACTGGGTAGCAGAAAGTTGATTAAATACATGTCAATTGGAAGACCTTTCCTTGGTCATTCAATCACACAGGGGGTCATGGGGAAAGTCCAGAACAAGAGCTCTTCATGTGAATTACCAGAAAGGGGTAAAATGTACTCCTTCCTGGAAGGCATATTGTTAGAGTGCCAAAACTACTAGAAGAAGTAACAAAGGGGAGAAACATGAAGAAGGGCAAGGGGGGAATGTAGAGCATTTTTAATGAGTGGATATATAGAAGGGTTGAAGAATGATACAGGTATGGCAGGGTTTTACAAACCATTTATAAGCAGACAACAGAATAGGCCCACTCAGGGAAGTTCATCTGAGTGAAAAATTACATAAGCTACGCTATGGCTACACTGGTGTTTAATTCAAATTAAACAATCCTCTTGAATGAAATATGAATTTAAGGTAGGTTTCCTAAAAGGTGTTATGGGGGCAAGTCCTAACATAAACATGAGAAAGGAGAAAAGACAAGAGGAGAATGACAGCATTAGCATAGTGAAAGACACTATTGAGTCAGTTGGTTGCAGGCCAAAAATTCATATTACAAAATGCCAATCCTGAAATAGTGAAAAAGTAGTAGTTTGTAGACATCAGTTCTGGAAGTGATTGGAATCCCATTGCTTAATGAGTACAAACATTGTATGTATCATTCGCCTATCAGAGCAAATGGGATCTCCACATATGCTTTTTGCTGTCTATGAAGTGCAAGTATATGACAGCTTACAGGCAGGCACAGCAATCAGACAGCACACAGCTGCCACAGAGATGTTGAAAGAATAACTACTTTCCATAGAGCAGAGAGTATCTGATTTCCATATTGTGCACTTCAGCACTGTGCATTTCAGTCAAAAGGAGATGATCTAGCACATATGTCAGTGGACATCTATTTATTTTGCGTCCTCTACAGTGCTATAACCATCAAGGGGCACATTCACTGCTATAATTTCTGCCAATGTATTAGGCATACAAATTACAAATTTTTTAAGACTGTCTTCGCTAAGAAGACATAACCTGGATTTCCTGGTTAAATCAGCTAACCATTGAGATTGTCTCTTGAGTCTCAAAATGTGTACTAGTTTTCTTAAAGACCCTAAGCCTGGCAATACACGAGAAAGTGAGAATTTCACTCTGCTCATTTGTGGTTCTAGAAAAAAAACTTGAATATCAGACACAAATAAGTTGTGAAGAGTCCAGTATACAGAGGCAAATAAAAGAAAACTCAAAATGCATTGTGAAGTTTCAAGTCTAAAATCGTGAGGGGCTGATTTGGAAACCATCAACAAGCTTGTCATCTCCAGAAAAGTAAACAAAACAGTACTGAGGCAAAACAGAATGAAAACCTTGTGGATTTTACTGACAACCTATAATTTATCTTGGGAAAAATAAGTTTCAAGCTACTTCTGTGTATGTTTTAGAGAAAAGATTTTATAACTTTATCAACATGAAGCTGTGCTTATTCAGGCAAGTATTTGGTCTTTTTAGGTGCCCCTTTCCATCTACCCTTTTGATATTATTAGCTATCCCTTAGAACAGACCAGTTTGGGCTACTTTACCTCCCATATTTATGATGAAAAAGAAACCACTCTTAAGCTGTGAAACAGGCAAATCAACACCTCCATTCTTAATACTTTCTTGTCATTTCCCTCAGACTCCTAAACAGTAAATTCAAACTTAGAATCTTCCAAATAATTCAATGAAAGCTTTCAGTGTTGATATGAAAATAATGATAGTCTATTCATAATAATGATGAAAGATGAATGGTTTGACATTTTTCCATTATGTGTTATTGTCAAACAGTGGCTGAGTATTTGGGAAATTGTTCCTGTACCTCTAATTTTTACAAAAATATTTGCATGAATGACTTTGGGGAAAAAAAATGTCCCTACATAGATAATTTATTCTTTCCTTTCTGAAAGTGTACTGCTCAAACCCATCCAGCTTGTTGAACATTTAGTACAGTGTATGGAAAGATGTCCTATTATCAGTCAGTCCATTATTACCCCAAATATCTGTTCTGGTATGTAGTCTACCTGAAATTATATTAGCCACTGATGCATATCTTTTTTCCTTCTGGAAAAGAATGGAGTAAAAAGAGAAGAGAAGCAAAAAACAGTGTCTGTGCTACAGGGTCACAAAGTAAAGCTTGCATGTAAGAACTGATGGTGAATTGGCATCTACCTGGACCTGGAGACAGACCTAACAGAAGTGGCAAAATGAGAAGTTGGATCATGTCCTGAATTTGAGTGAGTGGTGGGGTTTTTTGGTAGCAGAGGATGGGGCTATAGGGGCGGCCCCCTGTGAGAAACTTCTCGAAGCTCCCCCAGCTCCAAGTCAGCTCCACCTGTGCTCAAAAACTGAGCCAATCAGCTGCGCTTCTGCGATAACATATTTAAGAAGGGACGTGGTGACAAGCAGTGGGACTTCTGAGAAGGAGCTGCGGCAGCTGCGTGAACATCAAGGTCAATGGAGGAATGGAGGAAGAAAGGAGGGGGAAGGTGTGCTGGAGAAGAGACCCCCCTGTATCCTGTGCTGAGACAGCAGGGCGCCCCCCCCTGCCACCCATGAAGATCTACGGTGGAGCAGACATTGATTTATGGCCTGTGGTTTTCACCTGATTGATCAAGGTGCTGTGCCCAAAGAAGGCCGGGGTCTTTTGGGAAAAGGTAGACCCCACTGTTGTAGTTCAGCGCTGGGAGGATTGCAACATGTGGGGGTGTCCCATGCCAGAGCAGCTTGGGAAGGGCTGCAGCTGTGGGAGGGAATCCAGTTGGAGAAAGTTGGTGACCCACGACGGAGCAGTGTGGGGAACGCTGCGGCCCGTGGGAGGAATTCATGTCGGAGAAAGTTTGTGGAGGACTGTCTGCTGCGAGAGGGGGACCACGATGGAGCAAGGGGAGAAGATCCAGAAGCTCCTTCCACCGAACATGAAGGAAGTGGCAGCGCTGACTGCAACCCCCATTCCCTGCCCCTGGGCCGCTGGGGGAGGAGGTAGAGATATCAGGAGCAGAGCTGAGCCCGGGAAGAAGGGAGGGGTGGGGGTAAGGTGTTCTCAAGATGTAGCAATGCTTCTCACTGTCTTACTCTGTTATGTGTTGTTAGTGTCTGTAATAAATGTATGTTCTTTTTTTTTCTTCCCCTAACGAGTCTGCCTTTTGCTTGTGACCATAAAGGGGGATTTTTCCCCATCCCAGTCCTATCTTGAATCCCAGGCCTGGCTCTCTGTCCCTTCTTATTGCCAAAAGAGAAGGGGGAGAGAGTGGCTGCGTGATGTTAGGCTGCCAACCAGGCTCAAACCACGACAGATCATCAGTTCCTGAGTTCCACTTCCAATTTGTCAATGATTTTAATAATTATTTGAGTGTTTTTCATTTTAATAGAAAGAATAAAATGTTGAATAAGTGCTAACCTGAGAGAAATAAAAGATTTTGAGTCAGGAAAAATATACATAGGGAAGAACAAATAATAAAATAGATGTCTTCTTTTTTAGATTAAAGCTAAAAGTAAGGCATCAGAATTTTGTGTGGGATGGCAGGATTTCTGTCTTCAATTAGCATGCTGTCTAGAAGAACTTGGTGCCTCCAGCATTCCCATGTATTTCTGGTCAAATCACACTATTCATAAATGTAACGTCCACACTAATTTTACAATCAACTCTAATTAGAATAGTTTTAATTTACAAGGGCACTTTGAAGATTCAGAACTAAATTAACTCTAGATAAAGTAAGTGACATTCCCTGAAGACACTGGAAGTGTGCCTGGTCCTAATAGTGGTGAATATGATTCACCATGTTTAATTCCTTATAAATGACAGTCTAGTGAATCTGTCATTTAACCATCACTCAGCAGGCACTGGCCTTCAAACATGCTAAAAGCCAAGCTCCGCTTCATCAATAATGCCAATAGATGAGTTAAAAGTTCCACTGCTTGTTCATGCTGAAGGAAAGCCTCAAAGATTTCAGTACAAATTATAGCTACAGATTCCCATGGCTCACTCTCTCCTAGTGCTTAGCAACAAAAATATAGTGCTCCACATAGTTTCAGGGCCACTGTGCCAACATACATAAAGAGTGAGGGGTGGGAGGGTTAAAGGAAGGATGTCAGTCATATTTTGGGGAAAAAATGACAGCAGTGGCTCACCAGAAAGTGTTATGGCTGACAGTCTCCATCATTATCTTATTTCTTAGTATCATAGTCTGTAATTAGAGTGCAGCTGATGTGCTGAGAAATATCTTTTCCACTATTTACAGAAAAGAGGAAAGCACTTACTCAAAACCTAGTCAGGTTTCCAAATGGTTTAAATCCCATGCTAATTTCCACAGATATTTTATATTAAGAAAGATGGATAGGCTTCTAAACCAATATTGTTTCTATGTCAAGAACACATTTCTACTTCCATGTTTACATTTACCGTTCTGAAAAAAAAGCATGTAGGTGTCCCTTGACAAGAAATATCATGCTCGTCTTGTGAAATCCTGAAACTGCCAAGGTACAACAATAAATTTATTTTATGTGGTACACTATTAAAATTTACTTACTTGACTTAGAATTATAAACATATATTTCATGTTATAGCTAGCTAGGAGATTACATCTTAGTTGTGGTCTTTCTTCATCCATTTGCAGGCAGCACTTTTGCTAGAAAACAGTTTTTATTTATATGGATATAATGTCACAACTGAAGGAGCAGAAAAAGCTAGCCCAAAACACCTCAAAACCCCCTCCGTTACAAGAGATGAGATTTATAGTTCCAGGGTGAGCTCACATAAACACAATTACCATATGAACTGTCTGAGACGTAGATAACATTGCCTAGGGCAATTATCAAGGGCCTCCTTACCTTTTTTTTTATCGTGTCCCATACTGTATCATGTCTCACAAATAATGAGACCGCAGCAATCCCTGCAGAGCCATTGAGACAAGAAAATAATAGAAGCAGAAAGGATTGGTTAATCCTTTCTGTAAGTTGAAAGTTTTTCAATTTGGCACAGACCTTACAAGCAATGATATAATGAATTTTGTACTTGCATGATACATGATCTAAAAGGAAGTCCAAAAGTTAAGAGCATACATCTTTTGGGGGTCAGGTTTAAATTCCCAGGACTTTCAAGACATGAAGAGTGAACAGCCTGACTACTGAAATATGAAACTTAGCATTATCATCATGCATATCCATCACTTTTGTTTGTTAACCTATCTAGAGTTAGAGAAATTAGAGGGAGAGCCGTGGTAAGCATCTGGAATGTACTAGAGTAGCCAAGGAATCTTCAAAAGGACCATATTTTAAAGACTTCATACCAACAAAGATGAACCAGAATGGACTTCTTTAAAATATAATTCAATCATTAAGTGACTAATTTAACAAAACATGTGGAGTCTGTTTATGCCCTTAAGAAGCACTGATTTTATTATTCCAAGATTTACACATAGTTCTGAGCCATGAGGACTCAATATATCAGACCAACCTTTCAACAGCTGGAAGTTGGCACATGCAAATTTTTACCAGCTGGAGTTTTTCCAGTACATTTAGGCGTAGGTCCACGAGTTGCTCTTCATCTCTCAAGTGACAGTTAATGCTCACTGAAGTCACTAGGAACAGAGAACATACATACCATATAGTGCCTCACTACCACTCAGTAACTCATCAGTCCATTGATACTGTTGGTATATGCAACAATGCTGTTTGAACACATGCATAAGCCATTTATTCAATAAGGTCATTCAATCAGCAGGGTGGAAATCACTGTATTATAAGGGATCCTCTTACAGTTGAGTTAAGCCCTAATTAAACAAATCCCACACAGTTCAACTGCCCGTACGCTCTTTTCAATAAACACCCGAAGTCCACATTTTTAAACTGGACTAAACTGCATAGGAAAGAGGAACGTGTGTGAGAAAATTTTGACATAGAACAGTCTCACCCCTTCAGCCAGGGTCTAAGACCTGCCATTCTATTAGAGGGATGTCATGTCACACATCTCTGCTCAGTCTATGGCCCTCCTCTTGGGGTCACCCTTCAAGTAGGAACATGAGAGATTGTGTCTTGCCATAGGAGCCATTTCTAGAGATTTTTCTGTGTCCACCTCCACAAAGAAATCATGAAAGGTCCAAACAGCCATACCAGCAATTCACATGTCAAAATCATTCTCATAGTCTCTTGGAATAAATCTTCTGAGAGCACCATCCATGGATTATGTATACTGCTGTTATTAGTGAACTCTTACAGATTGTTTATTTGAGATGACACAATTCTGTGTGTAGTCTGTTATGAATAACAGTTTTTCTTCTTTAGCTTGATGACTAGCAAAACTAGTCAAAAATTTTTATGGGGGATTTAAGTTAACTCCAAACCAAAATTTTGCAATATTTTCTGGTTAATCAGACAAATTAAAATATTTATATTGTAACTGAAAAAAAAGAACCTAGAACTAAATCATATGGCCGAATTCTGCTCAGCCCCGAATTCTTATTGAATACAAACCTCTTTAAATAAAAATGCCTGACTGGATTTATCTTTAGCACTAAGGAAGTCATTGCTGTTCTGATTACTCAGTGAAACAGCAATACTGTGATACTACATCCTTGCAAGGCTCACCACCTGTGCAATTAATAGGAAGGGATACAACACAGATGAGAACATCTGCTGTTTCTGAATTCTTCAAGCTGGTGAAAAGGAACTGAAGCTTCTAATATTTAAAATTAGAAATATTATAGATATGAAAATACTTAAGTCTACCTACTTTTAAGTCAAGTAATGTCAAATTGAAGTTTTAATATTCTACATTCTCCAAATACAATATTTTACCAGTTACATCAATATTATTGGGCAAAGCCAGCTGCTTGCTATTGCCTGCTGATAAGACTGATAAGGAATGTCACTGCATCTGTTTCTGACAATAAATTAGAATCTAAATTAAAAAGAAATCTTGCAGAATACATTGGCAAGTGTTCATAAATGGTCACTTGGACAAAAGCGTACAGAAATCAGTGACCATATGCCCATGAGCAGTGAATGGAATGTAAGGAAAAGCATTCCCAGGGCAAGTGTGCAAATATACTGATGAACAGAACCAGAGCTAAGGGAAAGGATAGAGAAGGCAAGTATGCCTGAACAAGGTAGGCTGCTGCTACTTAGGGCATATAGGGAATATATGGGAGCAGGTGTCAGCTGCGGGGAACCTAAAGAAAAGAAGAACGCCTGCAAGGTAAGAAGAGAGAGAGAGAAAAAGAGAGAGAGAGAGAGAGAGAAAGCTGCAGGTGCTTAAGTGCTATGGCTCTTCAGGGGATGCTACTGGGTGGTGGAAACATTTGGCTATTAATCGTATAATAATACTTCTCTTATTCACAGGAGTGGGGCAAATATGATATGATTTTTAATGTAACATTTTTATTTTAACAGTGCCTGAAGGCAGAACCTGAGCTTGACTACATAGAGGCACTGAAAAAAACACATTTAAAATGGCCCTTTTCTCAGGAAACATAAAGCCTGATAAAGCTTCCTGTTCTCCGTGGATAATATTCTGAGCAATGACAAATAGCGATGTGATCAAAATGTTGTTTATTTAAAAGTCTGTATGCCCTTCCTGAAACCAGCCAAACTTTTTACAGAATTCCCATCCACCACAATTATAACCCCGTTTTCAAAGAATCCTCACAGAACCACAACCCTTTCAGCAGATACACAACTGATCCAAATACTTGCAAACAGAGATGCGTACTGGAACAGAATACATACTTCAATAAAGCTCCCTCCACTAACACTGGGACAAAAATTTATTCAAATGCTAGGATATTGTAACCCTACCTCTACAATTTTGTTAACTAAATTACATATCAAAGTCTCTAGCTCCTTTCCAACAGTTAAATGGTAGCAATGAAAGGAAAATCCCAGCCCCTACTTAAGTTAAAATTCATCTTCAAAAGCCTACTAAAATTAAGCTTTTGTTCCTAGGCTTCCTCTTTGGCTGCTTCTTGTATTCAGCCCTGCAAGTTTCTTGAGACCTGGTTGTCTTTCCTGAGATTAATCCAATCCTGATGGAGGCTGAGGGGAACCTTTGTCCCTTTCCCTCCTTTCTCAAGAGACTCTTCAACCCACACTCAAGCTAAACTACACCAAATGCAAACCATTGACAGCATTTCTTTTATACCTCACTATAAATTACCTTCTCTGCATAGTGCATCATGATGGGCACCTTACAAATACGTTAAGGGACCAGAGACAGAGCAAATCCCAGTCTAAAAATGTTAACTATATTTGTCTCAGCTGGATTAACTGTACAGAGGAACATGTAGTTGTGTCTCTCTCACATACCAGTTTGTTTTCTCTCTTCTCCAAGTGGTTAGGCATAAAGTTTCATCACAGGTGGATGTGACTATATAATGTTGGATAGAAATGAGAACTGATGTGCAGGGTGTCCTACATGCTGGGAGCAGGACTATGTCAGCATGGTGCATGTTCCCGCATGTGTTCTCACATCCCCTCACAAGACCAGAAGAACTTGTTTTACAAAATATTTATAAAAAATAAAGTTCCATGGGTATCAGCAAAGAGAACTATATAATTGAGCTCCAGTGGTTATACACAGCCATGCAATTTAGAATTTTGCACCGAAATATATGAAATATGAAAATCTTGGTAAAAGTCAAGTGTTTGTTCCTGTTTATAGAATTTTTTTTTTGCCTGGAGATTTATCTTGAACAATAATTATGCATTCCAGGTCTGATGTGATGGTTCTACATGTAATCTCATTATCTTATTAACAGAGAGAGCATAAATGTAAAAAAGAACTATGGCTTTTTACTTAGAAACCATGCATTTTGTTGCTTGCATTTCTGAACTGTCTTGAAGCTAACCCAGCCTGTTGTGAATATTTGAATAGAAATCCATCTGGGAAAAACCTTGATGTATAGTAGCATGAGATGCAATTCCCAGAAACCCAGTTCCTCTAGTCAGTAGGCTGCATTTGAAAGGGTGATAGTGTGTATTTCAAGGATAAGCATTTAGAAGTTTAATTATTTAGTCTATGGGAACAGGATCTGTCAAGGGCTTGTACTTCATGTAGCTGTTCTCCCTGGCAGGATCCTCCTCAATATTTGTTAATAATAATTCCTACCTACCTTGTTTACTTGAAGACAATCCCTAATATCTTGCCTTTCTTAGGTGGATAGTAAATGAAACTATTTTTGTTTATATTCTTTCTTGTTCACATAAAAACCTTATGTGTCTCTGCTGTTTAGTTTCTTGACTAGAACAATTTACACTGTTTGTGCTTTCTAAATTCCCTGGCTAGGATTTGGCATATGTGGCAGTGGCATGTGATGCCCAGCATCCATATGACCAGCTTCTGTGGTGTCACCCTCCTGTAAATCATAGAAATAATGGAAAGATTTTCGGAATTATATCCTTAGACAATACTAGAAACCTGGCCTACTGTTTTCCATAAACCATAGCAACAGAAATTATTCCTCCTGTGAAGAAATAGTTTCATTCTAGGTTTGTCTTACTTTTTCCCAGAATATTCTCATTAAGTTCATATACGCATCCCTCTGTAACAGGCTGATTACAAGAAAGAACTTCATCCTGAGTTCATGTGCAAATATTTCCTCAGTTAACACATCTTTCCATTCCCAGTAGGATTAGATCATTGTACCTCTAATATTTCTCAAAAATTTGCTGCTTGTTTGATAAGTTGAAAAGATGGCATCTTCTCTACCGCTAAGTCCTTTGCCCCACAAAAAAAGCCATACTGTAATAAATAATAAATATACAGTACAGCTTCCTTAGACAGATTCCAAGAATTTTATATGCTGTAATTTAATCCTTAGAAAACCAGAGGATATTAAATGAACTAAACTGTCTTAGCCAGAAATCTCTGATTTGGGCTGCTCTTTGATGTTTATATCTGAAAGCCTTTGATGTCTTAAAATTGTTTCAGAAATTAGAAAAAAATCTTGACTTTGTAAATCATTCTGTGATTACATAAATGACAATATGATGATGAATGGCACAGAGTTTGCAAAAATGAATCGTTTCTCTGAATATTAAGTTAATCAAAAAGCCAAGACTGTCTAGTATGAGCTCCCAGTGCCTTAAAGATCCTTTGGCATTCCAGATGCACAATGAAACAAAAATAGCGTAGCCTTATTATGAGCACCTTTCCACATCTGCAATCCTGTTACACAATAAACTCTTGTTCTTTTGTAGCAAGATTGCACTGGTTCTTTTTTTCTTTCTTTTTTATTATTAATTTGAAACATGTGGGGAGAGAGTAATCCAGTAAGCCATAGGCATTTCATATCAGAGCTTTCATGCAATCACATGTAACGTCAACCATCTGGGTGGAAGGATAGATAGAACTTGTTTTCTATCAATAGACTGTGAATGTTAGCAAGGAGCAGAAACAGTGGAGTTCAAATTAATATTATATATATTCACATCGATGAACATAATACTAGTAGTATTCACTTGAACATAGGTGCACTAATGGAATAAGATGGATTTGCTACTGAATAAAATAGCAAGCACTATACAATAAGAATGTTTGTTGTATTCACAACACTTTGAATGTATAGCATTGTTTGTAAGTGGATGAAAATGATAGATACGAAATGTAAAAGAGAACAAGTTGTATGCATATGCATGTGCAAAACCAGAGATCTCTGTCAGCAACATATTTTTCTGATTGGTAAATAAATGCCATTTTGAAATTCCACAAAACTAGTGATTAGGTAGACAATTAAAAGATAATAATTTAGAAACCAGATGTCTGCTTTTATTTGGAGCAAAGAGAAAGCGTTATGTCTGAAAACACATTCATTTATTGTTTATTTTCAAAGTGAACTTTAAAATTAAATTACAGTGTTTGGAAGAAAAAAAATAAATAGACATCTGAAAGAAATAGAATCTATTTATAATTTTACCTTTTTGATGTCAAAAGATATCCTAGAGGAAAGCCTTAGGGATATAAATTCTTCTCAGACTTACAGTAAAAGCATGCAATTTTTTAAGATGCATAATCCTGTATCAAAGTTTTGTGAAAAACTGATAAAAATTCAAGAGTTCATGCATCTAAAAGATTAAAACCAACAACCAATGAAAGCACTTAAAATTATTTACAGTCCTGTGAAATCCAAACTGCATGCATGTGGAGTACTCTGTATGTTATAAAAACTGCAGTTCAGTCTGGAATTCTGTACAATAGAAGCAGAGATGAAAATTTATGATACACAATATCTTCACCTGCACAGTACAAATCAGTGAGTTTCCACTCTATGTTTAGGTAACATATCATCTCATCATTAAGACAATTCTATGCTGATGTTTTCTTTTAATGTAGCATTCCAGATGTTTGTCCTCTGTCCTCTACAAGTGGCTGAATAGGAACCAATTCCAAGGTGAGAATCTGAATACTGAAATTATATTCTTGTTGGCTGAATAGTTTTATAAATAAGCTATTTAAAAAGGTACAATCTTCCAAGTTAGTTTTTTAAATAGTTAATAGTTTGACAGTCTCATTACTTTTTGTTGTTTTTGCTTGCTTGTGGGTAGTAAGCATTCTACACAACTCCTAGCCTTTTACATTCATTACTTCATTTTAAAGAACCAAAGCCACAAGCCACTTGCTAACTTCAAGTTCTCATCACACTTGGAAGTGAATGACACTGCTTCTGTATGAATATATGAACACAAATAGGTGTTTTGCCTTTTTGAGACCTAATTATTGACTGAAAAGCTCAGACCTGTTGTATCAAACTATTTTGCTGTATTTCATGTATATTTTATCAGATGCCATGGCCACAAATACAATCAAGAGCTTTTATTGGCCATCTATGCTAAATAAACTCTCTGTGGAAACTTCTTCAGAATCTGGAGACAAGGGGACATGCCATCCCCTCCTGTTGGGAGGAAGTGTGCTGTTTCAAAGGAAAAGCGTCAGGGTTCAGAACTCGATTCCAAGAATCGTAGGATGATAGAAATGCTGTTTGTACAGGATCTTTGGAGGTGTCTCCCACACCAAGTCTACTTTTTCTAGTGCTAGATCAGGTCAGACATATATTAGTGCTGTCCTGTCTAGAAAACTTTCAAGGATGAAGATTCCCCATCCTCTCTGGGCAACTGGATTCAATGTTGTAATACCTATCAGCCACAACTAATACGGTTTTGTCATCTTTGCATTTCCCCTTATAGAAATTGCAGGTTTCTAACAGATCATTCCTTAGACTCCTCTTTCTCAGACTAAAGAAGTCCAGTTCCTTCAATGTCTCTTCATGATCATCTTCAAAGTGCATCACTGCAACCTCTAATTTCTCAGTATCTCAGGTACTAGGGGGCTCTAATTTAGGGTTTGACTTCCTTATACAGGTTCATCAGTGCCAAGCAGAGGACAGTAATAACTTAATTTGGTCTACTCCCTCAACATAGTCCAATATATAATTTACCTTATTTGCAGTTTGCACTACTGGTTTATATTCTACCTCTACTCTATCACAACCCTATATTTTTCAGGGGTCTTTATTCATTTGCCAGCCTGTACTGATACATGAGGTTGTTCTGTCCCATGCTCAGAATCCTTGGACCAGTTCTTAAAAACCCTCTGTATTAAAGTTCTCCCATTCTTCATGTCAATCATTCCTCTTATTTAGTATTATCCACAGATTTGCCTAAAGATGTATTCTGTGTCACCACCTAAATTGTTGCTGGGATTACTGAACAATATGAGTCTCAGTACCAAATCATAAGGTAGTTTGCTCATTACCAAGAAGAACACAAATCACTGATTTTACCATCCTTTTCCTGTTTTGGTAAAGCCAATTTTCAATGCAGCTGAGAAACTCTTCTTCCAGTCCATACTCCCTCAGCTTCCACAAGGAAGCTTTCTGGAGACAGTGCCAAAAGCCATTATGAAGACCAGGCATCCATTGCTTTTCTCCTGCCCATTCTACATGCCACCTCACGATATCAGGCAATCAAGATGGTCAAGCACGATTTGTTATCAAGAAGCCTGTGCTGGTTATGCCTAATTGCTTTCATGTGTTTGGAGATAGATTCCAAAGGGACATGCTTTATGATCTTTACAGGGGTTAATATGGCCTATAATTGCTCAAGTCCTCCTATCACTTTTCTTAAAGATGGGCATAGTGTTAGCCTTTTTTGATTGTAAAGGATCTTCTCTGAAAACCAGAGTTTTCTTCAGACAGCACCTTGTAATTGCTGCAGCCAGGTCTTTCAGTGGACTTGAGTGAATTCCATCCTACTCCATCATTTTTAAACTTATTTTGGTAATGCTTACCCTGTTTCTACTACAGTATTGACTTTCCCTCTTTGCCAAACTGCACTGGTCCACATAGAGGTGTGAGATCAGGTTTTGCCTGTGAAAACTGAGACAAAAAAGATGAAGTCTACTTCAATCTTTTCTGTATCATCACTCACTAGATTGTCTACTTCATCAAACTCACGTTTTCCTGAATTTTATTTTGCAACTAAGGTATCCGCAGAGTCTTCTCTCGTCACCTTCTATGTCCCTGACTACTTTTAGCTTTAACTAAATATTGGTCTTCAAATTCTTGCCCCTAAATACCAAAGAAAAGTACTATAACAGTGTTTTTTCAATTGTTTTCTTTCCATTTCTTGCATGTTCTCTTTGTGTTTTAATTCATCGGGTAGGTTCCTGTTTAGCCAAAAGGAGAGCTAGTGAGAGGTGTTAGACTGGTGAAGTGAACGCATAAGGCTACACTCGTCCTTGGTATTTCAGTCATCACCTTCTGACTTG
This sequence comes from Tyto alba, assembly GCF_018691265.1. Classification (NCBI taxonomy): domain Eukaryota; kingdom Metazoa; phylum Chordata; class Aves; order Strigiformes; family Tytonidae; genus Tyto; species Tyto alba. The sequence continues at coordinate 8,185,737 of NW_024881313.1, forward strand.
TGAAGCTGAAATGAGGAAGGATTTCCACAGGTTGATGAACAAAAAAGATTCCTGCATCTTCATGGTGCTTTTCTGTAAGCAATCTGCTTAGGAAACAAGAAAAGTAAAATGAGAAACAGTGGCAAATAAAATCTGAAAAGTCCAAGTTCTGGAAGGGACCCACTGGACCTTCTTGTCTTAATTTCTGAGTGAATGTTAGAGAAATTTTCTCTACTGGGAAAAAAAATAATGTTTATTTTAAAATTTTTGATTCTTGTCCTCTTCAGTTCCTTTGTTTTTCCTAGATTTTGCTGTCAAGCTTCAGATCAGTCATATAGCAATAAGTTCTCTTGACTGAAAACATAACACTTGTGGCTTTAGCTGCAGAATGGTATTGTAAGATTTCCTTCATTTTCATCCCTCTGAGAAGAACCGTTTTGTAAAAGGCCTAGTATGCATAACATATGGCCAGTCGGAAACTTTCCTGAATCCATTGTCACTGTAAAGAGCGTTGGGTTAAATATGTCTCTTAGTAACTTTGTGCAATTACCTAGAGCTACGGTTGTTTTTATCCAATGATTAATTTTAGTTTAATAATTGATAAGATAGTGGTTTTGAATAATAAAAGGCTATTATCTAGAACTCTCTGTTCTCCCAACTTCTTTAAAATATCCTTGTTATGTTTGTCTTTGAATAATAAATCAAATAATGTTAATATTTTCAAAAATGCATGATGCAATTAAAACAAATGTGGTTTAAAATGTTCTGAAGAAATTAACTCTAGTACTAAACAGTAAGTAAAAAAAAACATTACAAATTATGTGATTGCTTCAGAATGTATTAAGAAACTCCCTTTCAACACAAGCTTAGAGGAATGAGTCAAGAAATCCTGGAAAAAAGTCTCTCATAGCAATAAGGACTAAACCAAAACCACCATGGCTAATCTTTAATATCCTAGGACACTCCCTTTGAATGAACACTGTGTACTACTGTATATCAAGGATTAATTCACAATGCTGATTTTCTACCTGAGATATATACAATGAGATTTATGTGTCCTTTTTTCTTTCTGAAAAGTATAAAAGAAAATAGATTTGCCCAATTTTTCAATCTTTCTGGAGCTAGAGTTAAAAGGGACTGTTCCATTCCTAACTTATTTTCTCTGGATCTGGTCTCACAAATGAGATAATCCCAGAGAGGTTTAGCTTTGAAAGCAAAAGTGAGTGATTTGACTTTCCCTGAGTTTGTGAGCCAGGATTACCTAGTAATTAAAGAATTAAGCTAGTAGACCAGAGGTAGTGGTTTTGTTCTTAGCTTTGCAACTAATATATTTTGACAATCCAATGCAAATAATTGAACCTACTTCTTTTCAGTTTACCCCTTCACAAGGTGATACACTTACATATTTTACAAGTGTATTATATACAAGCCTGTACTTGCAGTTTAGACCATTTTACATGATGTTTGAATGGAAGCCAATATGAAAATTCAGAGTAACAGAATAATATTACTCTCTACAACTCACTCTAGTGCTAGCAAAACATGCCATAGCCAGGACCCTCTATCTACATGGGTAGCAGTAAATAATTGCAGGTCCTATTTTCAGTACTTACATAATTGCACCTGTAGTCTGGGGGTATTTTAAATGCAAGGATGAATTTGCCTGTGATTCATCATACCCTTTGTGCAAATAAATTGAAACTGCTGTTCCTCATGGCTAGCCTGCAGAAAATCCCTAAAGAAGGATGAGACTGGGTTATTCAGGAATTCTCTGAAGTCAAGCAAATCTGGAACAAAGATGACCTGGAGGAGAGAACATGAAGAAACAGTGTTGAGACCAGTGAGTTTACAGAATAGGTGGAGTATGAGTCTTCTTTCATCATCCTCTAGCCTTGAATATTCACTTGGGTGCATTTTTTTATTTACTATTTACTTTGAAAATTTACTACCTACGTATGGTTTTATTTACTATTGTGCACTCAAACCACTGTGTCCATGAGTAGCACTGCAATAGTTGCTATCACTTTAAAGTTCAGCCTATGTTATATCTTCCCTTCACTGGGCAGAATTTGGAATTTGAAAAATTAAAATCATTTTCAATCCCAAGACCTCTGGGCTTCATCTGTGTGTGATAACCTTCCCAGAACTAGCACTAGCTCCTTTTAAGTCTCCAGCCCTACTGGTGCAGTAGGAAAGGGCTCTTCCCTTCACACCACTACCATCATGTGTATTCACAACTCCTGCTTCCTCTTCTCCAGCTAGGCTATGACTCTGTTTATCTCTTCCTCCCTTTAAAATATACTTTTTTGACACAAACTGCATGAAAGATAAACTTTACCTCATCTTCTGCTAATGCTTAAAGAGCCCAGAAATGTCTGGGCTTCCGCCCTTACTAGTCACAGCAAAAATATAAAGGAAGGTGAGGTCCCTGACTGGAAGATCTTCTAATCTAATATGTGATGGGTAACAACATGTTTGTGATAAATCAGAGGCATAACAGAGGAAATACTCCCCTTCTTCTTCATGTTGAGGAGGGAATGGGAGAAACACTTCACCTTCACAGACATAATGTCTGGCCTTCTTCCTTGATACTCAGGGCTAGGCCAGCACTTTTCCAGCTATTAACATACCCAGCTGTTCCTTATTTAGTTCTAAACACCTTCTACTCATTTATGATAATTCCTACAGTATAACTACTGATAAGCACCAAACTCTGCAATATACCAAGAGTTCAGTGTTATCACAACCTAAAATATGTAGAAAATAGGAGGAAGGATAACAAGTGATGCAATGACCTGCCTACAGTGAGGAGGAATGCTTTAGTGTGACTGTTTAAAAAAAAAATAAATAAATAAAAAATCAAGCATCCTGAATCACTGTTTGCTTCTAATAACCCAGAAGGACTAATACGTTATTTTATTGTTTCCCAAAACAAATAAAATTAGGGTATCATATAAGCTATGTTGTACAAGCTAGCATCTATGCCACAGTTGTATGCGAGTTTCTTTGTTGAATGAACAACACAACTGGGTACCTGAAAATTAGATATTTTCATGAATTCTAAGGGGATTAAACAAAGGGAGCCTACATATAAATTCCCCAGTATGTAGGGAATCCTGTAATAGGAAAAGACAAGCTTACACGAGATTCTGAAATAGCCAAGAGCTTGCCTTTCTCAATTTTTTTCTATCAGAAATCCAGATTCTGTCATCTAAATTGTCAGTGAGCAACACCTTCCACCATCTTCGAAACATTTTCAAAAGAAAATGCAAATTCAGAAGCATTCTAAACATTCAATCTCATACTTACCAAAACTACAAAAAAGAAAAACAAGGCAGATGGCTATTTTGTATGGTACACATGATTAGAGATATATTAGATAGGCAATGTTTCTACTAGAAGTTTATCATGAAAAGTATAAAAATTGTCACATTAGTCTCCTTCCCTGCACACATACACATATGAATCAAATAAATGAGTTTAAAAACACATGATTTAAGAAAATGTGTTTGAGCTTTTTTACTTTCCAGCTCCTGAGCCTATATAAAGGATCTATATAACTAGCACCAGTTTAAGTACCTTTAATGTTGATGTTAATATGATTACTAATAACATCATAAATTGTTAAAATCAGTTACACTGACATTAATGATATCTGTTTATTCTATAATCTAGCCAAAATGATCATGTCTAGAGCAAAGCTACTGGGAAACGCACAGTCTTCCTAATCCTTCAAAATTCTGAAAATTAAACATTTTAGAGAAGAGTGTACTTTTAGATACCTCATTGAAGACCTGCCCTGCTAAATCAGACTACAAATTATAAGACTTTAAATATTCTAGATTGCTTATACATTTGGATTAAAGTAGCCAGAATCATTAAAGATTCTACCTATGCTTGAGCTCACTGCCAGGCAAAGGTAGTGCAGCTCTGAGCTGTTGTGGCAGAGCATGGCCTGGGGATGGGTTGCACTAACTGAAAACAAAAACAGGTGATACGGTTAAAGAGGGAGAGAGACAGAAAGTAAACAAACTGTGAGAAGTGGAATTTTGAGGTAGAGACAGCTGAACCTCAGGAGGTGAATAGAAAACTGAAGTCCAGGGAGGTAAGACGAAACTATCTCCCACATGGAAACTGAGGTAACAAACCCAAGAAGTGGTGGCTGGAGCAAGGACAGTTTGAGGGAGAAGAGATGAAACATAACAGTAAATCATAACACAAAAAGAGACAGGACATTAATACGGGCAGATCAGAGGGGATAAATCAGGTTGGATCTAATTTGCCAGAAATGAGAAGTGCCAATAAGTCACATTGCGAATGTAGATGGGAAGAAATTGTCCTCTTCTCAGTATGTTTTTGCTGCCAGCAAATATCTGTGAAATCTGGCAAAGTATACCATCTTCCTTCAGGTCCTGATGGCACAGGGGTAGATAACATTTGGTTTTACAGGTTTAAAGGCAGCAAGTAGCATGATGAATCTAAAGATTTCAGCCCTGCCACAAACACACGTGAAGATAATGTGATGGAACACAGGATGAAGCTTTCATTTTGCAGTTTACTTTAAAAAAAAAAAAAAATAGCAAATAACAATAAAACTGATAAGTATTTTTGTTGTGGTTTGAGCCCAAAGGGCAAGTGAGCACCACCCATCTACTCACTCACTCCTTCCCCATTAGGAATGGGGAGGAGAAGTACAACAAAAGGCTCAGGAGCAAAGACAAGGACATGGGGGGATGACTCAACCATTATCATCACGGGCGAAATACAGACTCAATTGGGGAAGAAAAAGAACATAAATTTAATTTGAACACCATCGACCCTTAATTTTCCAATCACACGGAGTAGGACAGTGAGAAGCATTACCACATCTTAAAAACACCTTCCTCCTACCCCTCCCTTCTTCCCGGGCTCAGCTCTGCTCCCAGTTTCTCTACCCCCTCCCCCCAGTAGCACAGGGGGAAGAGAATGGGGTTACAATCAGTTCATCACACATTGTCTCTGCTGCCCCTTCCTCCTCACACTTCTCCCCTGCTCCAGTGTGGGGTCACTCCCACAGGAGACAGTCCTCCACGAACCACCTCAGATGTGAGTCCTTCCCACGGGCTGCAACTCTTCCCAAGCTGCTCCAGAGCAGGTCACCCCCGCGTGTTGCAATCCTCCCTGCTCTGAACTACGACAGCAGGCGCTCCTTCCCTCAGAGTCCCAGCCTTCTTTGGGCACAGCCACCTGCTCCAGTGCGGGGTCCTCCATGGGCTGCAGGTGGGCACCTGCTCACAGCCTGCCCTCTCACCACGGGCTGCAGGGGAGTCTCTGCTCACGCACGTCCCTTCCTTCCTCCTCCACTGACCTCGATGTTTGTATAGGTGTCTCCCTCGCAACTCCCTCTCTTCTCCATGTTCCCCTTCTTAAATACATTATCACAGAGATGCAGCCACTGTTGCTAATTGGCTCGGCCTTGCTGCAGGTGTGGGTCTGACTTGGAGCCGGGGGAGCTTAGAGAAGCTTCTCACGGGAGCCATCTCTGTAGCCCATTCCCTCACTACCTAAACCCCACCATACACACACAAAACCAACACAATTTTTAAAATTACACTTGCAGAATCAAACCCTTTAAGATAGTAAGCAACCAAAGCTGTCTCCATGTTGTTAATAAAAACATGTTCTGAATATGTGTTAATAAACCACTTGATTAACATATATTACATTTAATTAATATTAAAATTGTATATCGCCTATGGAAGGGCCTAGTATCTTAATGGGATCTTCTTAAGCTAAAAAGGCTGTATAACACAAATGCTCCCTGAAATTAAATTCTAGATAACTCAAATTGGAACCCTCAATTCCAGTTTGCCCTTTTGTTCTATTTGCCATATTTGGCCTGTTTCTATTTGCCATATTGTTCTATTTCTGTTTCCTATCTGCAAACAGAAAAAATACTTATTCAGTCCATACATAACAAGCACATTAATGTGGCAGCTGATACAGCATGAGGAACGTTTTTGAAAAGCCCATGTGAAAGTATTAATCCTATATTTAAATCATTACTTATATAACACAGGGAAAAAAATAAAGATGAAACAGATCAACAAGAAAGCAAGCAAGCACTATTCATTACATTAACAGCTTCTAATGTGTTGAATCAGATTTATATTGAAATACAGTGGGAAAGATCCTATGTGTTACTGTAGTTGATGACTATTGTCATAAATATGCACAAAGCCACAAGCTGTTAAGAGGATATTCAGGACTATCGAGGAAAGAAATTCCATATCCTTAAGAGAAAAACAAAGCCAGAAGCTATCAAGGCAGTGGATAGTAGAGAAGCTTCGCAATGAAGATCCATTATTTAGAGATGAGTTTGAGTGTAGGCCTCCTCGCTAGTTGCAAGAAATGGACCTGTGAACTATAAAAAATCATCTGGTAATTCCAGATTCTATAAAATTAAGCAGGTAATTCTGGATTCTAAAAAATGAAAACAAAATAAAAGGTAGAAGATCCTACCTGGCACGTGTACTGTCAGTATCAGAAGATCCAAAACTGAGTAGGTCAAAAGGTAAAATGGCTTATTTGACCTAAGGTGATCTGACCAAATAAAAATGAAGGCTACATAGGGGGTTCTGGTAATGAATCTTGGTCTGCCATCATACATACATTTATTTTGTTGATATATGAGCAAAATCTTTAAGTAGCTGTAATTTTCAGCCTGAAATTTCCCTGCATTTTACAAGTTATGAGAAGTGGAAGAGAAAAATAATTAATCAATGGCTATAGTATGTAACTACATAATGACAAAATTAATTAATCATAATAAAGATTTAGGAAAAAAATCTAGACCTCTAGATTAAATTAGACTACTAGATTAAACTAGGTAAACAATACACATTTTTATTGCATTCCATTTTCCACAAACAATAGTTATATAACAAAATCAAGATGAAAGAAACTCTGTTTAAATAACATTACATTTTTTCAAGCACACTGATAAAAAGCCAGGAAATTCAAAGTTAAGGTTGACATTCCAACCTTAATACATGTCCTGTTCTCAATCCCTCCCACCCCTAAGGTTATGATTAAGGAAAAAAGTATCATTCATAAAACTTTGCAAGCACGATGAATCACATCACACCCTAACCACAGCTATTTGTTTCATTTGTCTATGATTTACACAAAATTGCACTTTCAAACTTTTTTTTCGTCATTTGCTCCCATGTGGGGAAATATCAACAGTTACTTCTTTAGACTCTTCCAACAGGATGTAATACAGCTGTAAATAGAAATTAATTGCACTTTACTGGCAGATCTTACCCAGTTTTACTAGGTTTTGCCCAAAATACTGAGTTTTGCTAATGATTTCCTGTGTTGGGCAACAATGATGTTGCTGAACGTCACATTTCTGTCAGGGAGAATCAAGTTGTGAAACCCGATCTTTGTAAGTAGGTGCTTGAATTCAAATTGGAGTCCTGTTAAAGACAGGCTGTGATGCAAGAAGCATTCGCACAGTCAGATGCACATAGGATCAGTGCCTGAAATTACTTCTGGGGCCACACTGTAAATGTTTTGGTTTCACTGGATATATTCTGGTTTTAAGAATAGAACTGGTTCCAATGCTGGACTGGTACGCTGGACTTCACCTGTTTTGTGAGCAGAGGGTACTCACGTATATCATCAATATAAGGAATAAAGTTAATTCTTGTAATGTCTATACATATAAAGTGTTTGGGGGAAAAACAGTTGCAGAGAATTCTTACAGACTCAAATTCTAGTCATTGCACCCAAATATATTCAGTTTTCTTTGCCCATATACTCTGGATATATAACTTACTGGATTTTGTTTTTCGTTTATTCATAAATTGCTAATTCTAGAACCAAGGTTCATTCCACAGAATTGAAGTTATCTGACTTATAAGCCAGTATCTCCAGGCTCCTTAGATGGTCCACCGGGGCAGACAGACTTAAGTGGACTGCAGAGTCCAATACAGGTGCTCACATCTCTGCAGGACCCAGAGTGTCTGCATGAGATCCTGATATTTGCATAAGATCCAGCAGCTAGATGAGCCCTTTTCTAGTATCCATTTTATTTTTCTTAACTGTTGTAGTCAGTCAATTCTTTCAGCATGTGAGACCTGCAGAAGTCAGATAGCCTTGTCCTCATCTCCGTACACCTCACCTATCTCCAACATATCAAAGGCTTTCCAGCTGTTTCAGCCACCAAGTCACTGTTTTCTCTCATCTACATTAGCTTTGACTTCGGAAGTCTCCTCCTTTCTGGTTTCATTGCAAGCCACTCAAAACAGTACTGACCAGTTCATCTAATACTTTTTGTTTGGCCTCCTTCAGCTTAACAAATGACTCGGACATAAGCTCTTTGAACAGAAACTCTGTCACGGTTCTATGTTCCCTGCCTATATGATCTCATAATGCATTGAGACACCAGAGGTCTCCTTTACCTTTCCAGTGATACCACATTCAACCCCATTTTGCTCTGCTTTCATCTGAAAACTGCTACATTCTTCTCGTGTCCAAATATCCAATCTTCGGCTAGCTTTGCTTAAATACTTCTTTTTTGTATTAATTCATCAGTGTTAAACCATAGTCCCTTCCTCTCCACCACTGACTGAGCATGTATCAAGCTAGGATATTGTCCAAACTCGGCCCATTCCCTTGCCAGTTCACCCTGTCTCCATATATATATATACTGCAATGATCTGATCTGATCTGGCCTGTCAGGAACAGAAACTGCAAGCTCAGTAGGGCAGGAACGGCCCTGTGTTCTGAGATACTGAGGTCCTGACCCATGGACATTACTGTAATTTTAAGGCTTAACAAGAAGATCAGACAGTTGCAATGTCAGTAAATTGAGAGAGACAGCATTAGTCCACTACACACAATGTCTGTTTCTGTTATTCAGGCCAGAGCTTGAGAATGGTAGCAACTCTCTGGCTATTAATGGATCAATTAAAGGGGAGAATAATTTCCAATTTTACAAGACATTTCAGTTGTATATCTTTCTATGGTTTCTAGAGTAGACAGCAACTTTCAGCTACTTGTTTGCAGAGTCATGTTTGATGGAGAGTGCCCCCTTATTTCAGCATCCCATGATCGTCACTGACTTCCAGTGAATTTTCCAGTAATGTACAGGTAACTGTTAAAATCTATAACTTCTCAGTCAGTAATGCTAAGCCATCAGAGTGGCTGCCTTTTGCTCTGTGATAATGTGGAAAATTACCCACACAGAGACTTAGCATGCAGGATTATAAAAGGAATAAAACTTTTTCCACGGAAGTACAGTGAACTAATATGTACATTCTTGTACCTGCTAGCACAAAGGACATTGGATTTGTTAAGAGACATTGATTTTCAACATTATCAAAAATCATATCATAGATATTTCTGAAGAAAAATAATTATGTAAATAGTTGCAGAGTGACTTGAAGAAGTAGCCATCAGTGCTCAGCATCTGTAAGCATCTTGTGAGCCTAATTTCTGTGCTAAGTGAAATAAAAAGGTAGGATAAGAAGTGGGTGAAGGCAGGTAAACAACCTTAGAGCAGACTGTATTTTTACTTAAAACAAATCTAGACCAGATTTTTGAGCACCTAATCTGGTCTGAGAAGATTTCAGAGTATAAAGCAGCCTCTCAAGAGAGTTCATCCGGCTACCTTTACATTGTTGCATTATCTATGCACTGAAAACCTGTCCTCTGCAGCATGGATATTCGTTATGCATTTCCTCAGCTCCATGCTTTCCCCAATGGGGTAAAAAATCACCAAATTCGAAAAAATGTTCAAAAGCATGCCTCAGATCACAGTTCATTATTATGTGGATATGTGTGCTTATTATACATAATTTAAAATAGTTAATATAAGAGAAAAAAAAAACCCAATACTTTAGCAAAAAAAAAGTACAAGTTAAAAAACAAGAAAGAAAGCAACTATTAAAAAATCGGTTTGACAGGGGGATTCACCTTGGCTACAAGTCTTCATTTTCTGCTAGGACCTCCCAGTCCTGCCTTAGCCCTTACTGTAGTGCTTCCTTTAAGGATTCGGTGACGGGCACACCCTGCATTAATCTTTTATGTTTTATGTTATCCCGCTTCGTGATGCAATACTGACTCAACAGCCTTCTCCCTTTGTGTTCTTGCAGTATAAAACGCTTCTGGTTCCGGTTGTCTTTGTAGTTCGTGTCCTGCAAAAATTTGAAACTACAGATGTGAGCAAGAGTTTCTTTCTGAAGAGACCGGGGTGAAGGGCTGCTCTGTCCTCTTCTAAACGCCGGTTTCTCCCACGGCGGGAAATCCGTGTGAAGACCGACACAGAGCTGACGAATTCCCATTTTCCTATTAATTTATTTCATTGCCTGAAGTATTTGTATTTCCCCAATAATTTTGTACCCCGTGGCGCCCCATCTTTGCTGGCGTTCGTCCTTAATTTATACCTCCACGTCTATAAACCAAATACTTGCCACTTCACCTAAAAGGAGCTCCAATAAGTTGCATTCCTCTGCGGATCGATCATAAATATTTATCTGATCTTTCGTGCATCGAGCGTTTTTATTTAACACTTAGCACTCAGAGCTCTTCAACCGGCTGTTGCTTGTGGACGCTCCCTAGTCAGCACTTCTCTTGACGGCTGTTTCACAGCTGCTCTTTGCCTTATTAGTTCATTCACCAGGTGTTTTAATGAAGGGTGTTTGTCCTCAATAAGCGCGTCCCTCAGCGAGGCTCTCCCTGTTCGCCGCGAAACCTAAGAACCCCCTCGCCGTTCGCCCTTTATTTCCCCTCGGGTTTGCCGTTAACTCCCCACAGCGGACACGGTTCCCGCCGCCGTGGCGGGGGGACAGGACGGGGCCGGGCTCGGGGGGGCGGGCGGGGGCCGCTGCCCCCCGCGCCGGAGCTGTCCAGCGTAGCTCCGCTCCCGCGCACCTTCCGCAGCCCTCCGCGCAGCTCCTGCCCGCCCATCCGCCAGCCGCGGAGCCGGGGATGGGGGGCGGAGGGGGGAGCTGGGGTGGGGGGGGAGGAGAAATGTCTTTCCCGCGGCATCTTTCCCGGGAAAAGGGGGGTGCGTGGCTCGCTCGCTGTGTTGTAAGCGACGGCAGATCCCGCACCGCGGTCGGAAAAATCCGCGGTCCTGTGGGCAAACAGGAGGGGGTTTAGGGGAGCGGGATCCTTCGGCCGCCCCCACCCGCCTCCTTTGTTCCGATGGGCTTTGGAATCCCCCTTAGAAATTAGAGACTAATTAGCCCCAAAGCGAGAGTGGCACCAACGCATGACAAAGGCGAAGATTAGGCTTTAAGAAGGCAGCGCAAGAGTAATGGGCAGCCACTCCTAAACGAGCGGTGTGCGCAAATCGCGTGCCAAAGGAAATCGATCCGATTCAACCTGGGTGTGTCTAACACTGCCACGGATTGCCAGGGCCAGGCTGTTTGTTTAGAGACAAGTCTATGGTGTGGGAGGGTGAAGACACAACCCCTAAGGTCTTCCAGCCTCCCAAGGCAAAAGCAAAACAATCCCCGACGTCAGTCCCCAAGGGAACCTTGATCAAATAAAGGTATTCAGCAGTGTCGGGCGTGCGGGTGTGTTTACAGGCATTTCACGGCGTTTTGAGCTCCGTAGCCAGCGTTATCAGTGCGGGCAGTCAGGGGGATTCCTCTGCGCACCTCCGGTGGCCGGTAAGGTGTATGCATATGTAAGGCGTAAGAACAACCGCTGCCCTGACCAGGACCAGTTTATCCTCTTCTCACGGGCGGGAGGAAGGAGTTTCAAAGCAAGTGCTTTGAGATTGTGTGAACCTAAATGAGCTTTACGAAACAGCCTTTTACTGGAAAGATGTTTGAACTCTAGTTGAAGGCGATTTAGGGGGAATGCAGGGACGATTCCAACAGTTACTACTGGGAATGCAATATCGGGTCCCCTACAATGCTTACTTAGGCTAATGGAGGTCCTGTCATTCAGCTCCCATTGCGCTGGGATACAGGGTAAACATTCCCTGGTGACCCTTTGCGTGCAGGTCCCCTCTTCAGGACATCATTAAAAGCATACATGCACTTGCCTGACATCAATTGTCAGGCTGGCTCTCAGGGTTCAGAGATCCCGAAAGAAAGCAGGAAAGCAAGCCCAGTGGAGACCCGGCTCTGCGGCTGCGGGCTTTAAAGAGGCTGAAAATCGTTTGGTTGCGGGTGTGTAAGAAGAGACAAAAGTGCTCAGCAGGTAAGAGCGGAGGGTTTTGCCAAGAAGGAACTGTCCTTGATCGCTGTGACAGGATTGACTCGCTGGGGACTCCTCTCTCGGGAGCATCCACGCGTCCCCGAGGGGGCTGCCTGTCTCCTCTCATCAGCATCACGGCGAAAAATTTTACAGCCGCTCTTTCTAGTCCTGCTAATCCTGTTACCCGGGGGGTTATAAATATTAACGCCGCTGGGGCTGGGGATGGGGGACCAGATTAAGCCCTCTCCGAAGTAAGATGTCAGCCAGCCTCTTCCCAGCCCACCAGTGCCCGGGGCTGCTGGATGAGCTGCACGGCAGAGCCCCGCAAGTGCCCTGCCCGGAGGGGCTGCTGGGCACCTCGGTGCTGGATTTCGTGGCCGACCTCTCCCTGGGCGCCCCCCAGGGCCCCCCCCGGGTCGGGCCGAGCCTGGGGCTCTGCGAGGTCACCTCCGGGCCTCCCTTCGGGGACAGAGTCCTGTCGCTCCGGGAGGGGATGGCGCGGGGGCTGCCCCTGGCTGCCTTCGGAGATGGAGATCCCGAAGACGAGGAAGAGGAGGAGGAAGAGGAGAGGACGCGCAGCTCTTCCCTCCTGGACAGACCCAGGAGAAAGCGAGTTATCACCTACGCCCAGCGCCAGGCTGCCAACATCCGGGAGAGGAAGAGGATGTTCAACCTCAACGAGGCGTTTGACCAGCTGAGGAAGAAGGTGCCCACCTTCGCCTACGAGAAGAGGCTCTCCCGGATAGAGACCTTGCGCCTGGCCATAGTGTACATCTCCTTCATGACCGAGCTCCTGGACGGCTGCGGCAGGCAGGAGGCGAGCTAGGGAACGCCGGGGCCCGGCGGGACGGGGCCGGGGCCCGGCCACCACCCCCCCGGCCCCTCGCAGGTGGCCTCCTCGGGTCTCAGGGCCCGGGGGTCCTGCCTTGGCTTCTCACCCCGCAGCCAGGACCGCGTAGGTGCGGGACGCAAAGCGAGGAGTGTTTGGGGAAGCGTGCGCCGGGGGCGGGGGGAGGAGAGAGGGAGAGAAGGGGTGGAGAGGCTCTCTATGTGCCGATTTGCTAACATATGTAATTTTTGTAAAGGGAAAGGGGGGGGGAAAGAAGGTCTGAGGCCCTCTGGTTTGTTTGTTCCGTCGCCCGCTTGCTTTACACTCTCTGAAATTTGTTACTTTCGAGAAAGGCGCGTCCGGGACGGCGGAGCCGTCCCAGTTTGCGGCGTGGCTTTCCAGCGCACTCACTCGCCTGCCCAGCTGCCTGCCCAGGGACTGGGGAAACCTCGGCGTGTGCGTTCTAACTTAGTGTTTTCTGCTTTTTTTTTTTTTTTTTTTTTCTAAAAAAAAAAAAAAATAAACAACAACTCCCTTTTCTTTGAAATCCAGCCTGCCAAGTCCATGCCGCGTGTCACAGGGCCAGTAAAGCGGAACATCTGGCCACAACCGTTTGCTGTCACGAGTCGCTTCCCGGGACCGGCTCCGCCGCTCGCACCGGGGAGGACCCGGAGGAGGAGGGTGCGGAGCGGCCCGGCCCGGCCCGGCCCGGCCCGGCGCGGTGCGGTGCGGTGCGGTGCTGGGCGGTGCGGAGCGGGGCGGGGCGGGGCGGGGGCGAGCACCCCCGGCAGGCTGGGAAGCCGTCTGCGCCCTCCCGAGAAAGAAAACTTGTCAGCTTGCGGGCTTTGATTTTGGTGAGGTCACGGAAAGCCCTTTTCTCCCTCGCTGCTTTTTTTTTTTTTTTTCGCTGTTGTTGTTATTTCCAACACCACCCCCCACCCCCTTCCCTATACGTTTCATTGCCGCAAGGAGAGAAAATAAATAAATAAACTCTGAAAAGCCGGAGCGGGAGGGAAGAGGGAAGCCCGGGCCGGCCGTAGCCTGGGGATGGGGACGGGACGGGCAAGGGGCCGGGGGTCGACCCTAGCAGCCTCTCCGGCCCTCCCTGATGTGTCTGTGCCCCCCGCAGCCCCGGCTCTCGCGGCTGCTGGCCCCTTCCCTCGCCGCTGCCCGGGTTTCTCCCCGTGTTTGCAGCAGACGGGCAGCACCCAGCCTGTCCAGGGCCCAGCCCAGCCCGCGTCCAATTTAGGAGCCAATGTCCCACCCGGGGCAGTGGTTCTGCATCGCTTCTCAGGACAGCTTTTAGCTCCGCTATATAAAATTGTTGTGATATCAGTGGAAGCAAGATTTACCCTGGGTTCAGTCTAGAATGGCAAGATCTAAATCCCACCCTGATATCTATTTGATTTCTTCTCTCACATTTTGTCATCTCCTGTGGTGATTCTTCTTTTTCTCATTCCATTCACTTTAATATTGTCATGAGTGATCTAATATCCTGTATCAATACTCTAATACACTTTCTCTTTTCACTTGTTTCCTTGGTTTCTTTTTCCATTTGTTTTTGTTGACCTCCCTGACTCCACACATTGCATCTGCTCTCCAGTTGTCAGAATGCTTTTTTTCCAAGAGGCAGTTGGATAGTTAACGCAGCTGGATCCTTTCTAGAAACTGGGATGTTTCACCTCTTCAGATGGTTTTGTGTTGTTTTGTTGGTTTGGGCTTTTTTTTTTTTTTTTTTTTTTTTCTAAAAATAAAATGAGAAAAGGAACTAAAAAATAACAGTGTTCCAAAATCAACAACTGTTCACATGACTCAGATGCATTTTGCTGTTACCACTGTCTCAAGAAAAATGATGAAGACAAATTCTTTAAGGACAATGAAATATGCAATTCAATATTAACTTTTTAGCACTATTTCTCTATGATCTCTATACAACTGTGCTTTCAACAGCTTGAGTATATATATTCTTGTATTTTTTCTTGCTCTTGTCACTGGATAAAATTAGAACTCTATAGCACACAGAGTCTCAAGTTAAGAGATTCATAATGTAAACATGTCTGTAACAGATAATTCAAAAATTATTGGGTTTCTTTTCTTGGTTTAATAACAAAACACTGGAATTTATTCAGGATCCCAGGTTTTTCCTTACTTGTGTTGAAGACTAGAGAAGGGCAGAAAGAAAATGTTATATTTTATTTTCAAATAGAAATCAAAATCTGGATCTTGCATTATGAATCCTGATTTTTAACAGATCACTGGAAATTTTGCAGCAGCAATACAGTAACATTCAGCAATAGCTGTAGTAACATTCTTATATGAGACACTGATTCTAAAAATAACTTTAGAAATTAAAAATGCAGTTGAGGTATAAGCCAATGAACACAATATGGAAACAGTAGAGATAAAGTATCAAGATGCATTTCATGTTGCATCAAAGGCTTTGGAGAAGCCTCTCAGCTGCACACTGGTTTATAGGAGCTGAGAGACTGATGAAAGGGGCTTTAATTTCTTGTGTTCCATGCTTTTCCAAAACCAGCAAAGATTTGCCAGAACAGTTTGTCTAGATGCAATTTTTTCTTAGAGGCGTGTGTTAAAACTCTAGCATGCCCTTATCCCCATGAAGACCTCAGGGAAACAGTGAAATACCATACTGACCCATCACTTGGCCCATGTGGATGTGCTGACATCCTGGCAGCTCAGCCGGCTAAGAATATAAACAAATCATGGAAACACTGCGGACGGGCTTCTAGCTGGAGCGCCCTCCCGTATCCCTGAAATAACGAGACCATGGGGTCCCTTCTCGGGCCAAGATCGCAGCATCCTGGTCTGTGGAGTCACACGCAGTAAAACAGCCCGTCAGGCCGGGAGGCCAGTGGAACCCCGGCCCTAATGAAGCGAGGGCAGAAGCGCTGCTACGTGCTGCTACGTTCGGGGAGGCGAGGATTTCACCCGCTGTAGGGAAAGGCCTTTCCCTCGCACAGAAACCCTGCTGCTGCCAAGGCTGAGGCCAGTCCCCATCCCTGGGCTCCCCAGAGCACCATGCCATTATCACCGCATTAAGAACAAAAACTGACAGTGTCAATTACTTCTGGGAAAAGATAATAAGGGGGTTTTTAAAGCCTTAGAGCTGTTTGATCATAGCCCATTTTTAGATCCTGGTCTGAGGCGGGTTTGTTTATCTTCTCCTTGCCCACTGAAGGCTGCCTTTTGGTAGAAAGTTGAGTTCCCTTGAAGCTATCGCATTACAATTAGTATTCAGACATGTAAACCAAAGAATAAGTCTAAATGAATTCATATTTGAGAGGCATTTCCAAGCTTTCTAAGAGAAGTATAAATAATCAAAGGATTTTGCAATCTATAGTCAGGCTGATCTTGTTTTATAGCTGCTCAACCTGAAAGCAGGTTTAAGCAAATTAGTGCTGGAAACAGAACAAAATATTATGATAGCACTGCAAACTCCTGCATCCACATTCTGACCAGCTACTACGGCCCCGTGATTGGTGTTTATTATCGCATTTGTCAGCGTTTCCATTATAAACACTCTGGTGTGGAGGGTTTATAACTCAGCTATAAAAATTCCCTCCAGGATGAAACTTGATAAGTGAAGACTTAGTCCAACAACACTTTTTTTTTTTTTCCTTTTTCAAACTTTAAAATAAATTAGTTTTTGAAGTTGTGAGGGTACTAGGCAAAAGTGATGGAAAAGAGTTTTGGATTTATTTTTATTCTCCTTCAGATCAGTGATGCTTCTCAAAGAGATTTTCTATGTAGCCCTTTTGGTCCTTTCAATGAACTTGGACTCTTTTTTTTTTTTTTTTTTTTTAATTAAGACTAGCCAAAATACCAAGGCTTAAAATGTGACTGCTGTGCATGCTGAGTCCCTGTTTTCATAAGACTTTGCTGTTTTTACTAGGCCTGAATACTACCAATCTGCAACAATGACAGCCAAGCTTTTCCTACTACTTATACAACAGAACAGTTACAAGGATGGATAGATATGCTGGTTATAGTGCTTTTGTGGTACAGTAAAAATTGCTGTCTTTTCTAAATAGCTATTAAATATAGTAATTTCAGATTATTTTCTCTTAAACTTTTCTCTGAAAAGCATACTTGTTTCAGATATTAAAATGAACATTCATCACAGCAGTATACCCAGAATAAAATAATTGATCGAATAAAAATGTTAAACTGCAATTACCTTAAAAATTTAGCTTTTTAAGAACTGCATCTCAGGTATTTTTTTAAAATGTGCCCGTATTTCATCCAGATTTTACTTTTTTCCTTCTCTGTCTTAGCTTCAAGTGTAACCCGTGGTCTGGTTGGCACTAAATTTTAAGCTCCTGAAATTTTTCACAGCCATCTGATCACCAGTCACAGTCTAGTACAGTGAACCCTACACACCTGAACTCCCAATTCCTACAAAGAAGTCAAAATAGGGGAGCAATCCTGTAAGCTTTACTTCTGTATGGTCAATTTTCACATGAATATACACTTGTACGGGCTGTAATGTATTGAAATTGTTGTGTGCATTGTATTATTTTAGTGTGGCTTACAGTGTTCTCAAACGCTTCAGAGCTGTAACTGTGACTCAGAGCGTCTCCTCCTACACTGAGGGATTTTGAATGGTTCCCACACAGAGTTATTGTAGTGCAGGACAGGCTTCACTATTGTCACACGGAGCTTTATTTCAAAACAAAGTAATCAGGCACCCTGAGATGCTAGATCTGTTTATGCTTTTGTCATACCTCTGCCATAATTGCAAAAAGAGGGGTAGAGAGCGTCCTGTTGGTTTAACTGCCTCTCTTTAGCTCTGAAAGCAGAAGAAAGATAATAATTGTCCATGTTACTTCCAGTTCCAGTTCCATCTTGTCTTGCTCTTACATGGGTTCAAGGGAAGGTAGTGCATTTTATGATTTTCTACACAGCAAAGAGGAAATCTGTGCATGGAACATCTTCACCATAGATAAATGAACCGAGAGATGGAGGACAAATTAATTCAAATGTTGATTTATTTTTTTTTTTCGTAGCATTGTTTACTTATTATACAGTCTTTAACTTTGTTAATGAATTCTGACCTTTGAAACTTACAGTTATCAGAGGAAAAAGTGGTGACTAGAGCACAAATGATACAGGAATAAATACACCACAACAAATACTATCACTGCTTGAACATTTCTGGTTCATGTGGGATAGATGATGTCTGTGATCTGGATAAAAGGTAACTTAGCAAAGACTTTCAAAACAACCAGTGATTTAGGTTCATTCACTTTTTGTGTGACCAAGATGAGATATCATATAAAGATCCTGATTTTTCGGAGTTCACTGTTGAAACAAAGGGCATCAGAAAGTTGTGACCTGAAGCCATGGCCATTATTTTTGGTTTTGATGGTGAAGTGAAGGTGTGCAGCTTCACTAGCCCTTTTCTCTTGAGCTGTGAGTAGCGATTACGGTGCACTTGCTGCTCGTACCCAGGGTCGCTGGAAAATTATATTGCATTTTACAGTACCCTGGGATTCCTACTCAAGCTCTTGGGTGCTTGGCAGGGTGCTTCTCTGTGAAAATTTGGGTGCAAAGGAGGCACCGGGCCTCGCTCCCAGAGCCCTGCAACAGGGAGAGGCCATGCTGCCTCCACGGGGTGCTTCTGGGTAAGACGCCAGTTGCAAAAAGAGCCCACTCTAATAAATACAACGAGAAATTAGAAACACAAATAGCAGTTAGAAATACACAGGCAATACATAGAAACTTTGGCAAGAGAAGATCCAACAAAGCCTTGATGCCCCATCCTGACCCTGGAGCTGGTGGCCCTTTGAATTCACCTTTTACCTCCCCGCCGCTCTGCTCCTCTCTCTCCTGGTGCAAGGAGGGCCCTCACAATACAAAGAATGTCTCCTTTAAAACACATTTGTTTGAAAAATGAACGCAAAGCCCAGTAGAGCTACATCCAGCCACAGCACATCAGATTTCATGTTGCAACAGTGTGCTACATTTTCTATTAAAGCTGGCGCCAGTGATCACATTCTGCCATTCAGTCCACTTTGTGTGGTTGTATATTTTCTTAATGAGGATCTGAAATCAGCCCCCTTCACTTAACTGACAGTCTGCCAGAATTATGCCATCTTTTCAAATGCAGAGATCATACGATCCATCTGTTGTCTGCAGCCATGCAGGGGAAACATTTTCCAAAGAGAAATGTGGGTTGGCCCCAAAAGTATGTAATTATCCAAATGCTGAAGTGTTTCAGATGTTTCAAGGTGCTCTTGGACCTGATCTTGGCCATCTAAGCTCCTATGAAGTTTTTTAGAATAATGTACATAACTAAACTATTGAATTGGCAGGAAATTTTTGAAGTAGAGGAATAATTTAAAAATTATTCTTAAATAACTTTGAGCTGAATCAGAGATTTAGGACTCATCAATATCATCTGGGACATTCGGGAGTGCTTCCACTTTTAAGTAGTTCACATTTTTGTTATTAATATTATCACATATAAAACAAAAACTAAAAAGCATTAAATGAATATGCAGAAAGGTGTTTTAATCTATTTTTAATCATATTTTAATGATATGCCAGAACACTGCAATAACTCTGCAGCATCCTTGACTCTCATAACTCTGCAAACTACCAGATGCAAGAGAAGTTGTAGGATGATGAATAATAGTCATGGACAGGGAAGAAAAAAAAAAATGGAAAAAGATGATTGAGAGACTGTGAAATGAAGGGCTATCTCAGATCTTTCCCTGCCTTACTTGAAGACGCGTGGAATTCATTTCAGATTACATCTGAGCCAGTTTAAATTTTCTTTGCAGATATCTTGAATGTTGCCAAATATGATTAAACTGATAGTTTAGGTCCTCATCAGGTGCGACCTCCTTGACATACAGAATCTCAATTTTAATCATGAGCAAATGGAGCTTTCACTGAAGTGCTGATAACTGTGCTTGAACTACAAAACCAAGCCTTGTTAAGATGGAGTTCAAGTCCTATTGCTGAAAACACGTTTACCAGCCCCAAGGTATTAAATTTAGAGACATGTACGTGTCCATTACTTTATGCTGTCAATCACATGTGGGTTGACAACAGAATAAGTCAATTCTCACAGTTACACGTTCCACACATCAAGGAACTGAATGATTACAGTATCCCCTCTCAGATCACAACTGACATAGCTGTAGGCTGAACCACATTACACTGAGGAAGTTCTATGATGTTAATAGCATGAGGTTTGCCCTTGGAGAGAAATGAGTTCTATCAAAGCTATGATAAGAACATACGGTACTTGTAATATTTAAAATATACAAACATAAAAAACAACCAGAGATTTCTCAAATTCTCCTTTAAATCAGTAAAAGCATGAATCTTCAGTGTCCCATTGGCCAAATCCTTTGAAGGATCCAGTGTATAAGCCAAGGCTTTGACTGGAGAGGATTTTGGACTATAAGGTCAGTGCTTTTTGCCTCTAAACTGAAAAGACATACTAGGTAGCTGAGAGTGGCATAGAAAATTGGAAAGGTCTAACGACACCTCCTTCAACCCCATTTCCCCTCCCAAAACACAGTTCTTATGCAGCTACGGGTCATTAGCATTATTTATTGAGAGGGTTTCCGAACCACTTCCATACCACAGAAACATCCAATATCACCCCAAAGATGCAGTATGACCTCAGAGGTGAAAAGAGAAGGCTTTATGTTCAAAGTCTTCTTCTCCTGAAAACATCCAATGACGCATTTTCAAATGACAAGAAGGCTACATGGAGATTGGTAATGTTTGCCTTGCAGCAGCGTGGTGGAAGTGCTGTCGGCACCGTGGAGGTTTCCTAGTCAGTGAAAATCTAGGGAAAACTCAAGCTACATTTGCTGTGGTTTCTTTCCACTGTACATACACAGCACTGCTCTCCTGCATCAGTATGGCAAATGGGGTGATGTTGCCTGCATCATCTGCGGTGCCACAGCTGCTCTTGGGGTGTCACTAATCCATTCCCTTCAGTTTTGATGCCCTTGCAGTAGCACCTATTCCAACACAAATTTCAGATACCATTCTCAAATGCTCTTCAGCAAAGCTTAACAGCAACTTTTGGTCATGTAATATTTTTCTACCCTCTGTGAGCAGTGCAAATATGTTTTTTGACTCAATGAACAGTTTGGGAGGGATATACGTGAAGAAATACAATGGCTACTATGGCCACAAGGAGTTAAAAAGCATCTTGTGTCTCTTTATAGCAGTATAGTTTGCTTCTGATCTACATTAGAACTGTGAGAATGGGAAGGGCTGTTTCTGGTAGTGATAGCTGAGTGACTGTATTGCCTTTTTCCCTTCTGTCTATAAGCCTTTGGCTTGACCCTTTACCCTTGATGTGAGCAATTATTAGGTACCTCCTATTATACATCTGATTTAGCATTAAGAACTTAATTTCCCAGAGTGCGTCTAATCTTTAAACATGGTTATTTTTCTTCTTTTTTTGGATGAAATTTACTACCCATAGTGAATTCTGTGCGGAAATAGTAAGACTTAGACAGTTAACCTGCCAGCTACACTAACAAATCAGATAGTTTGACATCTAGACCAGACTATTAGTTCCTGCAGTGAACTGACAACATGAAACCACAGATGGAAGGATTTGGTGTTGCAAAATTTTACCTGCCAAGTTGGAGGCTATGTTGTCCTCTCAGAAGAGACAGCCCATTCTGGGATGTGTCTTCGAGAAGCAGAATGTGGCAGCTGTTTCACTTTGTACAGCAACATGACACAGTGCTATAGGAAAGAAAATACAGAAAATTATCTTAGTTTATTGAAATTAAGCCAAATGACAGTGTGCCATACCACAGCCACTCAATTACATACATTGAATGTAGATAAAGTTGTAGTTACCCATAATGGAATCTGGCCAGAAGACAACATCCTGAGTTTTTCCAAGACACTAAAGGATTTCCACTGACCAAAAGTTTAACATGTTGGCAGATAATAGCTAGGTTGAAGGCCATTTGGGGATAACCAAAATAGATCATAAATGTCACTGTAGATAGAATATGGCTGTAAGCCATTGCAATATAATTGATCAAACTTCTATCTTTTTGAAAGGAATGATGACCATTTTACTGTCAAATAATCTCCATTCGGCAAAAATTCCTGCAGACTTACGTCATTCAAACTACCCAGACCTCTGACACAATGACTATAAGGAAGCAGTGCAGTAAACTTTGTGGGGCTGTAGTTTATTTTTATATTGCCTTCTTTTTTATTAAAAGGTATGCTCTTAAATAGTATGTATTGTTGTAGAGAAAAGGATTAACAACTGAAGGTGTAAACTTCACTGTTTTGTAATAAAGCCCTTGCTATATTCCACTGCATATCCTCTGCCTTTAAATTAATTACATCTGCTGTCAAGAGCTGCATTAGCCCTTTCACAAACTGTGTAACAGCAAATAATAACATTAGATCAGACATTAGAAAATTTCACAAACTGCTTGAATATTGAGACATGTACCTGAACAAATTCTAGAGTCAAGAGAGTATTTTGAAATTAAGTCTGTGCTCTGACTTTGAAAATCTGAGGCATATTTTACCGCTTAGGGTCCAGCCCACTGAGCTCAAATCAAGTTTGTACTTACTAGGTCAACAACATTTCTACTTTGCAGAAAAATATGGATGTTTTGAAGACTGAAAAAAAAAAAAAAAACAACCCAACTTAATGCAAATGATTATTTTTTAATCATGGAAAATTCCACAAATTCAATTAAATATTAAGAAACAATGACTGACCCTTTACTCCAAAGGCAGCCTCTCTTAAATATTCCTTTTTATTCAGCAAAACTCTCAGGCTGGACCTGTTTTCATTTTTATTTTATTTCCAGTTTAATTGACTCTTTTTAGGGCTTGATCCAAAGCCCACTGAAACACTCCCCTTGACATCAAAGGATTTTGGACCCTGTCCTTAATGAATGCAAGCACAAATGTTCTAAAATGAGAAATGAATATTTCTCTGCTTCTGACATGAACTATTTTTAGTGCTGCAAGGTCAGATAGTGGATTTTGGCATGAGAATATGCTTGATACAGATATGTTTCAAGACAGAAGCAGAAGCAGTATGGTATTTTACAATACAGCATAAATATAAATACAGATGCCTGTCTGGAGGTCAGAGTACGTAGATAGACACATACATGCATACATACATGAAGAGTGAATGTCTGTTAATGTACTTCAACATATTAACAAACTAATGCTTCTTCTGGAAAACTGTCCTTGGAGTTTGGTAACCAAGATTTGTGCTCTATATCAGCTTCATTGTGTGACCTACTATATGACCTTTGGTCAGAAAACCAGGGTGTGGACCTATGAACAGATCAGTATCTAGTAAGCAAGGTGCCCTGCCTTATCATCATCCTCTATTCTAGAGGCAGGCAAAGGAAATTTGGGCTGTAAAATGAGGGGTAATATTGTACATTAGATCTTTAGGCATCATAGCTGATAGCCCATAGCACCAAATAATTATAACCTCCCCACTTAGAAAGAGATACGTAAACTTTGATTCCACTCTGGCTGCCTTTTCTGAAAGGAAATACAACCTGGCAGAGATGGAAATAAAGCTCCGAACTCTCAGAAGTTATCTTAGCTCTAAGTAGGTGTCCTTAGAAGTAACTGTGGAAAGAATGAGATGGGTGCTCATTTCTGTGCACCTTTCCCCTCCAGGCCCCTCTCCTCTGCGTGGCTATAGTGAGCCCCTGTGTGGTCTCGGGGAGGGAGGAGGAGGAGGTGGTTCCAACTCGCAAACCTGGCATTCAATCAGGCTACCAATCAAAAAAACATTTCCATCTGCCTAGGAGAGTATATGTGTATGTTAGGACAACTTTCCAGGCCCTTTCCCTCACACCAGGCTTTTCTGACGCCTCAGAGGTAAAGGGGAGCCTATTACCCTGTCTAATGAACCCCCATGGGGCTCGTGGGAGTCATGGTTGTTTCTTACATGACCCTCTTTTCATCTTCGTCTGTGAGATCCCAAGAGCAACTGTAGGTCTAAAGGAGACCACACTGAGTAGGATGCCCAGGGGGGTTTTCCCCAGGGTGCAGGAATGGCTGACAGGTAAAGCCCACTTCCATGCTGGAATTCTGTCTCTAGGACTCTGACTCAAACTGCATGAGCTGCAGAGACAGTTGGAGTCCACCCCCAAGAAGAAGGTTTGTGGAATGCTTTATTCATCATCTGTGCCCGAGGTGCACCCTCCCACACCTTGGAAGAAAAAGCAGAGTTTGTGGCTAAAAAGGCCTGAAGTTTTATGGAGTTTCCATGGGCCAAGTGCACTGAAAGATTGAATATATAGATTTGAGTAATGTGTGGGAGCAGGAAGAATACAAAAAAAGATATATTTACATAGTTCAGGAAAGATGGAAGAGATGGAAAAGCAAAAAAAAAAAAAAAAAAAATCAAAGGAGCTGAAATAGCAAATAAGCCCCATTATTAATATAAGTAACTATTGTCCCCTGGAGTGTAGATAAGCTTGTTTTACTAAGCAGTCTTTTCAGATTTAGACATGAAACCACATAAACAAGACCCAGCACCACAATTAGGGGCAGAGCTCCACCACAACGTTAGATATGTTGTGCTCTTGTGATGGGAAGGACTGGCATTCTCTGGGGCAGAGGAGAGGATACCATTCAGGCTTCCCCCAAGGTACACATGCTCTGCTTAAAAAGCTCCATCCACTGCCACGAACTGTTTCTGAAGCCGAACAAAACATCTATAAATAGAAGATGTTATACTAAAACCCGTGTCGCGAATCATTTCAGATCTTAATTTATTAGGACACCTGTCTCCCCTGTGGGATCGCTAGTTTGATAACGGGACGTCGGTATTTCTTGGCCTTGCACTGAGGCGAGAATTGGGTAGAAGGGGGGATGCAGCCGCCGGGGGGGGCCCCGCGGGGGGCGGGAGGCTGGGGGGGGGGGGGGGGGTTGGGGTGCGGGGCGGGGCTGGCAGCGCTGGAAGCACTGGAAGAGGCTGCCCTCCAGGGAGATTTTTAAAAAGCCACTCACCCCCTCCTGTGCCAGCAAGCCGCTAGGACTTTTAGATGAACGACCGCATCACAACGATCTTAGAAAATGAACTAAAAAAAAAAAAAAAAAATCACTGTAGTCATTTCGATAACGAAACCGATTCCTGGGAGGGTTCCCGTGCTGTCCTTCCGCTTCCCGGAGCTCCCAGACGAAGCCAGTGGCAAAGCGCCGTGGGCTGGAAGCACAACAGCGAGAAGCGCCCGTGGGGGATCCGCGTGCTGGTTCTCCCCACTCCCCAGCCGCGGCGTGAAAAATCCCCGCTCGTGGCTCGCTGAAAAGCGTCGGCTTCGAAGGAATCTGTGCAAAGAGAGACGGGAGCGGGCGGGCGGCACCTCAGCCCCGCGAAACTGGGGTGGCCCGGCCCGAAGGGGCTCGGGCTGGCGCAGGGCGCCGGCCTGGCCCCGCCGGGGGTTGGGGGGGGGGGGGGGGGGCACACCTGGGAGCCGTGCCCGCCGCCGGCCGAGAGGGGACCGGCGGGGAATCGTGCCCTCCGGTGGCCGCCGGCCGCACAGCCCGCCCGCCCCGCCAGCCCCGGGCAACCGGGCTCCACCGCCCGGCCGGCTCCGCGGCTGGGTGAGCTGCGGCGGTGGATAGGGCGGAAAGAAAGGAAGGAAGGAAGGAAGATAGAAAGAAAGAAAAGAAAGAAAAGGAAGAGAGAAAGAGAGAAAGAGAGAAAGAGAGAGAAAGAGAGAAAGAGAGAAAGAGAGAGAGAAAGAAAGAAAGAGAGAGAAAGAAAGAAAGAAAGAAAGAAAGAAAGAAAGAAAGAAAGAAAGAAAGAAAGAAAGAAAGAAAGAAAGAAAGAAAGAAAGAAAGAAAGAAAGAAAGAAAGAAAGAAAGAAAGAAAGAAAGAAAGAAAGAAGAAAGAAAGAAAGAAAGAAAGAAAGAAAGAAAGAAAGAAAGAAAGAAAGAAAGAAAGAAAGAAAGAAAGAAAGAAAGAAAGAAAGAAAGAAAGAAAGAAAGAAAGAAAGAAAGAAAGAAAGAAAGAAAGAAAGAAAGAAAGAAAGAAAGAAAGAAAGAAAGAAAGAAAGAAAGAAAGAAAGAAAGAAAGAAAGAAAGAAAGAAAGAAAGAAAGAAAGAAAGAAAGAAAGAAAGAAAGAAAGAAAGAAAGAAAGAAAGAAAGAAAGAAAGAAAGAAAGAAAGAAAGAAAGAAAGAAAGAAAGAAAGAAAGAAAGAAAGAAAGAAAGAAAGAAAGAAAGAAAGAAAGAAAGAAAGAAAGAAAGAAAGAAAGAAAAAAAAGAAAAGATGGAGAAAGAAGCCAAAAATGGGTCCTGCTCTCAGATCCTTTATCTGTTTCTGTCCGTGTGCAGTCGCTCTGCTCGAGTTGGTAGCAGGGCAGAGCAAGACTTCGCAGCTCGTCTACTGGTGTGCTTCAGACATGGAGTAAATTACAGCATAAATGTCTGTGTGGAAAGTTGCTGGGCACTCTCTTGTCCCTTTTGAAGGGATTAGGGCTCAGTCGGGCTTTCACCTAGCATCTGTAGGAATTAACATACCTGTGGAAATTAGTGGGGAAACTATCAGTGATTTCAATTGAAACAGGTCTTAAAAGATACAACTTCTGGGGAAACTCCATACTGAAGACTCCTGCATCAAAAATGTTCAGGCAACCTGTCTCTAAGCGTGCACATACATAATAGTTACATTGCTGAATATCCCAAGAAAACCCCACCAGTGAGAGAGTTTGGTATTTTGCCACAGTGAACAGTCTTTGAGAGCTAAATTACAATGTGTGTATGTGCATGCCGTATGGGGAATACTGAACAGCCTATTGCAACCCAGTTGTAATTTGTGCGTATGCACATAACACATTGGTGGGCAATGTTGTAGCTGTAACCACCAGATCTTGTGCGCATTAGTTCTTAAACTCCTGCGCCAATTTATAAATGGGCAGACAAAATCAGACCTTTCATTTATTCTTAAACAAAAATCAAAGAAAGAATCAAACTGTCAGCCTGCTCCTCCAAAAGCTGATGTTTCTGCCTGGCTGGGGCAGACCCTGCTTGTCCCAGCCTGAGAGTGTCTCAGTAGCTGATGGGTGCCTACACAAGGACCTATAATTGGGGGGATCCTTTCCAGCTGTTTGCCTGTGATCAGCCGTGACCACAATGATCATCACAGCCCAACTTGTTCTGTCATTCCAGTAAGCTTATTCCTCATTTCATCTTCCTAGGCACTTGTCTTTTATTTAGCTCCATGTTCACACCCACACCTGTAATCTATGTGGTTACTTTACCAGTGTTATTATACATTACTGCACAGATGACAACATGCTGGAGTTCTCTATGCCCTGACAGTGCTCCATGTAAGGGCTGATCCCACAGCATACATTTTCCTGAGCTGAGGCCCAGGGAAGCCTGCAGGAATGGACCTGGAAATATCCCTGGAAAGGCCCTGGAGCTGTCTGTAGCTTTGCTTGCCACCTCCAGAGAGTGAAGCAGGGTTGATAAGCCTGCCCAAGGAGGCAGGGGAACCCTCACCCAAGCCATGTCTGTGCTCAGCAGAGAACAGGACATGGCATCCTTCATCGCATGCTCCAGAGAGGTCTGTGGGTCTTCCTTAGTAGCTTTTGGAGGTTCAAAAAAGATGGTTTAACACTATATAAACTACACGCTGATTACTGGTTTAGTGTGGAATACAAACCCTCCACCTCCAGCCCCACCAGAACTCTATACTTCAAAATAAACCAGAGTTGAATTGTTTTTCTTTAAACTCTGCAAAGTCCCTGCTCCCCTTCCCTCCCAACACACACATATGCACGCACACTGCAAAGGCCAACTGTACATGCACACACACAGAAACACACCTCACACATAATCACACCAGTAGGTCTTTCTCTCTCACACAGATCCCCAGACATGACTCTCTGACATATCCACCCTCCTCCAGCCACACCTCTGCACCCCAGCACAAGACAGGGCTGCTGCCCACCAGCAGGCCTGGGGGATCCAAATGGGGTCCCACCGCCAGCCCAGTGCCAGATGGCTCCCAGCACAGCCCGCCTGGCCCCTGCACTCCTGTGATGGGCCTTGGCAGTAACAGCATGGGCTTAGTTTCCTTTGATTCGAAGCACATGAGTTGTGAGTTGAAGACAAATTGAAAACCAAAATTAAAATGTTGGGGTTTTCTGCGTAGTCATGGCTCATACAGCAGTGTGCAGGCCCCAGGCAGCACCACACATGTTCTGCTAACTACTGATGGCTGCTTTTGGTGCAGTTTCCATGAAGAGTAACTAATCCTAAACCCAACCATCTACCATAGTCAACACCTCTCCTCTCTCCTCAGGGTCAACCCCACCCTAGATTTCTCTGTGTTTTCTGGTTTTCTGAACCACATACCGCTGTCCTTGCCTCTCCCACACACTCTTCTCTGCACACCCTCCTCTGCCTCATGGCAAGCAGGTGATGTCCTGTGTCCCACTCAAAGTTCAGCTGACCCAGACAAGACGTATCACTGGCCAGAGCACCTCAGGAGACACTGTTCCTTCCTTCTTTCAAGCAGTGGATCACTTCCATTGATTGTGCTGTTGTGGGGTGACACCATCCAGGCATGGCCACAGTGTCCTGTCCAGCAAGGTAATGGTTACCCTGGTTTGTTTCTGCACTTTGATGCTTTTTCCATAAGAAGAATGGGAGAGAGGAGAAGGAGGGAAGGAGGGAAGGAGGGAAGGAGGGAAGGAGGGAAGGAGGGAAGGAGGGAAGGAGGGAAGGAGGGAAGGAAGGAAGGAAGGAAGGAAGGAAGGAAGGAAGGAAGGAAGGAAGGAAGGAAGGAAGGAAGGAAGGAAGGAAGGAAGGAAGGAAGGAAGGAAGGAAGGAAGGAAGGAAGGAAGGAAGGAAGGAAGGAAGGAAGGAAGGAAGGAAGGAAGGAAGGAAGGAAGGAAGGAAGGAAGGAAGGAAGGAAGGAAGGAAGGAAGGAAGGAAGGAAGGAAGGAAGGAAGGAAGGAAGGAAGGAAGGAAGGAAGGAAGGAAGGAAGGAAGGAAGGAAGGAAGGAAGGAAGGAAGGAAGGAAGGAAGGAAGGAAGGAAGGAAGGAAGGAAGGAAGGAAGGAAGGAAGGAAGGAAGGAAGGAAGGAAGGAAGGAAGGAAGGAAGGAAGGAAGGAAGGAAGGAAGGAAGGAAGGAAGGAAGGAAGGAAGGAAGGAAGGAGGGAGGGAAGGGGGGAAGGGGGGAAGGGGGAAAGGAAGGGGGGAAGGAAGGGGGGAAGGAACGGGGGAAGGAACGGGGGAAGGAGGGAAGGGGGAAGGAGGGAAGGGGGGAAGGGGGGAAGGAGGGAAGGGGGGAAGGAGGGAAGGGGAGAAGGAGGGAAGGAGGGAAGGAGGGAAGGAAGGAAAGCCCCCAGAGCTGCTTACAGATGCTCACCACCCCTGTTTCCAGCCTTTGCTCTGTAATGACACTGCTCAACACCCCAGACGAGCACTGGGCAAAATTATTCATGAAAGGGAGGTGGAGGGAGAGCCAGCTCTTCTTACCTTGGAGGCAACAGCTGCTGCCAACACAGGGAACCCCCGAAGCTCCCCAGATGAGCCGTGGTGTCCAGGTGAGTGAAGCGGTCTGTGGGTCACAGCAGACACAGAACGGACAAGCCAAAATCCAGGGTAGCTGCGCTTGCTCGCTGTGGGTCTGTGTGCTGGCGTGCCTTCCCTCGCTGGGTAAGTCCTCAGTTTCCTCCCCCCTGGTCCTGTTTCAGTCTGTCTCCCAAAAGAGAAGGTTTAGGTCAGGCTGCTATTTGCTCGCATGGCTTGATGGAAGAGCCAAGGAGGAAAGCTCACCCGGGGGGGCAGCGGAGGGGCGGCGGAGCAGCTCTTGCTGCACCCGGGTGCCGGGCGGGCGCTGCGGGGGGGAGCGGGGGCCATCGGCCGCGCCGAGCCAGGCCCGCTGCCCCTCGGAGGGTCCTGGCCCCCCGCAGCGCCCGGGGTGGGAGGCGGCTACCCGGAGGACACGGAACCCCCAGGCAGAGGGGAGAGACAGCTCTTCTCCCCGGAGCAGATGACAGCGCTCTTCCAGAAGCCTCGTCTTTTTCGTCCCCTGGGATTTATCGCTCCTCTGCTGTTTCGTCCGCCCTCTCCGCCCTCCCACCCCAAGCACAGCCGGGGGGGGGCGCGATGCTGCCCCACTCACGCCCGACGCTGCCCCGCCTGAGGGTCCCCCCGGGCCGGCAGCGGTCCCCTCGCAGGGAGCAGCGTCGCCCCCGTTTATTAACGGATGGCAATTTCTAACTTTCCCTCCCAGGCGTTCCCGGTTTGAATCTGAGCTGTTGTTAAAAAGACACACCACCTGCTCCGTGCTGCCAGCGAGCGGGGAGGGAGGCACGAAGGCGGGGGATGGGGAGAAATAGCTTTCGCTGCAAACATGAAACAGAATTTCAAATAAATAAGCTCGGCTCCCAGGAAGTGCCGGACTCGGGCGCCTTCAGGGAGGGCGAATTGAAGTGAGCTCTCAGCAGGCACAGAGTGTAAGCAGAGAGAGTCTGCACACCCTCCCGCCTCCCGGTATGCCAGGTTGGGGGCTCCAGGGGCGCGGATCCTCCCGGGTTTCTCTTAAGACGAGCTCAAGGAACTGGTGAGTATGTACAAAGCCGGTGCTTAGTTTCCCCGCTGCTTCCACCTCTGAAGACGGCTTTCTCCGAGCTCATTCCTCCAGCCCGACAGGACAAGGCTGTGTCATCCCCCCTCCCCAGCCCAGAAATGTGCGGCTCCCTCGGAAAGCCGGACCCCGGGGGCGCTCGGTGATGGGAGCGCGGTGCGTGCGAGAGCGGGACAGAATTAGGATGTGCCTGGATGCTGCCCCGCGGGTAATTTCCCCTTCCTCCCTTTCTCTGGAAGCCGTGCCCTCTGCGGCGGGGAAAGCCCGGGAGATGCGGGCTGCCCCCCGGCTGCTCCGGGCCAGCCTCCCCCCAGCGCGGGCACTAAGCGGCCCGCGTGTCCCCTCCGCAGCAGCGCAGGGGGGTGCACGGGCACCCCCATAACCTCCCGGCCCGGCCCGCCAGCACCAGCCCAAAGCCGAGCGCGAACCGAAGGAGCCTGAGGGAGAAACCGCGGAGAGGGAAGACGAGAAAAAGGTTGGGGCAAGGATGTATGTGTGTGCGGAGCGGGGAGGCCAGATCACTTGTGAATGGCCTGAAAAAAAATAATTGGGGGAGGGCGTGGAGGGGGGGAAGCGGAAACTTTCCTATAAAACTCAGCAAAAGTCCCTCCTCTCCACGTCAGGCCAATGACACTGCTGCCCCCAAACTTTCCGCCAGCAGGAGCTATAAGAACCTCCAAGTCTTCAACTTTCTCCCAATCCCAGACACCTCGAAGGGGCTCCAAGGAGGGATCGGGAGGGATTTTTTTCTTTTTTTTTTTTCTGGTTGGCGTTTTTGGTTTCTTTTTTTTTTTTTTTTTTTTTTTTTTTTCCTCTTGGATCCTGATGCCATCCCCCCTCCCCCCAAAGTGAGGTCCTCCCTCCCTCCCTCCCTCCTCCTCCTCCTTCTCCTCGCAGGCCAGCGAAGCAGCCGACCAAGGGGGAGCTGGCGGGTTAGGTGCCCCCCTCTTCTCCCTGCCCTCCCCCCCCTCCCGGCCCGCTTCTCGCGTCTCCCCCCCAGAGATGATGCAGCAGGACGAGTCAAACTCGCCAGTCTCCCCCGCCGACGACAGCTTGAGCAACAGCGAAGAGGAGCCGGACCGGCAGCAGCTGCCCAACAACAAGAGAGGGGGGCGCAAGCGGCGCTCCAGCCGCCGCAACGCCGGCGGGGCCGTCGGGGCCGCGGACGAGCCCTGCAGCCCGGCCCAAGGCAAGCGGGGCAAGAAGTGCGGGGCGGGCGGGGGGGGCGGCGGCGGCGGCGGCGGCAGCAGCAGCGGCGGCGGCAGCCCCCAGTCCTACGAGGAGCTGCAGACCCAGCGGGTCATGGCCAACGTGCGGGAGAGGCAGCGCACGCAGTCGCTGAACGAAGCCTTCGCCGCCCTGCGGAAGATCATCCCCACGCTGCCCTCGGACAAGCTGAGCAAGATCCAGACCCTCAAGCTGGCGGCCAGGTACATCGACTTCCTCTACCAGGTCTTACAGAGCGACGAGCTGGACTCCAAGATGGCAAGCTGCAGCTATGTGGCCCACGAGCGGCTCAGCTACGCCTTCTCGGTCTGGAGAATGGAGGGCGCCTGGTCCATGTCCGCATCCCACTAGCAGGCGGCGTCCCCCACTCGCATCCCCCCGGCAGGAGCCCTAGGTAAGGCAGGGACCCCGAAACCGGGGTGTGTGTGTGTGGGGGGGAGGGGGTTGGAGGTGACGCTGAAGGGGCCGCCGGCTGCGCCGCGGGCCGGGCACCCGTGGCCGTGGGGCGAGAGAGGCCCTCCCCGTCCTGCAGGGCCTGGCTTCCAGGGCCGGCCGGAGAGCCGGGCGGCTGGAGGCGCTCCCCCGCCCCCCCACACCCCAACTCCCCCCCGCCAAGGCGCATCCCTCCCGACCTGCGCGGCCCGAGGTGCGCCCCCGGGCCCCGCGGGGCCCACGCGTGGCGGGGCGCTGCCGGCGGCCGGCGGGGGTGGGCTGCGGGCGGGGAGGCGGCGGCGGGGCGGGTGTGCCCCGGCCAGATGGGGCCGGCCTGAGATCACTTTTTTCACCAAACGCTGCGGAGCCAGCGGGGCTGCTGGGATGGTTCCTGCTGCTGCTGCTGCTGCCGCCGCCGCTAGTATTTTGAAGTGAATCCGTGTCCGCCTGCGTGCTTCCCCACGAGCGTTTCCTATCGCCCCGGCAGCCCCCGTCCCTCGGCTCTGACACCCTTGGCTGCCGGGCCGGGGTGTCACCCGGTCACGGCACGGCCTCGGCACGCGTGTGTCCCCACGCTGCTCCTGCCCCAGAGGTGCATTTCCAGAGACAGAGAGGTCTAGGTAGATGTACGTGTATCTTGCATTTCAGTAACGAGTTTTCCGCCCTCTCTGGGTTTTTGCAGATGACATTGTTCCCACAGAAGGAGAAAATGGACAATCTAGAGACTCTGAAGTTGGATACGATTTTTTTGGTCTTGTCTAAAAACAAAATGTACCAAGGATTTCTTGGAAATTAGAAGAGCAAAATCCAAATTCAAAGCAGGGCGTGGGGAGCACTTAAGGAAAGAAAGAGACAAGGGCTTTGGACAGTGACTACCCTTTGGGCGTCGGTACAATCCACACATCTCTGCATTCTGATAGAAGTCTGAATCGCTCGATTTTTTTTTTTTTTTTTAATTTTGACGAAGAATGTTGGAATTTAACTTTTTTTTTTTTTAATTTGCCTTTTTTTTTTTTTTGCATGCATTCCCAAGAGGTCGTGCCTATGAGCCACTGATGAAAGGAAATACATTATTGTGGACTTTCTTCATTCTTGAATGAAACCAACCAACCAACCAAAAAATATCCCTGTAGAGATGAAAACCTTTTTTTTTTTTTTTTTTTTTTTTTTTTTTTTTTTAGGGGGGAATAAGCTGGGCTCAAGCCGTTATATACCCGGTTCCTAACTTTTTTATTATTATTATTTTTCCTCTGAGAAAAAAAAAATAAACATTTTATTTATTTATTGATGACCCATGTTAAAATGCAAATAGATCCGGTGTCTAAATGCATTCTTATTTTTATGATTGTTTTGTAAATATCATTGTATATTATTTTTCTGCAATAAATAAATATGATTGAAATTTTAATAACCTTAAAGTTTGGTCTCTCTGAGAACTCAGGGTTGGAACTGGAGATAAATACCTGCTTGTTGAGCTGTAAAGACACCCAAGAGAGAGGGGGCACTAGTATAAACAAACCAGGCAAAAAACGCAAATAAACCAGCTACTGACAGACACAGGCACTTTATTTATTGAGACAGCTTTATTATTCTGCCCTGAAGCTCACTGCATTTGGGGGGGAAGATAATCTCTCTTCTTTCTTTCCCTCCCTCTCCCCCTTTAATCTTAACGCCAAGCGCCGCAGAGTTCCGCAGGGAGCGGAGTTTTCGCCGCGGAGCTCCGGCGCTGCCGCTGTGCTTTGCTCCTCCATAGGTGAGGCAGGAGCAGGGCCCATTCCCAGCCCCCGCGCAGGTATTTTTGCTGATATCCCCGAGGAAGAGGCATCGGTTCTAAACAGGGATTTGTCCATCCACAGGCAAAGCAGGAGAAAGTGAGATTGAAACAGGGAAGTGCTAGCGAGTGGGGTTTTCCGGTGGAAGTGATGTTTGACTGCTCTGCTCTCTAGGGTTTTATATAATATATAGACTAGCGATCACATTTTCGTTGTACAAACACGGAGGGATACGCTAACCGGCCCTCTTCTCCTTTTCTACATGTAGGGCGCATGTTGCCTCTGTTTCTTCTCACCATATCCTCCGCGGGGTCCCACTATGCGGCGAGACCCCAGTTGTAAGAGAGAGGAAACCTCCAGATCTGAGGGCTCGGAAGGAAGGTGAAAAGGGAAGTTGTTCAACCCCTCCCCCCCCCCCCCCCCAAAAAAAAAAAAAAAAAAAAAAAAAAGCCGAACCCAAAACAAACCCAAACCCCAACCCTTATGACCGGACAGCTGATTCCGGCTCTGCTGTCACTTACCCATCTCCCAGCAATTGGCAGCCAGTCCGTGCCCGGGGAGCGGTGCCTCCTGCCCCTCCGCGGCTGCGGAGGGTGCGCAGGGGAGCACCCGTCCTGGCCCTGGGAGCCGAGCGGTGTCCCCCCCGCGAAGGCAGGGACCCTGCCGCCGGGATTCAGCCAGCGCCTAGGGTAAATAGGATGGGGTGTTTTTTTCAAAACAGAGCCTGTTTGCGTAGCCCAGGTTGAGTTGACTTTATTGCCTGAATGTTTTTGTTTCCATATCCACATATTACCGTCTGTGATGCTGACATAACAATATTATGAATTTAATATTGTGCGTATTTTAGGCCAGTGCGCAATGTTTACAGTAGAGAGCCCGCAGCGCTTGTTTGCACTGCTGGATTAGCGAAGACTTGGAAATTGGATGGGGGCTCTTGGTGGTCGTGGCCCTCCGGGATGGAGAGGAGGGGGAGCCCCTGTGAGCTCCCGGGGAGTCGCTGCCTCCCCCCGGCGCCCCGGCCCCCGCAGCTCCCCACTCAGCCGCTCGCACCTCTTGAAAAAAAAACCCACTCCGATGCGACCCGGCTACCGAGGAGGAGGTAACGTCTGTCCGCGCTGCTTCGGCTGCAGCAAAAACCAGGGCAGGGGGAGCCGACGTGGGGCTTTGGCCGTGGGGTTGGGGGGATCTGAGGGCTTGGGGGCGGCTTTGGTTTCTCCTTTGGTGGGAGAAATCACACCGGGGAAGGAGGGGAAAACCGCCCCACGTTTAGGAAGAAGACAGGTTTGGAAAGAAAAACGGGATGAGCTGCTCGGTGCTGAGGGGAAGGCACGTTTCGTGGACGGGGATACCTGCGAAATATAAAAGGGGAATCAAGTGTATTTTAAAAGCCACGGGCCAAGCTGTGCTCGCCCTCAGAGCAACTCTGCTTGATGCGCTTAAACCTGATTGACTCCACCGCAACGAGCGAGTGGCCTCTGGCCCAGCCTGTGCTAGCCCTTTCCCGCAAGCGGACGCGCCCGGGTGAGAAAAATCCCCATTTTTTGTCCGTGGGGCTCATACCACGGCAGGTCTCCCCGGCTCACCCCTGGGTCCCTCCAGCCGCATCCCTGTGGCCGCTGCAGCCCTCCCTGAGCAGCCGGGTACTCAGCCGGTGAGTTTCCCGGCTGTGAACCGCTACTTTTTCTTCGTTTGTATATATATATGTATATAAATAAATAAATAAATTAATGAAGAGGAAATAATCCTGATTTTAAAGTACAAAAGCGCCCTTTCCTGGGTTGGAATTGGGGACTACTGGAGCCTAGTGCTCCTAGGGCCAGAGCCAAAAGCGATTAAGTCAAAGTCAGGCTTACTGAAGGGGGGAAAAAAAAAAAAACAACTATGCATGTTAATTTGTGTTTTGAGAATTTTAAACACTCTTGCAATCAGAAAATGAACTCTGCCTGTGGAAGTCCTGACTGATTTTGCTTCTTTCTCCGAGGCATCAGTACGTCCCGTTCCCTCGCAGACCAGCAAACCCGAGCGCAGAAGAGGTCCGGGGCCGAGCAGCCGCCCCGTCTCGTCGCCACGGCCCGGCCGCGCCGCGGGGCCCCGCGGAGCGCGGAGGCGGCGGGGGCGCGGCGCTGCGCGGGCGCGGCGGGTGCGCGGCGCTGCGCCTCCTGCGGGGCGGCGGGCGGGGGGCGCCGGCCGCGGGCCCTCGCACATTCCTGGGTTTGGCAGGGGCCGCCCCGCTGCTTTCTCCAGGCCGGTATCGGGTTCCTCCCAGGCGTATGATTTCACTTGAAGTCCTGCCCAGGAGCCCTTCAAAGTGCGCGCTTGTCCCGCTCCCATGATGTCAGGCGGTTTTCCCTGCATCTGTAATTTTAAGCAAAACAAACAAACGCGCCGTGGAGGGGGGGAGGGGGGGGGAGGAGGGGAGGGAGGGAAGAAAGGGGTGGCGTGGAGGGAGACGGGACGGGACAGGACACAAAAGTCCCAGCGGGAAAAGGGGCTCACCTGCGGCTGCGGCAGCGCGGGCACCTGCCACCCACCGCTGGGCTCCGCGGCTCCGGGAGCGACTCCCGGGAAGGGGCTGGTGCCCCCCTCCCCGCCCCCGGCTCGGAGCTGCCCTCGGTGCCTGCGCCCGCGCGGTTCACACGCCGCTCCCTTCACCTGCCCCGCTCCGGCGCGCTGCCGGGCCGGGAGGAGAGCGGGAGCGCTCCGCCGTAAATTAACATCTTTGGGAAGAGGGTGGTGGTGGTGACGGAAGCCCAGTCCACCCCGCAGAGGGATCCGGGAGGCTAAGGGGGGGGGGGGGGGGGGGTTAAAAACCGAGGCGCACACATCCACATCCCACCAGGACTTGTTTTATTTGCTGCACACATAACCTGCCCGCAGTAAACATGGCACAGGATGTATTTTACATTAACTTCTGCACCAGCTTCTTTCGACTTCAGTCCACTTAATGTTCTTGGCAAATCAAAGCACGTGTCCTTTGAAGAAGGTGTGTAATTGGAGTTTAAGGCATGTATGGAATTCCCAGATGTCTATAAAGTAAGAAGGAGCATTTGGCAGGTCACTTGAAGGTGGAGCAGGTTAAAATCACTTGTACAAAAGTCCCCCTTTTCTTTTTTCAAAAGCAAACAGCCGGCCATTTATAAGGACCAAGTGATCGAGATCGCGGGAGGCTCAGAGCGGTTTTACAGAGCAGG
This sequence comes from Tyto alba, assembly GCF_018691265.1. Lineage (NCBI taxonomy): Eukaryota > Metazoa > Chordata > Aves > Strigiformes > Tytonidae > Tyto > Tyto alba. The sequence continues at coordinate 8,222,993 of NW_024881313.1, forward strand.
AACAATAAAGCTCCGGAAACATAACGATGATGATAACACTCGCCTAAAAATCCTAAATGAAACGCAAAACAAAACCAAATATTCAGCTCGGGGGGAAAGCCGTCCGTTCTCCCAGTAATTCCCGGTCTCTTCTGCCCGCTCAGGAGCGCTTGCACCCCTCTTGTTTAGGCAGTCTTCTTGTCTTGGGTAGCCGACACTTCCCCACTCTGTTCATAAAGAGGTGGCACGAAATTTGCAGGAACTTTACGAAAATTCCCTTGTTCACTGCATGGACACGGACAAAAGAGGACGCGTTTCACTCCAAAACAATCCCGACGAACCACACCGAATCAAGACGGCTACAGGGATAACAGCAGCAATTATTAATAGCAGAAATAGTAATGGAATCGGTTTGGGACAATTCAGTGCTCATCAGTTCGCTTTGGAAGCGTTACCACTGTTCGTGCAAAACATCAGCCCGAGCAGGACCGCGGGTTTGCTCGGGGGGTGCAGCAAATCCTGTTTGCTGTGATGCAGAAATTACGCCGCGCAATATTGCGGCGGGACGGGGACCCGCTCTGTCCTCCTAATGCGGGGAAATCTGGAGGTGGGAGGGGGTGAAGAGAGGGGGGGGGAGGATGCTCTTGGGAAGGGTCGGGGTCTCCCCCCCAAGTTTAGGGTTGCTTTGTTCTGTTTGGGACGAGGCAGGGTCATTAAACAAGCGGTGAAAAAAGGAGCAATATACACGGCTGCAGCCGTGGGGGAAAGGGGAGCTTCAGAGGGGAAGGGATTTTGACATGTGAAAAGTTAAGCAGGTACCTGAAGGAGGTTTATTTTGACCAGATGTTAGAGCTTTTATGAAAATGTCACGTGAAGCGAACAGATGTACAACTTGCAAATGGAGCTCCGCCTTGTAAATACTGAGAAGAGAAAGGCTCACAGAAAACCAAGCATAAATCATTCCTGCCTTTTTCTATATGCGTGTATTTGTACACAGATATACAGTACGTAGGTTCTACTTAAATGCTGCTTTTTATATGTTTGTTTGTTTGCAAAAAAGAAAACGCAGATGTTAGGTCCAAACTTGCTATCCTCTTCCAGTGTGCCGAGCCAAGGTCACTTTCTCCCTTCCTCCCTTTTCTTTCTTCCTTCCTTCCTTTTCTTTATTCCTTCCTTCCTTCATTCATTCTCTTTCTTCCTTTTTTTTTTTTTTTTCCCCCGCATTTTTTTTCTTACTTTTTCATGTCTCTATTTATTCCTCTCTCCCCTCGTCTCTTGCTCTCTCTCTTGTTCTTTCTCTTGCTCTTTTTCTTTCGCTCTGCCTCTCTCCCTTCTCTTATTATTATTTTTTTTTTTCCTTCTTTCTTTCCTGTCCGTCGACCCCCTCCTTTAGTCTCGGGTCCGTTTGATCCCAAGGAAAGTATCGGATCTCTGCTGGGACGAGAAACTGAGACTAATCAATTGCCTTCTGTTTGAAGGTGGGTAGAGGCTGCTAAGAGGAGCAAAGGAGAGCCTGGGCTGCCAGCCCCGACCCCTCCGGGCGCGGCGAAGGCGGGCGGCTCTGCCCGGCGCTGCCGGCCCCTCGCCCGCCGCCGGGGAGCGGGGCCGCGGCCGGAGAGACCCCGGGCCCTGCCCGGCTCTGCCCCGGCCCCCCCTGCCCCCCCCGGCCCTGCCCCGGCGGCGGGCAGAGCGGGCAGCTCTCCGGGCACCGCGAAGCTCTCCTCGGTTTGACGGTCTCAGACGGGCGCAGCCGGTCCCCCGCTCGCTGCGAGCCCCGCGTTCCTCTTGCACGACTGACGGGGGGGGGGGGGGGGGATTGTGAGGGGGGGATGTATTCTTTTCGTACCGTTATTGCTATTTTCCAGCAGGCCCTCTGGTATTTTAGTTTGAAAAAAAAAAAAAAAAAAAACAAACAAAAAACAAACCAAACCCCAAACCAAAAACCCAACAACTACGGCTGGTGTCGCATCCGCGATGCCCGTGGTTATCACTGTCACGGCAGGCTGGCAGGTGGGGGGGGGGGGGGAGGTGGCCCCTCCGCTAGCCCACCGGCCCGCAGCACACCGCGGGGCAGGGAGAAGCAGCCACCGCCGAGGGAAAGAACCACGCTGGAGCCGGGGGCAGGCGGAGGGGGGGCTCTCGGACTTCTGCAAACACCTGCCTGTGTCCTGGAGGTTTCATTCACAAACCATTTCCATGAGCTGTAAATATGCCTTGCTTATTTCTGCAAATCCATTTTTGCAAGTGGGTTTCATATGTTAATTTTGAACTGTGGTGGAGGGTTTTATAATAGGTACCTGTATTAAAAGAAGAGTTCTCACTGAACTTCGCCAGAGAGGAATTAATCCAGGCTTTATTTTTCTTTTTATGCAAATGTTTCCAAAGGTAAAAGGGCTGACATTAAGGACATTAGCTTTGAGAATGACAACGCAGGAGTATGTAATACAGACTGAGGTGCTACCCATAATCTATAGCATCAATTTAAAAATCCCTAGGGATTCTTAATCTAGATTTATTGCCTTTGAGTCCCAATCACATGATCTTGTAAAAACGTTTAAAGTGAATGCAAATGGAAGTTTTTTAAAATACAAGACTAACTGTGCAGTCCTTTTTTCCTTCGTTATCCATCGGTGCTATAAATGATGGATTTGGGATATTCAGCTGATATAATTTTCTGCAAAAGCCGATTTGTCGTGTATTCTTTAATGCAATTTAGAAAACAACGAGAGAATGTTTTTTACAATTGTCTCAGAATTTGAAAAGGAGTGAGGTTTTCCTTTGCGTGTGAAAGTGTGCGTGTTCCAGTCACACAGGCACAAACACACACACACACACGCACACTCGTTTCTGAACCCTCGAGCTATCAAACATGTTTAGTGACTGAGTGAGATGCTGTCTACGGAGGGGTTGTTGATGTAGGAGCCAAATTAGTGTTAATTTCAAACAGGCGGTTAATTCCTCCCCGGAACCTCAGCACTTTCAAAGTGCTTTGCTGTGCTTCATGTTTAATTACTTGCGATGGAAAATATATCCATTTCCCAAGTAGAAAGATTAGTGAATTAATTAGGTCTCTCTCTTTCTTTCTCTCTTTCTTTCTCTCTTTCTTTCTTTCTTTCTTTATTTCTCTCTTTCTTTCTCTCTTTCTTTCTGTCTCTCTTTCTTTCTTTCTTTCTTTTTTTCTTTCTCTCTTTCTCTCTCTCTTTCTCTCTTTATCTCTTTCTCTCTTTCTCTCTTTCTTTCTCTCTTTCTCTCTTTCTTTCTCTCTCTCTCTCTTTCTCTTGCTCTCTTGCTCTCGTTCTTTCTTTCTCTCTTTCTTTCCTTCTTTCTTTCTCTCTCTCACTTCCTCTCTTGCTTTCTCACTTTCTCTTGTTCTCTCGTTCTCTCTCTCTCTCTTTCTTTTTGTTTTTTTTTTTTTTTTTCTCTTCCTTTCTTTCTCTCTTTCTTTCTCTCTCTATTTCTTTATTTTTCTGTCTTTTTCTATCATTTCCTCTCTTTCTTTCTCTCTCTCTCTTTCTTCCCTCTCACTTTCTCTCTCTTTCTCTCTCTCCAAGCACCCTGGAACACCTTTCAACTTCAAGGTTTTTACACCAATATAAACCAGATCCAGAACAGACTCCCTTCCCCCTTTCCCTCAGTCCTCAGATCTGAACTTAAAACATATATCATAGATCAGTTTTCATCCAGCAAATTTAGGCATAGTCCTCGACCTGTACTTTCAAAGAGATTCTGGGCTGGAGTCTGCAATATTTAATCCAGTCAGCTATTAAATGTCCTCCGGCTTGAATCAAGAATTTAAACAGGCATCTGTGCTAGGGATAATGACAGCTAAAGCAGTTTGGTGTATAGTGTGTGTGGCAGAGAGAGGGGAAACGGACAGAAGGACAATGATTATGTCTTTGATTTGGAAAATTCCTGAGTTTTAGGAGTTCTGTCAGAGTATTGGTGGGGGAGAACATGAAAGAGACTCCTTTGCTCAAAGGCATGGCTTTAATGGGGAGAAATAGTCCTATTAATACCTGACAGTGCCTGACACTCGCCTTTCTTCTGCCTGCCCAGCAGTAACGTGATACCCACTCCCCGCCCCCCCCCCCCCCCCCGCGATGGCCAGCCCGGTGCGGGCAGCCTACTCCCCGCGGGGGACCTGGCTCCGGCCGATGGGGTGCTTGGCCAGTGGGAGGGCTCTGCTGGGCGCCACCAGGAGGGGTCCCCCAGGGCCTGTCCCCACCGGGAGGGATCCCCGAGGTCTATTCCCACCAGGAGAGCTCCCCCAGGCACCCCACCAGGAGAGTTCTCCCTTGCCCTTCCCCTTCCCGGGCGTCTTCTTGAGCCCTTGAGGTGGACGGGCTAGGGAATCCAACACTGCTTCAGACAGAGAAGTGTTTGGGTTTGGTTTTTGTTTGTTTGTTTGTTTCCTTTTTCCTTCCTCTGTCAACTATTGAACTGATGGTCAGTTAGATTTAAAGATGGAATTAGGGATTGGGTGGATTCCTAAAATCCTACAGGGCTTGAATCCAAGGAAGAAAAGGGAAGAGCAGGGCATGGGGAAGAAGCTTCGCTTTTGACTTGATGAAGCATGTGTCAGATTCTGCAGTTCAGACAATTAAAATGCGCTTCTGATCAAAGGGCTTCATAAATCACCAGGAGAATTGAACTGGTCAGAGACAGCTGTCTGTGTGAGCAAGCAGGGGGGCAGCTGCCTATCCCCACCTTTCAGACACTGTCATCCACTCCCACTGCCTCAGAGGAGTCTCGCTGGGAGTGGATTTTTCCTGCTGTTTTATGGAGGCTTGCTTTATTTATGGAGGCATTTCAGCAGGAAAAAAATATATGGAGGGAGTTCATGACCACTGGTGACTATCCCAAGGGCAGATATGACACAGTATTTTCTTTTCTGTTCAGATAAAAAATGCTGGATGCTGAGGAAACAGTGACAAAAATTATTTCCCTTATCCTTAAGAATGAAGCAGGAGATGTCTGATTCTCTGTGTTGGGCTCAGCCCCAGGACAACCCTGAGCACAAAGCAGGGTTCTCATGCTCTTAGCTCTGTCCTCAGCTGGCTCTGCTGCTAGGACCTGGGCAGTGAAAGGGAGAGGTGGAGGGGAAAGAGGAAAAGGGAAAAGGATTTTGCAGCTGAGTGAAGGAAAAGCTCCTTCCTCCTTGGAGCAGGGCACTGGAGCCAGGGAGTTCACGCAGCTGTGTGTGTGCCAGTCCCTGTCTGTGAGTCCTGGGGTGTCAGGGACAGTCCCGCCATTCAACTCCCTACTAATGCATCTTCTAATGTCAGACTTGGTGTATTATAGGGGTTTACAGCTTGAGAGGCTGCTCTTTGATATTGGAATTTAGGGGTGAACCTATAAGTGGTCTCAAGGTGCTTGTCAAATTTGAGTGCTTTTTGTTGTGATTTATGGCAAAAGGCTCCTTTCTGACACTTCCAGATGCCAAACCTTTCACCTTGCAGAAAACGTGCTTGCAATAGCCAGGGTGAGTTTATGCCTGCTCTTAAAAAACAGCTGCTCTGGGGTAATAAGATGGCATGCAAGCCCAGTAAGGAGCCTTTTTATGAGACTTACCAATGGTTCAAATGGTTTCTATGATGGTTTCTATCTCCTTCAAACACCCAGTCTATTCACTGACACGTAATACTGAACCTGTCCTACCCATTCAGAGGAATGCAGGACACTTTCTCCCTCCAAATCCTTCCTTCATATTGACTTCTTAAGTTGCACTTCAGTCAGCTTGTCAACGTTTCTGTGCCTTGTTTGTCATCTGACCAGCTGACTCATCGGGATTCTCTGGAGATCCTTTTAATACAAGGCTTTTCAGAGATTTCTCTGGACAGAAGGCAACTATGGAGTGAGAATTTGAGACGGGAAAACAGGGGGCATTCATCTTCAGAGCACATCAATCACCATGAACTCTCCCAAGCTACTCCAACAGGCTTGGGATTCCCTTGCCAGAGATGAGTCACAGATAAATTACCAATGGCCCACAGGGAGCAAAAGGTTTGGCCAAAAACTGCAAGGGGATGTGTGTTCTCCAAGAAGTAGCGGAAGCCTTGCTAACACATGTCTCTCGATGGATGGTGGAGCCTGATCTGCATTCCTGGTTCTCATAACAGCAGGAAATAAAAACAAAAATAGATCAAAATTCACTATGTGGTGACTTCTTCCTTGCATTTCTTGGCAGGTGGACTCAGTTGTTTGATCTCACTAAGAGGCAGAGTTTTCCATTTGAAATTGAAATAGCCCCTCCTTCCAAACTGAATACACCAACAAAAACAATTAACCTTGAGCTTGGCTAGTACTAGGTGGGAGAAGGACTATCACCACTTTAGAGTTAGCATTGCAACAGCAGCTAATTGTCATCTGATCACTTCCTCTATGGAATATCAATGTAAGATCCAGTAAGACTGACTTTCTCAGATTCTTCATTGCTGTGATCAAATTATGGCATATGCAATAAAAACAGCACAAGAAAAAAGAAAGAAAGGGCAAAACAAAGAAAGATTGGAAGGAAGGAAGGAAGGAAGGAAGGAAGGAAGGAAGGAAGGAAGGAAGGAAGGAAGGAAGGAAGGAAGGAAGGAAGGAAGGAAGGAAGGAAGGAAGGAAGGAAGGAAGGAAGGAAGGAAGGAAGGAAGGAAGGAAGGAAGGAAGGAAGGAAGGAAGGAAGGAAGGAAGGAAGGAAGGAAGGAAGGAAGGAAGGAAGGAAGGAAGGAAGGAAGGAAGGAAGGAAGGAAGGAAGGAAGGAAGGAAGGAAGGAAGGAAGGAAGGAAGGAAGGAAGGAAGGAAGGAAGGAAGGAAGGAAGGAAGGAAGGAAGGAAGGAAGGAAGGAAGGAAGGAAGGAAGGAAGGAAGGAAGGAAGGAAGGAAGGAAGGAAGGAAGGAAGGAAGGAAGGAACACAGAAGTAGCAGTGTCTAGTTCATGATTGTCAGCATTTATCTGAAAATTCCCAGATAATACTTGTTGCCTGTGTGTAAGTTTAATGGGAATGGGAAAACAGACCCCTTGGCTCGCGTTCACATTATTTCAATTTACAAGTGTATCTACTTGTGAATGATAAATGGGTCAAACCCATTTTTTATTGTTTTGTGCAGAACTGATCCTGTTGCTTTGAACCCTAAGCAGAACCCCAACAGAAAAGTTAATATATGTAAGACTGGCAGTTTGACATTCTGCTCTTTTAATGAAAGTCAACCTTGCTCCTCTCTTCTATTCTCTGTTGGCCAACCATATCAAAAGACTTAAGATTGTCTTTGTCTTGCTGCGTGCATATTTTCCATGGAATGAAAAGAAACTTCCCCAAACTTCAAACCTATCAAATGTTTAGCATCTGAAGGATATTCATCTTTAGGAGCCAGGCCAAAAAGTCAATAAAAATTTAATTATTTCTGTAACATATGGGAGCACTTACAAGACCAAAAATGTGATACCGTGAATTGGTATTGGGAAAAAACTCAACAATATACTTTCATATTTGCTGATCAACACAGTGTCTCCACCAAGAGGCAACATAAGCCCCTGAAACTGGAATTAATCCTGACAGAGTTTCTAAAACTAACATATAACAGGTCAGTGATCGAGGAAGTGATTACTTGCACCCCACTTAATGATAAGAGTGGTGGTGAACATCTATATGCAGGGAAAAACATGTGTTTGTCATTTCTTGGTATGATCAACAGGAAAAAGAATATTTGTATTGATAAGATTCTTGCTGTCTGAAATGAGTTATCTTCCCTTGTGTATGTGGGTATGGGAAGAGAGCAGAAAAATCCCAAGAATTTTCCTGAAGAAGCAGAAGGGAAATCCCCAATTCTGAAGTTAAAAATAGCTTCAACATATCAATCACTAGCAACACCAGGCAGAGGAATGTTCATTGTAGGGCCTGATCTAATGAGATCAACTCTGTGGGAGACTTTCAATTCATTTCTTGGGGTAATAGAGCAGTCTGCTACTGAGTTATTTTAGCATATCCCAAACTAGGTGTTAGATAAAAGGAGATTCAATCTATCAGAGGTAAGGGACTGACGTGGAACAGTCTGAGAAGGCCTTTCTATTATTGTCACATGTGATTCCTTTAGCAAGATTTGGCATCAGTCCAGATCTAGGCAGTGACAGTTTTAAACATGAGAAGCACTGCTTCAGGTGATATATACCAGTATCTGCTGAAATAAAACCACACATCAATGCCACCACTTTCATTAATTAAGAAGAATAACTATATAAGGTACTTAAACCAATATACATTTAAGTTACAGTCTATTTGTCTATATAACCCAAGCACATTCATATATTAAAGCACTCAGCCTTTGTTAATTTACTTTGTTGGTCTCACCAACTCTTTGGTTATCAATCTGTTTTCTCTAGGATGAGTTATTCTGGCCTTTGTATGTGAAATAAATCTCTTCTTCTTCTTCTTCTTCCCTCCCTTTTTCGTCTATCTCAATACAGAAGAGAACATGGAGCAAAGTTCTAAAAAAATAATTGTGGAGTTGATCTAGATTTAGGTCAGATGAAGGTAAAAAAATATAGTTTTCCATTTTTCATTCAAATACATCACCTACTTCTAGTATTCACAGGTCCTGAATATCAAGTGTTTGAACAGTGGTGTCTATCTGTAAAGGACACTGGCTACTATCTCATCCTTAATGTTCTATTCGATGGATACTTGTGCAGGCGGAGGTGAGGCAACTAGAACATTTTGGCTTTATATGGGCTTTTTTAGTCTCTTAAGTTTAAAAAATATTTTTTTTTTTTGTTTTCCCCTATGCACCGTTAATCCCTTCTTTTCCTCCACCCCAAATTTGCTTGGTGATAGAATGCAGTTTAAGGGATTTATTGGTATTAATTTGTGACCTTTTATCTTATTCATACACAGTTTCACCATTGCTGAGTAATGCAGGCATTCCAGATGAATGTCAATACTACCACTATAGCATAAGTTTATGTGTGTTTTATGCCATATAATGGCAGAGAAAACAGTTAACATCAGCCAGGAAAATGAAGAAGTCCAAGCTTTTTCAAAGCTGTGTACTATACTTCCTGCAGAATACAAGGAAGATCTTACACATTAATACTACTTGCCCACTTAACAGGACTGTGGGAGGTTCACTTCATCAACCTCTAAATATTCTGAATATATGAAATGGAAGATGCTACCTAAGTACAATGTATTTAATTCTTTATTTCAATGTATAACATTATATATAAAATATAGTTTAATTCCTTATAATAACATCTCTATAGAATACATGTCCACCTACCCTATTGGTTGTGTTCCCACTGGTGTAATACATGAAGATGATTTAAACCAGGTAGTCTTACTAGATGTTCATAGCAGACCATGGAGAAGAGTGTGACTGCCACTCTGAATATTTGCTTCTAATCCTCCCTTATTATAGAGTTTGGGTAGATACCTCTGTATTAATATTACATTAATAATAGTAAACATGTTGCCCCCTTCAAATCTGCAATATTTAATTATTTTTTCTCTTTCAAAACAAAATGAAAGCTACTTCAGTATGAACCAAGTAGACTCTGTTAAGGTTACCTTTATTTGTATTACTTGTAAACTAAATATAACTTAATTCTTCCAAGAATGCATGGACTATTATGCCTAGATTTTTTTTATGGGAACAGTCAAGTTGCATGCTACATTTACTGGGTCAAGCACTGACCCTTTTACTCACACTGAGCAGCATTTCATTCTGTACATAGTCCAATCAAAGCCAATGGAGCCATTAATGAAGTAAGGAGTTACTCACTGTGAGCTGGGATCCCAGAATTGCCTGTACTAATTCTTGTTTTAAAAAAAGGTATTAATATCTGCAAGCAATGGTAAGTTTCTGACAAGGCAGAATGGAATTCCAGTGTCACTGAGGAAAAAGGATTCACAAAGTAGAATGTGGTTCATCGAGTGAATTTTGTACCACATGCTGCCAGTAATAATCTGTCTTCCAGTCATAGCATGAAGGGAATAATTTTTGCAAACGGTGATGTAGCAAGGGAGACTGTGACCTTTTTAACTTCTTTCTAGCCAAAGAAGAATATGGCTCGTCAGTTAACAACATTGGAGATAATTGTCCATGGAATGAATTTTAAATTAACTGTTAATTTTTAATGAATTTAATAATTTGTCTTGGGAAATCTTCAATAATTCAATTAAGTAACATTTATGTAACTTTCTAGACTGGACATTTTGCAGGCTCACCAAATAGAGTGAATTTGCCTTTTCCAATGCAGACTATAGATCTCACAGCTGTATTAACAAAATAACATCCTTCTTAAAAACTGTAGCTGAGAGATATGGGCTGGTGTTTATTTGAGACTGCATCCACTTTTTTTTCTGTTTTAAACCTCTTCTTCTCATCGCCACTTCGGCCAAGAATAGCTGTATTGTGAGGAGAAGGATCACAATCTCAAGGCAAAGTTCAGTTTTCTTAACTTCTTATACACAGCACATCTTTATTTCATTCAGCTCCAGCAGAATGAGTGGGAGAGCAGTGCAAACTATATCTTCCTCCATTCTTACCTCTCCTTTCATTTATAGTAACATTTCTGGAGTGAGGAGCCTACAGAGTTGCTCCTGAAGATGTCATTGAACTAGTAACGTTCTCTCCTGTACCATCCTAGGAGCTACCTTGAAAATGTTCTGAGAAAGCCAAACAAATTATTTTTCAGTCCTGCAGTTTAGTGCTGGTGTATTTGATCCCTCTGGGCATCAGATAAGGTGAATCATGCTGACAGAAAGCCTCTGTTTCCCAAGCTAGAAGTAAACAATTGCTTCTGGAAATCTGCTCTGTGACTGGTGCAACTAGAGCTTTTAAATGGTGCTGGAAGAAAGCTGGTTTGAACAAACCTCGATGTATCTGACTGTTGGTACTGTCAAAAGATCTTGCCTTCTGAAAAAAGTTGTTTTCTCAACACATACTCTTTCTACCCAAACGTTCACAAGTAAGGAAACAGAGACTGCTGTTCCCAGCAAAATACACTCTTCCCTGGCACTATGATGAACCAACGATAGTTAATTTTAATTCACTAGCCTGGCTTTGGGATATGGGCAGGAGGTTTGCCAAGGACATGGGCCCTGGACTCGGGACCTGCAGAGGAATGACCTGCTGGCTTTGTGTGGGGCGCACAGTAGGCATCAGTGGGCACACCGCTGCTATAGGAGGGACTCCACAGGCCCAGTAGTCCCAATGCCTGTGTGGTTATCTGTCCCACAAGGGCTGTAACTGGTGCTTTCAAGCCTTGCAGTGAGAATAGTTACTGGAGGAGACTGGTCTGGGGTATTGAAGCTATCTGTTGTCCAGTCACACAGACTGTGACTTCCTAAGGTTTATGGATTTTATCTGACAATATTAGCCAGGTCTTCACAACTTCTCTCCACTCAACTGTAGTGACAATTCCACTGCAATTTCAGGCATCAGCTTACCTCTCTTTCCCCTTGATGGGAAAGGCTAAGTAAGAATAATCATTCACTAGTGGAAATAAACCACCTTTTGATGCAGTGTTTTCTTCATTGCTTGCCAGTTTGGGACCTCTCCTCACAAGCTGGGATACATTTATTACTCAGCAGCTCATTTTTATGAGATGTATATAAGGGAGTGGGGCATTGTTTCAAAGTGTTTGCTCATACAGCAGACAAAAAACTTTTTGTACTGATATACAGAGATGATGGACACAGGTTGTGTTTATTTGCTACTATGCTTTGTGAAGGTATTAATCATCAGCCTCGTATTGAACTTTCTTTTTCTGTGTGTAACATCAAAAGGAAGGTTTAAAGCTCTATAACCTTTTCTCAAGAACCCTACTCCTGAGTATTTCTGTTTCTTGTTTTGCTTTGTGGTCACTAACCACAGGAGAAATTTGTCTTTTTTACATATGCTGGAAATAATTTACTGCCCTTAGAAATATTAAACCACAAGAAGCCCCTTACATTAAAGTAACATTAAGGGGCTGTCTAAAACCCACAAAAAGCCAGGAAATTGAGAGTTAAAGCTGAAACTCTGATCTGATACTCCAGCCCTAATTTACCTCATAGGGTATAGGTAGAGATGGTGTCTTCACTGAGGGAGTGAACGTTGCTGGGTGGAGTACCAAGCATTTTCCGTAGCACCTAGATGCAACAGACAAAGTGAAACACAAATGTGCTAAGGGTGATCCGTTTTTATACTCAGCTTAATTTAGTAGGATGGATGGCCACAATGAGCCCCTCTACTGCTAACTTTACCTCCATAGCTTGTTGGCTAAATTTCCTCCTTTAGTCTGCTCAGAACGGCTTTTGGTCAGGATATTCTTCTAACTTTAGACATGTTCTGCTGGGCAAATGATGAGCTACTCTTAAGGTCTGATTTGCAAGAAGATCTCAGCAATCACTCAGTTGGGTTTGCTTTTACCCTTCTCTCCTATACTGGTTCCACTGTACTTTGTGTGCTCCACAAGCCTTTACGTGCCTGGAATACTGTTCCATCAACAAATGCAACAGAATCTTCTCTACCAACCACAAAAGATTGAAAGAAAATGATATTGAAGACACCCAGAACACCTATGAACACTGATACATGCAGAATTACTAGCAATAATAAAAGCATAGATCTGTAAACCGTAAGATTAGGATCTAGGCAACTGTTGGAATGACACATGATGAAACCATGTAAGTTAATTCAGGACAGTGAGAGACAAATCTTGGTTGTCTGGGTGCTCATGAGTATTGTCCTTGTCTTTTCTCATCAGCTGAACAATGCAATCAGTCAACAGGAGGTACCTGACCAGGTGATATCTTTAGGTACATCCTTAACTTTCTAATAGCACAGATGATTATCGTTAAAAAGGAGGGAAAAAGCTCAAGATCACTTCTCACTTGAGAAATCTTCAGCTTCACAAATGTTTTTTTGTCACTACAGCCTAACTTGCTTTCTGGAGCTTTCCGGGACAGGAGTCTGTAGAAGGTGACAGTATCAGTAAATTCCAGAGGGTTAGACAAATTCATGAACAATATGTTGGTAAACCTCTAAGATCTCTAATAAGAGCAGTGAATGCTGAAGATTCACAAGGCATACGTGGGCCAGACTCATTGTTCTGTGACCCAACAGAGCTTTACTCATGTTCTTATTATTTAACTGTCCAAAATGGTAACAAATGGCTGTTACATCCTTAACTCTTATTTATTCTTCTAATTTCCCTTGTGAGAGACTTTTTCTTTCTGATAGATCAAACCTCAGGCAAAACTATTGAGTAAGAGCTGTCACAGCATTGCTCTGCTTCAGCAGCTGTGCCATGAGGAAAAGAGCAAATGGCTGGTGCTTCTCTTGTTCTGCTGAAGGATCACTGTATTGCTCAACTTACTTTGTATTTAGACAGCACAGTCCTGTTCTGCTACATACATCAGATTTTCTTCTCTACCAGCAAAGAGGAGAGGGGAGAGGCAGTGAGAAAGTGGAGCTTTGCTTCTTCTCTTTCTTTGCCAATCAGCCAGAGGAAAACTGAACCAGTTTGGAAACCACCATGGAGTACTTGAGACAGCTGTTTCAGAAAAACAGCTTGTCTGTCTGGACCTGATAATAAGATAGCGCTGCTCATATTCCTGTTTTATCAAAATTAAAACCACCAGTTCACTGGATTGTTCAGATGAATGGGGTAGGTTCATATAAAGATGATGAGATAGTCTAGAGAGTCTTGAACAGGTACTGAACTGTAGCCACCTTTCCCTTTCTGTGTTGCTAAGAGTAAACTCTCAACTAGACAGAAAGATTCTCCTAAGAAATAGATATATGAAAGGAAATGTCACTGTGAATCCAACTGTGACCTACTGATTTCTTTTTTTAGTATCGACAAAAGCTGTTAAATGACATATGTATCTCTTTAGGCCTATAGTCAGTGAAGTCAGGGACAAAAGTTATGCTGTGAACACAGTCTAGACTGGTGGAATATTCTAGTATTCAACCTGTGGCCTAATTTGCAGTGAAGAGTGATTTTATTAGTGAAGTGAGAAGTGTGGGAGAATTAGTAGAGGGCTGACAATTACTAGAAAAAATTCCGGTGTTTTACAGCATTTATCTTCTATAGCATATTTGTCATTATGCTTCAGCAGTTTATCTGTACCAATGAAGTTGCATGAAGTTTTTTCACCATGACTGTGTAAAGTTGCCAGATGTTTGACAATAACTTCTAGGCTTGTGCCTACAGGCTGCAAATCTTCATGGAAGTCACCAGGGCTGAGAGGATTTAGTTGTTGAGATCAGATGAGATTGGTGCATAGTATGTAGCCAGGCTGGAAGAATTTGTAATACCTTATGTTATCAATTACATTATTTCTGTGCTCTCTCAGACTAGGAGGCTGCTCACTGTTAGAGTAAAGGTATTCCCATTATTAATTTGAGGCTTACACATTTTGCCACATACTGACAATGGAGAATATGGTCATACCAGTGCATTAACTCTTCTTCTTGGCATTATCTTCTGCTTTTTTTTTTTTTTTTTTTTTTTTTTTTTTTTTTAAGGCTTTCAAGAGGCAATAATCCTAAATACCGCGCATGGAAACGATAAACTGCTTGTTGTGACTTTACTTTGAACAAGTTCTCCTGCAGAGTATCATATTTAAGTAAATTGCCATCAAGTACTGCAAGCAACAAAATCATTCACATTCAAACAGAGCCTTTTGATCATATTCTACAATGCAATCAAGAATCACATGAGAATTCAAATATGTACCGACCTCATTCAATGTTAACTAGGTGAGAGAGAAAGGAGGATTAATTGTGGATGTCAACTAATTGGCTGATGCATTAGCATATAGAAACCTGCACTAGTTATTTGTAATAACTGCATATAATTGTAAAAAACTCATGTCCACAGTGCTCTGAAAATGTATGGTTACTCACAGCTGAAAGATTATTAACATTGTTTCATGTGGACACACACCCACCTGCCCCCCCCCCCCCCCCCCCCCCCCCCACTCCCCCTCCCATTTTTCTCAGATCAAAAAAAGATTTGGAGCTTTTTATCCACAAGGCACATTAAGGTTGCCAGTTGGGAATTGCTAACTGATGGGTTAATTGGGGAAACTTATAGACTCTGCTGAACCTCAGCCAATAATTTAGCTGATAGATTTAAGTAGGGCAACAGATGTGGAACCTCTGAAAGAACACATGGCACTGGCAGAGCACTATCTCTGTCCCTATTTAAATTACAAATGGAACAGCAATATGACAAGGAGGTGAGAACTGATGCTGTCTGAAAATATTCCTTGGTTGAAAAAAATGTGCACATTGGAAAATAAATGTTTCTCAGAGAGAGTATTCATCCTGAATTTACAGGCACAGGAACAGCCTGCAGTTATAACCCTGACCACTGTTAGTGCCACTCATTCGCTAATAGCTTTGTACACTCCTCCGCGAAGTCCCTTCTTCAAATTCTTTCTCTGAACTCTCCTGGAAGGTAATGCTCTGCTTTCTTTCAAACCCAATCTCCAACTTGTCTTTTTCAAGTTTGGTTGCTGGAAATTAGTAATCTAATGATTTTTTTGTTAAAGTGCATTTGGAAATAATAATTGTGTCTAATGCTCAAAGTAAATCCTTTGTGACTATGTGGTTCTGTTTTTCCCACTTTTTAGTTGACATCTCCAGTTGTGCAGGTTATGGATGAAATCCCGAACTAATGAGAGTCACTAGTAGGACTCCCACCAACTCCCAGTTGGTAGAGTTTGGATAGCATGAAGCAGTGATGAATATTCTAGTGCAAGGAAATATTATTGATGGGCTCTACTCTCCCTTCTTTTCCTTACTCTTAGATATTGTTTGTGCCAGTTTGGGAACATGTGCTTTGAGCTCCTTCCTTCAGGGGAGAGGAAGGCAGCTTCTACCATCCTGAATCCTACCTGAATACGAACAAAAATGAGGGATATCTTTCATAAAGTACTCTTCCTTCTCCTGGGCAGTAAAATAAAGTTTGTAAAGGAAACTGCCCATCTACAAAACCTGGGCTGAACTGCATCATCCCCTGAAATCTGCTGGAACAGTCAGTTGCTATGATTTAGTGGGTTACCTGAAAGAGAGACATATCCACCATTGCTCTCCTCACTAGTTCTTTGCTTGCTGGTGTACTTGTTCTGTTCAAAACTCTAGGCATATTCACAGTGGAATATACCTAGGGGGATAAATAATCATTACCTGAAAACACCACAAACTTCATTTGCCACTTCCCCCCTCTTGTTGAGAGAAGGAGAAATTGAGGTGGAGTGAACCTCCCCTGCTAGCCTGGCTCTTGTTTTCCATCCCTAAATGAGATTGGCCACACTGAGTCTGGGCATAAAGGGCACAACTTCTTAAAAGTGGTTCCAGGATTCCCTCCCAGCAGTGCATAATTAGCTCTGGCTGTGGGGGTAGCAATGGCTCTGCTTTTGCAGAACCCATATACAATAAGTTTTTAGGATGACTATACATCACTTTACCATTTAGGAATGAGGTGCATGGTGTGGAAAGATTTTCCAGTTTTCCAGCAGTTTAAATCTCTAACTCAGCTTGGATTCTTCTTGGCTTTACTTTATTATGTTTGATATGGGCATTTTGGGGCAGGCAAGGAATGAAGGGGATTGTATTCAGGCTGCAGTCAGATAGGCAGTTCTAGTTTCAGTTGAGCTCAGTCACAGACTACCTCTTTTGCTTCATCTTTGTTCACTTCCCTCAGTCCTTATGCTATTCTCCTTTTCTTCTTTACCCTCGCTGTGCTTGGAGGACACAAAAAATAACTGGGATTAAAAAAAATTAATGGATAGAAAGTGTCCAACTGAATCAATATTTTTTTTTACAGCGACATCAGAGATGCTATATACACAGCTGTTCATGTAAATTTTAGGGATCAATAACCTGAGGGGAAGGGGAGGAAGAGAAGGTGAGCCCAGGCTCAGGAACAGTTGTAGTAGCGCACTTGACTACAGCTTAATTTCCAGCCTCTGGTTCAATGGATTATAGAAGGCCAATCACATCTACACCCTTGCACTGGATATATTCCCATTGACATCAGGGAGAGGAGGATCTGCTATCTGAATGACGTTGACTTCATATTAAGCCCTGTTCTTGAAAGCTAGGGAAAACCAACGTTTCCTTGGAAGTAAATGCAAATATGAATTTATCTGAGATTTGAAGACTAACCAGTGATGAGAACTTGTGAACCAACAGAATGGCATGTTTCACATCAGAACTGAAGTGTATATGTGTGTGCCTGTGTATGTATATATGACAGTTTAAAGAAAAGAGGACATATTTGTGTTTCTTATTGGGTGGTGCAGAAAAAGATCTCGATTTTTCTGTTATCTTATTTTCTGGCAATTTTAAATGTTGCCACCCCTGATGTGTGCTTGGCTCCCCCCCTTCACACTTACATTTGATTTGGGGATTGGATATATTTGAAATTTTATCCACCTTTCCTTGATTGTGCCTAGAAGTTTTTAACAATTTTTAGTTATACATTTTGTTCCTTCTTTCCAAGAGGAACACCATTTTCTTTTTAACTGCTCTTTAGTTTTTAAACTTGAACTCTATCCCTATCTTTCTGTTCTGATGAAGAAGTTTATGTATTTCTTCTGAACTGAATGTCACCTCGAGCAGATCAGTTATGAATAGTCTATCTATCCTGCTCCTGTCATTAATGAGTATCCCAAAGCCTTTGTGGTTTGCTGCCTGCTTTTCCTTATGAGGAAATTGTATCAGAAAAGCTACTAGGCATCCAAAGAGATATGTAGGATGATCTATAAAACACCTGAACTGAATACATGTCTAGCACATTCAGAGTCTGTCATCTGTAGGTAAGAGCAGTGACCTGGAGACAAGATGGTGTAACTTTGACCCCACTTTGCAAAAGGTGGTTTGAATGCAACCTCTTGCATGCAGGTGTTCTTTAGGTATGCACCAGGCATCCATTGTGTTGGTGGCCAATCTGTGGCATCATCATTGGCTTTTCATTGCCTATTGAAGGGGAAGAAATTCTGGCTATGCTAGGGCCAAGGCAGAGGACTGGGTACATTTAAAAGTGGTAGGATGAGTTGCTGAAAATACTAGAAAGATCTGCTACTTGTCTTTCTCCAGCCTGCCTGGCAAAGGGTTCAACATCCTAGATATCAAGTATTAGACTTCTGTCTTTCTTAGAACTTACTTTTTCAAGAATCCCAGGTTCAGTGGTGTTTCTCCAACGGGTAGCACTAGCTAGGGTAAAGCCTTGTATTCTCTTCAGAGCCAGTATTTAGTTGCCTGAATCTATGCAAAAGAAACTTCCAGAAATGAATGAGATTTCTTGACTTTCCTTGCTTTTGCTTGGTTTGGTTTCACTTGGTTTTGGGAATATTTTCCTGAAGAGCTGTATTCGCATTACCGTGGCTTAAATGCTGCCACATTTCGATCATTAACCCTATTCCGAACCTCTGTAAGCATCTTGGATATCAAAGAAACCTGCCCAAAATATACTTAATTTAGAACATATAGAAGAGTCACCCTTTCAATAAAAAAGACAGCTTACATAGACATGAAAGAGACTATTCATCCCAGTGGGTGTTTGAATTCTTTGGCACTAACACCAATACTTTAGAGTGTCTACTATGCACTGAGGATGCTTTTCCCCAATTCCTCTCATAGAAAGAATATGTTATAACTTAGCGCTGGTGAGTAGTTAAGGACCATGAATAGTTTCTCCCTCCAGTTCCTTTCTCTTTGCAGTCTCAGTCCTAGCTTCAGAGACAGATGGAGTTATAGAAAGAGTGACTAAAACCCTCTTCACATCTAAGAGACTGAACGAGATGACAGAAACAAACTGCACTTTGCTGAGCAGGACCCTGGAACTCATATGAGATGGAGTACATAAAGCATTCTAAATAGCCCCTAGAACATGAGGTTTCCCTTCCCTGACCCAGTTTTTACGGAATACCATCTTCTATTTCTTTCCCCAAGGAAGATGCAGGACCAAGGCACTAAATGATGTAAGTAATGGGTGACTTCAAATGTTTTCAGGGTAGTCAGTGTGACTCTTCTCTCACTCACCTTAGCCTGAGAAGAAATCAAGAGGTGATTTGGTGTAAGTTTCCTGTTACTAATTCTTTTAAATGTCTGCAGACCCCATCTCACAACTCTTTGGGTTCACACTAGAAGTCACAGTGATCAGAGATGGATGTTAAAACATTTCCTAACTCTGGGGCACTGCTGTAATATCCCAAGTCAAGGTTCTGCATTGTTTTCTTTGTGGTATGGAAAATTTCTTGGAGATGAAAAAGCCGATCATGCACTGAAGAGTTCACTTGAAACATTTATCTTCCAAATCTAGGGTATCACCGGTGGTCAGCTGTGATATTATACATAAATCTACTGCAGATGAAACTGAGAAAAGCCTTTTCAATATTAGTTTCAGCTAAAGTGCTGACAGAAAACATTATGAATACAATAAACAGAAAGAGAGGGAAATACAAGCTTATACAGCAAAGCAGATTCACTTTTTCCCCAGCTCTTCACCAGCAAACAAAAGTACATCTCTGTCTGGGGTCCACTTTTATTGGAGGTTGCTGCAAAAACCTCACTTGTGCCTCTGACTAAATTTGGAGGTTGCCATAACCTTCCTTTCCCCCTTGATATTAGAAATGCTAGAAACATTCTGGAGACTCACTTTAAGCAAAGGAATCCCTCAAATGAAACAGGTGTTGAAGATGAATCATTTTACTTGACAACTTATATCCTTATAACCTTGACTGGAAAAGAAGGTTAAAAAAAATGAAGAATAATAAAATTTTACATTCTTTCTATCATATTATTTTATTGATCACTGTCTTGTAGGATTATCAGTTAGTAAATCTTAGTGTTTCTCTATCAAATGAGGATGCTGTGAGAGAACATTTTCTGGTTATTTTTAGACAGTGGAAATCCTGATTAAAACTCTGTTCCTTTCTTTAAAGTTCTCATCTCTTCACTCCATCTCTGACCCTTCTGAAGTGCCCATCTCCTTGGTCTGCTCAGAGCTGCTGCCAATGCTTTAATCTCCTCTCACTACTGTAAATACATACCCAGAGTAGAAGGTTGCAATTTCCTCTGACTTTAAAGTCACACTCCAGCTATTTACCAAAAGAAGCTTAGTGGCTTTAAGGCAGACCAGCTAAGGGAAGATCATGGTCTCATTCTGTGAGGGTATCCAGTAGGGTATCCAGTAATGAAGGACAAATGTCCTTCTGAACAACTGAACATCTCTCACCCCAGCATGAGAGGAGCCCGGGCGCTGAGCTGGGAATACAGGGAAAGCCAAGATGAGTCCTGACGGAGAAGTTAGATAGAAGCATCCTTACTACTGTTGATCCCCCTCCGTCTCTGCATCATGTAACAGATGTGAGAGAGTATAGCCTGAACCACAAAAAGATGACACATCTAAGATCCATCATAGGGAACAATGTGCCAAAGCAGCCACCAGGATCTAGTGCCTAATTGTGAGCTAGGCATATGTGTGTTTAAGAGAGTTGCAAACTTCTCACAGGATTTATTTCCACAGCCTTGCTGAAGAAGCCAATGCTTTTCTAACTAGCCAAGGGGTGTGACCTTCCATGAGATCCCACCCAAAATTGCTTTAATTTGGCCTGTGTCATGAGCCTGGCGACTTTGTGTAGTGCGGCAGAGCAGCAAAGGCTTTGATCCACTGCTTGCATGGGAAAGAATTTGAATGCATTGAACTCTTTGTAGAAATGAAGTTTTCTTGGACCAGCCTGAAGGTTTGCTGGGCATAGCTCCTTCCCAGGGGGTTTTCTCTGATGTGAACCAGAACCATCCCAGCTCTAGCTCTAATAACCTAGTATATTTTACTTCCTTCTGCACTTTGACTTTTAACACAATCACCTTTTGAGGTCCCAAAGCTGCAGTTGTACTCCTGCTCACTAACCATGGAGCAGCTTCAATAGATGAGGTATTCTTGAGGAAGAGCAGATCATGCTATTGTCCCCTGGGGTATTTCTAATCTGGAAAAACTTTAAATACCAGTTTTGAAGTTCTTCTGCTGGATTGGCTTTGTAGGGTGCTGAGACCATCTCACAGATAACTACTGCTACAAGTATTCATGATAATTCTCACTGATTATCAGCTACAGTGTCCTAGCAAAAATTAAACCATTTTCATAATAGAAAAACCAGAAGAAATACATAAACCAGATTTATGGGATACATATAGTCTGGAAACTGCAAACTTCATCAACTATTTATTGTGTTTCTAGGTGTCTTATATAATGAATATAACTCATTAAACGGACTTGAAACATAGTGTCTGACTTTGAGACTTTAATTTAATTTTTTAAATTTAACTTTAATCTTTTTAAAGATTAAAGGCTACTTTTAGTTTGTTCTTTCTTTCTTCTGAATGGGTTGAGGTACCTCCAGGGATTCCTCTAAAAGTACAGAGAGCATCAGAATGACTAAATTAAGGCAACTTCTGCTACAGTGAAGTAAAAGCATCAGGAGAAAAGATTGTTCCAGCTTCTGCAATAAGTAAGGGTATTTCTGGTGAGATATAGGAAAGAGTTTTTCTAAAGCTTAAAGCTCTTTAACTTGCATTTGGAACTAAACTTTGATTGGAGAAGAAATCAAAGAATTAATCAACATTTTTTTCCTGTACCAAAGGTAGTCCAAAAATCTGAGATGTCAATGTCAATGTTTAACCTCACAATAACAATATTTCAGTATTTTCAGAGGGTCTGGGGGAGGCTGGAGACAGATGAGGAAAGAATTGGTTTTGGCTCTTAGGTTTTCATGCAATTCAGGTGAAAAAGAACCTGGACCATTTCTCTGTATAAAGGAAAATCAATTTATTCCTTTTATCATGTGGCACACATCCCAAGCTGCTTAGGTGTGTGAAGTGAGTACAGACAGTAAAGATTGGTCAGGAAAGGCATCTAAAGGGATGGAAGCTGTCGAATGAATAAATTGCATGTATTTTCCTCTATGTAGTGTGTGCATAGGCTAAAAAAACGAGAAAAGAAAGAAAATCTTCCAGCATGCTTTGTTTCTCATATCTGGCTTCAAAGCCAGATTCAAATGTTGGCCAAAGAAAGTACATAAATTCTGGGGCCCATTCAATGGGAGGTAGTGATCCTTTTCAAATTCATAACTTCATAACAGAAAACCATCACTCATGGAATGCACTCCATTTGGTGAAAAACATTCTTTCCAGTGCTATTGAAAAAAAGAAAATTCAAAGACAGAGTGCTAAGCCACACTGTACTAACATGTAGATGAAGCCATACCAGAAGTGAAACTAACAGGAGTTTCATAGCTAAGGGACAACATACTAACCAAGGTTATCTTGATTTGGGTTATTGCTTGGCTAGCATGTCCTGATGGATTTGAATAAGTAAATTTAAAATATTGTATTATATTTATTTTGGAAACCCCAGTTGAAAAGAATTAATTTCTCTAAAAGGAGTGCATTTTGGGAACTATTGTGTTCATCAGATAAGGTTTTTCTTGGCTAAACCAATGTAACACAATAAGTCACAGTGGTCACAATGACTACCACTACCTAACCTGGTTAGCACCATTGCCTGTGTATTTATTTAATTATTATTGTTGATTTATGGACTTTTCATTAATGCTAGCAGTGAGAAAAATCACCACCCCGTTGCCAGGGTCAACAGTCATTTATGAGAACTTGGTAAGCTTCCGTGAGTTAGTGTTTGGCACACATTTAAGAGTGTTTTCCACCTGTAGTTATCAGCATGTATTGACATTTCTATTGCAATTTTCTTCTAAAAAAAAAAAAAAAAAAACAAAACAAAACAACCCACATTATCACTGGGTATCACTTGTATCAGAAAGTTATCAGAAAGTAGCCTGAAATGTAAAGTTTTGAAGAGGTGTGTGAAATGCAGATTAGTCAACTGTGCTGTGAAGATGGACCAAAAATTAGCTATAGGAAAAGGTATGAAGAATTCACAAGTCTTTCCATGCAGCTCACAAATGTTCAAGAAACATAAATCCCTTTGTAATTTTGGAATGTTTCACTTCACAGAATAAATGGATTAGAGACTGTATTAAAAAACGAAATGCTGAAGTGTGAAGTCATGGCCTCTGTGCTGATGCCTACCTGATGAAAAGTCCATAGGAACCATAAGACTGCCATTCTTCACACCTGAACAGCCTTGTGTGTACTTGGTGACATGCTAAACAGCCAGGAGCACTTGAGCAAAGAGATCTCTTCATGGTCTAGACACATCACGGTGAGCCCTCAGCTGAAGCTTGCTGAACACCCCAAGAGCGGGGCTAGACCCTCCTAGGGCTGGTGCATGCAATTACTGAAGTCTAACTTCAGGGAGGCCAGGATTTTCCCTGGAGGAAAATTATCATCAGACTTTACATTCAGTGGAGCTAAAATACTATATACAGCTAAAATTCAGCTCCCCTATTGTTTCAGTTCCATGATGGTGCATATATTCATAGCTGTGGTATGTACAGAGCTAGAGATAGACATATATGGTGCATTATAGTACTCTATGCTCATATAATTTGGCATTTGGATGGGTAGCTAACCTAAATACAGCCATGGTAGTTTGGCAGATATCCATGTAATCTAATTTATCTTAAAATATAACTCTGTTTTTTAAAATTACTTCATTAAAGTAGCATCTTCTGACTCAACAAGCTCATCTTCTGTTGGTACTTGGTGGCTTAGCTGTTTACTTTAACAACTGAAGTTCATTTTTGTCAAACATGCTTTTGACAGTCCTGCACTTAGAGGAAGAAATGGTTATGTAGAAGTAGCATTCTGGGAAAATCTCGGCAGCTCAGTAATTTCCAGGTTAATTCACAAGTGTTTGGAAACCCCTCCACACTCCTTATTATCCCTGCAGGTATAATTTTTTATATGAAAACTAAAGCTGTTATTTCTTGCACATGGATCATAAGTAAGAGAAAAGCCAATTCAGAACAAAAAATGTAATAAATTATTCACACAAGTAGATTATTCACACTCTTGCTTTCTTCAATATTTTTAATTTGAGAAACAACTCTCTAGCAGGAATAGAGTGATCACAATCTAGCCGTTGGTTAAAACACCTATAGGGCTGCATTCTGCTCTGCTCTGAGCACCATGAACATCATTTTAAGCAATGCCCAGAGGAGTGGAGAATGCTGTTCCATAACTCATAGGTGTGTTTGTCACAGGTGATGAAAAATAACTTCGAATAAAACTGTTCTTCAAATTCAATGAGCAACCTCCCCATGCCTGCAGAACAGTATAAATTGATTCTATAATCAGAAAGGACAAAGACAATAATCTGTCTTCTTTTAAAGCACAGGACATTTTCCAGAATATCTCTGTGAGTTACCATTCTATGATACCTCATGGTATGCTTTGCATTCCTGTCTTTATTCTACATTTCAAAACAATTTAAATACAATTTCAAATGAGAAATAACATTTGATCAAATGTAAAGTGGTTGAAGTCTACTGTTCACATTTACTACAATAAAATGCTGAAGCCATCCTAAATACATTTTGGAGCAAAATGATGCACAGAGATAGAAACAAGCAAAAGCAGAAATCCAGTTTATATGGGAATATTTTGTATTGGTGGTCACACTCTAATTAGATCAGATGAAGAAAGAAGACAGAAAAGTGGACCAATAATAGTGTTAATAGCGCAACTGAATGTATAATCCAAATGATATCATGACAGAAATGGACCAAGAGAAAGATACATATATAGAAATGCAAGCATCACAGTTTTTCAGCCAGGTTTGTTACATTCCCATGGAGACTTGTGTTTCACATGTTAAGAGCCACTACTCACTCCTCTCCTACACACATTAAAAACACTCATTTATTACAGACATGCATACAAACAGCAAAGCAAACACCTTGGGAAATAAGTCAAGCATATTAATATGTCAGTGATAGCTGTCTTCAGTAGTGCATTTTTGTTTCAATAATAAATCCCTGTGGGAGAAATAAGCATCTTCAGAGTTTGGACATTTAAAGTCTGAGTCCTCTGGAGGTCTTATTCACAGATGACTGTAATAACTACAGAATTATATCTATTTCAGTAGGTTTTGGTCAGGCTTATGACATGCTGCATACATGAACAATAATTCTAACTAAAACTCATGAGCATTAACTCTAACTAGAACTTTCCTCCTTTAAAACCTATTTTCAGGCAAGCTACCCCATGGAATGTAGTGGAGCTGTTTGGGTCGGAACCTTCCAAATCACATACAAGAGCTAGGGGATTTCTGTTGATCATAGTAAAAACACTCAAGGACTGCACGTATGCAGAGAGGATGGGATGTTGTGCTCTACCAGTACTGCAGAAGACAGCAGTTTGAATAAGCTCCTTTTTCAGATGCTTTCATTCTGCTCTGCTTGATTGATTTACCTTGTCTGTGTGTTGCCACACACCATTTGAAGATCAGTTTGCATAGCTGCTTTCTCCCTGTTCCCTATTATAGCTCACACTATTTTCCACCAGCTTTGAGGCAACACTTTTTGCTCCTTGGAACTAATCGAATAAACCGAGTTCTCTAAGGATCTATCTCTCTATTCAAACTTGAAACAAACTGTGAGTTGGGAGATAGAATAATTAGTATCTTCTACAACTGCAGAAATGGTAGCAATGGACAAATCTGCCCTGATAGAAACAGAGATTTTGGACTCAGGTTCTTTTAACTGATATTTCACTGTCTAAGCAAATGTTTGATTGTCTCTTATTTTCTTGTGTACACCAAAATAGAATAAAAGTAAGAAAAAATAGTTTATTTCCCAAGACTGTTTAAGTTGACAGAAGATTTTTCTATGACCAGGTTGTTTTTGTAGGTAAAATATGCACAGATGAGCTCTTCAACGTATATTCACAGGGTCTGATTATTGCTCTAAGCCTCAATTTGCATTAGCTATTATTGGTGCTGGGTGTCTAGAAAGAAAATGCAGCTTTCCCCGATGACTCTTATAGAGGCAGGATGACAGACTAGGAACAAACCACTCCACCTCTGTTCCCACAGAGCTTCTGGGTTTTTGGAGGAATAACTTTGGAGCTGTTAACATAGTTATTCACAGTGGAAAAAGGAGCATACTCATAAACCCAAAAAAACAGGGCAGCTCTCCTAGTCTCAATGGGTGGTAGCAGGAGGTGGCTCTAAAAGGAAGTCAAATGCTTTAGTTTATTGCAAGAAGTCCTTTTAACTTCATGCTAAACTGGGATGGAGGCATATACCTAACTGAAGCTTCAGGGCTCCACATTTAGAACAATCTTTGATGAAAGGAAACCAAATCCTAAACTCATTGAAGTCAATAGCAACATTCCCACTGACTTCAATGAGAACAGAAGGTAGCACACGATCATTACAGTATTGCTAAGAAGCTAAATTTATTTAAATCCAGATATGACAAACTTCTGTTTGTGATGGCTTCTCATAGAAGAGATTCCGGTAATAATAAAAGCTGACTTTGTTATTTCCATTCAAGTATTAGACTAGTCTACTTAGCCCAAAATGTGCTTAAATCATTAAAAAAACCAGGATACCACACCCAGTTTATAAAGCATAGATTCATAATGAAGCCACTCTTGAAGGAACTTGAACTGATTTTCAGGGAGTACTGGTTGCTAGAAAGCACAGGCATGAATATAGGAGAGGATTTTGTTGCAAAATGTATAATATTTAAGAACCTCAACACAGTAGTTTGTTGTTGCTATTTTCACACAACTCTGTTGCTGCTTTGTTGTTGCTTCTGGCTTTGAAAGATGTATGTAAACAATGGGAAAAGTTTCACAACTTCTAATGCAGAGTCTTTCATTAAGAATAAAAGCAGCAAAAGTCCAACATTCAGTGTCCCTGAAAGGATGGACAGCCTAGTCGCCCTCTCTCAGCACAGGCAGTAGAAGGCACAGAATGTGATGTCGCTTACCTAGGGTGACCAGTTCTAGTTTGACACATAAGCAGCCTCGGGGCAAACCACCCTCAGTGATGACATGATAAAGCGTCTGTAAAAAGTTCAAAAGATAGTAAAGCCTTTGAAAAAGTGGAACTCCTTCCTGAAAAGATGTCATGAAGACCTCTGTGCAACCCATAGAAACAGCTCCTTTCTAGGTTTCAGGAGGGGTTTTTTGTGTGCTTTTAAATTTCTCATACTTTTCCCCAGCCAAAGTATAGATTAAAGTAATTTCAGTACTGCAATTTGAGGGTTGCCATAACATTAAATTACACCCACTTAAATAGTTACATCTCTTTAGCTACAAATGATAAAATAAACGTATCATGTTTAGTGTGTGTACTTTGTATGTAGTCATATAGCAGCCTACATGCAGAGCCTTTCCTAAAGTAGCAGAGGGAAAAAGTCCTTCTGGAAGTCTTTACCATTACACTAACATATTTGATTGTGGGAAACAATAATTCAAATGAGGCAAAGGTTATGGTAGAAAAATATATGAAATAAATGAAAACAAATGGGAATGAAAGCTATAGCTAGAAGGACAAGTTTCAATCAGTATGTTTTATTCTCATTCTTAACCTTGATTAATTGTTAAGAGGAACATGACTGTTAAATTATATCTTCTGTTAGGCCTTATGAACTTCTCTTTGCATACTTGCCCTCTCAGAGCACATACAGCTAATGGAACTTTATTTTTAGAATCTTTATTTGAGTGGACTATAAAATACATAGAAAATGTATGAGATAAGGGGGAAGAAGATGCTGTAGCAGGGGGTAAGAAAGAAAATAATTCTGCAGGCAAAAAACCCCATCTGTACAACAAAGAGTGAGGACTTTTCCTCACATTTTATTATTTGGCTCAGGGAAAGGAAATAATATCTTTAGTCTTTTAAGAGCTAACCAAAACACGATCAGGAATCCACACATGTTTTAATCCACAGCACAGGAT
The DNA here is from genome assembly GCF_018691265.1 of Tyto alba. Taxonomy (NCBI): domain Eukaryota; kingdom Metazoa; phylum Chordata; class Aves; order Strigiformes; family Tytonidae; genus Tyto; species Tyto alba. The sequence continues at coordinate 8,250,844 of NW_024881313.1, forward strand.
TTATTTGTCCCTGGCCTTCCTGGGTGTCCAGTTCATGGGAGATACTAGCGGCAGTTACCTTTACTTCAGAAGCCAGGGCTCTTCTGTCCAGCTTGCTGTTGCTCATGCTTTGTGAGTTGCAGCCTTTCCAGAGGGTGGTTAAACACATATTCACAAATAACTATTCTGCTCCTCTCTGGATGCTCCATGCCTGGATGCTTTGTAAAATATATTTGAAGATATATTTGAAAAGAAAAGAACAAGGACACTGGAATGGTGGTAATTGTTTGGGCCTTGGGGGCAGTTCGCTCCCCTTGCATATAACAATGTTAGAGATACTTTACAGTCTAAAAGCAGCTATGAATATCAGGCCAAACTCCAGTTTACATAAATATTAGTGCTTGGCTCATTTTAGAGATAGAACTTGCTGCTGAAATTTAGGAGGAAAACTTGGGTCCATTTCCTCAAAACTGCTTCTGACTTTTGCTGTTCCAGCCTGGGGCAACACCCTGTTTTAGGAGCCACAACCCAGACAGCTGAACTAAATCTACGCCATCCACAGGGCCCATTCTGTCAGATTTTTTCCAAGCACACCTCCAGGATTAGGCCATGCACAAAAACAGATGGAGCAATGCGCTTCTGCCTTTTCTCCCATGTTTAGACCAGCGAGGCTTTGAGAAAGACACAGCTTTGGTCCTTGCTCGAAGGGGGATGACAACTCAGAGCAGCCACGAGGGAACCGAATCTGGGGGCACTGAAGGCAGCTTTGACACATGTGTTAGTTAAATGCATGCTAGTTAAATATCCATTGGGAGAGTGAGGGAGAGAGCAGGCATGACTGTGTATCGTGTTGGTTAGAAACCGCCCTGGGAGGTTGGGGTGCAGTCCCACAGCAAGCAGGGTATGGCTATTAACAGCAGCTGTGAAGCTGACAGGACTATCGGACGCAATGAGCAGCTGACAGGGTACTGGGGAATATATTTAATCCTGGGAATAAGCACATGGCCATGTTTCTAAAACTGAGTGAAAAATCAATAACAACAAAAGAAGGACAAATTTTGTCCCCCTTTCCCAAGGTTTTAATCTCATGGTATTGTAAAAGAAAAGATAAAGTGATTTGTTCTGAAGGCAAATGAAAACAGCGTTTGAAAAGCTGGCTTCTCCTGTCTCCTGAAGTGTGCCCAGCTCTGCTCGATGTCCCAGAGACTAGGGTTCTCTGCAGGAATGGGAGTGAGTAGGCAGAAGTATGGACATGTCTACCAAATCAGGAAGACTGGGGATGTACATGTCCAAAACTGGCAGTGGCACCTCTTCCAAGGAAAACAGTGGAATGCTCAAACCATGGGTGCAGAGGAGAGGGAAGGTGCCTCGTCATGAAAGCAAGGTGACATCCTCTGAAAATACCTACCCTGAGGATCACAACAGAGCGTGGGTAGGAGAGGAGCCTGGGAACCGGCAGCTACTGGGGGCTCAGGTGATGCTGGTGCTTACAGCACTGGGAAGCAGCCCAGCATCAGCTCTGGGAATGCCAGGGGGCACTGCCCACTGGATTGAAGAATCCAGGCCTTAGAAAGCCTAGCACTGATGCTTTGTGACCAACTAAAACATCATCTAAAAGTATGATTTTAAAGAAAATGTTGTAAATGCCTATAGTATAGTTAATATAGGATTTTAAAGGTGGAAGTGTTGTGGCTATAAAAATCTATACTGTTCAACAGAATTCAATGTCTATTTTCTGGTGTCCTCAGTGCACTTCAAAGAGTCCTTCTCTGCTTCACAACATATCTAGGTACAGGGCAATTATTACTATATTTTGTGACTGGTGAACTAAGAAGCAGAGAAATGTTCATCATAAATTTTATGCAGCTCAGCACCAACATCAGGATATATTGATCCCTCATTTTAACAATAATCTGACTGTTTCTACAGGTGGCATTCCTCAATAATCATAATTAGTTATATTTTTAGGACTGTGACTTCAGTCAGCCTAACACTTTTATATCTATTGTAAGAAAGTGTCTTGGATTTGTGTGATTATATAGGCACACACCAGACCTCACACTGGTTTGTTCCTGCTATAATCCAGGGATATAGATACCAGATACAGATACTATAGTCATGGACACAACTAGAAGCAAAAGCCTTAGGATATATATCATAGTATCAGAAAACATATTGTATGCATCTCAAATCTCATATTTCTTGGGCAGTTGGTCTAGTATCCTTCATGTACACATTAAATTTGGTCTAAAAGCCTGCAAAACAAACAGATGTGCTGCTGCCAGCACTCCTGCCAATGTCCCAGCCATGTCAGGAGTACTTGACTCCATGTACAACAACTCTCACAGGCTGCTTCCAGGAAACTCAGCACTAATACACCACTATGGAGAATTTATATGGTTATTACTGTATGGAGAAGAAATGGGAGATACAATGTGACCAATGTGTCTGTTCCCCCCTGACATGTTTGAGTGAGATAACACACACCCTTTTAGCAAAGCTTGTGCCACTTCTGAATTCAGTCATGGAATTACACAGCATACAGTGTAGTCTCTTCCTGCAGTATATTTTCCTTTGAATTTCTAGACATAGTTCACACTGTCCTTAACATTATTTTCATAAAGACATGTGTATAACATAAGGAGGTGATAGTTATTACATAGCTGGAATAATTCCTTCTGTGTCAGGCCTTGCTTCTTCTTTCTTTATGAACCAAGAATGGGTACATGAGATCGGAGCTCAGCAGACACTTTTTGCTGTGATCTCATTGTAATGTTCCTCTGAGCTGCTCAGATACCAGTTGGTGCCCATATCACAGTTAATGATTCTTTTTCAGGTGCAACTGTGGAGGTTTTCTCATCCTTTTCCATCCACTTCTGAGATTCACAGTGTGTGAGGCAGGGTTTAGACCTTCTGTGTGCTCTCACAGGGTCCTCTCCAGCAGCTTATTCTGATTCTGCAAGGGGATGAAGGATATCCCAGACCTTTCGAATCATGTCCTACTGTGTCACAATGTGAATGTCCCATCACCATGGATAGTGTGGGTACATGGTGTACAGTATCCATGCAGGTATCACCCACTGTGCTTGAAATATGCATGTACTTGTCTCCAGCTTCTTGTCTCTCTATAGTTAAGAGCATGTATTTTGAGTGTAACATCTCAGACTTCTTAAGACAATCTTACAGGAAAATGGACTCCAAAGTTACAACTTAACAAGGGTTATCCCATGATGTGTACCAGCCTGCTTCCTTCATGCATTCAAGAAGATGCTTAGACCACTATATAGAAGGATATGACAAAATGTGTCTTGAAAAGTCATTAACATTGCTCAAAGGAAGTCTAAATAGGCAGAAAATAGAAGCAGATTTAAGAAATCACCTGTTCAGCTAGAAGCAGGTTTTTCCAAAATTCTTGACTCAACTTGCAATGTGAGTTAGGGCTCTTCTTTACATTCATTTGTGAGGGCTTGGTGCACACAACCTATTATTGTTCTGACCTGTCCATTCATTGAACCCCTAAGGTTAATATGGGGCATAAAGACTGGGCTGATGTTTCTTTGCTTGGTAATAAGAACCACAACCTTATGCTTATAAGTGGTGAGAGCCTTGAGATAACTTCCTTCCAAATCCCCTAAAGCCTCATCTGAAATGGTTCAGTTGTTATCCCTTACACAAGTGCAGTATTTATTGATATTTTTGTGTTCTTTGCAATCTATGTTCAAATTAGAGCAGCTAACACATCTATCAGGGTAAAGGAAAGGTCTAGTTCCTGTGCATGGATTTTTACACAACCCAAACAGTTCTTTGTTTTGTTAAGGTCATTGAAAAACAGAGAGCAAGTAAGAAAAAAGAAACACAAGGAAACTACAGGATATGATTCATAAAAATCCCACGTCTCCTCTATATGCTCATCCAGGGCTCTTTGAAAAAATAAATAAAAGTTTTTGTTCTTTAGCAATGTTCCAGTAAGTAATAACATGCCAGAGAACAAGCAAGCCCAAAACAATGAGCTAAAATTAGAAGAGGCAGATTCAGCATCTAAAGTCACAAATACACATACACTTGCTTTATAATGTGAAGGCATCTGGAAGAAATATAGTCACATGGACCATCTGGGTGCTGGCATTAGGACTGCAGCTCAGGAGATTCTTCCATCAGCTACAGCTCTTTGTGGATCCTTGAACAACTCTTTTAATCCTATCTGTGAAAAGAGGCAACAACTGGCCTGCTTTTGTGGTTGTTGTGACGATGAAATCCTGGGTGTTTACAAGGATCTTGGATTTTCATGTAGAGTGTCACCGAAATAAAATCCACTTGGTATTAGAAAGTGATAAAAAAATAATTCAGTTTGAGCCATTTTGCTATTCAGAGTAAGTCTACCTCCCACTGAAATGGAAGAGAAAGAGATGGTGTATACTAGTACTACCATTAGTCAGTACCTCAGTATTAATACCAATAATTTTTTTTTCTGGCATATATTTCTATTAACCTAAAAAAAAAATATAATTCTGTGCAGCCAGATCAGTTTTTTTCTCTTGCTAGCCATGATCAATTCTCAGTAGACCTTTATCAGCTCAATCAATAAATCACTTACATTCCCATGGAGACCTGTTCAACAACAGCGAGTCGCAGTAAGATATACATAAGACCCTGGGGAATCATGACTTGTGATCAAGACCACTCCTCCCATATTGTGCCATCAACCATTAATTGTAGAAGGAGTTACTTACATCTGCACAGGAGGAAAGGACAGCCACCATGAGTACACACAAATTTTTACATTACAATGAGGATTCAGGAGAAGCTATCTGATACCACTCTAGATTTACATCCCCAGTGCAGATATAGGCTCTAGAAGAGACAACATGAGATATTGTAAGTCAATGAAGACAGAGAGGTTTTTCAGCACCCAATATTCCTAAAAATTCCAAAGATTTAATTGCAAGGCAATACTACACGGTGTTGATGCTTCCCATTAAATATTTTGCTGGCCATTTTAAAGTATAACTGGAGTCCACATATTAATTTTTAAAGTTTTTCTGTTCTTTTTGCTGTTTACAGATGTTGTTTCAGCTGTTCTTAAACTATGTACACAACTTTCAGTATGAGTCCAAACGCCCACTGCAGGCAATAGCTCAGAAGGATCGGGGACTGGTTCCTTCTGGCTGAGGTGGCAGAGACAGAATTGCTACACATCAGACCTAGTGACAGACAATACACATTTGTATGTTGGCTAACATCATACACATTTATATAAGATGATTTTTAAGGGAGGAGGAGAGGTGGTTGAGATTGAGAAATCAATTGCAGAATTAATTTTGGGTTTGTTTCCTAAGAATCAGCTGTTATTTTCCCTGTTGCATTTGGTGGCTAGAACAAGGAATAATCTTATTTGCCCCTACTCATAGACCAAATTAAATATAACAAGACTAGATTAAATTATAGACTCTATACTAGATTAACTATAGATATTTCTGTAAGATTCTCAAAACTAGATTATCTAAAATACTGAGAGAAATATTTGACCTTTACTGGTTGTGTTGCCTGACATAAGTTGGAAAGCAGAATTTAGACAATGAAAGGCAAGAAAAGTTAAGAAAAAAATTATTACAGATGATCCCACTTATGTTCATAGCCTTTGTTACTGTGTAGAGTCTGGCAGAATTGCATGTAGCTAGGCTGGGCCTCTGTCACCAATATCAGGTACCGTGAATATGGAAAGTGAGCCTGTACTGATTGGGGGGAATATAAATATTTGCAATGCATGCTTTTACCTCGATTGACTGATTGACGGATATTTTTCTTTGATAACACCTAATAACTTTAGCACTGACTAATATTTAAATGAGATTAGACAGTTACAGAACAATGCATTCAAATGCTATAATGATCTGAATGTTGTAAAATTATGTTGCTTGTACGCAAAATATACCACAAAAGAGGTAATTTGTGATTTTATCAGCAATGCTCTATTTAGTTGTTAATAATCTATGAAGACATTAGTGTGGCAGTTGTAACAGGCAGTTGTAACATCTTTCAGTGATACGTGGACAGAGGAGTACAGCCTGAAGCAGCATACAAGATAAGAGTAATAAATAAGCTAAGGTTTTCACAAAATGCTGGACCCATACCCTTACTCAGCTTCTAGTAAAGTAATTTTGGGTTTTCACTGAACCTGCCCCCTTTTATAGTCAAGTCCAGAAAAGGATGTAACAAGAATCCTGAAACTCTATTTTCCAAGTCTCCAGGAGGCCTCTATGAATGAAATACTGTGCCTGGGCCACTGTGATAGCAAAAGGAGAAATAAAACCCTTATCCGTTAAAATAAAAAAAAAAAAAAAAAAAAAAAAAAGAAAGAAGGTATCTCTACTGCAAGCTGAAACAATAATTTTAACATCATCTTCTTCTCATTTGGCAGGGAAAAGAGGCAGAAATAAGGAAAAAGAGCAATGGCTTAACACATACTAATTCAGCTTTTATCTTACTCTTTACCCTTTCTGACAAGGAGCCATCCAACTCTTGCTGCTCCTTTCAAAGCTGCCAGTGGAAAGAAAGATTTTTCCTGGGGAGGAAGATCTCCAGGGGAAGCAGTAAAAAAGCATGAGAAAAAGAATCTGGAAGAATTCACTCCCACCCACCTACAGGAGATTCCTAGAAGCATTGTTAGTCTGAAGGTTTCCAAAAACCCACTCCACTTCTCAAAGGCAGGGTCATTTCTGTGGCAGGTTGATTTTAAAGCAGCAACGGTGTCTAGCTGGAACCTCTCACAAGGTTGGAATGATAGAAGTAGTCCCAGGGGAGAGGGTTTAATGTACAAAATGCAGGTGAGGCAGCCAGAAAAACATGATGAATGCAATTTATCACAGGGCTCTGCAATTTATCACAGTGGAATCACAGGAAACAAGCAGCGCAGAGAAGCAGATAGATAGACTACATAGATTAAGTTTCTCTGGGCATGGAACTTCTTTGAAATATGCCAAGGAAATTACACATTACAAGTCCAGATTTTCAAACAATATTTTATTGATTGGAATGGAGCTCTGTGTTTCTGGGGCTGGAGTCCTTCTCCCCAGAAAGGAAAGTATTATTAAAAGAGTGAAATAAAGCTAAAATTATAGGATGCTGTTTTGCTTCATTTTGGTTTTAATCCAGCTCTGGAGATGCCCTGGATACATGCCAGGAGGTAGGGGTTTGCATGTGCAAATCAAGTGCCTGCACTTCCCAGCTACCCTTCTGCTCCCTCCGTTTACAAGTTTAGGTGCGCGAAGCTCCACGCGCAGGAGCAATTTCAGTCTGTGACCTGCTTTTGACGATGTGCAAGTGATCAAAGTGCGCTCACAGCACACACTCTCCTTCCTCACGCCACTGCTTTTGCAGGGAGCCATCCTCAAAACAGGTCTGTAGTATCAGCGTAACAACTCCAGGTTTTACAGCAGCAGGGCTGGCGCGATACCATGGTCCAGAGTACTGCTGCAGCATGCTGGATATTCCCCACCTCCCACAAAGTAGGGGCCTTTCAGCTTTCAAAACAGCACATGTACTATTTAAATTGTTTCACTGGGAGGAGAGTTATGTGTTCTGAAATGCCTCAGGACAATGAGCCAAAGGAACTATAGAATATGAGCTTGGTGTTAAAGCTGGAGCTCTGCAACGCTCTGCTTTGTGTGCGTTTTAGCCTGCTATGTAACATTACTTTTATATTAACATTTGTGGTTCCTTTTTTATGCACTCCAGCTTCACCATGCTCCGCCCTTTATATTTTAACAGTCAGATTCCTATGATCCAACCAGGGTGGCATGTTCAAAGCTCCACTTCTCTTTAGCGCAGATTTAAAAAAAAAAAAAAAAAGGCAAAAAAAGCTCAGAGTATCAAACAAGCTTACTTCAAATAGCTTTTATTCACACTAGGACAAGACTATAGCCAAAGAATTATACAAAACACAAAACAAAAGGGTTTTTAACAACTTGGTTGAAGACTATTTCACGCCAATTCAATGCTTGTATATCTATAATAAACAAAGTTTTGGAGCACAATATTACTTAACATTACTCATTGAATGCTTTCAGATACAAAAATGTATCAGGAATAATAACAATAATCCACAGGTTCCTTTTACTCTTATGGAAATATTACTATTGACCTTTAAAAATGTTGCCCTTTGGATCGATCTCACTGACGCTTTATCCCTTAGAATCTGATCTGCCTGGAAAGACAAATTACAGATAAACTTTCAGTGCTCTGAGCAAAAGGACTGTTTTTTATCATAGAAACAGGTAGCAACATCAATTTCCCAAGAAAAAAATAGACATTTCAGCTGTGCATCCCTAGACCAAAAAGTCAGTGTTGTAAAAACCCACGGCAATAAGTTTGTTTTGAAAGCTTTAGTTATGACTTCAACAGGTATTGCTTTATGCTTTCCTACTGCATCCTCACTTGGAATATTAAGCCAATCAAGAAATTTAAAATAGCAGTAAACTAAGAAGCAAGAGACATGAATAAGAACCTGTTCCCATAACACATGACATATAAAACCTCCTGAAGCCATTAGAATATATCCACCACTGTCAATGCTTTTTCAGTCTGACTTTTCTAGAAGCAGAACTGGCACTTCATATCAGAAACAGGGATGAGTGGCCAAGTTCAGATCTGTATCTGCATTTTTTTTTACAGTTTGTATGCGGCTGAGTGCAAAGTTAAGGTTTCTTCTCTAGCTGCCTCCTGGACCTTACCCAAAGCCTGTCAGAGAAGGGATTTCAGTGGTCTTTGAATCAGGGCATCCTACAGCTCTGCTACTGCCAATGTGCCTCTGGCCATGCAGGAGTGTCATCGGGAAGGGAAGAATGTGTGGAGATCTCAGCACAGAATCACCCTCGCTGCACAGCACCAGTGGCACTGCTTCCATGTGCCACTTTTCTTTGGACCGTCCATCCAGGAGCATGTCTTCCTTATAAATTACAGCACAACTCAGGGTGTGCTAATTATCATCTAAATAGTAGTGTCTTTGATGGCACAGAACAATTTATATTTTGCTATAAACTATTCTAATATGCTGAATCACCAAGCATGGCACTAGAGCAGGATGAAGAACTGTGCAGAAGAGAGATAATTAATAGCTGTTGGAATGTCCTTTTTGGTCTTTACTCTCTGTGGTGTGTTATTTGCTAGAGACTAAAACTGAGCTAGTAACAAGATGTCATGGGACAAAAACCTTTTGGATCAAGTGAAAATATTACATTGTTAAAATCAAAATGGGTCCCTTTTGAGGTTAGAGAGGAATGCGAGTTTCACAATTTCTTTTTTTAACAATCAGCAGACAGCCAGCTAAATCATACTCATAAAATACCACTCCAGTTTGGATCTGTCACAAAAATGAAGCATTTAATTGGTGCTAGAAGTGGCAAAGATAAGCTATTCTCATTCCCACACCAATGGCAGGGGCATCTGTCAGAAAAAAGACTTTTTTGGTAGTTTTCTATGCGCTATAAGGGTGAACTAAACTATAGGTAAAAAGACAAAGCAAGTGACATGACAAAGTAAAAGCTTAAATGATAATTAAGAACCCAAACTCCTCCAAATCCAGCATGAAAAGCAGGTAGCAGAAGCTTGATTTAAGAGAAATACTTTCTCAGCAAGTTCCCCCCCATGTACATATTCTGTTTTACTTCCATATGGAGTCTGTAAAAAAAAAAAAAAAAGTACAATGGTTCACAAAGCTCTATTGTGACCTTTTAAAATAAAACAACCATGCACTGCTACACTTCTGTAAAGGCCACTATTGGAAAAAAAAAATAATATTAGAAAAACTTCCCCTATCACTCAAGCTATGAAGTGTCTGCTGGGGGCTGATAACTTCTTGGGCAAACACACAGCGTATATGTCAGGGCAGCACACCTGGCTGCAGCTGCTTTAGGACAGAAAGTTGTCCAGTGAGAGTCATGTCTGCATGCTTGTGGGCATGCCTGTGGGATGGAGGGGACATTTCCCAAAGAATAAATGCTTGCTGAGCACCTCCTTGCCCCTGCAAGCTAACAGAAGTTAGTTGCCTCACAGCCATCAGTGCCTTTGGAAAACTTCCCTCTCATTCTTTGTCCCAGACACATTGCCCTGGAAGTGTCCTGCTGTCTGTCTACACAAATTAGTCAGTCTCTACATTCTTGTTCTCTATAGGACCTCTGGTGTTGGCTGCAGCAAAACCTTTCTAATATTTCATCTCTGATTATGACTCTCAGCTTTTTAGGGAGGTTTCACTTAGATAAGACACCAACTCAAATAGCACGTACTCCGAAGAGGGATTCATTTTGTCACTTCCATTCAGCTGGCATCACGTTGTTGACTTTTTTGCAAAGTAAAGAAATAGCCATTTTTGTTAGCATAACAGCTGCTTATATTTTCTTTTTCTTTTATGAAGTTTGTTTAAGATAACTTAATGAGTCTATTTTCCTCAGATTCAATTGCCTGGAATTAGTTACTTCATTTTCAATGAAAATAAAATTAGGAAGGTATATAATTAAAAAAGGGACTAATTCTGTCGTCTTTACACTGGCAAAGTTCCCATGAACTTTGATTACTCGCTAGGAATTTTGCCTGAAAAAGCATCATATAATCAAGCACTTCATTGCTGAAGATTATATTAAAGCTAAATGAGCACATACAGAATTTCTGCACGCAGAGTCCAAAAATTAAGTGCAAGACATTCTTAGGTCTTAGCAGTTCTGAGATTTACTGTTCATCATTGTTCCCACTCCAATCCAGGTAAAAGAATTAAGCTGGATACAAATAATTATTTTCTTGATATCCTGAGTCATATGTCTCTTTAGTCAGTTGCTACTATGAATTTAAGGACCTAAGAATAGAAGAAAAGTATTTCATGACCTAAGAATACAAGAAAAATACAAGAGTACAAGAAAAGCCCCACTGAGCTTAATATTTAGTCCCTAACACTAGGGAAGAATACGAACTGGAGCAAGCATGTCAGTGGTACTTGCTGCTGAGGCATCTCTCATGCTGGAAGTTGGTGGCATAGGGACACCTGGATCCAGAAGCAGAGTGCAAATTCCCACATGCTTCCCCTGCGAGGCAAAGATTTGCTGCTAATGGCAATAGTAGCCTGGGGTGGGGTGCTGTGGGACCCCCTCCCTCCCGCCTGCAGCCACCCCGTGCCACCAACACCCAGTAGATGGTCACCCTGGCTCCAAGGGCTCTCCCACACCTCCACAGCTTCACCTGCTCCATCGAACCACACACAGAAACTACCATTTACCCCGTCTCCTTTATGCATTTCAGCTCACTTCTAGAAGTAACCTAAGCTCAGATGTAGATATTTTGGCAGCCAGCTTGAAATATCTGGGACTTAATTTTCAGAGGTGTCAATCTCCCTAGCCTAAGCTGTGTTTCATGGGAGACATTAGACTGTGACATCTCTTCAAAAACAGCTCCTAAGCCTCTGAATTTAGACATTAGAAACAGAGAAACATACAATTCATGAAACTTTCTGAAATTCTTGGAATTTGTTGTTGAATCCAGCTAAAACTGGGCATTTTTAAGAGTGTCTATGTGAATATTTCCCTGGAAGTATGTCTAAAATTGCTGTGAGATATTTTAACTGCAATCCATGGGGAGCTATTGATGGTAATAAAAAATACTGTGAGAAGAAAACAGCAGCAAGTGAAACTGCCCTCTCAGAAAGCCCAGGTCTGCTTTGAAGGAAGTGTTGATATTCACCATAAGCTTCAATCATTTCCCAGAGGGCTGTACAGTGCCTTGTAATGACATAATCAAAAAGTAATGGTGTTCTGGACTTAAAAAAAAAAAAAAGCAGGGCCTGATCCATCTCCCATTGAAATCAAAGAGGATTTTGTTATTGAGTTCAGTGAGAACAGAGTTCTGGACACAATCTGTGTGCAGTTTATTTGCACATTTGCTTATCCGAATGATCCTAACTTTAACCAATAGCATGTCTAGATGTCTGTCTGGAAGTACCTCTATAAAATGCATAAGTGTGAGTTTATAATGTGGTTTAATTCAAATTATTCTGGCATTTTAAAAACATTTCCAGCTACAAAGGACAGCTTTAGCTGATTTCCACCCCGGAATATAGACTTAATTGGTAAAGTCTGTAACTCACATTTCAGGCTGCAATTCATATGCAATTTCATGCAAGCTAAGGACACAGGCAGATTTTGCATTTGTGGGGCTATTTTAAAAATTATTTTACTATTACTATTACTATTATCTTACTCAATTAAAATTTTTCAGCCTTTATTTCAAAATGTGAAAAGCTCTACAAATTACCCAACTCATCAGCTATGGTCCTTGGTTTCCTTGAGGGGAAATTTCTTTGATGACCACAAGAAAATTGCAGTAAATGGCAAGTAAGATTGCCATCACAAGTCTGCTGAAAATGCAGGATGAACTCCTGATTGCTTTAGTCATGTGAACAACCCCTTCAGAACAGCCTGAAGTCAGGCAAGGTGGCTTACACCAGGAGTTAATTTAGCCTGCTGGGACTCTTTGCATTACTAAAATGAGCATGATTTTGGCTTGTAAATGGGGGGTAGAATTTTATTTCACTTTTTGAGGGGCATACATTTATTTTAGAGTAAGCCTTTCAGAATAAAAGTTTACTTCACATTATAGGAAATGACATTCCTCTTTTAGATTTCGCTTTTCAAAGCATGCCTCAGATTTCTAACTTGTAGCAGAGAGCTTTTGTATAAGTAATAAAAGTCTTTAAAATTAAAATGCTAATCGTAAACAAACCCAAATGCATGAAAGATATAGTCTGACTGCATAACAAAAGAGAATTATATAATTCTATTTGAGTGAAATCTTTCATCTTTGATTTACAGGTTTGAGTCTGCCTATAACTGAAACCATATTGTTCCATATCTTTCATATCATGGCCTTCCCCAAAATCTTGTTTTAATTAAGGTTCCTTTCAGATTTCAGAATAAAAAGCATGACAGTCTTCACTTATGGCTTTAATATATCTTCTGAGTTTGGAAAATATATAACAACGAACATCACTTGCATTTAAAAGCCGAGCGAGCCATCAAATACTGCAAGTTGAATACTTCAAGGTATCTCCCAGGGTTCATTAGGTGAGAAAGTTGTAAACAAAATAAAAGTTGCTGTAGCAGAGTTTTGTTCATTTGAAGTAGTCTTACATACATGCCCTATCTCTTTCTCTGATGGTAAGGCAACACGTGTAACAGTTTAAGCGTTCATTATCAGCTAAAGGCACAACTCTATGTTACGTTCTCAAACATGGAATTAAACAGCTAAAGTCACATTGCAGGGAGATCTTGCTGCACTTTGAGGATCTAAAATAAAGCCTAAACCCTTTGAAGCTTCTTAAGCAACATCAGTTCTCTTGGTGCAGGACTACATAAAAGAATCAGTTCATATTCACATGACGACCTGTAAAAAACACCCCCAACACAACCTCCACAAAAACACCTGAGCTCCAAATGAGCTGTACGCAGTTACTGAAGATTGCCGCTCTTAGAGCCAGGACACAGAAACACTTCAGAACAAACTAAAAACACATTTGAAAAGCCATCCATTTTTCAGAGACTACTTGATCTCTGCTGCACATATGGTGAGAGCTACTGTCAGCTACGGAGGGTACAGCACTCTTTTTTAAAGGCAGAAGATCGCTCGTTTTAGAGAACCGTGAATGTGTTTTTATGACAGAAAAGGTTATGTGAAATGGGGAGGGATGGCCGGGAAAAGGGAAAATAAAATAAAGCACCACCAAGCACAGAACTTCGGGGGATTTATAGTACAATAAGAAGTGCTTTCCCTTTAGCTAAAATCCCTCATTGCAATTTACACACGTTTCACTTATTCAGCTAAGAACTCATTACAGGGGGTTAAAATATGGCACGTAAAATAAAGGTGGTGGGTTTTTTTTTCTTTTTTCATTACACAGAGCAGAGAAAACAAATTCTATTAACAATTTAACACAGTATGAAAAAAAATTACCCAGTAAAAAGTGTCAGAAAGTGATTCATGGAGTATACCGAGTATTTTGCTGGCTGTTGCAATTCTCATATCTATAATCTATCATGTAGAATTTTGTAATACTCTATTTCACAATTCATGTTGGTGAGTGGGTCAAACAGCATATAAAAAGCATGCTCTAGGCTCTTTCTATCACGCCCGTTTTACTGTAACTCTAGAATTGTAGCGGTTACATTTAAGGAATCTTTAGGGCCCTTTTAAGTCCATCCAAAGAACAAGTGAAGCTGCTATTCAGTTTTGTGCCCAGTGTTTACGTTCCATCTGATCTGTGCCACCCAAGCAGCAGACAAGACATGTCTGAGGGTGCTTTGGGGGGATACACAATGATGTCACCCACAGGAAATATCAGGGAGGACTTGGCACTTCACAAGGCTGGCTCTTCTTCCATGGGCTCGCCAGCAGCTCTGTAAAAATAAACAGGCAATCAGAATACGGCACAAGAGTACACAATGACATTGTAGATTTTCATGCATAATCAAAGCTGATTTTTCAGCTCTCTCTTATGTTTATTTGTGTTATTCAGTTATCCATAAATAGAGTTTCTTTCCTAGGAAGTATAAACAAATGTCAAGTGGAAAAACATTTTAGATCCAAGCAATCACTGAAAATGTTCCTGTTTATATTAAAATATGTCAGAATATTTTATAACTTTTTGTCCAGAAATGTACATGCTTTGTGTCAACAGTCAAATAATTTCATGAAAAAATAGCTGTGATACTTTTATTTTACAAGCTTTTGCAACTAAAAATACATGCATTTATTTTTTCAAGTGGGCCCATACCATTAAAGCAAAATAGTTCACTAGCAGCCAAGTAGTTAGCAGTGTTTCTTCTGGGGTTCTTCAGTCCTCTGATTTTCGATTCTGTGCTTTCACAAAGGCATTGCCTGCCTGCCTGCCTGCAAATTCTGAGACCAAATTCTGAACTTGATCAGCAGATCACTGTCATAGAGAAGTTATCTATTAATAATATGAAATCAGATAATATATAGATGTTTTATTTGAAAGCCTCTGGGAAATACGCAGTTTGGGCAGGATGAGCTCTTTAAAACAACCAATAAAATAACGGGGATATATGCTGAGCTGGCATTATGTGTCATAATACCTTGTATCTGACAAGCTGCTGTATCTGAGGATTATGCTGGCAATTATAAAATAGAAAACTTCTGAGATCACAGTGAGACCTCACTATTGGAGGGCGTAAAAATTTGGGCATAAACCATTTTTCACCCCAGTCTGGCAGGATAACATATGACAAATGATCTTAAGACCACCTTAAAAATAGTCACTTCAAGCACTTTTGAAATGAGGGGAGAGTAAAAAGTAAATGCAAATTAATAAATGAGACGTTTACCAGTCAAATCTTGTAAGCCAGTATAATAACTGGCTTCAGTAAAACATCCCTCAGAAAGTACAAACTCATGAGATCCCATGGAAAAAAAAAAAAAAAAAAAGTAACTAATGGGGGTTTGCATGGGCTTTGGTAGTTTATTCAGCAAGAAAGCCAGAGAATTTTAAATGAATCTGGAGTTTATTAAAGTCTTTCCCAATGAAAAAATCAGCAGTGATTTAAATGATTTTATACAGGTTACTCCTTTATGATTTGGAATGATCACAGCTAGTATGTTGAAAAATATGTCAGATGAATGATATATGAAAAAGAAGACTTTTGCAGACTAATCACCTCCCAAATGGTTATTGACCCTAAAAGATTATTAATCTATAAATCTCAAATCTTTTGTTCCTTGCCACATGGTGGAGAATGTTTCCTATGTACAGTAAGCACTTCAGCTCCCTCATTCCTGAGAGGCGAGATGAAGCCCTCTTACCTTCCCTCTTTTTCCCCTCCTGCATTGTTCTGGCTCGCAGCAGAGACCGCACAGTGACAGCCAGGGTGGGATGGAGCCCAGCCTGCTGCTGAGGTCCTCAGGTGTGAGAAAGGCTCATGCACCATGTGGGCAATTCATACTGATGGTGTAGGTTGCTGCTGTGCTGACCACAGGCTTCAACTTTCTCCAGCCACTTTCAGAAGACCTGCATGTCCTCTGGCTTAATGCAAAAGTGCAGTAAGCCCTTGTTAAACATCCAGGACCTTATTGGGGCTGTCTGGAAAGAGGATAATTCGGAAGCAGATAACAGTTCAGTTTTTAGGTTCTGCTGTGAGTAAGCGAATGAGAAGAAATAGTTGTCAATAGATTTTGAATGGACATTGGCCAAAGCAGGAAGGAGTGGAGTTCTTGAAAACCTCTGGAAGTGGACGTTTGGGTTATTTATAAGGATCTAGGGAAGCGGTACATGCAACAGTCTGTTCATGTGTATTTGGCTTCTGGGATTGGTATTCTCATAACCATAGTACAATTGAGAGATGATCTTATTCAGGGTTTTAGTCCTGGGTAATTTTTCACTGACAAGGGTGCTTCTGAGTGCCAGGACTGACCTAGAATGTTATATTCTAATATATTCCAATATATTCCAACAGTATGCCAATATTGTGCATCAGCCAGAGCCTAAGCACCAATAGAATTTTTTGTATGCAAGCACCAGATGCAAGGTCCTGTTTGGAAAAGGAGAGGAGGTTGGGGTGCCCTGGCAAATCCAGCTGTTGCCTTTCAGTATGGGTACCCTCACAGCCTTCTCCAGTCTCCTTTGGAAGACTTACGTGTATGCTTTAACTTCATTTTATTATTGTCAGAGAAGTCACTGGATCTATCCAATGGCCTATCATGAAAAACGTATTTTTATGGGACAACAGCTTAGGCCAGAATTTTGTGTGAGAGCTAGTACAGTTTTAGGGTCCTTAGTACAGAGAGTAAAACACTATAGTCCCTTAACACTGAATGGTGAATCAATATATACCCATTCTGCTGAAAACAAAAGTTCTCAAAAAAAAATCGAGGGGGCAGAGTCTGACAGGACAAATTTATGTTACTTCAGTTATGTCACTGTTAGTTACATCAGTTCAGGCAGTCTTCCTGCAGCTGACAAGAAGCTGGCATAAAAACATAAAAGAGGCAAACCCCCTCATCCCACACTGTATGCCCTGACTGGTTCCTCAGAGATGCATCTGTGAGCTCGGGTCTGACCCAGGCTGATTCCATGCTATCAGCAGATTCAGAAAGACACAGATTGGGACTGTAATGATTGTAGAACCACAACTGTGATTTTTCATTAAGGTTTCACTGTGGCTCATTTAAATTGCAAGTTCCCAGGAGCAGAGCCCTCTTGCATTCACTCTATTTTGGTGGGCTGGAAAGAGTGCTCACCTACAGCTCTCTATATGTGGAATTCACACTATGGTAGAATGAAGCAGTCTTTTTGCAGATAACACTAAACAAAATTATTTCATTTAAGCCTTAAAACAAAAGAAATAGATGAGGCAAAAATCCTATCATATGGATAAAATTTGGCAAAATGTGTGACATCCTAAATATTGTCCTCTGAGAGCTGAGAATAAATAACAATCATATTATTTATGAGAACACTATTTAAAATAGTTCATATCTACACTTTAATAAAAAAGTTAGTATTTAAGAATACAGATAAACACTGTACATCATTCAAAAAAGTAAATGTTTCTCTTACCTTACTTTTAAAATCAGAATTACAGATATTCCTCATAGCTACATCATCACACACATAAAAAGAAAAATTCAAGGTATGTTTCCAAGTCAGAAACTGCTGAACAAAAGATAGATTTTCTGGCACGGTATGTCTGTTTTATGCCATAATCTGTTCCTAATTTAACTCATCTGTCTCAGGGAAGATCATTGCAATTGAAAAGTGATCCTCTGGTAGCAGAGAACTGCAGAAAAAGAGGTACATTTCTATACCATGGAGATGATTCGGAGAATGTCTAAAGACGTATAAGAAATCCTGAGTAAGCATATATCCTAGTAAAAATAGACTTTGCATGGATCAAAGAAAAAGGAACTAAAAGTAAGAACCATTATAGCTTAAGAGCAGAATAAGGTAACTATATGTATACTCTTAAAAGAGGAAGTAATGTCCAAATAAGGCTAATTAAATAAACTATAAACTCTGGCAAGTTAAATGTAAGCCCTCAGTGAGGCAGGCCAAAGAAAAGTCTGAAGGGCAACATGTTAAAGGCATAAAAACTAATAATAAAAGGATCTTTCAAAATACATCAGAAGAAATGATCAAAGCATAAAAGAAGCAGCAAGGAAGGTAGACCGCAAAAGCAAAATGAACTATTTATATCTGTGTTCACTAGAGAAGTGTCAGGGAGATTTTATTATTTGCAGATGAACTATCTTAAACTGAATCAGCACTAGAACAAACTGATATATTAAACATTTCCAAACTGCTAAAAGCAGATATTTGTCCACTGAGTTCTAGGGGATTATACAATTATAATGTTGCTAAAGAAATAATTATTGAGCATATTCTACTGCTTAACTCAGCATCCATGCAAGAGGTAAAGATGGTAAGAAATGCAATTCTTCTTTTGGAAACTACAGGAGATGCAGTAAGGCTGTATGGGGGAAACTGAGAGCAGATATAATTGGTGATAGAATTAGCAGACATTCAGGTAATAGTAATTTGGGTGCGAGCTATGTCTTAACACTTACAGAGGAAGCAAGTCTTACAAATATATTAGAAGTTTCTGAAAGAAATGAAGGAAGAAGGATCAAGTGATACCCCTGTGCAAAGAAAGTCTTCCAACAAGTTTATTCAAAAGCTTTGAGCAAACTAGGTTATCAGAGAAGGTCCTCTCATAGATTAACAATCCATCAAAAGTAGAAAACGGATAATAATATTGGTGAATTTTCACCTTGGAGGGATTCTCCAGAGCGTCTCAAAAAGACCTGGCAGACTACCAGTAGATTTAGGTGGTAATGTTTGTTGATGATGCCAAATTAGTGATACTAGACAGTTCTAAAGCCCATGACATCTCAGTAGAAAATAAGGTATACAAACAAAAACTAACACATAATACATAAAACAGGGGGATGACAGCTTTAACTGTTTATACACAGTGATGGCTACGACCGAGAGCCTGGAGTTGGTGGCAGAAGAGCAGAGAGCGACAGAAGCAACGAACAAATCCCCAACATTAAGCTACTGTGTAAATCCACGGTGTGCCCAACACCTGGAGTCCTGCATGCAGTTCTCACTCCATCTCAAAGAAAACTACAAAAGACACAGAGAGGGGCAAGAATCATCAGAGGTAAGAAATTATTTTCATACCAGGAGGAATACAGAGTCTTGAGACAGCTGAAGCTTTTAAAATCAGAAATGGGGCGGAGACTATGAGTAAGAAAAGGGTCGCTTTTATTTCTCGCTATGCAAGTTCCCTAATTAATTTCTCAGTTAATAGATTTAGAGCAGAGAAAAAAGAAGTGCAATGCCTGATGAGGCTGTGGGATTCACCACCTGAGTGCCAAAGGCTTAAGTTGGTTCAAACCAAGCTTTGAAAAGTTTATGCCTGAGTAGGTATCCTGGAGGCTTTTACACAGGATGGGTCAGGTACAGGTGCTGAGATCTCACAACTCAGGAGGGTAAGGCTGGCTCTCAAACTCCTCTGCTGTTGGTTCTCTTCCTTACATACCCACCGCTGGGCGACAAGAGGAAGGTGGGCAAGATAAGGCTGCAGCCTGACCTGGGGAAGCAGTTCTTCAGCTCCTGAGCCCAGCTGTGATTGCAGATCCTGTGGGCTATGGCCAGGAAAGCTGAGGTGGATAACCAAATAGTGAAGCTGTATGAGTTGATACACAGACATGGAAAGTGACCCTAAACTGTGGATAGCTGTACCCCATGATCCAACCAGTTGCTCTAGTATATAATATAATGTATGTAATATAATGCAGTGTGACTGAAACTGCAACTGGTAGCTCTGTAACACTAAGAGTAATATCTAAAAATTACACTTTGTTTCCATTTCCATTTGAGTAGAATCTATGCTCAGCTGACTGAGGGCCATAAAGTCAAATTCTGATAAGTATCATTCTCAAGATTTTCTGTTTACTGTAAAAATAGTAAGTGCAAGAGATCTCCCTCCACACCCTTTTATTTTTCCATTTTAAGAAGAAACATACAGAAGCTCCAACGTATCAGGGACAGCACTGCACTGAATATTTTCACAGCACGATTTCTGAAACGTATGTCTGGCCAAAGCAAAATTCTAATCGGCTAAATCTGCACCTCACATGGGGAATAAGCAGTTATCAACACACAAAAGTTATAGCAGTTAGAAATGTTTTATAGGGCATGCCTGTTCCTTTAATTGCATCTGTATTTAAATCTGTGTTAGCATCATGCATGTTTTCTTTCCTATCCACAAACTCTTTTTTTCTATATCTGTTCTCTTCTGAAGTCTATAATCAAGTTTCAATTGGATCTTAAAATGCAGAGTTGTGCTTTGGTAAAATGAAACACCAAAAGCATAGCAGCTTTTCACGGTTTTCTTCATTTAGCCTGCCAGAGAAAATCAAATGAAAAAATAATCGGCACTGTCATTTGAAGAAAAGAAAGAAAGAGAGAAGAAAGAAAGAGAAATACTTAAGATGGGCCTTAGCCAGGAGCATTTTATCCTTTATTCATCAGTGGTAAATGAGTCAGATATGAGTTGGCCAGGAAAAGAGCTGCTTTACCCAAAATCTGAATTTAAAGTGAGTCATCTCACTCCAAACACAAATATATCCTCCAACATAACTGGCAAGAATTTCCTGCAAAGAGACGCTTGCTGCTGCTCTCTTCATCTGGAGGCCTGACCATCCAAAGCTGAAGTCAACAGGATCTCCACCATCAATTCAGTGAGGCAGGCTGAGATGCAGGCCAGAATTACCAGGCTGGCTGACCATGGTGGGAACTAAGAGAAAGCAAATTGGCTCCTGGCATAATGAAGGCACCCTCCAGGCTGCCCTGTCAGCCACGGCGCTTTCTGCTCTGATCCTGGCCTAGCTATCACAACCAACTTTCCCAAACACACCCTCAACGCAAAGGCTTGCAACAGGTCTTCAGAAGGTGGCTCCCGTCTACCACGGGGGCAGGAGGGGTGCACCTGCAGCAGCCTTAAGAGAGTTTGAGAGCCCAGGTGACTCACATCCCTGCAGCCCTGTCGTCTGCCACAGAAAGGGGCTGGAGAAGGAGATTGCATACTTGGTCCCTACTTACAAGGTAACAAATGCGAAAAAACAAAATGCGCTTTGTGTTGGTATGTTCCCATGAAACGAACAGCATGTTTTTATGAAATGAATGAATGAAATTATACTGTCATGAAACCGGAGTGTGCAATGTTGAATCAGTCCCTGGATTTATGAACCCGTGCTGGACTTTCATTCGTGCTCAGAGTTCAGCCAGGTCCTCTCAGGTCTCCCTGCAGCGCAGAGGACCCTCAAAATCAGACTTTCAGGGTGACCAATTTTGATTTCATATTCCTCTTTACATTCAGCAGGAAGTAAACAAAGCAAATTATGTTCCAAAGCCTCAGAAAACCTATCAGTTTGGCCCAGTGGGACAGCATTTATGTTGTCCTGTCACTCTCAGATGGCAATCTGGGTTCCGGTGACTTCCTTGTGGGTTACAAATGTGGAAATAGACTTAGGAAAGCATGTGTGCATAGGGGGTTTTTGTGCTGCTGAAAAATTTCTGCAGCACCACAGAAGATATTTCAAACAAAGCCGTTTTTCCACAGAACAATTCATCACGACGGATTCGTCCCTATAAGAGTCCAGAACTGATGAAGTGTAATGAATCTGGCAGCCACATGAATTCCACTTGTGTACATTTCAGCACATCCTTTGTTTCCGTTTCTCTCAGCTCCGCCCTGAAATTCTGTTTTCAGAGTGGGTGGAAACTGTCACAGGTTATCAGTAAGTAGGTAATAAATACAATAATTAAGTGCAGCATTAGTCAAAGGGTTATTTTGTTCAAATCACATAGGGTCAGCAGTTGCTCTCAATGGCTGTAGTTTTAAGTGACTGGAAGCACATAGCAAACACAATTCTTGGTTATTCTGAGCAATGTAAAAATACACAAAATTAACCACACCCTTTTTCAGACAATTTCAAGCTTTGCTTTGTTTGACTGCATTAGTTCCGACACTTTAACTACAATTCTTTATATTTCAGAGTTCTGCACACAGGAGAAGGCACCTTCCTGTCCCTGGATAGCAGAAGTGTCTCATAACTGTCACAGATTTACATGACAAACCTTACATTTTTCCTTAGCTGAGAACTGATTAGGAATCTAACAAATCTAGAATGTCTCCAGTTCATTATGGATTCCTCCCTAAGCTTTTATGGATTTGTTTGCAATAATACAAGCACAAAAATAGACTAAGCATATTAAAATATAATTACAATTGGAAAGGTAATTGTGTAAATACTGCAAACTTTACTAGCGAGCTCTGCTTCCAGTGTGTCCCTTTCAGCCATGTCTGTTAACTCCTTGACAGATGAGTGCTCCCACTGTTGTGAGAGACATTCACTCCCAAACGCATCCATAGCTTTTAGCACTGTGCTATTCCCCCAGATGCCTATCAGTTCAGTTCTGATTAAAAGAGCCAACGCAGGAGGCAAGAACTGAATCAAACAAGTAGCTATCATGACGTAGGAGCCATGGATCCTTCTGGCTCCACTCCCACCAACACTCTGCCTACCCACAGCTTCCTCTTTTCTCTCCTGTTTTTACACAGCTCTGCTCCACAGCCTGCAGGGAGCTGATGAGTCTCCTTATAAGGGTTTTTTCTCCTTTCCTCCTCCCTCCCCTGTTTTCTCTGTGTGATGGAAACTGAATGGTTCCACTGCATTTTGGGTCTTCCTGTACTGGTCAAGGCCAGGAAAGTTTCTCCTTAAAACAAGCAAGCAGGAAACTCCAAGAACTTCTGCAGTGGCTTTTCTGATTCCTAACAACTTTGTGAAGAAATACCTTTTTGTAGATGACACAGTTTTCAGTGACTATCAATTGTTTTAATATCTAATTGGCAAAAAACACAACAGCAGTTACTGTATAATTTTCTCAATTTGTGAAACTGAAAGCAATCTTTATTAATGTAAAAAGCAGCTGACAAG
Organism: Tyto alba; assembly: GCF_018691265.1. Taxonomy (NCBI): domain Eukaryota; kingdom Metazoa; phylum Chordata; class Aves; order Strigiformes; family Tytonidae; genus Tyto; species Tyto alba. The sequence goes on from NW_024881313.1 coordinate 8,273,878, forward strand.
CTGGAGAAAAACAGTGTTCTCAGTCTTTGCTGGTGTACCTTCATCTTGGTAGATAGAAAATGTTGGCCCTAATCCTGGTCAGAATTTCTTTAAGTTTTATAGTGGCACTGCTCCATTGCTTTTAGGGATGTAACTTTTAATGTTTGTCTAATATCATTTAATAATGATCTAGGTCCATCCTTATTAATTTTATCTGACAGTGTGTTAAATGCCTTCATAGAAAACTAAAACTAAACCATGTTTGAATAGCTTCCAATGAGAAGAACATGGTTGATTACACTCGATCATGTCTATTTTCCTCATATGGATATTGCACTTTTTATGTAGTAGAGAGCATTAGACATAGGTAGAAAACAAGGTTCTTGTACTAATCATGAACCTTAGAAAAGAATTAGACACGCCAAAAAAATACCTGCTAGCATAGAATACCTCTATTTCCAGTGGCCAAGTGAGAGAATTCAAATCCAGGGATGAAAGATTCCAGGTTCCTCAATTAGCAGATAATTTTGAAACAACCCTTAGTCTATCTGTCTTCTTCATCTCACTTGGCTAGAGTGAAAGCCTTGTCCTCTACAATAATTCCACAGGCTTACCTGCTGCCTTCCTGAGGGATACACTGCTCAACATCCACTGAAAGAGAGGCCATAGCAGATACAGTTTCTGTCTCCTCCCTCTCTCGTTTCTGAGACTCAGCCAGAGCACAATCCACTGGCACAGAGTATGGCTCCACTGACTTCCAGTACTTGCCTAAGGAAAACACACATAATAATTTATGGGAATTTTAGCTAGCACGGTGGTACAAGCATAGTAATCACTTAGTTCAACACTGAGTGATTATAATTTAAAATCACTGTGGTGTAAGCAGTACAGTTGAAATTTCAGACTGCAGTGAAGAGGTATATTTCTGAACATAAGAATGCCAAGTTGGAAAGTGCTTTCATTCCAAGGGCTGTGTCACACCCTTCCCCAGAAGGTAATAAACTGGAGGAGTAACACACAGACTAATGAATGCATACTGTCATACAGGCTATTGACTTTATCTGTGCAAGGTGAAGGGAGTTCAGGGCAGGGTTAATACCTAGAAGCTCTGATATGGCAGACAGTTGATGTATGTACAGCAAATAGGACTAGAAAAATGAACATTGTTGTACAAAGTGCTCACACAGCACTGTCTTGAAAAGGAAAAAAGTCAGAAATGCCAGCTCGGCCTGAAGTGATGTTGCCAGAACAATCACATTTGTTAGTCCTGGATGTTCTTTCCCCTCCAACCTCAGGGCGTATACTAGAACAATAATTTATTTAAAACTTTCATATATGAACTGGCTGTTGCTGGAAAGCCGCCAGATATCATAAGGAATAGAGCTTTCTGCTCTGCTGTGTAAAAACACAGCAGTGGATTAAAAGCATGAGTATTCTCAGCTTTCTGCCTGCAACAGAAGAGACAGCAAGAAGTTTCTCAAGTAACGCAAACAAGAATGGCAGGTGGCTCATAGTCAACATATAAAATGGTCTGCTACTGCAGTGCTATTAAGAAACAGAGCTTGATTAGTGGTAACCAGGTGAACAAGTAAGAATTTACATGTGTATTTCTTACAGTCCAGTAATCCACCGAGAACTCACTAATTGCCAGGTGGATGACACCTGGAAATTAGGAGCTTTGGGAAGGCTGGGAGCTCTGGACCAGAGCTTATTCAGTGTTTAGCAAGAAGCCTCCAGCAGCTGCTGCAGAGGTTGGATCAGGGTACTTATCTGGGAATTAGATGGAGGGTTTCAACAGCTGTGAAAGAGAGGGGATCAAGTAGGGGACTTTTCCGAGGGCTAAAAGGAGGATTTTGGCAGCTGGGCAGCAGGCTGAGTTGAGGTGCTTATCCGGAGGGTGGCTGGAGGCTTTGACAGCTGGGAGGCCAGGCCAGCGATGGTACTGCCTGTGCTGCACAAAGGCTTCTGAAAACTCCGTCTTTGGTAACATAGTTCTCGACACAGTTTCAGGCTTTTCGAAAGATGAACTTTTCCCTCCAGTGAGAAAGCAGCTGTCAATAAAGCCTGAAAATGTCTTTATTCAAAAACATCATTGCAAGATGAAAGCCCAGGACAATCTGAAAGAACAACCAGAGAGCATGGCCAGCATGTTTCTTTGAACTCTAATGGTGTGCACGTTTGAGTAGTTAGCAGAATCTTTAAATAACAGGGACCTTCTGGGGATAAGATGTAAAGTGTATTAAGTATCCTACGAAGTTGCGATTAAGTGTTAGGAGGTTGGCTTTGCTCCAAAAGCATGAAAGACACAGCTAAAGAGTTATGTACATAACAGTAGGCTCAATGATTTGAGCCTGGCAAATTTTATAAAAACAAGACAAAAATATTCTCTATTATTACTGTACTCAGAGACCATATTCTCTATTCATTAAAAAATACACTAAAAACAAACACAAGAGTTATATGAGCATTCCACAATGTTCTCACAGATCATATGTGCAAGAGTCAGTCCTTGCAATATACACCCAATTCAAACCCTATAATTTATGAGCTAAATGTTTGCAGAGTGGGTGGGGTTTTTGTTGCAGAAACAGATGTGCAAGAAAATCAAATCTGTTGGCATGGGAATAATACCCGCTCTTGCCTATAAAAGAAATGAACCCATGTTCACTGTTGGAGTTTTCAAGGGCTCTTATTCATAAAATAAAATATTAGTACCCAGCTACCACTGTGTTGCTCTCCTGCAGCAACAATAAAACAGCATCAGTGAGGATTGCTACATCACATTTGTTCATTCACACACAGGCTCGCACACCAGCTGCCCCCTGAATCCTGACTTTCTTGTAACACTAAAACTCAGGGCCAATTCAACCATATTAATAGGCTCTCTGTGCCCATTTAACTGCCCTTCAATCCCAAGCGATCCGTGATTCTCCTTGTTTCCCTGCACTGAGAATTGAATTATAAGAGGGGCTTCAGTGATAAAGAGGGAGAGAAGAGTTGGGCCAGGGAGCAGGTGGCAGCACCTAGGATGCAGTGGAGGGTCTTGGAGAAGGGGAATGCATGGCAGGGTGTTTGTGGTTGGCGGGAGGAAATTTTAAAGCAGTCCCAATTAGGAATAGCATCCAGGTAGCAGCGGGTACCTTGTGCAAAGAGGACTTTCTGATGTTTGTGAAAAGGTAATGGTAGATTTTTCCCTAAAATCAGAAAGCTGTACCTTACAAACACCCGTGGTAAGAAGAACAGCTTTGAAAGCTTCTTTTTGTAAAGAACAACATTTCTATATTGTGCACAGAACACACAGGGCTTGCATGCGGGCGCTCAACTAAAAGATTTGCAGGCAAAGTCTTGTGGAACAGAGAGGCAATCACAGCATGCAGCTGCAAAGGAGCTTTGGTAGAAACCCTAGGTATGCTGTGGATTGACAATTAAATGAGCTCAAAAAGCATCTGTCTCAAACTGCTCACATCTCTGAAAATGCGATTTCTACTGTTCTATACTGGAATGTGAAATTCTACCGGTCCTGTTACATTCATTGAGAAGAACTTGGTGGAGCTCAGGGGAAAGAATGAAGCATACTGCTGGTTTCATTCATACAAAACTTGAAGAGCAATCACGGCTTGCAAGAACAAACAATGAAACCAAATCAGTCTTCTAGGTATGCTTTGGCTTTCAGCATGAAAATGTGCTTAAGTCTCCCTTAAAGATTTGTGGGAGCACTAATTATTACCAGGAAATAGTAAAAATGAACGTTTCTGTCACTGTTACAGGCACTTGTAATTGACTTTCACATATAGTTTTGGACATGCTGTACCATGGCTTGCTTAAAAAAAAAAGTTTTGGGGGTGGTATTCAAGCTAGTGAACAGGATTGTTTAGAAATAGCATATTACATGGGTGTGGGAACTACTACTTCCAAATGTATTACATTTCCAAAGGAGCTTTGGATCACTGTCACAAACAAAACAGTAATACAAATTCCATTCTAGTTAGAAAAAAGTTGTTTCCTTTCATTGTCTACCTAAATACTATATCTTTTTTTTTTTTTTTTTTTTTTGCAACAGACACAGAGGAGGGACTTTTTTGGTCCAAAATATTGCTAATATTCGTTATCAAAGTCAGATCACAGAAATACAGACTCAATATACATGCAAACAAATCAGGTTTTTTCAGTACCTCTTGAGGTGCCACCCCACAGCCTAATGCTTTTCAGCCTTCCTATAACTTCCTATAATATTCAACATGTACTTGTTTCTCTTAATTCCATCTAAATATGCATCTTCCATAAAACTGCACTAAACTTCTTCAATGCTACTTTCTGTCATCCAAACATATTCCTCTCTAATACTTGGTCTCTCTCCAGACAACATGATGTATGCATAACCTTTCAGGTAATAGTTGCAAGAAAAGAGAGAATATTGTGTATAAAAACATTCAGATCCTAAACAGCCTGACTTAGGTTTCAGAAGAACAGCCCACTGGACTGCTGTGACCGTACCAACTCAGCTCAAACTTAAGCTTGTTCTGAACAAGTGAAATTAAGCCACTCTGCAGAGCTCTGAACTATGTTTTTAGACATACACTATATATTTGTTCCTAAATCCATTCCTTCTTTCTGAATTGCCATAATTTGTGTGTATTTCTAGTAAGACACTGTGTCTTCCTGGAGCCAGTATTGATTTTTTTTTTTCCTCAGTTCACCCTTTTTTTTTAATTTCAGATCCATTTTTATTAAATACCTGTCTTATTTCAAACAGAATCACATATTCTTTCTTCATGTCTGTGCCCTTTGTGCAACCTTCTGTCCTTATCATCATTTGTAAATCTGCTCTATCTTGCATAGTAGGCAAATTTCCTTAGTTTACTAATTGCTTCCAGATCATTAACAGGGAATCTTAAGAAAGATGCTAACTCATGAGCTAACATAGGACTTACTATCCAGCAGAAATGACTTTTTGGAATTTATCATATACAGCTGATTTACTTAGAGCATTTGCATATCTGGGTGACTACTGGATATGAAGGATGAATTATATACCTACAATGAATTTTAATTGTCCCTTTGCAGCTAAAATCAGATTGATAATTACTGCATGATCACTAGATAACACATGGTGTCCCTTTTAAAAACTGCATTTATTTTATACAGATGGATCCCAATTATTTGTGATTCATCTAACATGAAGCAAAACATTTGTTATCCATTTGTTAAGGAGCCAGCAAACAGTACAAGTCAGGAAGCTCCCACTGCCTTGGTAAAATGGCAGAGAACAGAAGATTAGAGAATTTAAGGGCAGTCTGCTCAGCTGGATTAAGGTAACTGATGGAGAAGAAAAAATTTTTCAGGTGAGACCAGAGCAAATGGCCTAAAGTGTCTGGGTAATAAAGGGTTAGGATCGGGGCACATGAATTAATCAAGTACCCTCTGCCCCACAAACAGAATAAAATCATGCAATTGTTAGCATTGTTCGATGTATCAATGCTGATTTTGAGCTCTTAACTTTATCTCAAGCTCCTATACATCTCAAATCAAGTAACTTGTAAAGGGCTGCACAAACAGAATCTGAAGAAACTGTTTGTTAGAGCTCTAATTTACCTGCCTGTTCCTGTCCCTCACTGACAAACATCTATTTCACCCAAGCTACTCCAGAATGGAAAGATTTGGGAATATTCAGGAATCATAAAGCTCTAAATAATTTCAGTGGATTAGTTTTCCAGGGCTAAATACATAGCAGAAACAAAGAGATGTCAAAGAAACAAAAAATAAAAGCATATATATATATATATATATATTAGACACAGCATGCTCATTTATACATAAAACATTTGCCCACTCTTTTTTCCAAAGCAATAGTTTAATGTCTGTGACATTAATTAATAATAAAAAAATATCCCAAACCCACCGACCCAAACTGGGAAACATACTTTGAATTTCAGTGGTCTTTTTTAAAGAGGCTATTGCATTCATATTGGGGATTTGGTGCACAATATCTTCCGGGAGAGGCTCCAGCTGCAAGAATAGAATAGAATAATATAAATTTTCAATAAGCCACAGGGAAGTAAAACAAACTGAAACAATGTAATCCTCAGGAAAAGCTCAGCCCAAGAACTGGTTAACATTTTGCTGGTATCAGTTCTAAAAGTATAGCCACGATTTTGTTTTCTGTTTTCCAGCCATGTAATTGAATTCCAAGGGGCTTTTCTATTGGCTGCAAGACTAATCTATGGAGTCTCTGAAGCAGGTGCATGTCTGTGTATTATTCATTAAAAAAATGCTAGTTATTTGTGTAATTTTTGTAGGTTCCTCACAAACCAAATTCCACAGTGTCTGTATACGCAGCTGGGCACTCCGAGCAAAACCTTGCTGAAGCCACACTGGAACCGAAGTGTGCGCTCTATTATCTTTATTTTTCTGGTGTTATTACATCTAAACATCTTACACATTTTAAGATTTATAGGGGAAAGCCATAAAACACAGCTGCTTTTACTAGCTTTGTATTATTTTCAAATAAAGTAGTAGATAAAAAACAGTTATGCAGATCAGCAGTAAGAGTTCTCTAAGTTTTTTTATAGAGTTGGCTTCATTTTAATTAGTCAGTTTTAACTGTATATTCTGTGAGTAGGACTGCATCCTAGTAAATTAGCAGATGGAAGTGTTCAGTCACTGCACAGTTATTTTTGCCCTGCAACGGATGCATATACCAAAAAAACTGTACTTTGAGATTCATTCACATGTGCTTTTTTGTCCCCCTATCATACATTTCCTCCTAGAAAAAGGGTAAAAGACTGTTGGGGCTAAATGACTCTTCTCATACCGTAATAACTATATTCTTCTTGAACTATGCTTAGAGTCCAGGCAGTTTTTCCGCTTCCCCGCACCCTGACAAGGTGGGCAAGGACGAGCGATATCAATACCAATCTCTCCCCTCTGAAGCGAAGGAAGGTCGACCACCATTGACAAGAGACATCTGTACTTCAGACAGAAATCCTTTCTTAAGCATGCCTGAGTCTCCTTTAAACTAGGTCAAGAGAAGCCCACCCAAGGAGCTTCCTCTGTGAAGTTAATAGTTCAGTAGCCATCATATATTGTCCTCTGGGTTGCTACCGCTGCACTGCTACCCACCAACTAGATAAAATCAGCTTTGATCCAAGTACACAAAGTGGGAAGTGACTGCAGTGTAGATACTCCCTTAGTGGTGCTATTTTAAGCAAGCTCGGCTACAAATCCCAGAACTTCTGGGATCCTACCATTACAGTCAGCAGTGAATGCCTGTTAGCGATAAAGACATTGCAAACATCACCAGTCCTTTGGAGTCCTGGCAACTAAAATGAATAAGGCTGTTCATGTCATTATTTCCTTAGAATCCCATATGGGATTGCAGCTGGAAGATTTCCTTGTGGCTAGAAACAATAGCACTATGTTTTGTTTTCAAATAGCATAAATCACTCCATTCCGTGCAGTGAGCAAGCGTGCAGTGAAGTGCTGGTAGGACCTGACTGGGTCCCAACTCTACTTCGTTACCAAGGAGGCCAAACTGTAAAGGAAGATTGTTGATATCTAATATGTATCATGCATTAGAATAAAGAGAGCAGTTACAACAAAAATAATTTTTACAGATACCTTTGCAATTCTTAAACCACACGTACTTAGCGATCTGCATAGGTTACTCTGATAACTTCTGCAGGTACTTGGAGCAAAACTGCGTACTTATGAAAGTGCCCACCAACAGATTAAGCTTCACAGATTTTAGAACAATAATCCATATAATAATCATAATTATTGGGGTTATGTAGATAAATAGCACTCGCTTTTATCACTTGTTATTTTCCGTTTAAAATAATCTTTCATTTGGCCAGGAAGAGGGAAAAATCCTGAAGTTCTCTTTGGTCATACTGGGTGCAGGAACACAGACGGGGAAGCAAAGAGCAGTTTAAGGTTCTGTTTTGACAATTTCCTAATTCCTAAGACTCTGATGACCAATTTACTCCCCTGAAGTAGGACAAAACAGCTCCAGGTTATAACAGTAGGAGTAATAGTACCAGGTATGGAATTGCCAGACTGCAAGATGTGAGAGCTATGTCTTGCTTTGCTCTTTGAGTACCCTGAGGTTCTTTCTGCAGACCTCTTGTACTAATTATTCGGCTGGGAGCAACTGACGTAGAGATAGATAGAGGAGATTTCCTGTGAAAAGGTAAATATTTTGTTGCCTTCTTCACAGCTGGATTTTTGTAGGAGTCAAAAAAATGTCCCGATTTTTCCTAATATATCAGTGACACCTCTATATTTATCAGAAATCATTTTTTTAACAAGTAGGCTGCATTTGAACATATACATATATTTGAACATAGACATATCGGATTAATATTTAGAAATAGCATATGCGTTTTTAGAAATCAGGATAAGCTGATAAATCATTAAAGAAAAGATGAAAAAGGATCAAACATTCAACAATTATCCCAATCATTATTCCATCTGTTAGTTCTACTAACAGATCTGTAGGTGATGTGAGTATAATAGTCATGTCTAATCATTTCCTTAACTTTTTTCCACAAAACTTAGATTTCATATACCAAGCACAGCTTCTGCTCTGGAGATATTCTGCCTCCTCACCCTTCAGGATAGCCAGATAGACCTTGGAACCTCTTCCATATCAGGGAAACTTTATCAGGCTCCACAAGTTCATTACATCATATACCCTGCTCAGCCCAAAATGCAGTACCGTTACAAAAACATTCTAGAAATAAAGCCAGTGGGCTATAGCAGCTATTTCTATATACTCTGAAATGAGACTGTCTGCATTCAAAAGAATTATTTCTGTTGGCAGCTATCCACTGGTTGGATATAACTGTATAGACATAGGGGTGTCCCTGGAAAATATCAGCAGTTAGACCCAACAGTGAACAAAAGAAATTACTCTACACCTGGCATATATGGCACATCACCTTCCCTCCTACACTTATTGGCATTCAGATCATGAAGTCTATTAAGTCTGGGGGCTAACAGAAAGGAAGCTGAAAAGAGCACTGGATATACACTGTCAGGAAAGAAATCTTACAGAGAAGAACAGCTCAAGTCTGCAGAAATAACCAAACCACTGGAGAGACAGTTTGGACCAGACACAAAGGGTCACATTTTCAAAGCTTTTACATGGCTGAATTGGACTTTTGTGCCCAAAGTAGCAGATGAAAGTAGAAACTGTGTCCGCTAATCATTTTTAAAGTAGGAAAAACAATGTAAATGGGCAAAAATCACTTGGGCTGCCAAAGTCCACCAGAGGCATATCAACAAATGTTTGAAGAAGGAATTAACGATGGAAATTTCATGTGCCCAGAAAGTGATCTGAATTGATCACTGGGAACGTGGAGAGAGTCTGAAATTACAACAGTCTGTACTGAGCTGGAAATTCTAGCAATATCTGCACTGTCTTTAGCAATGTCTTGTTTTAAAGCACCAAGTTTAGCTTCAGTGAAGATTGTTGCAGAGTGTAGCTAAAGATAACTGACAAGTGAAGCAATTGTTAGCACAAGGTAAGGAGCATGGAGAGTTCTGACAGAAACAGAGGAAGGGGAGAAGGCAGGCAGGCTCCTCGGGGATGCCTAGGCTGCAGGAGGAAGCATTACAATGTCCCTTTCCTGGATACACAGTGCAAGAAGCATATCAGCACTAAGACTGGGCTTTGCTCCTCTTAGGGTTGCCTATGATTACAGTGGACTAAGTTCAAAGATCTCTCCAGTCCTATGTGTTCTTATATTAGCAATCTTCTCAAAGTTTCTGCAGTTTCTGTTTATATTTAAGCACTTGAGGCAGGTATTTTTGTGATCCACTGTTACAAAGTGGTACATAAGCGAGTCAGATTTAAGTAGGGAATAGGTTCAAAGGCACAAAGGGTCATTAGCACCTACCAATCCCCAAAAAACGAGGGATGCCTTGGAATTATGTAACTTTGGAATCAGAATATTCTCTGTTTCCTTAGCCAAACCACTTCCTGACTAACACTGCACACCCTGGGGACTTTGATATCACCATATTGACCTCTGGCAAATACTTTGCTCCAGTTTCCTAGCCTATCTAATTCTCTGTTTCTGGGCCAACTTCTGGACTCTGGGTTTATGCAAGCAGCAGTTGACAGGTGGCTTAGACTCAGTGTTAATTATTTTCTAGTATTAGACTCAAATTAACAATGAGGATATGAGATTGTGACCAAGTTTACCATGCAATTTAAAATTGATCTTAGGCCATATTCACTTCCATTAATATTTCCATTTTGGAGAGAGAAATGCTTACCTGTTCTGGTAAATAACCCCTTTTAACGCAGTCCAGGCCCTCTTGGCAGAGCTCACTGCCTAGCTGGCAAACAGCCCCAGATTCACACTGAATTCCACGAAGGAGAAAATGCCAACTTTTCATCATCAGCAGGAAAGCTGCAGAGTATGAGCTTTCCATTTAAATTACCATCCCCTCCTAAATGCCAGCTCAACAGATTGCAAGAAAGAAGCACATACTTCACACTCTGCAAGAAAATTGTCCAGTATAAGTTTTCAAGCATGCTTGGGAGCCAACCAATCACAATGTTTTGTCAAATTCTGCTTCAGACTGAAATTCAAGCCAGAAGAATATTTACTAGAAGATGTTAAATTTAGTCACTTGAAAATGTTTTTGCACTTAGGGCCAAATTCAGCCTTGGCCGCCACAGTCAATGAAAGCAGACATGCATCCTCTCTTTGCCTTTGTTGCAGGGTCCCGCTGGGCAGAGCACACTGTGGACTTCACTTCTCTGTTTCCTCTATGTAAAGAAGAGCATGACCCCATCTGTGACTAATTATCACTTGTTAGAGACCATGGCAAACTGCTGTACCACGCAGAGCTGAGACACTGCCCAAACCTGCAGACAGATCACAGGGACCATGATGTTAGACTGACTTCTATGTCCCATGAAAATATCCCACCTGGATGCTTGAAAAGGGATAGGATGAAGGAAGAACTAAATCCTCAGGTTTTGACTCAAAGAGTTTTGTGCTTGAAGAAATCCCTCCTTACTCTCTCTGGCTGCAGAAGAACCCCCAACTGAACACAGTTATGTTGGAAATGAGCTACAGGATTTAGGATGCTGTAGTCAAGGAAAGGTTATCCCTGAGGGCTTTTTAAATCCAAGTAGTGCCTCTTCAAAATTAATGTGGAGGAAGGAAACCAGAACCTATCCTTGCACGTATGAAGCAGCCTTACTCACCACCATCTGGCACCAAAAGGCATAGCACAGGTCCTTATAGCACCAAAGCTAGGACAGACAAGATAATGGGGAATTTCCATACTCCGTGACAAAGATTTTGGGGAAAAAAATCTCAATATTCAACCCAATTTTCACACACTTCTTGGAATAACATTCAAATCTTAACATTTAATGGTTTTCTTAATTGAAGTAATATATATATATATAGCTGTATATGCTTTAAAAATAAGTATTTGAGTCTATAAAACCAGTCTGTGAAAAACTGTAGAATCATCGAAAAAGTATTGCAATAATGAAAGATTGATTTTTAAGCACAAAAGTATATCATCATCTCAGAAATGCTTAGGTTTAAAAGCAATGCCTCTTTTCTAATTATCTGAATCCATAATTTCCTTTGTTTTGACAGATGCTCTTTTAACAGGCAAGTTCTCAAATCAAGTTGAGAAAATTCAGAGACATTTTAAAGCAACTGATGCTCATCCTGACTTTTTATCTTCCAGAAGGTTTTCCATGTTTTCATTTTGGATTTCAATGGAATCCAGCTGCTTAATCTCTTCTCACCTCTTAGAAAGATTTCATTCCAAAGAGATAACCTACAGTGCTCCTAATTAGCTCTGCAAATGGTCAAATGGATTCTTCTCAAAGTGACATGGAAAATTTCTGCTTGTACACAGAAGCATGGAGAAGAAAACGTAAGTTGTTGAAATCTTATTTTTAAAAGTAATTTTCTATGTAAACTTTCTAATTAATAATTTTATCTTTATAAAATTTATCCTTACCTTTACTTATATAATTTCCTTTTTAGTTTTCTCATCATTTAAGGAGGGATTCACACAATCAAATCAGACTGAGCCATTTCAGATAATATAGGGTGTCTCGCCTGATTTCTAAATGCCACTCAGAAAGGGTGTGGATATCCTCTAAGATCTGTGTTAGATTACCAGTCCTGTGCTGATGTACTGGATACCCTGAGGTATCTAAAAAGGCACTAGGCACTTCTGTTTAGGGAACTGGGTCTTAGAAAGAAACAATTAACAATGTAAGTACCTCCAATCAAAGAGAACCAACAATTATAATCTCATTTGTGTTTCTGTCAAAATTTGAAATTATTGTTCAAAAGTGTTTCTTCAGTGAAGTTCAGAAGTATTGACCACGCATAGGTGGGACTGATAGCTCATTTAAATTCTGAGCTCTTCTAAGAAAGAGACCTTTACAATATTTTTTTTGGTTAGTCTTCAAAATCAACAACTGTATGCAAGAATTTCCTGTGCCATGATCAAATTATTTAAAGAAGATTAATTTGATAGTGTATTCTTTTCCTAATGGCTCCATTTTCATTTGTTAAGAGAAGAGTAAAAAGTTATCTTGCTAAACAGATGCATACATAAATAACTAAGAGCAAAATATATCTATTTTGGGTGTCAACCTGTTTTCCTTCATGGTGTTCAGAGACAAATTAAGAAAAGAAAGCATTTTTAACTTGTAAGTTTGATGTTACCTCTATATATCAGACCAGGTCTCCATGAAAGTTGGAAGTTGTGGCTAATTTTACAACTATTCCTTTTTTTTTTAAATGTTATTCTGCTGGTAATAGAACATATGAAGCAGTGAATTTCTGCATTGACAAGTCCTGGCCAAAAACAACAACAGAAAAGAAAAAGTTTTCAAAAAAACATGAAAAATGTTTATGAATTCTAATCCTCAGCACATGAATAAATGCATCTGACAAACTGCAGAGTACCTTATGAAGGTCTTTCTCAACCTTTCTAATTTGAGCTCAATTACATGTGTAGTGTTTAGAAACTGAAGTTCATCTTGCCAGTATTTTTAAGCTAGAGTTGCACTACATGCCATTATTTGGAAAAGTGAAAGGCAGATAATAAGTTATAATTATCCTATTAATCACCTATAAAGAATTGCACTCAAGGAAGAATGCATCCTCAAATTACAGTAATTGGTTATTTGAAGGAAAACATTTTTTTTCTGAGCTTGGCAAGAACATACTTGGAGTTTTCTGTGCAAATTCACAAATATTATGCTGAAATCAAGCAGTGTATAAGCTACGGGCCATGTGGTGTAGATTGCCATAAATCTATAGATGTCAACAGACGTGCTGATTTCTAACTGCTAACTAGGTATCAGACTTCCTCATTAGTGTCTGCTCCTCAGCAACACCTTTACTTATTCTTTTAAGCAAACACCCATTTCTTATGGTAGTGTTGGTAACAACATTCTCTCTGGAGTATTTTTCTCTTCTTAGCAGTCACAGCATAATTTCTCTCTGAAATTCTGCTGCACCAGACCATCTAATGCACGTCCCTGAAGACAAAGATGTGAGTAAGAGCACATGAAAATAATGCTTATTGCATGAGGTGTTTCAAGTTATTACTGATCATGTTCTTCTACAAGTGATTTAAAAACGGCTGCATGGTTGTGTTTGTCTTCATTCCCAGTTATTGAATTTTTGTCTCTCCTGATATATGCTTTACTATATTTTGCAAACAGATAGACTCACAATTTATCTAATTTCTTGGTTTCCAGTTACTCTAAAATAAAATGGAATAAAGTCTTTATTCCAGTACACTATTCCTATTAATTTTTCTCACAATCGGTATTTTTTCTCAGATAATGGTTAGTCAGTGACAGCAGAAATAGTAGTTGGGTGTGATATAGTGTTAAAACAAGCCAAGGCTGTTTTCATAAATGGGTAGCACCACCAAATGGTCATAACTGGATAGAGGGACCCGGGCACCTACACAGAGGAAGGAAGACTCATCACACCATCAGCATTGTACCATTTGCATTAGTCCCACAGGGGTACAAATTTCAGAGAGTGGGTTTAGAAAGCCTATGAGAAGCCACAGGGAAGATGACATCAGAGAATAGCAGTGAGAGTGCCCTGGAACGGCAGTTGATCAGGAGGGCAATGCTGCATTCACTAAGATTGTCAAATTCCCCAAGCACAGTTTTGTAATCTACATTTCACCACCTAAATAAAAGGACCAACATTGAGCTGAGGATCTTTTTCAATAGTGCATTTCACTACACTGGAAAACTCTCCTCATGGGATTTGTCAAAGGTGATAGTGGATAAAACTCAATAAAAGCTTTTTTTTTTTTTTGGACATGTCTACTTTACATTTCTGAGAATATATTTGAAAGAACTATCGCTTTATTTGTTGCATGTATAATGTAAAAAATAATAAGCATTAAAATAATTTTCTCAGTGGATCATAAAGATGAAAAGCAAAGGTTTAAAAGAACATTTAGAAAATCTTTCTATCCAGTATCCATCAGGAGACACATTACTTCACATTATTTATATAGGTATGAAGTCTTGAAGTAGAAAGGAACTGGTGGACTAGCTTGAAATTTGGCACTAATACATTTGATTGGTAAGATTATATAGCTGTTACCACTTCCCCTGGGGAAAAAAAAAAAGTAACATACTGTGCTTTAAAACAAGATCTTGCAAAATTCAGAATTTTTTGGCTACACCTTCAGCAAGCTTATTTTCCTTCTTACCATATTATAGGAGAAAATTATATTTTCTAGTGGACAGCAGAACAATTTTTACTAATATGAATGATTATCTTGTGTTTGTGTACATACATAGCACGTACTGATATTTACTGATAGTCTGATAGCCCACTCTCAAAATTTTTAAATAATATATACAGTGTTTGATAAATCTGGGATACTCCATTTAAATTACATACCAAACAACCTGAATTTTCATTTATAAATACAAAAAACAAACAAACATTTTTGAAGTCTTGGACACATTTTTATTATTGTTCAATTTCAAAAGCCTCTGAAATATTTTCTTTCACATGCCAGTTGAAGTGTCAAAATACTGCAAAAAATGTGCCTTTGCAATATCCAGCCTATAAGATTACTAGATATCTTGCAAAAGCCATTTTTTTTTTCCATATTAGTTGGCTGGAAGGTCTGATCCCAGTAGATGATATGCACATCGATAACTACCAATAATGTCAAGTCTGGTATTCCACACAATATGACCAAAAGCAATTTTAAGGTATTAAATCTTATTCAGAACTGGCAATAATTTAGGCAAATGCTAAAGGATTTATATAGTCATCTAATTTAGAGGTATTTATCTAAACCAGCTCATCTGAGGTCTGTTCATTTCTAAGACATGTTTAAATTGCGTGTTTTTCGTACCAAATGAAAAAACGGACTGATGCCATTGTTACTAAAAGAAAATCAAAGACAGGAGTTTCAGCAAACTTGGATCATTCTCTCCACCTATTATGATTTATGTTTTACCTCATTTCCTAAAAGGGCGTTTATACAGGCTTCAGATGCATCACAGATGGCAGTAAGGTCATGTCCTCCCTCCAGTGCCAGCACAACACGGCCATCCGCTAGCTTCAGCAATTGCTTGGTTAGGTGACCAAAACCTAGTATTCAAATACAGTATTGCAAATAATTAAAGCAGAATAGATATTACTGGCATATTTCACATCTGCTGCATAAGAATATAGAAATCTCACGGATATTGCGCAGGGAACATGGGATATATTTAGTCCAGTATCTTGTTTCTGACTATGGCCCACACCAGATGCTTTGGAGTTAAGTATATGGAATTTTGTATGAGGCAGATGTGAGATAATGTTGCTCATGCTGATCCTTAATTGCTGGAGATTAGCTGAAACTTGAGGTTGTCTCTTTTCTTACCATTGTTAACCATTATCACCCTGGATTTTCTTCCTATTTGTACATCAATGTAACATATACCCATGTTATTTACAGAGATCTTACATAATCCTGGTCACTTATGGCATCAATATGACAAATAATATTTGTATTTAAACTGTGGTGATATAATTAAAAATAATTGTATTTTTCAACTGAGATGATGAAATTTGTATTTACAAATTGCTTCTTCCTTGTATTTGGGGTTTGAGTATAATATACAACCATGGACTGAAAAGCAGTAGAAACATATGTTACCTCTTAGCTCCATTTTGAAGTGTTTCTGGAAGCAGTACTAACAATTAGATCATTTACTTTGATTCAGTGTTTTGGTATAAGTTGAAACTGTCCAGAACTTCGTAGAGATCTGTACCAGTATCGCTCATTCCTGACCAACAGTGTTCTAAGCAATTCTGCACCACAGCCAAAAATTATGGTACTTCATTTTATGTGGTGGTCTATAACTAGATAAACACTACAACAAAGTTTTCATCTGTGCCTCAAATAAAATTATTTAATTTTAACAACAAGAAAAATGGCATGAAAAAATGTTAATTTGGAGAGAAGATTTTGGAGAGAAGTTTTGTGGTAGTTTCCTAGGATGGCTATTGTTTTTGATTATTCTCCTTTAAGTGAGTAGTGATAAGTAAAGTTTTGAAACAACTGAAGTTAAATACACATCACATCTTGTTCTTAACTTTTCCACTCGGTCTGTTCTAGTTGCTCTACTGATGGTCATCACTACTCATTCCAGTGCAGTTCATAGCCTTAAATAAAGCATTTAGAAGGTACCTCCTAAAATCTGAGGCTCTATAAAGACAGGAAAAATCAACATCTTTTTACTATGTTCCAATGAAAAAGGTAATCAAAAATTAAAAACTACAAAAATTACAAGCATATTTTCTAGAGAAATATTCCAAGACACATTGCTTTTATCTGGCAAACAAGCAATCTCACAATTAGTTCTGTTCACTTATCTTAGGACTTTCTTAAGCACATGCCCAACTGTTTATAGAACAGGTAATTTAATGATACCAGATTTGGTTTAGCTGTATAGACAAAAAAATAATACCCACCAAAAAAAACCCTCTACTTGTCACTTAATCTATAGATGATCACAGAACACTTGAGGTAAAATATTGTTTTCTTGAGCCACTTCATAATCTTCTGTACCCTCTAAGAAATGCAGTTTTGATTCTAGCAAAGTAACTACACTGTGGTTCAAATTACATACAGGGTTGAAAAACAAATAAAACCTTAAACTCTCATTTAAGCTCAACCTTTCCTCATGAAAAAAACCACCCACCCAATCCACTCTACAAAAGTCCAAATTTAGACAGGATAATAAAAGTGAAGGAAGGAGTGGAATGAGGATAACCTTTGATCTTTAGCCAATTTCTACTTTCTTTTACCTACAGGATTTATTTCTGTCTGCATGTTACATGTGAGATCTTCAGATTCATAAGAGAGTGCCAACTGCATAAAGTGAGTTGTACATACAGCATTTAAAGGAAATGAAGAATGAACAGGCACAGACTCCCCACATCTACAGCTCACCCTTTGGGTCTGTGAGAAATCCAACAGCACTTTTAGAGACAACATTATCCTTTGTGTTATACAGCTTCTGTAAAGAAGGGAAAACTCTACCATGTTTCCCCTGCACACTTTGAAAATTTTGTATGACCGCAAATATTGCTACTGCCACATCGTAATTTTCTGAGGTATGTATGGCAATAAATGTAAAGACTCTGGCAATGACTTTTTCTCATTTTAGGCAACCATGCATAATATAACTCATAGACATTGTTACAATGTTAGTTTGTCTGCTTGGTTTCCTAATGATTTTCCTAGTATCAATGTTATAATAATCATCCCTGGCTGAATCAGGATTCAATGAGCCATGCAGAAAGCATCTTTCCCAACAGAGATCACAGTAACAAGATAAAGTGCTGCCAAATCAAATCAACATGATGGGGGCTTTTCTTCAGTGCAATTATCCTGAGAAAGTAAAGGTGACTTGCTAGAAGGGGAGGAAATAACTTTAGCCAACAATACCAACATTGCCAGTGACTGAATGAGTTATGGAAATTCTTAACAAAGAAACTTGGATCCAGTGTCACTGCAGCAACCTAGGAAAGACATTAGCTTCCTCAAGGAAATCCCCTGGAGTGCAGAAGTAACAAAATGGAAAGAAAGGAATCCCAGTCAAGTAATGGTTTTAAGATGGGCTGTAGTTCATGCCAAATAATTAAGAAAAACAAGAAGAAAATAGTAACAAGCACCATGAAAAGAATCAGTCATCTCCCCTGATATAAGGAGATCAAGCACATATTTGACTCCCCACTGACCGACTTTAAGGGAAGAAAGGAGTCAGACAAGCATTTTGAATCCTGGATCTTCCAACTCACATCAGTTTCTAGAAATCAGCAGCGGTTCTTGGCCCTTCTACTGTGCCTGATGAAAAAGGTGCCAGCTGTGATACTGGCTTTAAAAGATGTTTTCAGTTTGGATTTGCCATATTCTAAACCTGTATGCTTTTTCAGTGGTGCATAACAGTTATAGATTAATGGCATTTCGTAGAAATAAAAAAAGCTGAGTTATAAAATTGAAAGTCATGTTAAAACATCAGTGCTTAATTTTCAGTCCAGCCTTAAATGGGCATTACTTTTCTGAGGCTGCAGGTGCCTTCAGGCCATTTATAGTTTGAGTACCTGACTCAATGACAGGCATCTATTAATCAGGGCTTAAAACAGCATTGGAAGTATCCACAATTATTTGTGTCCATAAACACAAGTAAAAATGTCACATATTAATAATAAAAAAAATGCATTAGTATTTAAAAATCCAATAAT
Source organism: Tyto alba (assembly GCF_018691265.1). Lineage (NCBI taxonomy): Eukaryota > Metazoa > Chordata > Aves > Strigiformes > Tytonidae > Tyto > Tyto alba. Next base: position 8,292,651 of record NW_024881313.1, read on the forward strand.
TTCAGTCAATAAGTGAGAAAAGATTATGCACACAGGGGTATTTCTCAAATCTTCTTGTAAGCGTTCTGAGTGAATTTGTACTTCAGAGAAGTAGCAGCATTTTTTAAAATAAGGCTCATGCAGTGCGCCAGGAAATTCTGAGCATGGTTTTGTGCCAACTATTATTTTAATAATTTCTGTAATTTAAATGTTAAAAGTACCTGTTTCCTTCACAGAACCAATATTTAGACATCTAGGGTAGAATTGGCAAAAGCACTTAATATTCATTTGCTATGAGCCTATTAAAGACAATGATAAACACTCGATTTACACAAGAAACAACATTAAACCATTACTAAGTAGTTCTGAAAATCCTACTCACCAATTGGTCTACATTTTCCTGACAAAAAAGCCTGTGGGTGCACAATTGTATATCTAAGCAGAAAATACTAGATTAAAACTGAAACCATTATAAACCATGCTATGTATTGGTGAAATATGCAGTATATGTGCTGTTTTTTGCCAACCTTTGAAGTAAAAATATAACATGTATTTTTTAATTATACCCTTTCCCCTCCTCCAGTGCTATTAGTGGAGGAGATACAATATTCAGCCTTATGTAAGAAAATATTCTGTTGTGGGAAGGCAGAAAGAGATAAAATTAATACTGTAATAGTAATGAGCAAGCTTCCAGGCTGTTACTGAAGGGCACAGTGTACTGATCACTTGAATTACCATCTAAGCAAATAATTCAGCTTTTAGTGGACTGATGTCCCAGTAAGAGCCCTGGTTTTTTTTACTTTTGTAACAGACAAGTTCCCCATGTACTCCTCCTAGTTCTGCCAAACAACAAGGAATGACATAGGTGAGGCTTCTGCCTCATTTGACCAAAGTTTCTGGAACAATTATGCTCTATCTGGAGTTGCTGAAATCAAGAAAAAATGTTAAACCCTATAAAAAGAGAATCCATAATTATTTCTATTTTTGTTTTTGATATATCCTTACTCTGACGAGCTGAAACAGAAAGTGGCAAACAGAGAGCAGGTAAAACACCTCTTAACCTGGACCTCCAATGCACTGATTACACAACTCTGTTGTGTATTATGGCTAGAAAAAATAAAGCTAACAAGTCAGAGTTTGTATGTACAGCCTTTCATTTTGAGAAAGAAACATTTGAGAACTAAGAAAATTTGTGAATGCCATTCTTTTCACATCCTTTCCACAGCAGACAGGGAAAGGAACCATATGGATGGGGTACACTCCCAGACAGCACCACAGCACTCCTTGTTTGCATAGTCATATAAGCAACCCAATTTGCTCGCCAGCAAATGTGCAAACACCCAGTTAGTGGGGAATAAACCTGCCTCAGCAGAAGACAGAGCCCTTCCCTCTCCCCCACTGTGCATAAGGAGAGCAGATGTCTCCTGCACAGTCATTTTTTTGGGTGACAACAGGCTGCGCAGAGCCGTGGCGCTGGCCCTTGCTCAGGGAGGGCAGCTGGTAAAGGAACAAGGACACGTCAACAACCGAAAGGCTGGCGAAACTTTGGAGTTAGGGAGAAAGCCTTAGCTTTCTCAGCCTCTGCAGTGGGGCCCCAACAGCTCTTTCAGCTTCAGCATCTTAAAAGCTACAATCTGACCCTAAATTACAGGCAGAGTTCTGGTGATCTCCTCTGGCTACTCAGAGGAGCCTGAAGAGGAATAGACGCAAAACACAAATCTCCACAGTCTCTGTCCTGGACCTCCAAGCATGTACTTAACTATTATTTACCATTTAATCATGTCATTACTCTCTAATTTACTTGAGAATGTGTTTTGCTCTCATTAAAACTGTTGCAATGATCGCTGCCAAAAGTCTACCCACCACTGTTCTGCACTCCTTCCCTGTGGTTCCTTCGTGACTATTTGATTAATTTTCATTGATATTCTTCCAACAATAGCATCTAAAATTAACTGGGTCAGTTTTTACATAACTTCCTGAGTCACCAGGCTATGTGTCCTAAATAAATATGTTCATACAGGAGTCAAATTATAATTTACCCTTCCAGCACTGGCAGGAGCTAGAACATTTTGTAAATCTTGTGTTCTATGATAAGAGAACACATTTTATTCTCACGTCTTAATTCAGAACCTTTTATTCAATCAAAACTTCATTTGGATTAAGTCAGAGGTTTGACTCAGTTGGCAGGATGTGGCCCTGAGTGAGGGGGAAAAGGAGATTTTAATGCCAAATACATTCTTATGAAAAACATTTTCCAAATGGTTGAAATTAAGAAAGTTAGTATTGAGGTACCTGAATTTAAATGGTAGAGATCTGGCCTCCAGGCACTAGCTGCTGCTTTCTTGCTTTTAATACCGGAGAAGGAAGCTCAGTAACACTTCAAATTACATGTCTCAAGCAGGCATTTAATTTAGATTAAATTAGACAGTAATTGTACGTTAAATAAATACCAATGGTCTCAGGAACACATTTTTTATGGATTAACAATTTATGTAATAGATGTTTTTATTGCATGCCTGTTAGTTCTACAGTAATATGTTTTTCATAATTAGCTGCTCCTTAGCTGCTACACCGAACATAACTTATGAAATCTCTATTAAGTACATATTCAGGGATACATAAGATACCTCTTCAAAAGCCAAATAATGCAAACGTATCTCACTACAGGAAAAGGCCACTTTGACTATGCTTAGTAGAGGATGGTCTGGGCATCTTCAACTCTCATGAGATATGTATGCATCCACGTGGGTCATATAGTCCATTGTATTTGCTTAGTCATCTGGGAAGAAGGAACTTGTACACCTCCACCACACAATGGCACCACTGATCACCTGACAAAATATTACTCAGAGAAAACACATGGAGGAAGAAGACTCCCCCAGACTCTTCTCCCAACTGATTCATACTAAAAAAAAAGGAAGGGATTTCTTTTGTACCCTGCATTATCAAGCAGTAGAGATTTTGCATCATTCAGGAAAGGTCATAGTGATGTACAAAATAATGCTGATGGTTTTAGAACTGTTATAGTGCTGTCATGTGGATTCAGAGGGAATATATTCAACCATAGATTTCATCTGCCAGAGACAAAGCAGGAACCTTTGGAAATTCCCAAAATAGGCTGGATTTTTTAAATCCTGTTCTTACCAGCTATTTGCTCTGTGCCATCTTCTCTTCTTGGTTTCTTCACATTCTCTTCATCTATACCCCATCTCACACTTGGCCCAAGTAATGATTTCTCCACTGTCCTGCCATCCTCCCCCTATTTTTTATTTTGCTCTATTTAGTAAATAGTCTAGTAAGTAAAGCTGGCCAGGAAGCAAGATTATCCATCCCACAGAGTTCTTCAATGTTTTTTTTCAGGAAAATTTAGCTGTTCTGCATCAGAAAGCAGAAGCCAAGAGCAGAAATGCAGAACTGTAAACAGTAAGGTGTCATTTCAGAATCTTGGATTCAGATCTCTCTGAAAAAGGCTGTTGCTTCATCAGGGTGGTGAGGGGATTCTCCAATGCAGTTTTGGGGGCTTTCTTTCTTTTTTTTTTTTTCTTTTTCTTTATTTCTTTTTTATTTTACCCCCCTCATTTCGATTAAAACTCTCTCTAAAGGGATTTTATGGGAATAGTCTAATCAGACTGATAATTATCTACTGAAAATCTGTCCCACATATTGTGAAATCTACCAAGCTGATAGTGCAAGTGGTTGTATATACTGTTATGATAACTTCTTCCAAATATGATCAAGTTGCCTGTTTTAAACTGGTACACAATATATGCATCTGATGTTACAAATTACAGATGATTATATCTCCCGATCTCAGTCTAGACTCAGTAAGGGGTTGGCTAGAAAACAAGACATCTGATAAAAAAAAATAATTCAAAGTATGAGGAATTTGTTTCTAATCCACGCTGGAATGAAAATCAGATACTACTATTGACTATCCAAATAAATCAGTAAGCTTGGTTGAGTTTGGAGAAGTTTATTATAATGCTACTGCCTATAAAATCAACTTAACACATTTTTAAAATATGTGGGGCAAAGTTTCTTCTGTTGTAAATGAGTATAGCTGAAATGTGGGCACTGAATTATGACTGAAAACAATCTGATGGGAAGATCTAGCCTTATTTCTTTTTATAACTGATGAAAAGCCAAGTCAGTTAATTTTGAATTGACCCAAGAGACTAACACAAAGGATCTGATTTAAAGTCTATCACTCAGAAGCTGAGAACTGACTGCCATTTTCTGAAGATGGTCTACAAAATTCTGCCAAGAAAAGCAGCATGGACTAAACAGTCTTTCCAACATATACAGTTTCTCAGAGTCTACAAATTAAGTCTCTCACTTTATTTGCAGTCATTTATTGACCCTGCCACCTCAACATATCACGTTAAATTAAGGGCTAGTTCCTTAGCCAGTGTTAATCAGCATATACCACTATCTAAAGACCTGGCCTCCAGATGTGGATCATCCATCATTCCAAGACTAGGGACATAGATACAATAAACGTATCAGGGATGAGTTCTTGTAGGTGGACAGACTTGAGGCAAATAATCTATTTCCTGACCAGTTTGGCATCAAGTCTCTTGGTGAATTCAGTGTTAGTATCAGAAATCTAGTGCCCCTCAGGATTTGGGTCACATTGTTTAATAAACATCATTTAATAATATCAGGAGGGAATAAGGCAGTGCATTTCTAAGGGATTACTGTACATCTCAAGTAGTTACTCACTTTCTCTCTGGCCTTCTGCCCATTAACCCCACCTGACATATGCTATAATCACCCAGAAATGCACTGCCTGTCACCACTTATTGAAAAGGTAATGTGTAAAACTCACTAAAGGAAATGGTATTGAAACTAGGTTTGGGGTCTGACTCCTTACAGTCTTCTGATTAATTGCAATTTCCAAGTAAAATACATTGAGTAACTTTCTATTATGCCGTTCTATTACAAAAATGTGTAAGAATTAAGAACGTGATTTCAACCCATACAACAGCTCCTTTGTCCCTTTTCATACTATTAAAAGGACACACAGATGCCTTGCAATGGTGGGTAAAACCCCACAGAGTAAAAGAAACTGTAGCTACTATTTGAATGACATAGGTGGCTCTATCCAGCCTTCTTCCTAAATAGAGAAGTCATGTCAGAACCTTGTCACTCACGTTATTACACAGCAGAGTTTGCAAGAGCCTTAACCTGCTGGGAGCACAAGAAAAGGTGACGGGGAATTGCATGGGCCTCAGGTGAAGGCAGGACTGATGCCACTTTGTTCTCATTCACACAGGCGAAAATATGTAGATGATATTTTTATTTTCTGTTCCCCAGAATTAAATATATGACTCATCCTCATCACAGATATGTAAAATTTTCAAAGTTTAATAACAAAAATATTCCTTTTTTTCTTTTAATTTTGTAGACATTAGGGCCAGGTTCAGCCACTGGGTGAATGTGAGGGCTTCATGTACAATACAACTTGTGATCTGGAACAAGATAATTGGAATAGAATCAATTTGTTTCCCCAGAAATTCTTCCTCCTGGAAGCATGTATGAGAATAAAGCCTCTTCTTAGAATATCAAATATCTCATCCCTCTCTTTCCAATCTTCTGACATACAGTTCTCAGAAAGAGCCCTTCTGTGAGCTTCTGCAGCCAAGTGGCACTTGAGAACTAGCACTCCAGAAACCCTCATGCACTTCTTCACCCAGTGGTTTTCTACCTTTTCTTAAAGAAACTTAAAACAGTGATCATAACAAAGCCTGGGTGAAAAATGTGTTCAGATGGCTGAGGAGTCACATAGTACTACTCTGGATTTTCTGAGTGAGGGGCAGAGTCACTCAGGAATGACCTGATTCTTCAAGATCCGTAAGTAAGCAAATGACCACTATCTCTGCTGTTACCATGGCATGACAGTGGTATTCAGGGAAGCTGGCAGACCTACAATAATTGGTAATCTTCATCGAACAATAGAAACATCAAGAAAAACAATGACATTTCTGTGCTACACTCAGATCTAAATCCAGTTAACTGGTGTCAAGGTAATTTGAGGACTCCAGATGTTGTTGCAGCTGCATTACCACAGTCATCTTAGTCATTCTCTTTAAAAGTGGAAAGTTCATAATAGGGCAAAAATCATTCATTCAGTGTTAAGATACTGTTTCTTGAGCAACATCAGTAATTTATTCTTCAAGGGGAAACAGTACATTGTCTTTTCTAAATGGAGACACTGAAAAACTACTACCAGAAGAGCTACTGTTTCTCCCTCCAGAGCTTTAACAGCTAAAAGTAAAATAACCTGCTGCCAGAGCTCAAAGGTCCTTAGCAGCTCCAAAAACTTAGCAAACAACATATACCAAACTGCAACATCAGGATTGCATTTGTTCCTCCTTCAGACAAAGCTGAAGAGCCACAGCAGCTAAAAGCTTGGGCAAAAATGATCCAGACTTCATAGCAAAGCCACTTAGAAACCTTTGAAAACAAAAGTGTTTCTCTCACTCCAGATAAGTAAAGAAGATTAACAAAGAGAAACATCAAATTCAGAACAGCTCCACTCATCAGAGCATGCAGTGGTCACTCCAGCAGAGGCCGTACTTTTTAGTTATTCTCGGTTTTGGCCAAATGGCTGATTTCATTTAATAAAAGAAATGGTCATTGACCAAAATTCTAGCATCTTCCCACAACTTTTGCTTAAATTTTGCAGCTGGATACTGTGTTAGAGAGATGTAATTAATTAATTAATATTGCACATGAGAAAGATGAAAGAAAACAAAAATGAGACATGAGAGAATTGGGAAAAGGATAAAAGTGTATGTTGGGTTAATAAAAGAGACTGTTATTAATAAGATGACAAATAAATACATTTGTGACTAAAAGACAATAAAGGCATGTCAGTGAAATTACTGGATGACTGAGTGGATGAGCAAGAACAAAAACGAACGTGAATATGTAACTAAACATTGTCAAGGTATTAGATTTTCTTACAACCATCAGGAACGGTCAGAAAGTAGAGAGAACAGAGAAGGGTTGTGATGTCATTTCTGCAAAGAGCAGAGCAGTTCTGAATTCTTCACCAGAGATACGCTTTTGCACCCTTTACATACAGAGAAAGGTGAGGCAGTCCCACAGCTATATTGACATGAAAATTATTCTGATTTTGTCAGCAGTGAATTCTGGATTCTTCAGTGATGGATTACTACCTCAAACAAGGTCTAAACATAGGCAGCTGGCACTGAATTGAAAATACATTGTGCTTCAGGTGACAGGTTTGTATGTGTAGGCAAAAATGTTAGTGATAACACTCAAAGCAAATAAGGTATTTAAATAAGCAGGTACTTGACAATAAGCCGGTCTCCCTGGGAGTAATCACATCACTTGCCACTCATTCAGACAATACCATACTGTCACAGGCAAAATCTGAAGTAATCCCATGGCTGCTATGTATTTATACCTCTGGAACTGTGAGCAAAATTTGGCCAACTAAGTGCAAGCATTTTTCTTCTTTTAACAATAGTAAAATAACTTTAGAAATTGTGAATTAAATCCACATTAAAGTTCAAACACATATTTGGAAATCCACATTTTATCAACCAGAACAGAGATTTTACAGTGAATGCACAGCAGTTTCCTGCACTCATCTGGACTCAAGGAGCCAGTAGCAGTTTCTTCTTCTAAACTTTTAGCTACTTATCTAACTTACCAGACCTTGCCTTATTCTAATGGGTCATCAGATATAAACTCAAACTACCTTTCCACATATAAAAATCCTTAGTGGAAGAGGAAAAGGCAGCTTCTGTCTCCATCTCAGGTGATGTGTGACTCCATCTCAAGCTGATGAGCCCTGGCATACACCTAGCCCAACCTGGAACAGCTCAAAGATTGCCTGGAAGTCTTTTTTTTTACAAAGATCATAAACAAAAAGCTTTGATTTTCTTTTCCTCGTACCCACTGTGAACTCAAACAGTAAATCTATGTATTTATTATAACACTTGCAAGGACTGAGTGCTCAGATCTTAGTAGAAAACATGTCTGAGGACAAGTGCTTGAGGTAGTTAAAGAAAAAAGTCACTTCCAAACAGAAGATTATTTTTAGTGGTGGTAGCTTTTAATAAAACACATTTCTTTAGTGCTAAAATCTATACAAATCAGAGTAAGATGTGGATGTTGCCTATTCAAGAGGTGTGTAATCCTCACTGTTTCTGGAAGTGCTCAAGAGAAATTTGTTTCAACATGACTACTATCTGTTCTATGGGACTACTATACAGTGCATGTAATTTAATATTTGTATCAGAGCTCTATCTGAATTTCTGGATGTTGCTTTTCATGGCCAGTTGCAACGCATAAGTGACATGCTGGTTGATGTTACAAATTGGACAATTAGAAAAATAAAAACATTTTTATTTTATTTGAAATTAAGAGTAAAGAAACAAGAAATACAGAGCTTCATAGTGCCATTTTAACAACTGAACTTTGGTGTTTAAGCTTGCTTTTCATTAGAGAAAAGAGGATAACAGAACAAACTGATATGCAGAAGAAAGGCATAGGAATATTTATTTCCTCTATTTTTTAGTTTTAGGCTGAAACTTTGAAGGTAGCATTCATTGTTGGTTTACAGCTACAATCTGAACCTGGCCCTCTCTATACTGAGAAAAGCAAAGGTCCAGAATAGTAGCTGTTCATTTAATTAACAACTCTATCTTAATGCATATGCAAAAGGGGTTAATTGTGCAAGCCAGCATAAATCTCACTTTGCCTACCTTCAGAGCAATTGACCTTACAACCCAAATAATGTTCCTTTGTGCACAGTTTATATGCAATTTCTAGATTTACTGCTTCAAAGAAAGAACGTGTAAATAATTTCAGTTGAGCCTAAAGTGAACAATTCATTCATCCTACAGCTGGATGAAAGTTTGTGCCAAACTGGAAAACTTGTTCTGGAAAGAGTCTCTATCGATGCTGCTTTCAGTGGATCCAGATTCAAATTTTTCATTTATTTATTTTCACATGCTGCTGATATCTCAATTAGGAATGAAATCAGGAGTAGAGAAATTACAAGTTTTAGCAGGTCATTGGAAAGCAGAGAATATAATAGGAAAAGGTAACAACATTTTGCCAGCCTGAGAGTATTCCCATGTCAGTCACCAAAGGACAGCTACAAATAAAAAATTCTGAGGACTTCTCCAAGAAAAATGCAGAAAAGAAAACATAGGCACCATAAATGTATCTTCTACTTGCTCCCAGTCTAACCATCCAGCATTTTAAAGTTTTGATATTTCTTTTTTCTATAAACAAATTTTCAGGCCACATTTTAAAAGGTTCAATATGCAAAGCACACATATCACTTCCATACGTGTGTTCTAGGTGACATCTATATGGAAACAGTGACAAACCCCTTCCTCAATTAAACATTGTAAAGCCTTTATGAGAAAATTTACCAAAAATGAAAATGTCAGTTGTGTGCACTAAAAATGTCCAAGTAACTGGATCCAAGATGAATCTTGGCAGGCTCTGAAGTCCATATGTGGGAGAGGCAAGTTTAGCACTTAGTAAATATTCAAAAATCTGCATTTAACCCTGAGAGATTCTTCAAATCTCTCATAGGCTGACAGGCTTTTTTGGTTGGCCACTTCTGGAAAGCTCTGGTACTCGAGTGAGCCTCTGAAGGCTCCACTGGCCATCTGAGGAATCTGGGCTTTCAATTCAGACACCAAGGTTGGGTGGTTAAAGTTGGGGCAGCCCAGAATATCTAACTCACTAGGCAGTGATCTCTGTCCTTGCATTGTATGTAAGTATGGCCAATCTTTTATACATTATTAGAACTGATTGAAGTATTAATTACAAATAAATAATTAAAATAGTGTAGCCCTGTTTCATGTTCATAATATTGTTTAGAAACAGATGTTAATATTTGCCAAAAGTTATGTTCAGTTTAGAGGCTCCCTGCACATTGTTTTCTTTGACTTCCTAACCTTAATTATCCATTCGTTATCAGTGCTCATAAAATGATATCCTATAGTATCTGCTCTCTAAATGTATAATTGAAGCTTTATATATAACAGAATAGGGTTTAATTAAGATAAAGTGATAACTAGGAAATAACCAGTTTACTCGATCACACAAATATCCAGGAATCTTTGCAAAAAAATACCACTCCTCAGACTTAAACAAGAACATAAATTAGAACCTGTGACTATTTCTTAATAGAAAATTGAAAAGGAACTTGAGCAGAGATGGGATGAATGAGTTTTAACAGTCAAAGAAATGTTTACTGAAAAGAACAGCATATGCATTCCTATTTGCCTGGGCCACTTGCCCCTTTTGCAACCTGATAAAACAAATGAGGCAATACAAATCAAGATGACTTAGTAGAAGAACAGCAAATGGCCATTGTAAAAGTAAAGGCCAGAGGAAAATGGATGTCACAAAGGCCCCAGTCCTGCAATTTTTTTTTCAAGCAGATTTAACTGGCGTACTGTGGCCAGATACCTTTAGAGTCAGACATGCCATTTCACTTAAGGAGAGTGAACAGCAAGATCATGTCCAAAGACAGTAAAGCAAAATGGAATAATAACTCGACCTGTTACAAAGTTCATATTTTGAAAAGAAAATAGTAGAAAACTTGCACAAACAATTTTTCATGAGAAAAATCTGTCCATTCTTCAACCATTTTTATGTGATAAACCAGGAATGTTATTCTTTCCTTCAGAGACATACTGCCTTGTTTTCACCAGTTTACTCCGAATGTCAAGGACCCTTCCCCAAAACAGTCAATAAACCAAGAATTTATGCAGTCCATATCCACTATCAGACAAATCACTGCAAAGTTTCATTTTCCTCCTTGCCTGTCTGACAAAACTGCAAGACAGCCAAATACAGGTGTTCGGATATATTCAGACAACACTCTTTTCTCTTCCTCTCTTTTTAATATAATATTTTGTCATTTATCCTGGTGAAAATATTATGGCTGGTAAAGATCGATCAAGCAATAATTCTAATTTTTTAAAGCCTTTAAAGAATTTTTTTGAGAAATATGGGAGTTTAGACAGCACATTTATTTAGTTTTAATTTTTGTGCTGTCATACATCAGCACTGAAGTCCTGATTTAGAACACATGCAGCTTGCCTTTGAAGTTTTGGCTGCTTTTTAACAATGGCAAAAAAAGATATAAAGAAATTAAACAGCACTAAAAAAATCATAAAACAGGGCTTTTGTGCTCTTGATTTATATATTGTTTTTTATGTTTGTTTAAAAAAAAGCTTTATTCTCAATAATCTGTCATGGGAAGCTTTTCTCTGACATACCTTTATTCATCTAAGCCTTTTCTTCTGTGCTGACCTTTCTTTTCTCCTTCCTATCCGTCCAAGACTGAATAGTGCTTTCTAATATCGTTCCCATTCAGTAGCAAAATGAGTTTATTGGAATTCTTCTGAAAATTGAAAGAGTGGAAAATGCACAGTGATATGCTAAACTGATACTTTTTGAATGAAAGCAATAAATATTCCAAGTAATTTGGACCTCCACGTGAAACAGCTTTTTTCTGCTTGTTGGACTCCCCTTCTGTGTTGCGCATGTTCAGTGGCATACGTGGTCCTTTTGGTCAAGTTACACAACACTGGCATTTTCCAAGGAAGTGCATGAAAGCTGATAGTTGCCCTTGTTCATTTCTGTTCAATGTGTTGTAATGAATATGATTCAATGCCGTATTTATTTGTTCTGTGGCCAGCTTTTTTCTGTTATTCTCTCCTCCTTTGAGGTCAAGGACTAAATTGTTGAAATAACAACAAAAACACCACAAATGGCTTTATAGTTTTCTCCTTCTTAGGGTCTTCCATTCCCTGGAAAATTTTAGTGTGTACTTGTGTAATCTAAAGTTACCAACACCATGTGTTTCTAAAATGGGTTTTAATTCCAGTTTACCTTCAAAACATATTGAAAGTAATTTCTAGACAGACTAAGTCCTGAAAGTGTCCAAATGTTTGAAGCAGAACATTAAAAAACCCCATAATTCTTAATTGTCAAATTATATACAAATTGTGAAATATACATACAAATATATATGTATACAGTACCAGTGTGTATGTGTAGAAGAATATGTGCAGGGCATTTATGATAGCTGAGGGAGTGGGAACCTGGACTTTGAGGCATTGCAGGAAGGTTAATAGCTGTGCATTGGAAGTTTTCTGGGGACCTCCTCACTCACTGTATCTCTTCCCTTGCCTTCACATTCTCATATCCATATGCTTCATCTCTGCACCCTTCTAAAATACTATTTACTCTTAACAGTGAAATAATGGCAGCTGCACCTGAGGAGAAATTTATTCTTGTATTCCAGCTCATTCATGGGTTAGTACAAATTAACAGAACCAATAGAATCTCCTATCACCAACACTGACACCTGGATTTATGTCAAAATAGGTTTTCCCAGTGAAGTGTTGTGGTAAGCTTATTGCAAAGACACCTCTAAATTCCACAATACATCCCTTAAAATCCATATGAAGAACTTGTGTAAAATTTTGACTCAAGATAGAAGGTTCTGCAGTTTATTTTATTTTAATGAAATTTAGCTATCATTTTTAGCAACTCAGTCTGCGTTAACAGAAAACTTGCCTATGAGTTAACTAAATTCCATATTTAATACATGACCTTTCCACATCTTGAAGCAAATACTGCTGGATGGAAAAAACCCCTTTGATTTTAACACTCATCAGGATTCTCCTCCCCTATCTTTAACCATTGAAAAGTTAGCTGTCTTGCCTCTGCTACTCCAGAAGGAATGTCCCCAGGAAGATCTGTTGCACCAATTTTCAGAAAAGATGAATGTCTCCTTGGAATTAAAGACTTTTTCTATATTGACTGTCATTGATAAATCTGAACTTATTAAGATGTATAATGTTCAGAAAGCCAAACTTAAGATAGGGGAAGCTCATCTATGACTCTGAAAGACTATTTACATCAAGGCAGGTAAAATTTGCTTTCACCTACCAAGGTCATGCTTTGGCATTGTGAACACAGCATGCTCAGTGAGAAGCTTCTCAGGTAAATATAAAATTAGAGATGAATGCATTTAGTTTAAGTAGACTATGCCTCTGTTAATACCTCAATAAAAATTACTCTTGCTAGAGATTTTGTGGGTTACAGAGAACTGTTTTCAAACTATTTTTTTAATTAAGCAAGTTATGATACTAATATAATCATACAATATTAGTATATTAATTATATACTTATAAGGAAATAATTTATAGAAATATTTTCTATATAGTAATACTATCCAATATATTTATAATAATAATTCAAATCTCAAGCTAACAGGGATATTTTTAAACAGAAATCATAGAAATTATGTAGAAATTATGGTTGTTCTACTTGTAAAATGAAAGAAGTCATATTAGCATTTCATAATAATAATATTCTTAGCTTTAAAGTCTATTCATCTATGAATATCTTGTAGAATATTTCCAGATTCATAAACTGATAATAATTATAAGCAGACAAAGGATTTCTATGCCAAATCTGTTCCATTACTTCCAGTAATAATTCTTCAGACTACACTTCTTCTGACTCAAAATATTTGTTATCCTGTCAACCCACTTTGCGCCTTGCTTTCTTTGGCTAAGACATACATCATCAATTCTTTTAAGCTCTGTTCAGTACTTATCTCTATCTCCCCTAACACATTTTTATTCCACTGTTCTTCTCCCTTGAATATAGTTGCAATTCTCTACTAATAATATGATAAAAACATGATAAGTGCTATGCATTTACCAGGGTGACTTAGATATCCCAGAAAAAAAGGGAATTGTGGTGATTTAGAAGTTTTAGAAGTTAAGCTACCCAGTCAAAAGAATGGTTCCAGCCTCACCATCCTCACAGCTGGGATTTCCCAGGCTGAAATACAGGAAAACGTCCTCTTCCATCATTAATTAACGTGCTGCTATGAAGCCCTTTCTTTCAGATTAGCAGTTGACAAATCTCTAACCAGTGCCACCATAAATATCTATATCACTTCAAAAAGGAGACATTTGAAAGAGGGGAATGATTGCTTACTTTAGAGAGATAAATTGAAGGAAATGAAAATACAATCTCTAGTGACATGTTCCAAGAGTGGAATCTGCATGGATCAATCTCCCAAAGGTAGTAAGTAGTACAAGTCATTGACCTGAAACTAACACAGAAGGTACAGTTCAGTAACATAACAATACAATTATAATAAAATAGACTATGGAATATTCCTGTAGTAGTGAAAGGCCTTTTCTCTGAGCTTTTTTGACTGTATGCTTATTTTTGATGCTCTTCTGAAGCAGAGTCTACTAATTGTGCATCAGTTTCCTTAAAAGTTAAAGAAACATTCAGAGCAAACCAATGTATTTCCCAGATGCACTGTTTTTCACTAGAGTTTTAATAAAATGAAAAATAAAAACATGTATCAAACAAGAACAGTGTTATCTAATGGACTCTGTTAGGTAGTTGAGTCATGTTGACAAGAATGATGGGCAGATTTTGAAGAAAAAAGCAGGTTACTCAAGACATAATGTTTGACATCTGGTTTATGATACTCTAAATGTCATTAGTCAGCCAAAGCCAAAAGACTGCTTGTATTTCAGATGAAATAGTCTTCATCTAGAAAAGTACTGACTATTTATTCAATTAAATATATCTTCTCAGTTTCTGATTGAAGTATATGTCCTACCTTGGAATATAAGATATTTTCTACTTTCTGACTTAAAAATACTTGCTTTAGATGTGACAAGTTCTGATGATCAGTGTACACCATGCTAGAGGTGGCTGTATGAGTAAAGTGCTATAGGTACACTTGTTATAAGATGGCAAAACTTCCTTTGAATGTAATGAAACATAAAAAATCAGACCAATCATCTATAAGTCTGTTTGAAAATTCTATGCAAAAAAATTAAAATTAGCAGTATCTTTCTTATTTTTCCTTTCTTTTTTAACCATGAAATGCAGATTGCAATAAGGAAACTCTTCCATTCCCTTCCATTCCCTTCCCCTCTCCTCATTTACTTTCCCAACTTTATTATACCCATGATAAAGTACTAAATCTGGTCAGGCATATTCGATTTCCCATTCTTTTTTGAAAGCACTGTGTAAAAACTTATCTTCATTAAGTACCACTGGAGGTCCAGCACCACATAACTAAGCAGAGAATTCAGTAGCTTCATGTCCATGTGATGCCTCAAATTCAAAGGAGACAAAGACATCTTTTTTAGTGTATTGTTTCACTTGAGCTATTAAAACTGCATAGAAACCTTTAAGTGTTTTTTAAAGTAATCTCCTTTATTCCCTATCAGTAACCTAAAACATGATAAAAAACAGTGCCAGTTTAGATAATTTTCAGATTTGCAGTGTGATTTGGAAATAAACCCTCAGTGATTCTCAATGATGTAGAAGGACTGAAACTCCTGGTGGATGCAAACATTTAAGATCTACTTCTTTTTTCCATATCCCTTAAAGATCTTGACTTAGTAATTCTGTTCAACTTTTATGACCTCAGTGTTTTTCCTCAAAAGGCATGCTGGGAAATTCCCAGAGGTGTGCACTGTGTGTGGGAATGTATACACCCAAAAAGGGTCAAAAGAAAAAAGTTACATGGTTCAGAACATATGCACTGTCTTCATGTACATTCCACAAAGCTACAGTTGATGCAGTTGACACCACTAGAAAAATAAAGTTTTGTTCGTAAGGTCATATAAACATCACAATTTTTTGGATAACTCCTTTGATGTAGCGTATTTGTTAATTAAATTACAAGTTTTGAAATAGCATCTTATCACTTGATCAATACATTTTCCTTACTGTTTTTCTCAGGGCCTGATGAAAGTTTAAGGTTGCTTACTTGACTATTTGGGTAAATAAAAAATTACTTTTAACCTGTTTAGGTTGGCTTCTGAAGTTTCAACAATACTAGGTTCCACTTTATTACTTTTACTTGTGTGCTAAAATGCTTTGAAACACTGGATATAAATATGCAACTATTTTAAAGTTGATTACACAAAATTTCTTTAAATACCTGGTAAATTTATTAGTACACAGAGCAGTCATATCCAAACACAATTTTACTGCAAGGCTGTTCCTTCAGTGCAGAAACCATAAAAGATGTTTCCTATACTTGGAAGGAACTTTCTGCTGAAAATAAAGGATTTATTTTTAATAGTCATATCTGAGACTACAGAATTGGCTTTTTAAGTAGAAATTATATGGATCCATATAATAACAATTAGATTTGATTTGTGACGAGTCAACACCTTTTTTTCTACAAAAAATAAATTAAAGATATTAATGTTCATTTTTTTCCCCATGTTTTTTGTAGAAATTATGCTTTTTTAATAGAAATAAATAATAATGCCTTTCATGTTTAATTTTAAAAATAAACTAATATGAAATTTTTAAAAATAAAACATATGTGAAAATATAACAATTTTTGGTTGACATTTACATATATCTCAATTTTTAAATTTATCATTTCTTTCAGCAGCATAAAAATGTTATGCAAGTAAGTTATTCTTTTCAAATCTTGAACATTACTTAATAATAAGGAAAAGATGCGGAAGAACATACACAATATGCCTAAACTGCAATCATAAATGAAAACATAAATTATGTGGCAATACATGTTAGTGATCATCTTTCCATACAACACAATCACTTAATTCACATCTGATGTTAAGTAATCACATTAGGAAAATAATTTAGAAGCTAGCACATTTAAAGCCCAGACATTTTATTGAAGGATACATTCCACTATTAAATGGAACAGCTTTGTTTTGTTTTGCTTTTAGAGATTGCTAATCCTTTTTTAGTAAGTAAAAAACATATTTAGAAACCAGCCCTCATAACCAAACTGCACCTAAATGGATGCACTGCCAGATACTAAAAAGGTTTTGGTCACCATATAGCTAAAGAAACAGTCTTTTTTAAAGGGAAGAATCTAAGGAAAAGGGATGAGACTATGTATCAAAGAAAAAAAATATTTAATTCTTGTTAACATTTACTCTCATAAACAGAAACCAGGCAGTAACTGAATTTTGATTAACTAGTAATATTTTTTGTTCTGGATAGATACTTAATTTTAGTTTCTCCTTCCAAAGAAGAAGATCTTCCAAGATCTGTCCCTTGGTCCATTTTAGTGTATATGAATCATAATCAATTATGAGGAGAAAAGGAGGAATCTAAAGTAAATAAATTACTACTAAATGCATTTCAAATGGATTTTTTTTTTTTTACAGCAGAACTACTCTATTTTCTTTCCAAGTTAATTCTATAAAACTTCAGGAAATATTTAAATAACAGCTTTCTTATGTGAATATGCTTTTGAAGAGTTTTTAGCATGTGGTTTGATACCATATTAATACTTACAATGCAAGGTCTGTCCCTGCAAACTTTACTTATTTTAGTAAATCTTAATCAGGTTGGTGGAGTGGTCTCAATCAAGAGGACTGCTCAAAGTAAGTAAAAGCTTGTGGGATTAGGACCTACATTCTTGCATTTCCAGCAATTTTATGGCAATTAGTTGGTATAAGCAAGAAAAATTTCCTTAAAAAAAACACCACCATCACTCTCAAAACAACAAACAAAGGTAATTAAAATGCTGCAAAACAGTAGGGATTTTTTTAAAAAAATGTGTCAGTGTTGGCAAATTGCACCATTTTATTGCAGATTTCATAGTATTAAGTGCTTGAATTAAAGCTGTT
Source organism: Tyto alba (assembly GCF_018691265.1). NCBI lineage: Eukaryota > Metazoa > Chordata > Aves > Strigiformes > Tytonidae > Tyto > Tyto alba. Next base: position 8,310,320 of record NW_024881313.1, read on the forward strand.
AGAATCAGGAGCCTGCAATGGAATCTCACTCTTCAGCTGATAAAGAAATGGCTGCAGGGAGAAGCTTAAAATCTGAAAGAATTGTGTCCTAGGACTTCCACAACAAAAAAAAGAAATATTAGTACTATTTTAATAACTTTTACAATAATTTTTGAGGTCTAAAACAGTGGGTTTTAACCTATAGAATTGGTAGTACTAATAGTCTATTTGAATATTAATTAAGGTGCAAGCATCCTGTGTGGTGCTGCATAGTATATGAGTTTTTGAAACTACTACCATGAATTGATGTTTTGAGTTTAATCACATGAGTAAGCATTCATTTCCCTTTACCTCAAAATAATTAACATACCTATTATTAGTCCTATTTTAATAATTTCTTTTCGTTGAGCCAATAGTACCTTGAACTTAATTTTTAAAATTTTATTTTCTAAGTTTGCTTAGATGAAAAAACAAACACAGCAGCAACTAAGACAATTGCCTGGGATCAAAGCTAAAAATACCCAGAAAATCTCTTCAGATCAGTGAAGAATTGCTGGTGCTGATACCAGTTAGACCTAAAGTGTACTTGATACTGGGGCAGTGTGAAAAAGATGAGTTTGCAGACCAAAAAAACAGATGGCCCCTTATCACCCCATGGGGCTAAACACACAAGAGCAAACTTCAGAGACGCCTTACCTTTACCTTGTCTGTCCCTATCAGGAGAGACTGTTATATTAGGGGTTATTGCCTCTCTAGCCCTCCCTGTGATCAGCTTTTGAAGTCCATGGCCAAGAGGCCAGTGTGAGAATATCACCCCAGATAAGAGGTGTTTTCTCTGTGAAATATTCAGGACAGGAATCCATGGACCCCATAATAGTTCAGCAGGGAACCACAAACTCCAGTTAATATCTTCTAATCCCCTGTTGGTTTGAGAACTACCCACCATAAAAAGCATAACTGGCTGTTTATTTGCACAGGCAAGAGATAACATCTTAAAGTTACAGTCTGCCTGAAGTAGTAGGGATGTGAAGCCCAAAGAAATGAACCATCTAAGCTCATAATCAAAATTGTGTGTGCTCCCTTCTTCTCTGCCTAATGAGATGTAAACATTTTGGCTGGTGTCTCTTTTGAAAGATATTAATCAAATATATTGGTTAGAAATCACAAAGGATAGTATGGTCTGCAAATTACATGTCTTCTTTTATAGCATTCTAAAGCTGTGAACAATATGTTAAAAATTTTCCCATGGCGCAACCAAGTAAATACTTGTGGCACATTTCTATTTATTACAGAGAATAGTTAAATTCTAAGACATAAATCATGCTCTTCTACTAAAGGCTTTACAAATTCCCAAAGACAAGCCTAATTCCCAATGCAACGATGCTATAAAAGATCAGACACTTTGTTATGGAGAAATCCACATTTGGAGATGTCTTTCAACGATTTTCTCTCAGGACCCAATCCTGTGAAAGGCACATGCAAGTTGCTGAACACTGTGTCAAGCTCCATTAGTTTCAAAACGGCCCTAAAAACTTATATTTAATTTGCTGTATTTAAGTTGTAATCTGACATGTTTAATACTGCCTAAGCAAAAAAAAAAAAATTTTTCCTTTTCTTTCTTCTGCTAAATGACAGTCTTTTGGTTTCCATAAGGAAAAGATTTCATAAGTTTAAATTTCAAAACTGAGAGAAGATGCCACTAATTTTACCTTTTTCGCACCCCTCACATCAGTTATTGTCATTAGCCAATGTCACTACATTAGCATGAAAGAAAAAATAACAAGAGGTAGGTGAAGAGATAAGGGAAGATGACCGAAAAGGGAAAATCATTCTTAAAGGTTCTGTAGATCCTCTTTTTTTTCCATTGTAATCTATCCTCTGCCCTGCCCCCAGCAACTGCCCTAAATCAAGAAACTGGCACCTGATGCATTTCGCAGATGGATCGGCACTGTATATCTGGGAACATAGTATACAGGTGGTTTTTCACTTTTATGAGTTAGCTAACTAGCCAGCAGACAGATCTTCTGTTTGTGGGGCAGGAGCAGGAGTGGAAAATGGAAATCTCTCCTGGCTGATTTACAGAAAGAAAGGCTAAGTGAAAGAGCAGGTCAAATCAGGGCTTATTTATTAATATTTCTAATTGCTCTCACTTCCTGCTTAGGTAGACCCTTCCTGGAAAGCACACCAGTTAATCAGACAGTTATTGAAAACACTGGGCAATAACAAAATCAGTGCTAAGATTTCTGAATCCTTCAGCTGTGTTTTAAAAACCTATTCAGTCAGACATGAGTGCCCCAAAGTCTGAAGACAAGGATTTCCCTGGCCTCAGTAAATGAGGTGAATTGTTCACCAATCTGTTTCTTTTGGTTCAAACTCACAGTCCAAGCCATTGACACGTGCTTACTTGATAGCATGTGAAGGCAGCCCAACATTAGAATTGTCCATTCATATCTTTTTCTGTATTTCTCCAAGCATTAATACCTTCCTTAAATGGAAATCTAAAAAAAAAAAAAAACCAAAACCAAAACCAAAACAAACTTATCCTCTTCACCTTTGCCTTATACTATGCTGTGTCCTAGAGAGGATGCTAATATTAGACAGTTAATTCCAATCATAGATCCATTTCCACAGGAGCCAATAGACTACTCTTCCTTACAGAATAGGATTTCTGAAATTTTCTACATTTCATATTCATATTAATAAACATCAGTGCAGTGTAAATGTCAATAATGTACTGGATCCTGTAGTCACTGGTAAATAATTCACTCTGGAATGCAAGAGTGAATTTAAATTGCACAAATGCAGGACTAAAGTCAGCATAATCTGATTTGGGAGGCTAGTCAATCCAGTGGCTATGCCCCAGCCATAGGAGATACAATGGAAAACACTGCTGTGGGCTAAGAGGAAAAAGAAATCAAAATGCTTTCCTTCTCCTAATCAATCATGTGAAAATACTCATGTCTGAGGTAGGTCACCAATGAACTTGTCATCTATTTTGATGCTTTTTGTATCGTACCAAGCAACCATACAATTAGGATTCAAGAAATCACCCTAGAGAAAACTCAAACTTTGCTTTCCAAACTGAACAACTGGAAGCAAAATCTTGATGCTACGTTTTCTTGCTGCCAGTCACTGCGTACCCTGCAGTTTCCAAGAGGGAAAAGGAACAAAAGGAAAATTTCTGACACAAATCAGGAGACTCCCCTGTGAAAAACTACATGAATGACCATTGCTCCATCCCACCTCCAGTGCTTTTAGCTCCAAGTCAAAAGCTCAAGATCTACTCTGCTGCATAACCACCTTATCACCTGCAAAGATAACCAAATTATGTTAACCAAAAGCAAATCTCTGAGCTCAGAAGAATTCAGACAAGAAGGCAGATATCATAACTGAGTTAACAGCTTACTGCTACCAAAAGGTATCCTACTCCATCTCTCCTTTTCTCTACTGCCCCTGCCCCCTTCCACTAGCTGTGCACACATTGATTCCTCTATAATCTGGTTCAGATTCATAGCCCAACAGAAATCTCTCCACTTTTTTGGTTGGTTATGTTTTGTGATAGGCTGACAAGTTAATGCTGCATGTGTTTACAGAGAGATTTGATAAGAACCAGAGACAGTGCAAAGTAAGTAATGGACAATTCAGAAGGGGAAGGGGCACGCAACCACTCTTTCCTACAGCAATGAACTGTTGGAGCAGCTCACTTAATCCACTGGAACTGCACTCTGAAGCAGTTAGTGCCACACTTTCCAATATCATAGCTTCTTGTACTGATAGTTGAGTCATAAAGACTTTCTTGCATGTGAAGAGAAGAAAACTGACATGTCATCATAAAAGCCTGCTATGCTATTTTTAGAAACTTGAATTGTGTTGAAACAGCTACCAAGCCAAAACTACTATTCTGTTTAATCAGCTGTCAATTTGTATGGACTCTTTTTGCCTGCTTTAATTTAACATTTACCTATGACATTAGCCCCAGTAGTCCCAGCCACAACTGTTTTTTGAGTCAAGTGTCAGAGAAGTCTTCCAGTCAGTCACAAGAAAGTGTAGTCCCTCCCCAAAGATATTACAATCATTCTACGCTGAAGAACTCACAGTCAGTCCAAGGTACTGTCCAGTAGATAGTTGCAATATTATTTGGGGGCTCCTCTAGAAATAAAGTGCTTCCAGGAAAAAAAGCAACATACACATATATCATTTGGAGTACTTGAAATACCCAGAATAGTAACATAGAATATTTTAGAAATAGTGAGGCTGGCACATAAGAAACCTTTCTCTGAAACATATCTGAAGTACCAGGCTTAGACACAGATCAGTTCTACATTTGAATTCAGTGATAAGCAGTTCTAGCATTTTGCTTTGGTCTGTTTCTAACATATATACTACACATGACATATAGTGGGAAACTGAAAAGAAACCCAAGATATAGTAGGAGAATTGTGAAGACTCAAGAAAACACTGCTCACTGAAGAGAAATTTCATTAAGTGATTTGCGCATGAAGCTTCTAATGTCTGAGTGTGCTATGGCATAGCTATTTGTAAGGATGTTGTAAGCCATCTGTTTATAAGTCTCATTTAAAGCCTTCCAATGACGTCAAATACACCATGCTAGACCATTTGTTTCAGTGGACAGTCACCTCATCATTAACTGTTCACATTATTTCTGAATTTGCTTGTCCCCAGATGCTAGTCATTTTATCTTTTTATAGCATCATATGCTACATTCAGAGACCATGTTATCAAAAATCACTCCCTGTGTGAAGTTGGAACTGAAATGTGAAGGGCAAAGCAGAAACCAACAGGACAGGCACCCAAGTTCTACCTGGTTGCTCTTACTTATATTCTGAGAAGTACCAGTTCCAGCCATGAGAAGAGATTCCTCGACAGAAGACCTGTAGGCTATATGTGTGTCAGCAGCTGTTTTTACACATGAATTTCTACCACTTATGCAGACATATCCTTTGGAAATAAACCGTTTAGAGAATTAATGGTTTCCTCTGCTGTGATTAATCAGACAGATTGTGCATTGTTACAGTGAAGCTCCCTAAGCCCTACGTGCTGAGGGCTCACAAGGAGGGAAACTGTTCATAGCTTTAGCACTTTTTTCATTGGTCTCACTTGAATGGAGTGTATCACAGAATAATGCAGCTTTTGATAAGTGAGTTATTGCAATTTTATCAAATAAAAACTTTAAAAGTTGCAAATTGGCTGTTAGAGTCAGTTATATTCTAGACACTGGATCAACCTTGCATCACAATTTGGCATAACAATAGACATGTATCCAAACTGACAAAACATAATTTATTCTTTAAATACCTGCAGTGGTATCTTTTCCTACTGCTAATTGCTCATCTTATTTTGCACTCTGGTGCCAAATAGCATCTTTGGAACAAGAGAGTAAAACAACAGGAAAGCTTCAGTAAATCATCATAGCCCTTAACAAATGCAGTGCTTCAGGAAGGTAAGTACCCTGAAAAAAAAAAAAATCTTCATTCTTACTTGACATTTCTCTATTTACTTTATTCTTTTTTTTATGGAATGGTCACCACTTAATGAGCAATTATGTATAATATTTACTTGAACAGTAAAGTGATCTCAGTGACTTTAATGAAAGCATTATTCTAAGGGCTGCTCTATAAAACAAAGAGAAAGTACTTCACATCAGGATAATGTTACAGGGAGAACTTCAGTCAGCAGAACTAAATTTAAAAACAGTGCTCTTACAAGATGTAACAACTTGCAAATTTATGATCAGATCTGGCAGCTCTTTTTCAGACTTGTTCACTGTACAGAATTCAAATGGTGTAATAACACCATACATTTTAGCAGAGGTTGTAAAAATTACCTATAAAATAAAGCATGGAATATATCAGCTCTATCTTCAGTAGTTCCACCTAAGCATCATCTGGATAAGATGGAAGAGTAGATTCATACTCTCTAGGTATCTCCTAACTATTCTAAATAGAAAAATGCTTTATCCCCTTTATTTCTTCCCCCATTATTTTCTATATACTTCATTGTCAGTACATTTTTTACTACTCCAGTACAAAAAGTGGATTTGATACAACTATGATTTTATAATACGTAATATATTGTGCTGATATTTTATCTGTTACTTTATTGAAAAATAATATATTTCTAGTAATAAAAACTGAGGCATGTTTTCCTCTTATCTGATTATGGTTTACAGTAAAATTAAAGCAGCTTTATGGTCCCTGATCTAAACAAAGGGATCCCAATGACATCACTAGTTACTCTGCATAAGAGTTGTGCATGAGTTCCTGCTGCTGCATTCACCTTCACTACGCAGGTTGGAGAACCAATTTAACCAAGCAACAGAGCTATGCCACTACTAAAGATGGACTTGACAATACAAAAGATATTCCACTGTTTCAGCTAGTGAAGTTAAGTTTGAGTCATAAGAGAGGGGCCACAGAAAGTATAATCTGAGATAAATTGTTGGAATACCACTGACAATCTGAGCCAGACCCTACCAGAAGTTAGAGAAGCTTCTGAGCAGCACTTGGCATCTATAACTGATGCAAGACCCTGGGCCAAGAGGAGTACCAGAAAGGTTTAACATGCTGTGTGCCTCACTTTATTTTCTTTGCTTTTTTGATGTTAAACTTGGTGCAGCTATCATAGCATAAGGACACAGACAAGGCACAGTTTGTGAGTGAAGATAATATCTTTATCAGAAAAAAAAAAAAAAAAAAAAAAGGTATATTTGGAAAAAGAAACTCCTTTTCAGATACAACCCCTTTTTTTGGGAAGACCTTCTTCAGGACAAAGTGGTTGGGCATTCATAAGTATACCTACAGTTTCTAATTATGCTAGGTGGTCTTATAAATTCTGCTGTTGAGAAAGCTTGCCTTTTCCTTCTAAGATCTTAGGAACATAACTGGTACCAAAGGCCTGAAAACTTCCCAGCAGCAGAAAGTTCTGCCATATGCCACCAGTCACCTCAAGTCTTTGAAGCCCATTTTTTTTCTTAACAGAACATAAAATCCATCACAAAGTTTATGCACATGGGCTGAATATGTTTCAAGATGTCTATGTGTATCTAAATATATACAAGCACCTTTTGAAATGGTAGCACTTCATTGAGAGAGAGGATTGGAACTAATGATAAAAAGAGCTAACAGAAAGAAAAACGTCTGTGAAGTCCTCACAGCTGGGGGTTGAAACAAATGTTTTAGTTAATGCTCATTTTCAGTTCTACATTGCACCAAACAAAATCTGTTTTGGGGCCAGGTAAAAGTTAGTTAAATTTTCATTAGTTTAGTGAAAACTTCTCAAAAAAACAACAGACAAGGATTAATTGCGAAAGCATTTGAAGAAAAAGATTTACTTAGGGAAACTGATATGAAAAGTGCAATAAGAAAGATTCAAACTTCTCTTCCAAACCTTTTAAACACTATCTCTTTTTTTTTCAGTAGAAAAAGACCACTAGTGTTTTTGTTACCTAATGGGACTGGAGGTAAATTAGGCAAGTGAGATATTTCCAGGCTCTGCTATCATCACTGATCTTAGTTGGTGTTCTTCCATTCTACACCCTTCTAGAGGAGCTGAGGGTCACCTCACTGAGAAATCTTGACATGCACATCAGACCCATGCGTTTTAAATCCGATGCAAAAATATATACATTTATTTTGTTGCTGATGTGTTGTTTAATAGTCAGAAATGGCAACTCCTCAGTAAATCAGACTGTATGTTGATATAGCAAAAAATTAAAATACTGGCTTAAAGCAGGTTATAATTTACACCTCTCTAACTGTGTAGATTTAATAGAACATTTTTTTCTGTATGTAATTGCCTGTTATATGGTTACTCCAAGGCTGTACTTAGTTCTATCTGTTATCTTCATCCTATGTTGTTTACTATATGACTTGGGAATGATGACTGATTAATACATTTTAATTTTTTCTCTTTGACTGTACTCTGAAAGACATAAATAATTGCTTATTAAGAATCTACTGTTTCCCTAACTCTCTTTAACAACCAGATTAGTAGTTAAGGACCTATCTTCCCTCCTTTGATGTCAATCACTTCCTAATTTTTATGTGTAAAGTTTGTATTGGGTCATAGGAATCAGAAAATCCAATGTATTAAGTGTACAGAAAATGCTAAAGTTTTATAAAGAAATAATATTTACAGGTTAAACTTTACTATTCATTTACTTGCTTTGGGCATAATTTCCAATTATTATAAACCAATTATATTAAAAATTTGCATGGATAGCTATTCTTAGTCTTCAGTATGAATGTTTCTCTTTGGACTTTTTTTTTAATAGGCTGTTCATTTTTCTACATACCACATAGAGTATGTTATGTTCTAAAATGGTATGGTGGAATGTGGAGAATTTTGTTTTGGGGAAATAATAAATTCCTTTGGCTCTGTACAAAAGGCTTTATTCATCCCTCAGGTGCATGTTCATTATCTGGATATATCTTGGCTTTTCCCTTAACTTAAACAAGAGCCACCTACTGTAAATCACCTTTTTTTTTCTTACAGACACATGTACAACTTGCAGCCTCTTATATTAAAAAAATGTACTCAGCTTTAATTTTCTAAAAAAAGTTATGAATCTTTAATTAATTAATTAATTAAAATTAACATTGGTTCCAATATCAAACAGCATAATTTTTTTGCTGCCAGGGTGAAATTCAGTCTAACCCGAGAGGAAAAGATGAATCTTATTGCAATTTCTAGTTAAGTTGTTGAAACTGCTATGCCAGAATATCATGTATGCCAAAGCATCTTATTGGAGCATCATGCATGCATAAGGGACATGTAGCATGCATTCTCACCTGCTAAAGACAGATATTTATACAGTGCTTCTCAACAAAATATTTATTTTGTACATGTTGGAAGCTCATCTCCCTACTATATAAGCTCATAGAAAGGTGCTTCTGACCAGGAACCATACTTACAGAAATAAATAGTAACCAAACCTCTTACAAAGGGCTTTTTCATGTACAGTGTTTTACTAAAAATCATAATACAAAGATAAGTGATACTCAAACATGCATTCAGGCTGCTGTGTTTCTTTCCTCTCTAGTGCAAACACTGTATTAACCTGAAAAGCTGTGCTAAAATTCAATACACCTTACTTGCAGCTACAGGCATGTTCCTTTTCCAATCCACTTGTGCATTAGTACCTGGGTGAGTGCATTTGGGTAGGCCCTTGCACTGCCCTCTGCATTCTTGCTTTCCACAGCACACCACCACAGACAGTCACTCTAGCTCTCCATCTATCCTTTCATCCTTGGTTTTCAGGGGAGCCTATGCAACATGCAGTTTAAATGAAAATAAAAAATATGTGTCTCCTCCCTGCTCCACCTGAGGTAAACACCAACTTTGTTCTACTGACCTCTAACAAAAGGCAGAGGTCAGAAGGACAAAATCCTCTGACCTAGAATCCATTTGTGCAGTGTGTTAAATACCATTAGGTCTCATTGACTTCTCCAGACTCTTCCCAAGGCATTTGTCATTAGCAGCAGAAATCCATATTTAATAACTATTTAAGTGTTATTATGGTATTTCTTGAGATATACTGAAGAAAAGTATATATACTGAAGAAAATTATTCCTAGCATTGTATTAGGAAACTGTTTTTTGTTGTCTCACGGAAAGCGATTTAAATATAGCGATGTTACAGTGCACATTACTGTACAGGGCGTTACTACATTACGCAGCCTTGCTTAACATCCCAGGCTCAGAATCAGTTTGGCCACAATATCCTGTAAGAGCTAGTGACTTTGGAGCACTACATATGAGACACCTCAGACAAACCTGTCTTTCAGAAAGTATTAAATCTCTGCCATGAGAGCACATTTTGGAGGAGTGAAATGGACATCCAAACACTGAGACCCAACAGAGTAGTCTTTTAGAAAATTTTGGCCTTCATGAACACTGATGTAATTCAGGATTAATTCCATCAAGCTGAAAAGATTACAATAACAAAAGAGCAATATGAGATTGGATTTAGGCCTCTGAAGTCTAAAATCTCCAATATATATTTAAAGAGGAATAACTTACTCCAGCATTTGGAAAATGGGGCCTATCGAAAAGCATGAAACCTCTAAAATGTTACTTGAATGCCAGAAAAGTAATACTTTAAAAAGCCAAGACAAAAATGCCAAGAGGAACAGAAAGGAGTGAGCCAGAAACACTAACATGTTCGTTTCCACCCTGTCCATGAGCTGGGTGAGACCCTCAGCTCTGCAGGCATCTCTGGGTATTAACTAAGGACAGTCCCTGCCCTCAGTGACACAAGTGTTATCTCACAAAATAGAAATATGGACACAAGATGGACTTAAAAGAAGGTTCCTAACTAGAAAAAATACCAACTCAGAAACATGTGCCTTGTGACGGTACCTACATTTAGCTGTGACTTTGTACCCGCCCAGCGGAGGGTCGTGGCCTTCCACAGCATCAAATCCTGCAGACACCAGGACAATCTCTGGATCAAACTCATTGGCAGCTGGCATAATCACAGTCCTGTAGAGTGAAGAAAACCAACCTGTTAAAAATTAAAGGAACTTCTCTCTTCATGATATAAATTGCCACAATCTCAAAAATCCACAACACAAGATACTTTCTTTTAATTAAACCAGTCTTCATGGTAGCTGTCCAAAACCAAAGAAAGTCCAAGGCTTCCATTAATTTCTTTCTATAGTCACTCTTTCTTCTTTTCTATGACTGAAGAAAAAAAAAAGGCAGGTACATGTGAAAGCCTCTAATATTACACACACATCTGTGCCTGTTTTATCCTGCTGCCTATAAAAAGCTGCCTCTTCCAGGGAAGTGACTAATGGTTTACAGAGAGCACTCAAAGCCTGAGTGGAAACCCGGACTGCTCCAGTTAGTGCGAACTTGGTGTAAATTTGAACTATAAATTTCTTTTGGGAAAATGTTTGCTTTCCAAACTTTTTTTTTTCTTCTTAACATTTTTAAATGTTTGTCGAGGTGGGGGGTGACTCTAGCAAAGGAAAAACATGAAATTCCCTTAATCAAATCCAGACTATGTTGTCAAGCCTTTCCAAGGTCAAGCATAACAGGAATGTGACAACCACAAACTAGTGACAGCAGCCCCTGCTGGTGTCAGGAAGATAATTCAGCCCTTCACAGTCACAAAATTTCCACTTTTTTAACCCCTTCTTTGACAAACTTCCATGGGGATATTTTGTCTCTCTGCTTTTGCTCTTCTCCAGACTCAAAGCATTAAAGATGTGTTGAAGGAGAAGATAAACCCCTGTGTTCTGCACCCACAGATGCCTTCTTTCAGGCTGACTTTCTGAAGCGAAGGTATCAGGATGGCTTTTACACTAGTGCAACAAACACAGCCTGTAATGACTGCGTTAATTCAGGGGGACATCACTAACATTAAAAGGCATATACATAAATTAATGTTCTGTTCCAAATATATTAACTCAAGGCAATCCCAATTGGTCTACACTGGTCAAAATCTGAAGGTCAATTTTGCACATGTGTAATATAATTTGTCTTAGTTCAATATTTATTTATTTATCGTTTAATCAATTTAGGCCAAAGAGATCATGTTTTTGTTGAAAGATTAAGGTTTTCTGTGGGGAAACAAAAGCACATTAATTATATTTTAACAAGTCTTTAGGTGTTTCTTTAGTTTTTGATCTGTATTTTATAAACTTTATTTTGTTCTGATTTCCTCAAAGGTAATTTTAATATTAGGAAAGTGTTCCTTTTACTCGTTAGTCAGAGAAAAGGAGAATTTAGACTACGTAAAAAGTCCTTGTTGAGACATACAGCATTTCAATGAATATCATTTTACATTAGAAAAAAAGGATAGGGGAACTTCATTTTTCTGGAGATTTTAATGAAATTGCACCATGAATGTCTGCAGGCAGTGATATAATTTGTGAAATATCCTTTTTTTCACATGTCATTAGTAGGCCTCTGCTGAAGTATGGATTCCAGTAGCTAACACTGCACTTCAAGAAGGACCTAGACCAACTTGAGAGAACATAGGGAAAGAAAAAAATTCTAAAAAATGTGACCTAAGTGTATAAAATTATAGAAATATAATTATTTGATTCATATAACATGACAGCAAACATGATAAAAGTCCGCAAATATGTAAGTGGTCATTGCAAGAGGAAATGAATAACCTGTTCTGCACTTCCACTGCAGATAGAACATGAAGTAGCAGGAAAGCTGTAGTTCAGACACTGGAAAAAGCTTTTCAATAGTAAGGATAGATAATCATTTAAATAAAATGTTTAAGAAAATTGAAGCCTTTCGATCTCTTTGAGTTATTAATAATAGGTAAAACAAATATCCATCAAGCTTGCTACAGGTTCGAGCTGACAGGCATGAGGTCAGATTACTTCTCTTCTAGGTCTTTTTCTTATAGTTCCATGATGTATAACTATAAAACACACAAAGTACACATATGAATAATTACATTAGACACTATAGTGACTAAACATTTTTGCAGGCTAATCTCCACAAAGTTAGGGAACAATATCAGGAATAAAGATCTCCTATGCAACTACATCTTATCTTTCTTACATACATACCTTCTGATACTCTAATTATATGTTCATTGTCTGAAGCAACACATACTGCCCAAACTTCCCCACGTCTGCAACACATGTGGCACGGATCCTGATTAGTGGTGAGGACTGTGGCTGATATGCAATCTTGATCTGTCTCCATAGCACCATATATCTTACACACTGAAAGAAGGAGGGATCCTATGGAGAACCCTCCCTATCTGCAGCCACTTGAGCTTTTGCCCTCCTCCTCTCCATTCACATTTCCTCAAATTCAAGTCAGGCTCTGTTTTTTATTTCTTCATGTCAAACAAAGTGGCGGCACCATGAAGTACAGCATAGACAATGCTCAGGAGACAGAGTATGGAGTGTGTTCAGTGCAGACAGAAACTCTGGAAACTCAAGTTGCTGAGCACTAACAAACCTAACCAGGCTAACACAGAATGAGATTTTTGGGAGTCTTATAGTTTGAGACATTGGGAAAATCTACCACACTTCTACCACATTTTACAACCTTGCTCAAAAGCATAAAGATGTCAGCACAATTTTTTATAACTTGGGCAAAACAATGCATTTGACCCTTAATCTCATTCTTAGAAGCAGCAAAATTTTTTTAGTCACAGTTTATCCAAAATTTTTGTCAAATAAATGTCTGACATGAAAACTGCCAGCCACACTGGGTACCATTAGTAAAATTATTAGATACTGAAAGCAAGGTCTTTCAACACAAAGCACCAGGAATAACTATTAACGCCATCTTTAATAGTGCTGAACAGAAAATAGTATGATATTCATAAATCTCTACAGAAATTATACATAGAATCTCAGATGAAGGAAGGACAAGGCTATAAGTGTAATAACCAGAAGTGGCATTTAGAATTCACTGTTCTGTTACTGCTTTTGGTATTACCTGAATTCACAATAATAATAATAGGGTTGCTCTGAAAGAATTTTTTCTTTTAAATATGCACACAGTGTCTGTTAAATTTCACCAGAAGAACAGCACCCTGCTTTTGCTATAATATTGTCTCACAAATTATGACAGAACTTCACTGCTGATACTCTGCATGCTACATACCAGAAGAGCTAACCTATGTGTCCACAGGACTTGTGTAATTGGTCATTTCTCTTTCATTCTCCATAATATTGAGGGACTTGGAATGTCAGAGCTCATCCATCTTACACTGTTCTTGATTTAATACTGAACAGAAACTCTAAGGACTTTTTTTTTAAAAAGGATGTTATGGAAAATGTAATCTGTTTACTAGGATAGTAAGATTGACGCTACTCTCAAACATCTCAGCGTGTCCATGGTCCTTGTTACAGCAGCCAAAACTACTATTTGATCTTTCAAAAAGCTGACAGCCACAAGTCTCTCAATTGCAGAGAGGACCATATAGACATCTAGTTCCTAAATCTCTAATCCAGTCTTCCTCTACATTAACCAATAGGCATTTAAGGTTTTGAATAGCCTCTTTCGAGTAACTACTATGAGATCTCTGCTCAGAGAAGAGTCGCTTAATCTCTGGAAAACATCACAGCATTTTAGTTTGGAATTTGTGTAGGTAGGACCCCTCTAACCTTTGTCTTGCCTTGGCAGGAACTCCTTTGTGTCACAAAACACATGTGTAAATTCCTTCGCAAAAGCGACAGATATTTTCCCGTCTTATGAAGTGCTGTAAGGAATCACATATATGCATTTTTAAATATGGACGAAATTTCAGCAGGACAAAAATAAAGCTTCTGGGCATTTTCCACCTCTCAGGCTTCAATGCCTTCCTTATCCCTGAATAATTATCTTTAGAAAAATGTTTTGAGGTTGGCAGTTGTAAAGAAAACCTACACAAACCACTACATTCCACCCAAAAGCAACATGAAGCTCACTTCTCCCTCATAAATAGTCTTCTCCTACCTCAGGAGAGTGAGGATGGTTGGACAGGCAGAGACAGCTCCTGACTCTTCATTGTCTCTTGAGAGTAGAGAATCATCAGACCCTGTATCTTGCTCCTTTCCCATATCATCTACACTCTGGAGGGCACAGCAAAGTGTAAGAAAGAAAAATCATCCATTGACTGCCTCCTCAGGAGCTCCATAATCACAGCACTTCCCTTCTCAATTGCCTAAGACAGAACCCTCTGAATCAGATCATAACAGAAAATATGGTGGTTTTTTTTTTTTAAAGCATACAACTAACATTGGTCATACACTAATAAATATTTATGTTAACCTTCCCAAATTCCTCAGATGAACCCTATGCTTATAAATCAGGCTGCAGAATTTGGCGAAGGGTCAAAGCTGCTCATCAGAAATCCTTTGCAAGGGTGCACAGGCAGCCTGCACTCAGACCTAGGTAGGAAGAGTTATGGTACTTGCAGGAGGAGTAAGAAATATGATTTGGCTTCTGGCTATAGGTCACCAGAGAGGTAGGGACTGGGGACTGGCAGGCCATCAGCTTCCTGCTGGAAGCCAGCTGGGCTGCAGGGGTTATCAGCAAACAGCAGTTAATGCTAGGTTCCTTCTCCAATGAAATGAGTAGTTTTTGTCAGAAGAGAAGTGAATTTTATTCTTCCACTATGACTCACACTCTCCTCTACTCCCTTCTCCAAAGAAAATAAAACACATAAAAGAGATATTTATTTTCTGTGATCCTGAATCATATAGAAGCATAAATATTTGGTATACCATATTCACCTAATGATGACAGCAGAGTTACAGGGGCATATTGCTCAGCTGACTGTTTCTTTCTTTTCTCTCACATTTTCATTAATAAACATGTCAAAGCCTGAAAGCTTGAGCAGCTGGATCACAGGAGACATTTATCCACGCTAAACCTTGCAGTTACAATGAAACTGTGTCCTCCAGCTCAAGGTAGTGCAGATCCTCCTTTAAGACTGATGGTACTGGGAACAGAGCATGTGTCTGGGAAGCTGAAAAGATTCCTTTTTGTCCCACTAAAGAGATTTCCCCAAAGAATTAATATGTTCCATTTGGGTATGCTGCTGTTTGCAGAGAAGCCAAGGGATGGCTTCCAGTTGGGTGTAGTCCTAGAGAAAACATCAGGCATGTGATCTTCCCCTCCCCACCAATCTGAACATCAGATGCAAGACATTAAAGAGATTCTACCAAGGGACTCTGTTCCTTTTATTCTTCCATTCTATTTTTGTACACTTAAAGCACATGGTTAGGATGCTCCCATTTGTTCTCCCAGAAGAGACTGCAGAGAAGTACCCAACCCAGAAATGACTCTGCAAGTACCATCACACAGAGCGGAAAATCTCCAAAGAAAGTTAAGCTGATGCAAATAGCTACAATTCTTTTGCTGTGTTGGTAATTTAAAAAGGAAATGAGCAGGAATACCAGCCCAGGACAGTAATTTATGTAACCAAGAAAAAAAAAATCTACACTGTTTTAAAACTGCAGATTGGAATGGCTTAGTAACATAAATTATTTGCTCTTTCCCTAAAATCCTCCAGTGTTTTCATCCAGTGATCTCAAAGTACTTTCAGAACATTAATAAATGGAAAGGCTCATATCTTCAGCTGGTATAAATCAGTATAGCTGTTTCTGATTGCATAGTCCTCTAAAGCAAACATTTCTTGTACCCACTTCACAGATGAATCAGCTAAAACTAAAAGCTGGTAAAAGACTTGAATAAATTACTTAGTTGTCCCTGGAAAAAACTTGAAAGAAAATGCAGAAGTCTCTAAGTCCACTATTTGAACTAGTAGAAAACACTATAAAAGCACTGTCATTTATTCAGTTATACCAGACGTATTTTGCAAGAAATGAAGACCCAGTCTGTTGTTTGAAAGAATGTAGGTTTGCCTATAGTTTCTCAGTTTCACATCCTGTGAATAAAACATTGTTCCAAACAATCATTATGTTGACCTACCTTAAAATTACACAAATGCAAGTATATTGTTGAATGCACCCTGATATGAATAGATCAGAAAGCGTTTAAAAGATTGCCCTGATAGGTATGTGGAACTTATGGTATCTATTATTTTTATGTGTTGTTTGCACATATGTTTTAATGTAACACAACATCAAGCAATGTCTATTCTCACAGAAAGCTACAAAACATTTCTGTACAACTATTGGAATTTTTTTTTCTCCATATTAATTGGGTTTATACTGGTGTCTCTCACTAAAATTTTAGTTTACTTTCATGAGATTTCTTTATGCCAGTTCTACACTCAGGCCAAGTTCACTAAGGCCAAACCTGAGAGCCTTCCCCCAAAATTCCTTGCTGACTGCCATCTGACCACCAGCTTTGTCCTGGACTTATCCCCGAAGGTATGCCTGAATTCTGCAGATTTCATCTGTATTAGTTTCTAAGTTATATCTTTTATATAAGTTTTATATTTATAGCCTCTATTTTTATATCTTTTATTTTAACCTTAAAGGTTTTCTTTTGATATCTTTTTAATAATTTTAGTTCTTCTCTATTTTTTATAAGCACAGTCAATATTCTCCTCCTTACTTTTTATTTTATAGTTACCCTATTTGGTTTCTGGAGATGCAAAATATATTTTTCTTTTCTTCTAGGGGCAAAAGGTATCACATCAATACAAAATCCTCACTACTGTAAATCATGGTAATTTCACTGGAATTTACACATGGTATTAAATATAAGCACATGACAAAGTGTTTAAAGGGTCAAGGTCTTCCATGGATGCACCCAAGTTAGTAATTTCAAATGTTATAATTGTAGGAGTATCTAAGTGCTACTGAATGAAAAGTTTTAGAAGCACCAACAGCTTTGCTTTTTTTTTTGGCTTTTGAAGACATTTTCAGAGCCTAAGGCTATTATTTGTGGGTTCCTTTTTAAATGAATAATGATTTTGGCAGCCTGCATACAAGTTTCCTGAATTCTATTACCGCTGGAATTGCAACATCTTAGGCACTCAAAAAGCATAAGAAATATTGACTACAATATCTGCTGATCCTTCCATTTTTATTATTATTTAGAAAGGTGGTTTCAATGTAATTATAAGGACTCTTCTACATTTGATCTACAGTATGCCTCAGAGTCTCTGAATTAGTACACCAAGAACCAAAATAAGAAAAAGTTAACAAACAGGAAAAGTATGAGAAAAATATTACTTTGTGGTTTTCAGAATTCACTTAAAAATTAATAGCATAGTCAAATAAAATTATCCAACTTCTAGAAATATAAGCAAATGCATATACACACATACAATACACATTCACATCCATATTTAGAACTCAGTAAAATTCAAATTTCAGTGGTATTAGGTAAATGGATTGGCTAAAAATTATGGTAACTAAGCTTGCTCAAAGGCTAAGTATCTATCAAATGATTATATGTTGAAAGAATAGGTTACCTTGGAAGGATCAAAGACTTCCAGCTGTCCGGTATGCACATATAAAGCCTTCTATGGAAATATAGTCCAAGATAGGGTATGTAATAACAGGATATCTCCTTACAGAACACTTTTACCCTGAAAAGTAACTGAGTAAAAAAACCTCCATTTTCTATTAAATGTTCCTCTGACTTTTTAGAGTCTTATTAGTGGAAGCATTGGCATGATGAAAGAAAAAATTACTATCTTTTAACTTTTTATTTATTTCTTAGATCTCAAATAAAGTTGGTTGGTACCATGCCATGTTGTGCAACATAAATAGAACTTATTTACTAAGTTCCAGCTGGTAGCTAAATGACTGATGTGGCTTCCAAGAGCTATACAACTGAAGATGATATATGAGGAGGAAACAGAGGTTTAATTTGCAAAGATGGCACTTAAAATAAAACACAGCATGCCTTAAAACAGTATCATCAACACTGAGAAAGTAAAATGCAATAAATATGGAATCACACCATTTAAAGTCAATGATTTTTCTATCAAAGTCATTCTAATATGTATGAGAAATGGTAGACACATGCATATACACTGATTTTACCCTCAAGTATTATTTAAGATAGCATTTAGCTTCCATGATGTAGTATGACCCTATCAGAAAAATCAGTTTAATGCTCATTGATTGTTATTACTATATTTTATGGGGAAAAAAAAAAAAAAAAAAAAAAAGTAAATCTTTAGAAGCTTTTCTGCCATAAATATAATAATCACATTTTGGGATATTTTAATATTTCTGTTTTAGAATTGCCTGCTTAGAAAACATATTACATTTCTATCAAGCCTGAGTACACTATAGTATTTTCTATAACAAAATAACTATTAGTTTTGCCTTTTTACTAAGTAATTTCTTTCAACAGTATTTTGTCATAAAAGTCAGTGGACTTGGCTAAAAATGTTAACATAATAAACTAATAATACTGCTAAAACAGTCCACTGCTCCCAGTAAATCTTATTACATAGTAGTAAGATTGATACTAAGAAGACAAAAGTAAGTGTTATAACATCAGAAATAGTTAAATACAGTAGTAAAAACTTGCCACAATGTCTTCTATTTATAGAGTTCACAAAACAACTGATAGCATGGTATCTTTGAGGAGTTTTGTATGTCTATGAAAAAGACTATTATTTTGAACATATTCTACCTTACAGTGTATTTTTAGAGTACTTGACACTTTTAAAATGACTTAGTCATCTAAGAACAGTATAAGAGAAAGGAGAGCATAGTACCTATTTTACTTACACTCCACAGGAATTGTGGAATTGGGGAAAAGAAGGAAATGATGGTTTTCTGAATAAATTAAAAAGAGAAGCGGGCTCTAGAGTATGAAGTTTGTCTCTAGGTCCAAAATTTACCTTCCTTCCTTATGAAAAAACTTTAGAAAAGCTTTCCAGTTTGGGCATATAGCGTATAGTTTGACAAAGAGCAGGAATAAGGAAAATATGCTACCTAAAATTTACTGCTATTGATTGTACAACAGATCAGTTTGCAATGTTAACAATCTGCTTATGTCACCACTGAAGTGATTACTAGAGAAGTTTAAAGTAGTTTTCAATTCTTGCAAAAGTGAGATGTGGGGAAGAAGGGAGGGCAAATCTTATTAAGAAATGCCTGGGGAGATGAATTGGAGGGGTTGCATTTTTCATGGGAGCAATAGATTGAGTGGATAAAAGATAGAGAAATCCCTTGGAAAAAATACTTTTACCACAAAATTTGCTAAATTTCTGAAAAGTGCATTTTGCCCAGAAGGGGATTTTTTTTTCTTTCCTTTTAAATGAAAAGAAAACAAACATTTTCTAGAAATCAAATTACTTGTCAAGGTCATGGCCATTTGCAAAAGCATAATTTTTCACATGCTGTATTCATCAACATGGTTGTGAATACAAAGTACATGAAGTTGTCTTATTTTTTTTTCTCAGAGGTTTCTATATATTCTCTCTTGTGAACATTTTCTTGCTTTGTCTTGTATTTCTTTCCATATACTCATAACTACTTTTAAAGGTATTTTCTATGTGTGTGGTTTTCTGGCTTATCATTAAACAGAAATTTCACAAGTTTCTGGAGAGCCACTATTATTTTATTATATTTTATGTTGTCGCTATTCCTTTGAAGTAATGTTATTCAGAAAATGCTAATCTTATTTTTCATTTCTTACAAGGTATTCTTTCAGAGGGAAGATAACAGACATATGTCACTTCCTCTTGTTTTTTTCTGCTGTGGAACAACATACACTAATAGAAAAAGAACATATGGGCATTTTTTTACACACAAACCAAATTAACCAACAGGAATTGTCTCTGATCTCAAGCAGGAAGATATGGATGCTACAGGTAGCAGCAGTATCCAACACTTTATTAGTGAATACAGGCCTAGTTGTTTGCCTGATGCCTGGCAGAACTTTGTCATTGGAATTGGGGCCACTTTAGACCATCCCATTACTCCAGCGTGTATTTAAACAGACCAGATGGGCTTCATTCTGATAGCCAGAAACACAGCATCCCTCATATAACAAAGTTTATACAGTACAGAAACATCAAGACTTCTCACTTTACCTAAATTGAATGCCACTTAATGAACCCATAATGATATCATTTTAGTGGGAGTTTAGATGAAATATTTACAGATAATGTAAGGTAACCCAGAAAAGCACTTTTCAATCCCTGCCCTTCCTACCTCTCTTCCCCTTGCAAAATTCTCTAAGAGAGAAGATATTTGTGGGAGTAGGGAGAATGTTCACACTAAAGCACTAACCTCTCAGTACCACATAGTGCTAGAAATTACAACTTTTTCTGGTGCAGTTTCAGCTACTGTTTGGTTAGAAATGTGATCTGGTGTTGGCTCTGGGTAGTTTGGAGGAATCCTGTCTCTTTTATATTATCGTATCTCCTCTTTTCCCTTACACTCACTTTGCTCAACAAAATAGAAATATGATAGACTCCAAAGAGAAAGAAAATTGGATGTCAGCGCTTACAGATTAACTGAATTGAATATGACTAGAAGGACTCAACTCACAAAGAAAAGTACAACACTTGTTCAGGAAGTAACATCAGGTAGGCTAGTGTTTTAAAATACAAAATACTCTCCTGCAAGAGAGTTACATCTATAACTTAAAGAGTGAAGTCAAGGAAAGGATTGGAGGGAACTGAGGCTTAGGAAAATATGAAGACAAATGCGATATCTTGAGGACAATGGGAATTTTGTTTCTGATTTGAGTAGTATGAAAAAAATAGGGTTTTATACCTGAAATTCAAAGGGAAGCATTTTCATATAGGAAAGAACTTTGAATAGTAGGTAATCAGTTTCACAAATAGGAAATTTAGTAAAATATGAAAGTAATAAAGGAATCTGCATTAACACAATATCTGAAACAAAACCCAAGGAGGTGAAGGGATACTGTATCAGCTTCAGAGAAACTTAAATAATAATAATAAAAAAGGATATATATTCCTATTCACAGACAAAATGAGGGAAACAAAAAATTTTTCTTAAGCATATCTGGAAGGAGAAGAAAAAAAGGAAAACCAGAGCTCTGAAAAATTAGGATTGAAGACAACACCATAGAATTTAGGAATAACATGACTCCTGCATAAATGTTTCATGGCTTCTTTTTTTTTTTTTTTTTACAAGGAAGGAATAGTGAACAGCAAAGAACTTGAAATCTCAGCCTGAGAAACAAAACATGAAAATGCAGATATACTGCAATGTGATTTAATATTTTACTTAAGCTTCCATTGACTTCATGGAGCCAACATTTCTCCTAATAGATTTTGTTTGACGTCTGCAAAAGAAATGTAGAAAGTCTTGTGGTCCTAGATCAATCATAACTCTTTCAGTGGTGCACATGGAAGAAGCCTTCTATTTGTGCCAGGCATTTTACAGCAGAAGGGCAATTCCAGTCACCCCAGGTGGTACAATCACTTGCACCAACTCTTCATGTTGCCACAACCCCTGAAGAAGGTCAGAGGAAAAATCAAGGTGAAGTTTGGGATTTAGCTGAGGAGCATCTCAAAATTACAT
This sequence comes from Tyto alba, assembly GCF_018691265.1. Classification (NCBI taxonomy): domain Eukaryota; kingdom Metazoa; phylum Chordata; class Aves; order Strigiformes; family Tytonidae; genus Tyto; species Tyto alba. Next base: position 8,332,233 of record NW_024881313.1, read on the forward strand.
TTTGATGTTTCTGAATTTGCCTTTCCCCCATGAACTTATGTCTCTGAATTTCTGTTACAAAACTGAACTGCTCACACCTCTTTTAATCATTTTTGGATACTATTTGGAGTGATAAATTGGATAGTCTCTGCAACAGCATGAAACAAAAAAGACTTTTTCTACCATATGTTACAGTAATAAAAGAGAAAGCTGTTTCCCATTATTGGCTGGTCCATCCTCATGTAGTCAGTTGCCTTGGAAACTGAGATTGATTATAATTTCAAGAAAATGTAAGAATGAACTGAATCACACAGTTCCTTTTTCAAAGTCTGTCTCAATTTACAAGGTTGAAACTAGCAACAAAAACATCCCTAAGCATGATTTCCACTTCTAGCTTTATTTTTGTTGCACTTACCTCTCAGACTGACAGTCAAAATAATATAATAATTTAGATCGGATAAATCAGTAAAATAGTTGTGAAGTTTCAGAAAACATTGTAATAAATGTAAGTCAAATGTACTTTCAAATCGACTTCATTAAAAAATAAAAAAAGGAGTTGTTTTTCCAGATTTGTTATCTGGATGACACAATATCTAGGTATCATGTAATTTAAATTCTTCAGTCTATCCAAAAGGGTGAACTTTTACTGAAGCCAAAACATATCTGATAAAGCATTCATTTTCCAAGTATTCCACAGATCCCTTCAGGAACTCATAATCATTTCTCTCCTAAGGATTTGACTTTAATCAGCTTTAGTATGCTTACTGCATATAAGTTACCATTTATTTATGAAATCATTTTGTCATTTTAAATTCCTTATTTAAAATTGCCAACAGAGCATGTAAACTGTGCAAAGGACTAGTTCAAAAGCAGCACTTTTCATGCTGCTATCTTTGGATAACCAACAGTCCCCAGAACTCTGCACAAATCTTTTTGCTGTGAGTTCTTCAAATCGAGTTGCCAAACTGTATTTAAAAACAAGGAATTTTACACCAGCTGAGAAATTTGGCACACTACTCTTGGTTAAAATTACTCTTCCAACATAAAATTGCCAAAACTATCATAGGGAGTTGTTCAATTACAGTGAATAGGAGGAAGTTTTTATCATTGCTAATACATGGGAGGTGAGCCAATAGATTTTTAAGTTGTGGCCCCTTCAAGAAAGGTTAGAAGACTCTTGGCACCTAAACAAAAATAATTTGTCAGCCCTTCAGCATGAACGGATAAGGAAAAAATTACTTATTAAAATCTGTAATCTTTGTATTGTTTTTCTGTAAAATAGTTCAATCTTTAGAAGAAAAAACAGAACCCTAAAGTAGTATAATGTTAAGGATAACTGCAGAAGGGCTATATATATATAACCATCTAAGCTGATTTTGATTTTTGCAGTCCTAATTTCAACATCTTCTGAATGTTGTGAATCCATAACATTAAGCCAATAATATCTAAATTATGGTTTTTTCTTCTCACTTATTGGGCAATTCATGTCTTTTTCTTTTATCCAGATCTGCATACTTTACAAACATTGCTAATCAAGTAGTTTGCAACAGATTTTTTTATCTAGTGCCAAATAAATTATATTTTTTATATATTATGTATGCAGTATAGCTTTAAAAAGACATTGCAGTAGCACTAATACAATTTTAAATTTCATGTCATAGCCTTTAAATAGTTAAAATATTTATTTTATTTATTTTATTTAATTTTATTTATTATTTTATTTATTTTATACCTTGAATTCTAGTAAAAACCTAGGCTCTTAATTGTAAATCTTGAAATTTAATTCCAATCTCAAACAGTAATTGGTGCCCTGACACTAGGAATCCTGGCAACATGTCAGTCCAAGTGGAAACCCACAGTCAGGAAGGAAATAGTTATTGAAGAGACTTGACTGTGGAATGAGAACCGGTAGAGTCTTGCTTGCTATGACACAAAGCAAGCCAGCTTTCCCACTACCTCGTTGCACTGCTTTCTTCACCAAAAAAAAGCAATGATAGAGATGAGGAGTATCAAAAAGCAAAGAGTACTTAAAAATAAGCTGATCCTGCCAAGGCTGATATTTTCATCTTCCCTCTGGCTCTACTCCATTCACTTTAAATTCCATTGAATCACCAAAGGAGAACTCTGGCCTGACCATGGAAAAAAAAAAATAAAAAAAAAATAAAAATCAGTGACTGAACCAACAAATGAGGAACACTCTAGCTTGTAATCTAATAAGAGCTCCTTTTAGCAGGATTACTAACTATTCATGAATACAGCTCAAGAATGGCTTAAAGAAGCTGCTGAAGTTCTAGAATACTAAGTATTTTTATATTTCATGCAGATACCATACAGGTAAAAAGCATTTAAAATTGAAAAGCATATGTTGTTTCAACAGCTACAGGGTACACATGCATCTTCCAATTTGGCTCTATTTTTAATTGCAAGTGAAGCCAAATCCTGATACACAGCTCCTTCAGACTTACGTTCTCTTTAACAGTTCCTACATTCTCCTCCCATAAGTTAAAAAAAAATAAATTAGAATTTTTTGAATTCACAGTCCCATATAAATGTAAATAATGATTTATTATTAAGGGAATTAAGATTATTATTAGATCAGGCTAATGTGAGAAAAAAAAGTGTTCCAGGACATATGTAGGAAAACATGGGTTTTGTTTATCTTGTTATCCATGCATTCAATTTTAGGCTCTGTACAGCTTTTAAAGGAAGTATATATTAGCAGAGAATAGACCTCAAGGGGTTTAAAGTTTGGTTCATATAAACATGTAAATGTTTTGATGTTTATTTCAATCTTATCTATGCAAGGTCACCAATACTACCAGAATATCCTGTTATAGAACCTCTGTTTCTAATTCCAGGATGAAAAGATTCACAATGTTTTGCCTTAACCTTTTAAAATCCTGTTAAAGATTTGTTTTATTCTGAAGTTGGACTGAAGGTATAAGTTTCTTTTTTTTTTATTTTATCCAGACTAGTTCCACCATGTCTTGTGTAAATCATTATAGTCTTGTCTCTCTCACTTCATTGGATTTTTGGCTTCCATCTGTTTTCTCTCATCTTTTCCTCTACTCTGCCTCATCTACATTCTCCTTCTACTCTGTTTTCTCTCATCTGCTTGCTCGTTACTATTAGTCCAGCCCTCTATTTTCCCCTTCCCAATTATCTCACAGAGGTGGAGAATGCATGAGACCTGAGAGCTCCATTTTGAGAGATGTTGACCACTATAACTTTTTTTTTTTTTTATCTATAAACTTTAAATTATTTTTATTTATTTATTTATTTATTAAGACAATCCTGGATGTCTTCACTGGCCTAAGCATGTTACTTTTATGAAAGTTGTCTAAGGTACATTGTGTTCTTATTCCTGGAAGCATTGATTTCTACAGGGCCCATTTGTACTTAGAAAAGTGAACTCCTTAGTGTCCTACCTGCACACAGGTTAGCACAATATCATGGTATGTACTTTAGTAATCTCTGAAGGGAAGTTGTAAATAGTTTATTGTTGCACATTATTGTACCTGTTGAAGAGCATTCAGAAATGTGTTCATTTTAATATTAATACAATTAATTTAATAATGATGCTGTGATAGAAGCAAAAATTTCAGTATCTCAAATTTAAAAAGAAAAAAAAGATAGACATGTATTTAAAGCATTTGAGGATCAGGACCCAAATATATACATTATTCTATCACAGAAAATGGCTTAATATAGCAGGCTTAAAGCTCTGCAGGCACCTTCATGACATCGTGGATGTCACATACTCTAAAGCTGTAAACTACCCATTGATGATGAGGGGTGATCATTAATCCTTCAATTGAATTCAGCCAGAAATTTCCAGTTTGAAACTATTTTTTTTTTCTTTCTTAATAAAGAAAAACTCGTCACAAATGTACAAATCTGTACAGTAAAGTACTGACCTTCCAGAAGTGTGCATAAGGTTGCACTCTTAGGGCCTTCACTAGTTTCTCATGTCTGTGCACTTTACCTTGTGATCCCTCCAGTGCAGTCCCCTGAGACAGAAGTCCAGAAATGAAGTGACAAAGGGGCTTAGACAAGGTCATCTCCTCAGCATCAGGTCCATCATGTAAAGGGTGCATTGGTGCATAGTTCACAGAATTACCTACACATTTTTACGTCTCAGGCTTGGGAACACTGGCTGGACACTTAACTGAACTACCAGCTCCAGTCAAGTCTGGCTATGCTATGTGTCCCTTTTCCTTGGGACAGTTCCCATTTGCAGTAAAAAGCACCTCCTCCAAGTAAACACCCCTGAAGTTGGAAAGCCCTATTTATCTTCTGGGACTATCACCTCTGCCCTTGTGCCAGCAGAGATCTGTACCAGTCAAAGCTTTCGTTCCTCAAACTCTGTCCCTCTCCTCATGCTGTCCAATGAAATATTATCAAGCCCTCCCCCAAGGAGGGACAAATAGTAAAATTCTTGCTCTTTCTGGGGTTAGTGGAGGAGGAAAATTACTACAAATTACTGTCCTGCTGTGGAGGAAACTTCTGGAAACTCCAGAGACTTCTACAACTTTCTGGAGGTTACAAATGAGGTTTAGAGAGGTAGCTTGCATGTCACCTTAACTACAGAGTCCCTATCTCTTTTTTATGATTGTGAAAACTGAGAAGTTTGAAACAGAGACTGGAGCAAGGATTGTTCCTCTATTGACAGCACTGTTCTCCACTGAATGGCAAAAAGGCAGGTGACAGAAGTTGGATGATTTGGATTTTATAAAATAAAAGTAGCAGTGTTACTCCATGTTATTCCATGCTCCATGACATATTGTACTCTTTTTTAAAGACTGTGAACATTTTTTAAAGCTGAGGTGCTAATGTGGAGCCTTCTCAGAGTAAGGTTTGCTACTGAAAGAGGTAACCAGTCCTTCACACTTTCGGAGAGGATCTATTCTGAAAGCTGGCATTTGTGCCACAGCCAAGGCAGTATTTATCTTTCAATGAAATGCTGGAGTCATGAACCGAAGTGATTTGGAGTTGCTCTATTTATAAGCAGATATTTGAGACAGCATTTTTGGAAGGCAGCCACTGGAGTATACTGTATTACAGAATAAATCACGCTGAAAAGATTCTCCCTGTCAAGTTGGAGATACTTTTACCAAAGATCAATTACAGTAACCATCACATTTATGTGACTATTTCTACCTTTGTTAGTGACACAAGCTTATTTCATACACACTGTAGGATCCCAGATGAGTTTCCCTTAGATTTCACACAGATCACAATACCACAGGCTCTTAAATCTAGTGGAGAGGTCTCATTTTTTATAGTACAATGAAGTACAATTAAGGCATGATCTTCCTCTGACAGGTCTGAAATGATCTCCATCTCAGCTCCTTAGGGAGTGTGTTGAAATTTAGCCATTTAAAAGATCTCCAGCCAATGTTTCAACTGCTCTGAACTCTCATAAATATTATCAGCTCTAAATTTCTGGAAAGGGTCACTGTTGAGAGGAAGTCCCTTCAGGAGTATACAGTACAACCTGACTAAAATACACCCTCATCCCAGGTTATTGTTCTCATGTATTTTTGTCTAACTGCAGCCAACAATCCTGGCTACGGAAGGTGCAGTACAAGGTTATAACAAAAAGTGTACAACCAAAGTGGCAAACCTCCCACTTACTTCATCAATAAACTGAAGTACATAACTTGCTAGGCATATGACTACAATTCACACTGCAGCAAGACACAATGATGTGTAGCTTTAAAATGAGTCAGTGTGGATACTGAAAAACTTTTGCCAGAGGGACTTTGTTTTGTAGCGACTATTACATATTGTTAAGAAAAGGTAATTTATCTCAGCGCAGTATATTAGCCCCTTTAAAGCTTCCTCCAGCCTGAAAGATTAGTTTGGAGACAGACAAAAACCACTTACAGAGTGTGTGTTTACATTTTGACACTTTGCAGTAAAGACAAAATCAATTATCATGGATGGTTCATGAGAATTCTTCAGACATTTCACAGGTAGCTTAAAACTGGATTGAATATGTCTACACTTTCTTTGCAGGTAGAGAAGTTTAGGCATACTCTGAGACACTGGCTTAGAACAATATCCTTAACCATACATGGATGAAATCATGGTTAACTGCATTTTCCCAGAAGTATGTAAATAACCATTACCTAGAATAGAGATTAATTTAACCAGGAATGGCATCCAAATCCAGATACAGGCACCTAGCCACATACTGTATGAGTCTATATGTGAGCTGAGGGTCTAAACTCTCATTATATTTCATGAGACACAGGATTCAGTTCAGTTACCCACGTGAAGATATCCGGTGCCTTTTGGAATGCAAGGGTACCTGTCCTGGCCATCTGCTGACTCTCCAAAAGGGCACAGCCTCCCAGAGCTCCTGTGTTAGAGGTGTCAGACACAGCAGCAAACCTCATCTCATGTGGCACTGGACTTTTATGCTTTTGAGAACTGAATTAAGGTCCTCGTTGGCATAGGCAGTGAAGTCTAGAAAATTATTCAACTAACCAGTGTATATCCCTGCTTAATGATGAGTCACACAGAGCTCTTGATTCGGCTGACTGTATCAGCCAGACCTCCACAGTGGGAAATCAGACACTTTGCTCAACATGCAGATGCCCACGTTGCAGGGGCATGGCTGGATTTCTGAATTTGACCCTGAATTAATCTCTGTTTATATGCTACTTTTTAACCATAACCTAGAGTGAAATAAGAAGCCAAAAATCACAACTTTTTCAATATTATTGAATAAATCAAGCTAAAAGCTCCAGCAGAGAAACCGTTCCAGGAAGCCTTCCCTTAATGCTATTCTCCATCCAGTCTTAAGGTACTGGGGCAGAGAAGGTCTCCTGGGTAGAGGAACTCAAGCATCTTTTTCCAAATATAAAGTCATCTCTTTTCACGTTCAAAGCAGAAAGGACATAAGAAAGTGAATCACATCTGTATAATCAAATTTTTCAACTCAGATCTGAAAACATAGGGCTGCTTTCCACATTTTCCTTTAGTGTACTAATACAAATTGTTTCTACACAGCAGGCTGAACCTTTGGTTTCCTCTCAACAACTTGTACTCAACAACTGCTTTTTCGGTGCAAAGATCATAATCTGATCAGGGCAGCTAATACTATTATAATAACTTCTAACAATAATTAACTAGATTTTACTAAGAATAATAGTATACATAAACAGAGTAGGCAATACAGGACATAGCACTTTGTTAATTCCACATCCTTATACAACCTAATGTGCCACAAATAGCATAAAAATGCAGTTACACAATAGCTTCCATTAAATAAAATATTACTTGTTTTTTAACTTAAAATGTGTGACCTATTAGTACATTTTTAAACAGATCTAGGATAGGATTGACTGCAAATTCAAAGTAATGCTTCATATTACTGGTAGAATAGAATTTCACTTCTGCTAAAAATGTTTTAAGCACAATAATAAATAGAATGCAATGGGTAGCCTTTTAAATCTTTAAAGAAACACTGAATTTGTGTATATTTTCCGGTGTTTCATTACAGCACTATCAATCACTGTAGTTATTTTGGAATACTGTACATATGAGTTAAATTAAGGAAACAGAGCTATTAGGAGAGAATATGCAACCAAAAGCACTCCCTGTTTTTTCTTAATCCTAAATCTGCCCTTGTTAACAAGCAGGTGCAAGACTTCACACTATAACCAAAACAATAAAGAATCATGCTGTCTCTATTTTTCCTCTAATTGTTCTTTTCTCCAAATTGTATTAGCTCCCATTTGTTTTATGTGATATTCACCATTATTCCCTTTTATTCTTTTCAAGTTTATTGTAGTCATAGAAATAAGAGTAAAATCCTTTGATCTCCCACATCACACAAAAGTAATCTATGACAATACAGCATATGCCATGATATGAGAAATGTATCCCAGCAGAATTCCTCGGTCAAAAGAATTACGTACCTATGGCATCCTCTGTGAAAGTTCTCTGCAGTGAATTATTCCCACTGTTGTTACTGAGTACAGCAACGAAAAGTCACAGCCAAAGAGCCATATGTATATACCTTAGGTATGTAGTGTCCTTATTAACTCTTTCTCTATCCTTCACTGGGGTAAAGAATGCCTGAAAGCAATCTATAATTATATAAACAGGTAAAGCATCCAGCATCCAATTAAATGTTCTTTATTGCATTTATCTTCCAGTTACGTTCTTGTTACCAAAGAGTGTAAAATACCATGTAATGAACAACAGAATGCAGGGCTGCCAAAACATATGTCGTGGTCGTTGCATCTAAAAGTGACTTACTGAACCCAAGTGGTTCAAGTTACTTCTTCTTTACACCTTCTAAAATGATACAAAGGAAGAATAATGAAAAGCAGAATCAAAATCTACCTTCAAATTTTAACAGGAAGGCAGATGGATTTTCTACCTGAAAATTTTGAAAGGAGAGCAGACAGATACATAGAAAGATGACATCTAATGGTCAATTTTTTTAGATCTGTCATTTTAAAGATGCAGGAATTTCACAGAATTAGTGAAAGTAATGAAGCTCAACATTTACTGTTGGCTCAGCCAGTGATTTGCTGTGTGGTCTCCATAGTGTTTTGAAAAAACACAACACACCACCATTACATCAGATATTGGCTACTTTATGGATATTTTTGTTAGACTTCCTTTTTTTAAATTGCAGATTTACAAGCAATTGTAAGTACGGTGGAAATTATGAAACTGTGTAGCCCTCAGCTCCCCACATTGAAGAAGACCCTTTTTAGTAATTAGCACTGTTCTACCTTAAAAATATTTTTGGAAACCTTGGAAATAAGTGGTTTAAGCATCCAGGGAATTTTTTCCTGCAATAAAATGCTTCCTCAGTCACTATCCCCTGCTTGACTTACACCACCCACCTAAGTTTAACTTTACTCTATAAAGTTTGTAGACAGATGTGCAAAGGTCAAATTAAATCACCAGTAGATTTAATAATCCTATTTCTTCTATTGAAGGGAACATTAGGCATATGTGCAAGGTATGAATTAAATCACTAATAGATTATATAATCTCAGTTCCTATAGTCAATAAATCTTTTCCAATCTACTATAATATCATCATATATGATCCTCTAAATCACATTAGCCTCTACAAAATGCTAATGTAGTTGAACGTACAGACAGGGATTATGATTTAGAACATTAATAGCTCAAACTACCTCTTAGGAAGCACGGTATCAAAAAGGAAGTTTGTATCGTGTTATTTAGTTATAAAAAATGAAAGCAAACAAAATTTTCTGTTTAATAAAGAGTAGAGCATCTGACCACCTGGAAATATTGATTATAGGAACTCTCACACTCACTCTATGACACCTACACTGCTATTTTCTCACAAAACAACTTTTTGTGTTATAAGGGAAATTATTGTTTTCTCATAATTGTAATGAATGATGATGATTTCAAAAGATATTTTCTCAGATCAGGGAAAGATTCATTAGTGCTAATAAAATACACAACAAGATATAACCAGCTCCCTGTGATGCTGGCTATGAGTTTAACAGGTTAAAATTTCACAAAATGTTGATAAAAATATTAAAACCTGCTGCTTCTCTTTAAAGCATATAACCAATTTGCCATTCTAACATAAAACATGTTAAAATGACAGACCATATGAAAAGAAAAGCAAGAAGCCTCCAGGTTTCTTAAACAGGAGTCCTTTGTGTTAAAAAATCTTCAGCTATACATACATAAAATTTGCATTATAGCATATATATTATTTATAAAATAACATAAGGTGGAACTATCTCAAATTATGGAAGCATTCCTTGAGAAACAGTGTTGCCTTAAGAAAAGGGCTGAGTACTCTGCAAAATGTATCTTTGTGACATTTCTAATTTTTATGAAGAAATCCAAGACATTTTCAAGCTTTTAAGAAAAACAGAAATATTAGCTCCATGAAAAAAACACACAAAGGAAATAAAAACAAAACAAAACAAAGCAAAATCCTCACAGAGTAGACAGTAACAGAACTGATTTTTCAGTTCTTTCTAATTTGCCTCCCGAGTTCATGGAAAAAATGTTTGTGTATCTTGATCTGAACTTCACAGTTTCAGTCTCACTAGAAAGTAATATTCATCAATATTTCTTTTATTATGTGCTAGTGTTGGTAATATGGGATCTGGACCAAATTGGCCAATATTATACACTTTCATTAGTCTCAGGAGGCCCAATCCTGTGAACTTAAATGCACATGTGTAACTTTACTCAGGCTAGTAGCCTGATTGACTTAATAGTGAGTTAACATGTAAATATATTCAGCCACATGTCTAAGCATCTGCAGGATCTGTCCCAGGTTTCTTGACAGCAGTCTTCCCAGGGACCTCGGTGGCCCCAGACACTGGATCCTGAAGTCTGAGAGATGTCTCTCCTGTTATAGAGTGTCTAGATCTGAAAACCTATTCAGGCACACAAGTTCAGCTTCTTTTTTTCCCAGCAGCACCACCAGCTGGAGCAGCTAAAGAGATTAGGACCAAACTCTGAAAGTAATTATCCTGAAGAGAAAAACTCACAGCTAACATTTCTAAAATACCTCAATTGTTGCTTGCCCTTACAGTATTTCACAGCAGCCTTTCTGTTTTTGGAAAGCACGTTACAAGTTACCCTCAAGATATCAGGCTGGCTGTAAGGAGTCAGTTCTGTAGGGTGTCAGAACTGCAAACACACCATAGGGGTTTCCTCACTTATTCCCACTTCAAAGAAGCATTAAGAACAATTTCTCTTTATTACAGATTTTAACTAGATTTCTTTCCCCTGTGATGATTAATTAGGCGTTTGTTACAATTTGCCTTCTTTCCACCTCTAAGAATACATGTCCCCTTCTGCTAATCAGACACAAACAAAATGTTTTGAAAAGTAATCACTTGCCAAAAAAAAAAAAAAAAAAAAAAAATGGAAATTGGGCTTCTGTGTTGTGAGGAATGTACACACATAGCACAGTGAAATTTAACACGGGTAAATGATCTGACTACCTCAAAGTGAAGTTTTTGCCTTCCTACAGTGGCCTTTCACCCTGCCCTTTCCTCCAATCTGAGGAGAGCTGATGTTGATGGAACATATAATGGCTCCTTTCCTGTGTAGTAAAGTCAGCAATAAAGCTCAGTAATTAAGGTGACCGGGGAGGCCCAGCCCAGCAGGCTAGTGGTGTGGCGAACACTTTCAGAACTTCAAACAATATCAAAGTCACTGAAAAACGGGCCTAGTTCAGGACTGGTTTGAATTAAGCCTCACTTCCACACGCACTTTTCAAATCCAAGCTCAAACAAGAAAGCCAAGGCCTTCTGGATTTCATTAGAGCCAATTATCTTATCTGTTTCATCTCAGGCCTGACCCTAAGGCTGGCAAACAGCTATTCAGTGCGTTTGTGTGGTTGTTTGAGAAAGCCTCCAGCCAGCCAATGGCCTGAGGAACTGCTAATTAAAACACAGTTGCCCCCTGCCTCTAGTGATTAAATATTTTCAAGCTTTTGTAAATAATTTTTCCATTCTTTGCCCCAAGCCTCAGAGGTCCAATACATGCAGTAATTTATTTAGTTTGTCAAAGAATACTGCTGGAAATAAAACTATAATAGAAACTTAGGAAACTCTTACATCTTGCTTAACTTCGGCAAGTGACATTCTACAAGCTTGCAAAACATGTATACTGTTTCTTAGGTAATTAAGCCTTAATAACCTCATTGTGTTTGAAGTGATACAGTGTATAACAGGCCCTATGTTTTGTTGATAATCATCATGTTTCCTCAGATGTCAACAAGATACATAAGCTCATGGGCTTAATGAGATCATAGATGCTGCGGAAGTGATACTGAGCAATATCTGTGTTCCTGAGATAGATGGACAGAGGGTGGATCACACTTCCAAAGGCTGTTTGGGGAAGGACTGATTCCTACCAGTAGCATACTTATGTCTCAGTTGACAAAGAACAGTTCCAGAATACAGGTCTACGTCACCATGTCCCAGATAAATTCTAGTCGTTAAAATTTGCATAAAAGACAAAGAACTTCGTGTCTTTCATCTGGGCCAGAGGACTCAATCCCTCCATCTCCTTCTTTCAGGCCCTGGGAAGACACTCCCTGCTGCATCAGATCAGAGGCCCTGATTCTAGCCTGGTTACAGCCTTGGTCCCAGCCAGTGCACCAGCTTGTGTGACACCATGTCTCACATGCAGCCACTGTCACCAGTACTGGGGGTGTGTAGTTCTCATGCAACCTGATGGGGAGGGGAACAACTTATAGCCTCTACCAAATTAACCTTTTAACTCCTTACAGCTTACTATTATCCTTAATAATAGCAAACACATTTATATTGGTACAATGCATTGGAGGTAGTGTCATGAACCAAAACCCCATTGCATAAGACACTGCAAAGAAGGAATAGAAAGATGTCTCCTGTCTATACACTCTACGGGGACTTGGGGAACAACAGGCAGAAGCTGTACAAGCTAGAAAATTAGAAGCAATCTTAGCAGTATAGGAATTTAACTACCATCCAGTTTTGTGGGAGGCAATATAGCAAAATAGAAATGTAATAGAAGATTTCAAGGAGACTAATGAAGTAGTTTTGTAACTGTTTACGAGAATACCCTACAAGTATGAACATTATCACCAGAAAAAGCAGAAAACCTGTACCTGGTATCATGATCTGGAAAATGGATTTCATACGAGCATTCTGAGAATGACACTGCAATAATAAACAAAATGGCAGAAGCTTAGAAATCACTTCAGCTGGTTGGAATGGTAGTATATTCCGTATTTCACAGACATGCTACAAAAATAATTTGCAAAATTTAGATATTGTTGGGTTGTGACTTCCAACAGAGAAGGTCAAAGATAGCACAAGAACTTGTCTGACAGACAGAATGATGTTTTTTCCTATAGAGAGTGGCGATAGGAATGGCTTGGAGGTAAAAGTTTGGTAAGGTTGAGCTTGAACTAAAGGCAGATTTCCTCAATTGATATATCATAAAGTTACTGTAAATTTTCATGATGCACAGAGAAAACATACCTAGAACAGAAAATAATTGGCTGACAAACAGTAATTAGATTTGCATTGTGGTTGAACTGTCCTCTAGATAGAGACAAAGAAGTAGGAGAAGGGAGCAAGACCAAAAGCAGAATGCCATGGAATCACTGAAGAAAGTTCAAGAAGGAGAATAATGGTTCTTCCAAATGACAAGTTAAAGGAGCTACTTGAAATGTTGGATGGAGGCCAGGGACTACCAATACCAAGCATGGAAGCCAGGGAAGGATGAATTTTCGAGACAAAGATCAGCAGGATCAATAAAAGTGGATGACACACAGGCTAATGAAAATGAAGGTGAAATAGACTCTGAGCTTTGGGCTAGGGCGGGTTTGGGCTAAGAATGGTTTCAGAGTAAAGGAAGGCTGAGATGCTATTTTGGAGATGGTCTAGAACTGAACCAGAGGACAGACATCAATCTGTACACTCAATGGTCTTGGGGATAGGGAGGGAGAAAGGAGAGAGGATAATAGAGTGCACTTTTTCTTTTCAGTGAAACATGATTATATCACAAGGGACAACAGCTTCTTGTGAGGGGAATGAGAGCTTAAACAGATGAATAAGGGAAGAGAAAAGATTGTGTCCCAGGTAGATCAGAAGATGAAAAAGAACGAGGCCTTGGTGCCAAGCAAAGGAGTTTGAGAAGAAGCACAGATGAGGAGTAACTTTGTGATCAGAGGCATAGGACTAAGCTGTGGGAGGAAAAGGGAAGTTATGGCTGCTGTTAAGAATTTGGTGAGTGTTCAAATTATGACTCTATGAGAAAAATGTGAAAGGAAAAGGGAAGGAGGGTGAGCATTTTCAATATTGGAAAATTATTTCTATTGTTTGGTACTATTGGACAAGTATTTCTGAAGCTCTTAAATTTGTTTTGCAAGGCCACAAAAGACAACATAAAAATTTCTGGGTTTGTTCAGTGATTTTTTACATAGAGGCTAATGACTGAATTTGACACAGAGCACATCAAAATTAACTCAAGAACACTCATTCACTGCATGTTTTCACTTTCTGGGGCAGCTAATGCTTCTTAGCAGTGGCCCATCTGATGGTACAGAGTTAGAATGAAATCACTGCCTTCTTGATCAGTTGGAAATCACAGGGTCTTTAAGCTGTTACAAATTGCATTTCTTTTGCTGGCTTTGTTTGCAGTTTCTAACAAGAACAGTATTGAAAATGATGGGTGACCATCTGAAATACTTTGTAGAACAAAATGAGCCAGAGGAGCAGATAATAAATTGCCATTTTCAGATCGAAGGGGAATCAGTTTTCATAAAGAGTTCATCACATAGGCATGAAGCAGATGTTAATAAAGCATGAGTGAGAAGTCCCTGTGACAGAGGAATCGAAGCACTTTCAGAGGTTTAACAACAATATTTTCTTACTCTGTAAACATCTTGATTGGAGAGGTAGGAGGGTTGAATTGTATAGGGAGTTAATTACCCCCACTCTCCCACTAGCCTAATAATGCAGGATTAGAACTGTAACTTTATTGAGAAAAGTACTTTTTTACTAAATCATGATCTTTTTGTAGATGTACATCACTGATATTTTTCAGAGGGAGACTTTTTTTAAGAGTGAGGGGGAAAAAAACCTAAAACATTCTAAATAGTCTGACAGCAAAGACATTAAATTCAGATGTGATGAGGTCAGGTTCAAGTCCCCGATTTGTAAGAATGGGGGACAAGGAATATTTTTCAAACATTCAGGGATGGGATTTTTCATGTAAGGTTTTTCTGCTTCCTAGCGTGATGTCCTCACCATGAGGCTAGAGATTAACATTGTCATGAAAGGGTTTGAAACACACACTTAGTTGTTTTCTTGGAAACTTTCAAATAGTTTTGGTTCTGTTCCAGTGTAGAAGAAAATCACATGTCAAAACCACGGACAGTTGCTACTTACTGGAACTGCTGTCTTTAGTCATCTCTACTTAGTAATGCACACCCTGCACAGGAGGGAGAAAGCAGGAGAGACCAGTCAATTTACTGACAGGGAGAAAATAATCAAATAAGTGGCATCTTGCCTTCAAGTCTCCACCTTATATCACCTGATATGCATGTACACTACTATGCATGACATAGGAGAAATGCATCCCAGACATAGCTATTTTGAACCTGGTTTATACTGTGATGTAATTTGTTTGGTTTAATTTTTCATGATTTTTTTTTATAAATTACTGATTTTGGCAACTTTTATTTTAACACCTGATATAAATATGACTAGAATGCCTGTGATAGTTAAACATATGAATCAGCTAATGAAATACTTTGAAAGCCTGTTTTGTTTCAAGGTGTCACAAGTCATTAGAGTGCTTGTATATAAACTTAAAGATTTGATTGCTTAATTAGATTAAATGTAGTCACAGTATCTAAGATAAGATCCTGCCACATTTACTTGGTGAAGAGACTTTGCTTTCACAAACTCTTCTAGCAATAACTTTTGCAAGAAGCTAATATTTCATATAACAACATTATATCTTCACCATGAATTATGTTGGTGTGCAGAACTGAGACCTGCATTAGCTAATGACACAAATGATCTAAATCCTGACCTCAATATATTTGATCAAAGGACAAAGAAAGACCCCACTTTGCATGAAAAAATATACAAATACGCCAAACATGGTAAGTCACTTTACGACTGAGCATTATTCTTATACTGCCTGTAAGAAACAATTAATGTCTAGGAGTTTGAAGTCTGATGGATTCCCTCACACTGGGTAACAACTTATTCTTCAAGAAGCTGAACTGATTTAATGGGAATACTGTTGGCCCAAGCAGTACTGCTAATACCACATAATCATGAGTCATAGACCTCCCTGAACTTTTTAATTAGATATCTATTTTTGAGACATTTATGTTTTCATAGTTTCAAACATCTCTCCACAAGACTAAAAGCTGACTTTAAAAAGTAATAAAAGACTCAGAGTTGGGGCTCCAACAACAACCAGTAACAAGAAACCTCCTAAGATCTTGCAGCACTGAGCACAGTGCTGTTCAGCATAATGCAGGATTTCAAAATCTGACTCTTGCCAGATTTTTCTATTTTTCTTCAGAATTACTGGAGCTTTATTTTCTAGAATATATTTTCTATGAAAAATACATATTCCTTTCATTCAATTACTTTATGGGCAAGGTGTAGCACAGGTATGCAAAATCATTAGGATTAAAAAATATCTCCAAGGAGTTATTGGTGCAAAAGCATGAGAACATCTATAAGCACAGACATGCCCTGGAGGTACCCACACAAACTTAAACCAAGACACAGGTGTGTGAGCACACACAGAACCTCACAATACTTCTTTGCAATCCTGCTTATGTTTGAAAGGAGCAAAATAAAAACTCCCATTTCTTTCTCTTCTTTAAGTATTAAAAGAAGAATAGTGGAGGTCTCATTAGCTAAGTTGGCTAAAGAAAGCATGAATAAGAACTGTGTAGCTGAATGGCCTCTGTTTCTGCTGTTCTTGAAACAACACTTCTGTCTGATTCTGGATAATGGGCTTTTAATAAAAATATCCACCAAAGGAAAACAATTAAACAATACATAAAGCACCAGGGTGCAATCTAGTGGTTCTGTTACAGTCTGGAGCTGTTCCAGTAGAGAACATGTGGGTATTTTTTACAGGCTACAGTGTAGTTCTCAAAAGTTATTATAAAGCAACAAAATTTAAATTGGGGCTGGACATCTATACAATCACTCAGTGTTGTTGTAGGACTTTTAACTCAGACCTGAAATTTATCTCCATCTAAATGCCACAGATATTTTGACTTTTAGGATAAAAATATCTTCTGTACTCTCACCGCTGTTTAATTTCTTTCAGGATGTTTCTGGTGATATTTTTCACCTCTCCATCAAAGTATTTGACAATATGGCAATTCTTTATCCATACACCTCTATTCTTTCATCTTTGTGGCTCGACAAAAATTGGAAAATGGTTATACTGGAAAACAGCTCAGGTACTTTTCAGTACTTTGAAACTACAGACCATGTATGGCTTGGGATTTTAATCAAATAGTTTTTAACCTGAACAACATAAACCTGACACATGCCATATTTTATTATCCGTTCTCCTCCACCCCCTACTCTGCCATGTCTATAAAAGAAGCTGTGCATCTGTAGAAAAGTAAGCCGACACTAATTAATTTCTGTAATGAAAGGTTTAATTTCTGTAATTCCAGTGAATGAAAGGAGTGTCATACACCGTTTTAAAAATCCTGGTATAGTAAACGTGAAAATTTAGGGTACTTTGGTGAGAAGGAGTTAGATTTTCCAAATAAAAATAAACAAGTAGGAAGAACAAGAGGTTGCAGGTTATAAACAGTGTTGCCAGTTTTAGTTTTATGGTGAACTTTGAAGTATAACAAAATGTTGAAAAGCTGTTTATACCAGTGTTTCAAATGCTTTTAACTCTGCTTCTCCATTTCCTAAGGACTCTGTCCTTATCCCCATGATACTAATCATCTGAATGCTCAGAACATTTGTCAAGAAAGAAGAAAAAAGCATGAAAATTTACCATTATTGTAAAACCTCCCCCAGCACACTCAAAAAGATTTAAAAAGTCACAAATCCTCAGGACTATTGAATATTTACATATGAGACTTATATTCTCATCGGACTTAAAGAATATTATTCAAAGCAAACTTCTACCTTCTTTAAACTTCTTTAAAAGGAACTGCTCAGGCACTCTTAAGTCATCTTTTTACAGCTGTTTGGTGTACCTTTCTTTGAATTCTCCTAAGACTTTTTCTACAGCAGAAGGTGAAAAAATACATCTCTGCTTGAAATGCTCATCTTTTAAAGACACTTGGAAGAAGTGAACAAAATCAGAAATTAAAAACTGATTGAAACTGTAACTTACGGCTCTGCAGAATGCTGGGGGTGACTGAAAACAAACTATCTATATCTATACAGAAACCATTGTATAGATTTCCTAGAGCTTCCATGACTGTGTTCTTTCAGCTATATTTTTCTTCATAAAAGCAGTACTATGCCCATGACAACAGAGAAGGAGTGCAGATAACTAGCACTCTCAGTAATGTCCATCTACATTTGGGTAACCCATTATCTGCCTGTCATACACATGACTCAGAGATTCTATCCTCCTCTTCACACAATGAAATGCTGAACACGTTGTCAGTAAATAGATGAGAGGGATAACAATAGCTGGGATAACCTTTGCCAGTTATTGTAAAGCAAAATATTAAGAAATAATTTATTTCCATCAGTAAACATAAACATGGCATTTTGCTAATCTAAGGCTATTGTCAGTGGAGTTCACCAATGATTCAATAGATTGAAGTTCTGAAGATGTTAGTTTTGTCTACATGCACTTCTTTTATTAACTCATGAAGCTGAGCTGCTAGCTTGGCTTTTTTATTTCCTCTCCTACACTTTTGTCTTTTTATGTCTTCACATTGGAATCAGAAACTGTGTCTTACCATATTTTTTAGACCCAGTCTAGCATAATATAGCCTCAGCAGCAGCCTCTGGACATAACAGCCATAAAAAAATAATAGCATTAAGTTACGGGTATTTAGAATTATTGTTTAAAAGACCTTTTTTCTCAAAAGCTATTCTTGGTGTAATTCATTAAACATTATCACAATATACCATTGATCTATGACGCACTGTAAATAGTTAGGTACAGCTAGGAAAAAATGCTGATTTTTGTCTCCTACATTTTTTTGCTATGTTTATCAGAAACCAAGGTTTCTACTCAGAGTTATACAATATTGCAGAACAGTGATGTCAAAGAAATCCATAATAATATTCAAAATAATATAAATCGATGGTTCGCCCTCATGTGGTATATTTAGCTAATTTCTAGAAAATAGCAGAGCTTCAGAGATGAGCATGTAAAATGATTTGGCAACTGGATATATTTCTAAACAAAGAGAGATTGAAAAGACCAGAAATACTGTATTTTGAGACATGAAAAATAAGAAAAGACATGACACAGATAATGCAAATGTATTTGAAATAATATATATGAATAGGCAAGAATGTGCACTTCATCTACACATCTAGTACATGAAGAAATGGACGTTTAACAGAAGCATAAGCCTAGTGATTTGAGCTAAAACAAAGAATTTTTGTTTTTCAGACACACACTCTTAAGAACATGAAACTCAATACTAACAGGATACACAAAACTTATTGAGGTTGTTATCTCCAATTTCTCAGTGAACAAAAAGTTATAAAAGTAAAATTTACAGGAAAATTAAATTAATATATATAAATCTATACCATCTATGTATACTTATATGAGAAAGCATAAGGAAAACATAGCAATGTTTTCTCTGAGTGTTATTTTTAGGATTTATGTATGAAATTGTAACTTAAAAAGTCCAAAAAATTCATAGTCAGTACCTATGCTGAAACAGAGTTAATAAGAAGAATATATTTGAAAAGCGACAAAAATACATTTACAATTTTTTAATTTGAAATGTCGAAATTAAGTCATCAGATCAGGAAATACAAAAATAAGACAATGACAAAAAAAGGGCTAGTGTACATCAATGCAATCGCTCAAATAACCTTAACTATGCACTGTAGGGCCACAAGTCTACAATGAATATTTCTTAATATTTTTCATCAGAGATTAGAATACAGAGAGTTTTAAACATATTTATTTTCTCTCTGAATAAACACTGGGAACTGTAAGACAGAGTGAAGATTTTCTGCATACCTTCATTTTCTTTCATTTTACACTTTAACATATGTAGTTTCAAGTATGATTTTCATTTTGAATTCTCTCTGTTTAAAATTAATATTTTGGGGTAATCATAAATTTTGTGCTGTATTTTAAATTAAACAATGGATACAGTTCATCCTTGACTCTGCCTTAATGTCACCTATGTCTTTTGAATTTGCTCACTTTAATAAATTAAAATCATACATGTGATTGCTAAAAATTGAGCTCAAAGATAATATTATCATGAGCTATTTCTAATCTTTCCAAGAAACACACACACACACGTTTCATTTTATGTAAGCTTTTATGGCCAGGTTCATTGATATGCCGTGGCTGTTTTATGCTACTCTGGAGTAGAGCAAAGCAGCCAGAGCATACTGGCTGGTTAAGCCAAATTTACAGCTCCTTTGTTAAATAAAAGCAGTGCAAAGCAGTTGGAAGGCACACCCCAGTTTCCTTCTGTCTCTTGCTTCTCCCTGGCTCTTCTGAACACTCAGATTTGTTTCCACTGCCTCCTGCATCTTTTATATTCTGCACTATGGAAACACATCTGTCCTGTCCTCTGTAAACTCCAAGTACATACGTATACACGTGTGCATGTACAACACAGACCTGAGACTCCTTTACTGAGCGTGTCTGGTATAATGTGGAGCTTAGGAAAATAATTATTTGAACATTAGTAACTGACCATTGCTTTTATTTTTTCTATAACTGTTGGCAGAAGAGAGTGGATTACATCCTCATAAACTCCAGTGTAGAATCATCCTCTTAGAAAATAGCCACCATCTTCTATTTCTTTCAAAGAGATTAAAGCAAATTTAACCTGAATAGGTGGAAGTAAATGATGAAACAAAACTCTCTAGAGGGGAAGGCACATCAGGCTTTGAAAAGAATGGAAAAGAGCTGTGTTTTATTATTACCTAAGGGAAAAGAAGAAGTGCCCATCCTTTAGAAAAAGGACATTACTTCAAGGATTTTTGTAGCTAGACCAGTTGCTTAATTATGGTAAACATCAAACAAAACTTTTCTGGCAAAATTAAAAAGTATAGTGATTTGATTACTGCGCTTCTTTTCCATTCTGCGGAAACGTCTCTCTTCTACATTCCACTAGCTCCCTGTAGTTAATATGAGTAAACATAGTTTTTTAGTAGAAATGGGAAAGAAATGGAAAGGAAAACATATTCTTTTATATATGATAGAGCAGTCTTCATCTTCAAACCAGCTACAGCCATTTACATATGATTTTGCAGTAGAAAGTTTAAAAATACAATAAAGTCTCTTCATGTAGCCCTGAAATCAAAATGGCAGACACAAAGCTGCACCATAATTTTTCCTGTTTCCCACTACAGTCCCACTGGAGCCACTCACTCAGCATGCCTTTGAAGTGATTGTTCTGTGTTATGCCTCTAACTCATCTTCAAATTGTCTGCATTTTTGCACACGGAAGTTGCATTTTCCTGAAGAAACAGAAACATTTTCTCGGACAGTTTGGAGGAACAGTGAGGTGGAATCTCATTCAGTCCTAACAAGATTTACTAAAAATAGATTTATCCAGTAATTTATGCAGTGAAAAATAACTAATATTCAACTACCTGCATGTATATATATGTGTGCGTGTAAATGCTTATACTGTTTCATAAAGAAATTCTGGGCTAATAACAACATACGTGATTTCAAATGCATCGTTATATATAATGCCTAATTACGGGCAAAACTCTAGAGGCAGAAAAAAGCTTTGGTCTCTATTCCTGTGGACATTATCATTCAGAATGATCTCTGTTGTGAAATTTGACAGTCAATCAAGCATTGATGAGAGTCCTAGTGTCATGGCCACTGACACTTCAAATATGTGCTTGGTGTAATTCTAGGAAGAAACTAGGGCTCTGCTGGTGAGAAAGTGAGGGTTATGTGTACCCCTTAGGGAGCTTTATATGGTTTTAATGCAAATTTCTCAGTTCCTAAGAACTCAAAGGATTAGGCTCTCGAGGCAACCAGAAAGCAAGAGGCCTCGGCTTCTCTCCAAACACACACCACCTATCTGCAAACTTATTCACACCTTGGTTATTTTGGAGAGGACCTTCACCAACACCCTCTCTTGCCTTCACTAGGAATTGATTAGTGCATAACTTCTCTGTCTACTGGTGAGTAGATATGAAGAGAAAATCTCTCCATTTTGTGCCTTATTTTTCTCTTAAAATTGAGGATGTCCAACATTTTCCCCACCCCTTGGTTGGGATCTCTGTAACTCTGTCTCTAAAGTCAATTTATTTAAATAATAATAATAAAAAAAAGCCTATTTTCCTATCTACAAAACTCTGTTTTCTTAAAAACTGACCTGTTGCCAGTCAAAACTCCAGAACAACAGCTGACTTGCTGTTTTTTTTTTTAGCAACTCTTCTATTGATTTTCTCCAAGACTGTACCTTCTGTTCTATCTATGGCTAGAGGACTGAACTGTGGTTGTCTCTTTCCTGCCTACTGTCTCACAATTCAGTCCTTGCTGAACTGAGAACGCAGGCTACATCATGTATGATATTTTAGATAACAGCAGGGATAGATTTTGGACCACAGATTAAGTGTCACTTTACTAGGAGTTGTAAATTTACCTACCATTCAGACCAGATCCATAGAAAATAGTTATCTGGTCTACCCTATGTAATTTACAGATGTTTGTATTCGCCCTTTGAAGTTCCATGCTGTTTGCTTCATTGATCCCCCCTCAAAACTGTCATACCAAACCCATATCAATAAACCTTACAGAGGGTACAAAGACTGCCCAGGAAAAAGGGGCTTAGGGCAGAGAGAAACATTTCCTATCATTCTTACTCTTTTGGAGAAAAGGAAAGTACCTATAGTAATCAGTCAACAGCATTATATTTCTTAAAGAAAATCCAACAAGCAATTAACTATTTAACACAATGTATGACCTTCACATTAATTACTACATTAACTGCAAGGTTAAATGGATGCATTTAAAATAACAGCATTAAATTTTGCACCATCAGCAATTCTTTTAAGGGAGATCCCAAACTTCACTTTGAATTTATCTGCATTAAAAATATATATATAATTAAGCATCTATTTTGGTGGTATGTCTGCAAATTATTAGTCAGTGTGTGGTAGTTTACATTACTTTTATTTTCCTGAACAGTGCTGCTTTGCTGAGGCACAGAGGTTGAAATTCCCTCCAACTCTGAAGCAGAGTAATAGGTACAGCAGCAATATTAGCTGCTCTAAACTATTTACTAGTGTGCCTTAAACTAGAACTGCAATGTACGTATTTGAGAATGCATTATTAATCCCAGGTGTTTGTTGTCAGGGTAGCAGGGGTACCAATTATGGTTGCAGTCTCAATTATGTGAGTCTTCTGTTCAATAAGCTAGGACCACCATTCTCCGCAGTGTTAGATGGCCACATTACTTATATCATTAATGGGATGAGTTGGCTCCAAACCAAGAATTTTGGGGTCATCATACCAGATATATTAATATCAGACACTAATACCAGTGATTTGAACCATCCAGTCCCCTAACTTCCGTAAAATCTCATCAAAGAATAAAACAGATCTTGGAAAGAGCTTGAGGCAATACTGAGGTGTAGCAAATTTGGAGTCTGCCACTGACTATTTGTTTAGACTCTTTTTAAATACAAGAAGCTGTTGTAAATAAAATTTAAACCTTTTCAACAATAACAGTGTGATATTTTGAATGTGTAAAGCTATATCTGTGTCTAGAGCTTAGACTTTGAGTTCAGGTGTGTTGTTTATTAGATCCTCTGCATATTATTTCAGGGACTGCGGCAGAGTGCTTTAGAAAAAAAAAAAAAAACAATTAAAAAATTAGTTTTATACTTTTTGTGATGTATTTTCCGTAGAATATAGTCCAAACACATATAAGGTAAATGCAGTACTTCAAACTAAAAGTCCTGAACTTGATTGTAGATACAGGTTAATTGTCTCATTGACTATCTTGCATATCAGTTTCCACTAAACAAAACTCATTTCCAAACATGTAGCATTTTCCCAATCTTTAGAAGTGAGTGCCCACTAAACCCTTCCACCGGACAGCTTTACAATGAAAGGAAATGGTGTATGAAAGACAGGACTACTGAAAGTCTAAAAGAGTGTGTTTTAAACTGGTTTTATCTCCTCTGGTCCCATGTAAATAAGACTAAAGATTATGACGCATCACCTATGAAAGAATAAAATTTCATTTAGAATGAGCTATTGAAAGCAAAGAGAAATATAGCATACAACATTTCCTATCATTCTTACTGAGACATTTCACAATTTTTTACTTTTAAGTAAATTACTATTTACTGCAATCTATAGAAAAAGCCAGTTGGTCAAATCTGTGAGCATCATGATGAGACGTCTAAGTGAATGAGGAACGCTGGATTCGGACCATGCTTCGTATTGCTTTATATCTGCTATACTTCCATGTAACTGCAATCAGTGTGATGGTGAACAGCAATTTTCTTCTGCCTGGTATAAATGCTTAAATTTAAATTTTGTAGGTAGAGAAGTAAGCAAACTCAAAGTCATTTTACTGTCATGATATAATAATGATAAAATGAGTGACCTATTAAGTCATTAGACTTTTTTTTATTTTTGTCAGTTCTGAGTGGATGATCACAACAATGAAATTATCCCTTTTTATTATTTACTAAGCTTTCATACATTGGGATACCAGGATTAAGTTAGTTTAACCATGGGTCGTTCTGTCTTTCAAGATTACATTAGCTCTTAGTCATGTGCTTATATTCTACAACCAGTTTTCATAACTTCAGAAGAAAAAGGTACCAACCTGAATGCTGTGAGATACTCAACATCGCCCATAGGAGGATCCAAGCCACCTGTCCAAGCAATATTTATGTTATACCCTTCACCAGGGCCACTTCCAACCTGAAAAATAGGAATAAAATGCCAAAAGAAGTGAAGAGGAGGAAAAAGGAGGAGGAAGAGAGGGAGAGAGAGGGAAAAAAAAAAAAAATCTCAAGTGGGCTTTAGAAACAAACATCAAACAACATGTCAGATCAGCCCAGCCTTGTTTGACAAGGACTGCTCTGGGTTATGCACTTGTTCTCCACTGGTCCCCTGCTCCCAGTGGACAATTTGGTAATCTGGTGTAATTTAAAGAACCAGAGAAGGACAAGAAAATTAGGGGTAATCATGCAACGCAATTACCTGAAAGATACAAATAAAAATGAGGCTCTAAAGAAATAAACCTAACCTCATTTGGGGCTCCACTGCCGGGGAAGAAGTTGCCTTCATCATAGCGATGGAGGGAAACATACAGGATGCTGGGGTCAGCATAAAAAGCCTGCTGTGTACCGTTGCCATGGTGAACATCCTAAAGGAGAAAGAAAACAGATGACAAATGTAATAATGTCTAACTCAGTGTAGAGAGCTCAGTTCTGCTTTCTTTTACCCCCCCTTCTCTGTTTCTCTCCCTCTCCCTTGCCCTCCTTTTGTCTTTCCCTTTCCCCCTCCCTTCACCACCCCATACTTCCTGAACTTTCAGGCAAATTACTCTTTAATGCACTCATTTTTTAAACTGGCTTCTAAAAATCAGGAAACCATAGCGAGCGTGCCCTGGAGACTCCAGATGAGCAGTCATTGAGAAATCCCAGTCCTTTTGTACAATTAGATATTTATACACCGGCTCTTTGTACTCCTTGCCTCAGTGATGGAATCTAGCATCCTGTTTTATGGAGGAATTTTATGACTTATTAACTGCCAACAGTTCATAACCCCTCAGGCTTAATTAACTAGCCTCATTGGCCTCTGAAGAAAGACTAATGTTTAAACTACAAACTAGTATTTTGCAGAAGGATCTATGGTTTACAGAGCTTTTTCACAATTCTTGACAGAACACTAAACATAAGTGTATTCATTGATTTGCCAAGTTCCACTATTGAGGTCAAAGGCTCTGTGACCAGCTGAGTAAATTGGCTTTCTTGAAACATTCAGTTCAGTTAGCAGTCCCTCAGCAGTTAGATCCACATCAAAAGAGATGCCAGATGCAGAAAGGACTTCATACTTCATTTTTGCAAAATCATGACGGCAACAGTTGAAGACATAGGAATATGATCTCATTAGCTATTAAATCATCTGGCAGATAGGATGGTGCCTTCCACAATCAAGGAGTGACCTTGGCCAGTCTCCATATTTCAAACATTATATAATGCCAGTGAAAAGAAATTCTGTCATTAAATAAAATACTGAAAAAGAAATGCTGGCAGTATATCTATATAACAAAGGCTGATGATGTGGACTTTTCCTCTTTTTTAGTTTTGTGTTCACAGTTCTACTATTGTACAATGTGGTTAGACACACAAGAAATTTTACAAGTGAAAATGGAAAATCCACTTGCATTTCAGTAAAAGAAAACAGTCTTTTTTGTAAGTTTCTGCGCTGGCATTTGTAACGAGCTCAAAGATTACAGATATAATTGATTCCCTTCCTTCAATCCATCCCTCTGCAATTTCTTATTTAAAGAGAGAATTCAGAAGGAGGGCAGACAAACAACCCTGAAAGGCAACACTATCATCCAGACTGTATTTATTTTACAAACGCTATGAGGTCTGAACCAAATTTAGTATCACAGAAACAATGGTCACATTTTCCTCAGGATGCCTAGGTTCCAGGAAGATTCAAGTTAGGTGTGCATTGCCAGTGGCACAGCAAGCACTGCCTGTTGCTTGTGCTCTTTGCCAGCTGATGTAGCCCGTGACTTTCACCCACATTGTTCAGGACTCTACACTGATTGAGTCTTACTCGTGCTGCACTGTGCTTGACTTGGACCTCCTCTGGGACCTCTGTGGGGTAATATTATAATGGTTACTTTTCTTTGCTCAGTTGAAAGTACTTGAAATGACATGAGGATGAAGTTACAGCCTAACTGTGACTTAATACCAAGGTTAAATGTAACACGTGTTGGAGGTGCAAAGGAGCACACACTGGTGTGAGGGTGTTGGAGATTTGAAGGCAGCCAGTACAGTGCTAGAGAGCTCTGACTGGCAAATGATGCAAAATCTGGCGTGCAGACCAACCCCAGAATCCCGTTCAGACCTCAACTGTGACAGAATTGATTGGTTTACTCCAAAACAGACTCAGATCATGCTAACATACATGCAAGTATGGATGATCTGGGAACAAGGATTGCAACAACAAGCTGAGAAGATATGTTGGCCATACAGATAGATCTGCAGAGACTATGACTAAAAAAATAATAGGACATCATTTTACAATTTCAATTAGTCTTTCTCTTCCATGTATATCTGGGGCTTTAAATATATTCTTGCTGTAACAGTTTTCAAATGAGAAGTAAAAATACTAAATGGGCACGAGAGCTCTTTTTTTCTGTTTGTTTTTTATAAATCAAATCTCAAAGCTAGCTCTCTTGTTTAAACTTTAATTCCACCAAGGGCTACTCTGTTTTGAAGAGCAGTAACTTCTCTGGTTAGACAAAGGAATGTGTTGTTTAAGACAGCGGATGTTACCATGTGGGAAATGTGTTCATATTCTGCCCTTAGTAGATCAAATGTATTCAGGGTATATAAGCCAGTTCAAAAATTGAGATTTATTCAAATGGTGGAATGAGGATAGAAAAGCTGACAGAGAGGTCTTTTATTTTAATGTAGAAATAAATGAAGGAAAGATTAAAAATGAAAAAGTTAAATTATGTATGAACACATGTAGCAGCTATGAAGACTACACTTAATTTGTAACTAGAGTAGAGTTTAATGTGTGGGATTGAATATTACTTTTTAGTATTTACATTGAAGTAACATGTATAGCTGACAACATGCATGGGGTCCTGCTGTGCTAGTCACTATCAAAATATAGTCTTAAAGGTTAATTTCAAGTCTAACATATGTAATTCCATTCTTTCCTTCAGATATCCAGAACTCTCTGTTGGTGGGCATAAAGACATCACTATTAACTTGTTCATTTATTCAGTTTGGATTGTGATTTATCCATAGTTTGAATACATAAGAAATTTTCCATGTGAATTTTTGTACATCATTGCACTGACCATGGAGCAGACTAGGGACTGAACTCCAACTGCTCCAGGAATGAAGTCATCTGTGTCAGCAATATATTTCTCCCTTTTTACCAGCTGAGTTATTCTGGCCAATGGGATAGTCAGAGAGAGGCTGAGCATTCCCCATCTACTTTCCTGGGTAAGGGTAGGCAGCTTCACAGGTAATCATCTGCACAGGTAATGATGTGCACATTTAACCTTGCCTCAAAAAATTGAAGCGGAATTCCTAAATGTTTATTGGCAAAGTAGGTCAAATGGAAGTGATTTATTTTCCTGACAAGGCGAATGTAACACTTACAGTCAAAAGCACTTAAAAAACATTCACAAAATGCAAACTTTGAATAGTCTTTTCTTATTAAAAAACAAGAAAAGAGAGTTCACGTCTGTCCAGCATTTACAGCAGTAAAACTCAATGAACTATAAGATTCAAGTCAGCAAACAGACAGAACATACAGTGAAAGTGAACTTTTCAGAAATCATAGTTTCTTGCAGTTTATAATTATGTTTCTAAGTGATAGTAGAACACTCTGAGAAATATTTGAAAAACATTCTAAGAATATTTAACCTACCCATATAGTTACTCTACCATTCATCTTTCACTTGCCATTCCTTTGCCACACTCCCCCTTTCTCTGTTTCTCTTCAACAGCCAGTACTCATGTTTAAGTGAACAAAAGTGCTAGATGGTAAGGCCATGACTTCACAATAAGATTTAATTATGAGTGCAGATATGAACAAGATTTAGACTATTAAGCCGTGCACTTCAAAAACCCTTTAACATATTTTGTCTTTAAATCTTTTATCACCTGCAAAAATTAATTAAGTGCAGATGTAACAGGTTAGGTTTTGATGCCAGGGTTCATTTCCTGTCTATGCTTTGTCAGACACCCTATTACACCTCCTCATGAACTGTAGGAAAACAAAAATGGTGCTCATAAATCAGCATTCAACTTTCCTTGGGCTGTGCACTGGGCTGATGCTTTAAGTGCAACGCAGAGCTTCAATTCATTATTCATGAAAATAATATAGACAACATGCCAAATGTCATCTGCATTTAAATAATCCATTTGTTAAACATATTAAGTATTGTGTAAGAATGCCTTCTATTAAAATACAAGACTAATCCAATGAAGTGGATTTTTAATCACGTAGCTTTCCTTCAGGGAACCATCAAAAGCTGGCATACATGACTTGAAAACTTCTTAGAGGGAATGACCTGTTGATTTGTTTAATAATATCGAAGTTACACAACAAGTCGAATCATTGCTAGCTGCGGGAAGTGGCCAATTTGGTTACCAAAGCAACAACATTCTTTAAAGCACATCTGACCATTTAAATTTTGTATTCTGTAGGGAAAAGTAAACTTGGGTTCTGTAGGGTTATTTTAACGGTGGAAGTATCAATTCATTTAAGGACCATAAAAGTTGCCCTGATCTGTGCCTTCTTCTCATTAAATTGCAGTTAACACCATTAAAGTGAAACATAGATGTTTATGGCTTCAGTACTGCCATCCTGGCTTTAATGAGTTCCCAAAATCAGAGGAAATGCACACCTTTATTACCTGTAGGTATTAAAAGCAGGAAAGTCTGACATATAAATACAAATTCATTATCTTTTATCTAGATGCACTGAAAGTGTGATGTTTGCCAAGAATACATACCAGATCTACAATCAATATCTTGCCTATATTTAGCTTGTCTCTCAAGTATTTGGCAGTAATTGCAATCGAATTAAAAAAGCAGAACCCCCTGTGGAATAGAGAAGAACAGAAATAAGAAAGCAAATCAGTCAGGAAAACAGCTATAAATAATGTTCAGAGCATTTTAAAAAATGCTATATGATCTCTGAGGCCATAAATCTGCTTCTGGGAGTACCTAGAAAGCCTTTTCAGTCATCTGCTAACAATTACAGTTCTTCAGAGACATGCACAATGCAGGTGATTGCCAGTAACCTTAGTGCTCCAAGATGGGCAATATTCCCTGGTACTTACATGGCTGTTGATTCTTCAGCATGATGGCCTGGGGGCCTTACAACAGCAAAGCCATTCTGTAAGAACAAGATAGGTTTTCAATTATCAGCTTAAAAAAATACTTGACTCAGTGCAAAACAGAGCAGCAGGCAGACTGGATTGAAATCTATTATAGGCTCTTGAGCACTTTTTCTGCCCAATCACCCTTTCATAGTACTGCCAGAAATAATATATTTGAGAACAGTGGCATATAAACTTACATAAATACACACATGCACATGCATACACACACACACAACATGATCTAAAGAGGAGGAAAAAGGCAGGATGAGAAAGCCGTTGTTATCAATTCTGCTGTCTAGAATTCACATTTAAAAGGAAGCAGAGAGCACTCATCCATTCTTGATCTAAATTCATGCAATCTTACATTGATCCAGACTGAGATGCTTCAAAATAAAAGTAGCTAGAGGTATATATTTTACATGAGTAGTTAGTGTTGAGCCTACCTTCTGTATGGACTAAATGATAAATTCACACACACACACACACACTGACAATCAAGGAATTTTTTGCCTCTAGAGTCACTGAAGATAAAAGAAAAATTAAAGTTCCTTCCTTCCAGTGTGGGTAAGTTAAAGGGAAAATGTAGAAGTACTGGCAAGGTAGCTCTGTTCAGAAAGCCAGATTATGTATTCAAGAAGCAGTGTCTCATAAGGGTGTGTATCATATCAAATTTCTCTTACAACAGTCAGACTCAGGAGTAACTCCATTACTTCATCAAATTTACACTTTATTTCAACTACTCAGGACAGTCTCTTCTATTCACCTATATATTTGTCATTAAATTAATGACAACTAACACATACATAAAAAAAAAATTATAATCCGTGCATCAGTCATGATCAGTCATAATCAGCCAAACTTGTGTTTTCAAGCAGCCTCACACAAATACCATGTGTATATGTATGCAATGCCAACCAAGCATTGTATTTTCAGAGAGTAGGAGACAGGAAGAAAAAGTATGGAATATTTCTGTATTTTAATAATCAGTATTAAAGTAGTCCAGTTTGATGTACTTAAGATAGTCAAACATCAATGTTTCAGCCTTTGCCCATTTAAAACAAACATGATGATCACTAAACTTTCACTCACACAAGTGTAAATAATGAGGAACAACATGGCTGTTAATAAAGCTACATTGGTGTCTGTGAAATCTGTTTATTTCCAATCCTATGAATGTGTGTTTGTGTGTACCTGTGCAATTGTCTACCTATGTTGTCTCACTGGCATTAATTTATAAACAAATACTACCAGGTTATCTCCTATAATTTGCTGCTAAAGCTAATCCAAGCACCCAGCTGCAAAGTTTTGTGGTGTATGGCCAAAATTCTATCAGACTACAGCAAAATTAAACTATAATGCAAATGGAGTACATCTGTAAGACTGTTTCCTCTGGCCACCATTTAAAGAATCTGGGGGATCTGACATCATGCCTTATTTTGCATTAAATGTCCACATTTAAAAAACAAAACAAAACAAACTAAACCCGCAACAAATATATATGTTCATATTTAGGCAGGCATTCCTGGAAGTGGAATATAAATTGCCTACAGATCAAACACACCATGAAAAAAAAAAGGCCTTGTGGATTGCACTAATCTTCAGAACCAGACCAGCTTTACACTCTTAGCTAAAACCCTATTCTTTATCTTTCTGAGGATTTTTTAACATTTCCTTTTCACACAAAATGTGACGTTGAGAAGAAATTTTTTGTAGAGGTTATGAAAAAACAACAAGTATGTGTATGCTGAGGAATGTACGATAATGAAGTGAAAAAAGTCTCAGAGAAGAGGGTATTACTAGAGAGAGAGCATCATGCTACCTGTATTTTGTTCTCTTGGTATTTCTAAGAATTTGGAAAAAGTCCATGCAAGGCTTACAGCTGCCCTTGCTCAGCTCACAGCTCATTATCATCTACCTTTAGCAGTATTCCCAAAAGATCAATATAATTAAGATGATTATCTCTAGGAGGATTTAATGGGGCAATATAGAGACAGAAAAAATCAACACTGCTGTTTTTGACAACATGACAGTTCCAGTATAGGCTTCTCTTTTCTGTTCCCTTACTTTAAGGAGGCTGTTTGGAAGACCAGTTTTGTTATAGATAGCTAAGTTTACTCTTACAGTTCCCCATGAACTTGCAGGACATTCACATCTGTGCTGCGACCATTTTTAATGTGTTGTTACATTATAAGAAGTTCAGTATTCACACAGGAATTTACTTTTTTAATACAGTGCATGTATTGCTGATAAAGCATATAATATAATCAATTTTTACCAAACACTGAAAACTAGTTACTATATAGTATTAACAGCAGCAGCTTTTGTGCAATTGATAAAACACTTCATTTCTCCTACTTTCAAACTCTGCATGAACACAGTGTACATTAGCACAATGGAACATGAATTCATTTATCTAGGCAATATTTAAATACCAGACAGTGAGCTCAGAACAGTAGACAGAAAGGCAAAAATCTGCTTTAAAGACAGAAAGACTAACACAGAGCAATATGTTGAAAATGAAGCCAACACACATAAACTCAAAGCATTTTTGTACAGAGCCTTATTTATACTAGGATACAGACACCTTTATATGTCGACAGAACATTAAACTGACTGACAGACATGAACATTAGAAAAAGGATTCATGTCTGTGCCATTATATGATCACCTTTCGTATAAATTTGAGGACAAAGAGTAAAGCCTGAATAGAGATATTCCAAAATCTCTGCATATTTGAACAACAAAGTGAAGACTGCCCAAACTCAGTTTATAAAGAAGATCCATTGCAGATAGACCCACCTAGTTGGATCTTTAAAGAAAACTAAGGAAAAATATGTCTTTTTCCACAGTAAGCTAAGTATTCTCTTCTTTCATGACTGCAAATAGGTAGTTGGATGCTTGATTTCCAAATAACAGAGGCGTAAATCCTATGGTGGCCTTCTTGTCTTCGGTGGTACAGTAGATTACTTTTTGTAGTGTGCTGCATTAGATTGTTGGGCTACATCATGATTGGGCATCTACTGTACCTCTCCCTGAACCTTTCCTAGACAAGCACTCAAGACAATACCATAACACAGGTGGTTACTCCAGGGTTTGGGACTGACCATCTATAGAAGAGTTTCACTGGTGTTTCTATTATACAAAAAACTAGATGTAGGCAATTTTTCCCTAAAGCATTATGTGGTGATTGTGGCAAGGTGCACATCATTCTTCTCTTCTCTTGCCAGCGAGGAGCTTGCTCTGTCTAGATTACAAATGCACCAAAAGCCACCCAGACAGTCTGGCACTCCAGGTACGCTGAGAAGCCTGTCTGAGAAGCAGTACATACTAGCTTCAGCCTGGTATTACTCTAGTAAAATCATCTAGCTTTTTATTGACTCCAAGAAAAGACAGTAGCATGCAAGAAATAGCAATGAACCCCAGCAGGCACTCCAAGAGTACTTACTGAAGCAGTAGAAGACTCAGGATCAACTCCTTCTCGAACATGGGGATGACTCTGTAAATATTCTTCTTTTTTATCTGTTTGTGTATCTGTTTGTGTATTCAGATTATGTGGTCCATAAAGAAGATATTGAGACACTTTTCAGTCTAGGTGAGTTTTCTAACAGTAGGTCTAGAGTCACGCCTTCCTCAGCTCTTATTCAAACTTATGAATCTTTAATTATATCCTGCAGAGTAGCAGTCCTTCAATAGAGGGCAAAACACCACCACTGAATCTCAAATTTAAGATAAGATAGTCTTATATGGAGTTTAAAAATTAATTTATTTCAGCTGAAAAGAAATTGATGCTGCTCTTGCATTTTAAACTGTAAACCCCTGTATGAAAGTGCAATGTTATTTGTCCCAACTATTCAAGAGGTAATGGGCACAAATTGGAACAGAGGAGGCTCCATCTGAACATATGAATATCCTTTTATACTGTGAGGGTGATCGAGCAATAGGACAGGTTGCCCAAAGAGGTTGTGGAGTCTCCATCCCCGGAGACTTACAAAAGCCATCAGGATGTAGTCCTGGGCAACTAGCTCTAGCTCACCCTGCTTGAGCAGGGCAGGGGTGGACCCAATGACACCCTGAGGTCACTTCCAACCTCAACTGTTCTATGGTTCTGTGATTCTATTCAGAAGTTCATAATCTTTGAAAAAAGGCTTTCAAGAAAATGGGTGTAATACCTAATGATCAGCAGAGTTCTTGGCAGAACTTTGTCCTGTGCACTATCTAACTGCAGCTGCACACACTGTTAAGGACAGTTTTCTCAGGAACCTCTGTGTATTTCGTATAGAAACCAGGAACCTAACTCAGGGTCTATATTCCACACTTGAAGCTAAACATCTTCCTGATGTCAGGTGTTAAAGTTTCTATTTTCTATATGTCTAAATCCCTTAGCCTACCTGGCCCCTAGCTCTTAAAATTAGCAGTGCTTAAACATGGCATTTTTGGACTTTCACTTGTTTTTAATGGAAAGGTTTTATTTTTGCTTCAGTGTGAACAGGCTTCAGGATGAGAAGCAAATCACTGAAGCTAATACTTCATTTCTTTGTAGAAACTTCTTTAGTTATTATACAGAAATGTATCCATTCCTCCTGTCAGAATTTATATTCTTTATATTTTATACATATACAACTTTGTATCTTTATAAAGTTAAATAAAACATTCTTTCTTTAAATTTAAAAGGTGCT
Organism: Tyto alba; assembly: GCF_018691265.1. NCBI lineage: Eukaryota > Metazoa > Chordata > Aves > Strigiformes > Tytonidae > Tyto > Tyto alba. The sequence goes on from NW_024881313.1 coordinate 8,366,684, forward strand.
CCATACAGTGTATCTGACAGGGTGTAACCCTGCCCCTGCAGTGGCCTTAGCGCCATCTTTAACCCTGCTATCGCTGGCTTAGTTAATTCCTAAAATAACAAACATCAGGGCTGCTTTAAGTCTCAGCTGCCTACAACAGTCCCGTTGCAACTGGTACCCTGAGGAAGATAACCATATTCTTACCAGGGTCACTTAGGCCGTAACGTGACCCCAAGCTGTGCCATCCACCAAGGAGGGGGAAGCATAAGAGTGAGTGGTGTAAGACCAAGGCAATCCTCAGGTACCTGTTTAGGACAATTTCACAAGCTATTCATACTGCCAGAGCAGGAGCCTGTATCTGGCCCTGGGGGTCTACGAATCCAGCGAACAAGAACCCATGATTTAACAGAGCAGAATTAGCAGCATGTAGATTTGCCAAGAAAACGGTAATGGACATGAAGGAATACCATTTTGTCTTGCAGAGGAAGCTAGTAGAGACCAAGAACACAGAAACAGACATTAAAGTCTCTGATGGAAACAAAGAGTTCCCTGTCTGCTTTGCTGAAGATCTAAAGAGGATAGCACCAGAAAACTCATGAAATGTTGGTGCTTGCAGGCTAACATATACAACCGTGATGGCCTGTTTAATCACAACTAGTTTTAACTGTATTGGGAAAGAAAGCAGACAAAGAACTTTAAAAAACGGAGTGGTCATGGAGATAAGCTATGTACCATACATATAATTAAAGTTGTATTACTATATGAAATAATAACAGTCATTCAGCTATAAATATAACCATAATTGCTGGGATAAAGTATCTAAGAGATGGTTCCATATGAAATTTTGTAATTTTGTAACTTTGTAAAAGCAAAGAATACAAACTACTACCTAAAAGACTTTGTTGGTAACTTTGATGGCTTTTATCAGTCATATCTATAACCCTAGTAAAATAAGCATTCGTCACTGTATCTTACACACTGTGCACTGTTAAAAATGCTGTGCCTGGGTGTGGAAAAAATGCTTCTTTTTGTGGCTGCCACACATTGCTCAGAAATTTTTTTAAGGCAGAGGGTGTTATAGGGCAGAGGGTGAGACAGGGAGGTAGAAACAAGGGTAAGGCAGAGCCTGCAGGAGCAGTACTGCCCAGGAGGCACCTCAGCACAGAGCACTTCCCAGGAAAGGAGATTTTTGTACATAACCAGAGGAGCTGTGTGGGGTTTTGTGTTGTCCAGGCAGGCATGAAAATTTGCTGGCCTTAAGCTTTCCTGGAGGGAGGACACTGTGGGACTAGGGAGACATTTGTTTTCAGCTTTTTATTTATTACATCTTTAGAAAGATCATTTTAGTTTCTGTTCTAAGAAAACATAGCAGTAGAGGTGTGAAAGATGGCTGAGTGATTTTTATACAGAATACTTTTAAGACTCAAAAACTAAGAACTCGGGGGCTGAGGGGGTTGATTAAGATAATTATGTTATGCACTAGATTAGTACAATTTACTATATGATGATTCCTCCGTAGCCATGTGTGACAAAGGCCTTATGAACAGTAATAACCAAGCTCATTTGGAATGAGAGTTTCAAGTTCAATTTAAGTTATTTACAGATTATGCAAAGACACCAGAGTAGCAATGACCAAACGCAGGAGGTTTATTTTGGTATTGATTGAACCTGACATATCAGAAAGAACCATCCCAGGAACGTATCAGATTCTGGTTTGGAGGAAACTCATTTCAATTGCTTTCATTCTGTTAAATGACCCCTAACTACCAACAGGGCAACTTTACACATGTGTGTGTGCACACACATACATATGATAAAGCATAGAAAGGGCTCGTGCTTCACTTGTTTCAGCCGAAGTGGATGTTCAAGACAGTCTCAGACCATGCTTTTAACTTATGTGCCTTTTTTCTTGAGTGTTCTTTTGCAAAACTACTTCTTAATGAACTCCAACTTTTTTTTTTTTTTTAATGGGGAATAACCATGCAAATCCCACCAGCTCTTGATAGTTTATTGTGTAGGTCTCTTCTGTTTCAAATTTGTCAAATTTAAAATATATGGCACTTACGTGTTTCTATCGCAGAAAAGAGTGCTGCCAAAGCCAACATTGACACATTTAAAAGATACACAGAGTAAACTAGAGAATAATCCTTATGATGGGTACTTTACTTAAAATAATTAATTCCAGCTTATAATAGTACTGAATGGGGTCATCTGAGGCTGAAGAAAACCATTTCAGAAATGTTCCTTTGGATTTTCAGTAGTTCCATGCTGTGCTCTAGCACCAAGTTGCCCATGACGATGGTAACTCATCTCCCATCACAAAAAGAGGTTCTTATTAGGTATACTCTTTTTAAATCATATTTTTCACTCGTACAATTTTTTTTTTCCTGCCAGTCAATTGTAAGATATTAAGGGACAGCCAGAGAAATGTACAATTTGCTATCAGAAAAGAAGTTAAGACACATTTAATGTCCACAAAACAGCAGACAATAAAACAACCATTACAAGAACAAATACTATTTTGAAGGACATCATTCAACAAAGTATAATTATTGTAAAATTATCGTGCTAATATAATTGACTATGTGAACTCCAACTTCTTAAAAGTAGTATTAATCGTTTAATAAACACCTAATATATGGCAACAGAAAAAGTGGCAGCATCAGTATGAATCATTTGGTTAACAAAAGGGAAATATCAGCAACCTAAACTCTTTCAGAAAAAACAATAATTTGGCAAGCTGAGTCCTAAAGGTGAAATTCTCTGCAAGCATTAAGAGTCACAAATGAAATCTGAAACTCAAGAGAGACCACAGTTGCAGAAACTCTCATTTTCCTCTGATACTTCTCTAATGTGGGGTTTGGACAAGCTCTGTACTCATCCAGTTGAGCAGCAGGAGGGAAGCGCCTGCTGCGCAGGACAGCCGGGTGCAGGCAAGGGGAGAGTCTCTCCATGCCCGTAGCTGCCTGTGAGGGTAGTAGCATGCTGGCAGGGCTGGGGGGAACTGAGCTGAGCATCTGAGTGGGTGTAAGGGAAGCAGACGGGCTGGACTGGGAAATAAATGGGAAGGCAGGGCAGGACAGCATCCCCCAGTGCCACTAAGCCATTAGACCATGCGCTCCTGAATTCCACCTCATTATTGCAGAGCAGCGACTGGGACACTGTGAGTGTTCCTTTGCAACATACTTCTAGCACATCTCTATTTTTCTGTGGTAATGCAAGAGAGTAAGGAGATCCTTCAGAAACACTGCCAGGAAAGAAATCTCTCTCCACAGATGCAGATCTTTTAGGGCCTTCTTTCTGAAGATGAAGATATTAGGTGGAGGGTGGCGACAATGATTCCCAAGTTCATGAGTTATGCTGCATGCAAGGAACCATATGCAGGGCACTACCTGTATTTCTTCCCCAAGCTCCAAGGAATGTATCATAAAATTTCTCTTATCTGTTAAAATTATTTATTGGATATAGCTAATGACTGCGGTGGAATTATATTCACCCACTTCCGCATACTCCCCTCTTCTAAACATCTGTGGTCAGCCAGCAGATTATTAAAAGCCATCTGCATAAATCTGTTGGGGAAAGGAGAGAGGAGCAAAGGTAGATACAGAAAAACATCTAGACAGGAGAGCTGCAGCGCTGATTCCATATAACATAAATACCTCATCATGCATCAGCAGGTTTCCTAAATTATAAAAAGCTCAAAAAAGCATGATCTTCATGCAGTGTTTGTAGGCTCATCTCCTATTGTAATATTGCCAAGATGACTTTCATCACGCATGTAAACAAATTCATGAAAAAAGGAAAAGCAAGCATTCGACTCAGTATGACCACATTTCTCATACTATATATTTCAGTCGTGCGATTCTTTATTCTCTATTACATATTACCTCAAAAGTGTATTAAATGGATCTAAATGAGTGCTCATTGTATTATTAAACAAACCCCCCAAATCCTTTATTTTGATTGTTTAATATAATCAAATAAAAAGCATCCAGATTAAGACTCCCCAGAGAAGGGACAATTTGTCCTGATTTACTGTAATTTACTATTATGGCAGCAGTAGAATTTCAGTAAACCCTATTGTTTTACATCCTTAGCACTGTCATATTGATGCTTTCCCCATTAGTCAAGGAGATCAAAGAAATCTGATGTCTCACAAGGGGTTTGAACTACAGTGAAGAGAACTCTTAATTCCTGGTCAGTTTTTGAACACTGTCCAAATCAGATGAACAAAATGTTGCTGTTCTCAGACAAGACCTGTGTGGAATGGGACTGATAGTCTCAGGAAACTCAGAATAAAGTAAAGAACCTTTTGCCTTGCGGTACAAGTTTGACTCATGCCCAGCTCTGTAGTGAATCTCTCAATTGTTCTGCAGACCTTCATTATTTATTTTGCAATCCCAACCCTTTTCTTAGCAGCATGTACCTATAGTTCCAACTTGTAACTATCACTCTATGCAATAGCAAGTGATATCAGTAGAGACCATGTAATAAGCATAGAAATTGAAATGTCCTGTCCTTCCTGAAAGGGACTTTAAATGTCAGATGCCAGTCAATAAGGGGCAGTTTGCATTTGTCAGTTTCTACACTCTAGCTAGGCGGTGAAGACATTTATCTTCAGTATTGTAAATATTTTTGTTTTTTAATTAATTGAAAACATGTCCATAAAAAACCCTATTATATTCATTTTAATTTTAGGAAAACTATATTAGACTTTCTAAAAACATCTATATTGATTCATCAAGTTGTAAGAAATATTGGGCAGTTCATACCCAACTACACTGACAAATTTGATAATTCTCATGTCAGAAAAGCACTTGTTAAATGGATTACTTCAGTTTCTCATTCCTGAGGCTTCTTGTCTCGGCCTGTGTCTATGCTAGATAGTTTGACTCTGTAGTTATCCTAATGTCACCATGACTGTGTCAGGTAAAGGCATCTGTGATTCTCTAGTAAGTACAGTGAGCAGATAATCTACTGCCTCTACCGCTGCAATCTGGAGCAGTAGAGAAGTATTGTGAATCTGCCACTGTGAACATTGGGACATGCAGCTCTTCTCAAAGAGCTGTGGGATTTCAGAACAAATCAGTATGTCCTGTCTCATAATTTACTTTTTTTTTTTTTCTTAAGATGACACCAAACTGACAGCACACCATCTGATAGCAATCCACAGTGGTAAACTTCCAGGGAAAAACTACAGCATGTTTCTCTACTGCTCTCATCTTGCCGTTTACACGTTGCAGAACTGTTATAGCTTACACGCAGTTCTTGGAAGGTGCTTTTTTGTCATCCAAAGATTCTGAAGCTGCGGCAGATCATTCCAGATTCCTATCAGAGCTTAATCCTCCCACTCAGTGCTCACAGAACAGGTCCCAGATAGTTGCTTCACATATGTATTTGCTCAATACATGTACATGGATGTGGTCAGCTTCACTTATTTCCCCTCAGAACTTCACAAGTACGCTACAGAATTGGCATTTTCCCTATTCTAGAAAGAGTTGATCAATGGAACATGTATGTTTCTAGATGAAAAATGGCAGCAAGATGGAAAAACAGCATGTTAACTCATAAAGGTAGATTGGAACATACAGATCTCTGGGGCTGAAATCTTACAGCTACCTACAGTCTCGTCCTGAACACCATGTAGAAAACCCCAGAATACACTGCAAAAATCCCCCTAGCGTCGTTTACCATGTGAGGGTGTTGGGAGCAATTTACCAGCAAAACCCAGGTTTGCATGGATGCAATGACAAAGCAAACATAGGAGGACTCTGCCAAAATAGCTAATGTCAGGATCAGTGCATTTCCAGAACTTCTGCTAGTGCACTTTTCTTTCTTCTGTCAGTCGGGCCTTAATGACCTTTTGATAACCTTAAATTATAAATACCACATGCAGATTCTTAGTTCATACAGTTGGCATGGTGGCATGTAAGTCATTGGGCTTCACGCTGGAAGTATAGGAGCAAGTTAGATAAACACCTGTCAGGAATGGCATGAGTATTTCCAATTCTCTTTCACAGCAAATCCTTTCAATTTCTATTTTGTTGATGATTTGGAATAAACCAACTACTTGACATGTCTAGTGAGCAATTACATTTCCTGTCTCAGCTGCAGGTTGCATAAGACCACGTCAATTCTCTGCACTGTAGACAAAAATTCTATTTAGGATCAATGATAATTTTACAGTAAACTACAAACTAGCAAGAGATTTAAAATATTTGTTTACAGACTGTTGCAACGTGAGTAGCAACCAAGGTCTCACAGTGGCTGATGCTTGATTCTTTTCAGCTGTCCATCACACACACATAAACCACCAACAGCATTCATACTGTGGAAAGACAACACAAATGTACAGAGGTAAGTGGTAAAGATTCTGCAGAGGATTCCACCTATGTCAACTGCACACTGGACATGTGCTGTTTTCTTATCAAAACTTGCTTTTATGTTGCCTTAGAGACTGGCATGTGTCCTATGGTCACCAAAGGTAAAAACTAGCCCAAAAATCCTTCTTTACTTTCATTGGTCCTGCTGAGTGGGAATGATGCAGTGAGTTGTGTATTGAATCCTACTGTCCCCAAAAAACTTAATGGGGATGAAGTACCCATCAGGAAGGATGCACAACAGAATCCCATATGATGTGTTCTGTCTTCGATCCGAGATTTCCAAATTTGTACATTTTGCATAGCACCTAGCTAATGATCTCAGTGTCTGAATATGAAAGCTTAGTAACTGCATTCAGCTGGGTCAGAGCTATAGCACTGCATTTCACCTGAGCACGCTGTCGTTATGTATCTATGTATTCTGTATCTATGTATATATACACATAAATATATGTATGGTTCTTCAAATATGTAGCTTATGTATTTTGACTGAAATAAGACAGACACACAGGAGGAGAATTCTGACTTTCAAATACATTTTGGGAATTCTTAAAATCCTCGTACAGTGATAATTCTGAAATATTTATTTCTGTCTTGATTTTGGAAACGGGAATGAATCCCTTAGTATTTGGACTGGCAAGTGAATAAACAGTTTCCTTAAGGAGACACGTTAGCTCCAACACTGTTTATTGCGGCAAGCCTGCGCTCGGGCTGCATATGGCGTACCTTTAAATAGGGCTGTTAAAATACCAAATAAAATGTCAAAGTCCGTCAGGTCTGAAGCTTTTATAAATTGTTTAGACTGGAGATTATTTGGGTTTTGTACCTCACGCCTCGCAGGCCGGGCGGGCGGCGGGCGCGGGCCGTGCCCCGGAGGCCGAAGGCGGCCCCGCCTCAGCGTTGGCCTTCCCGCCCCGCGCCCGCCGCCGCTGCCGGCTGCCACGGCGGTACGCAGGCGACTGAACCGCCAGATTAATTAAAATAAAAAAAGAATACAAAATTCACTTCAGAAGGAAGGCAGCGCCACAGCCACTCGCCAGGCCACGCGTTACCTCCCCGCAGGCACCGGCAGCCCCGCGCTGCAAACGCCCGCCGCCCGCGCCCCGGCAATCCCCCGGCCCGGCCCGGCCCGGCCCGGCCCGGCCCGCCACACCTCCGCGGCCGCCCCCCGGCCCTCCTCCCACCGCCCTCCCCAGCGAGCGCGGAGCGGCGCGGCTGAACAACGCCTCCCTTCAGCCCCTCCCGCCCCGCCGGCCCGGCTCTCCCACCCACGGCGCGGCCCGGACCTCACCTTCAGCTCCCGGGAGGCGACGCGGGCCGCCAGCTCGATGACACAGCCCACCGCCATGCGTGCCGCCCCGGCCGAGTGCAGCTCGTTCCAAACGGTGTCACTGTCCACCTGAGCAAACAGCCGGCCCCGGGAGGAAGGCAGGGGAGAGGGGGGGAGGGAGAGGGAGAGGGAGAGCATGAGAGAAAACAAACCCGTGAGGGAGGGCTGGCAGCGTGACAGCCCGTGTACAATAACATCAGTCTTCCGTCCCGGCCAGCTGAAAGGCCTTCTGGACATGGCTGTGCTTGTGCTTTTTCTCTGCACGGGCTTCTCCAATGGAAACACATTCCTGTCATGCCTCGCTGCCATTCCCTGTTTAGATTTCTCATTACAAACAGTGTTCCACCGGCCGGGCCGGGCCTGCTCGCCAGCCGCCCGCCGCCGCCTCCCGCGTCCTCAGGCCGGCCGGGCCGCGGGGACCTGCCAGCGCCGGGGCGGAGCGGCGGCCCGGGGGGACACGGGGATCTGGGGGTGCCGGGACAAAACAGCGTCCCGGGGGGGGGACGGGGGGGGGGGACACGGGGACCTGCCAGCGGCGGGGCGGAGCGGCGGCGCCGGGGACCTGGGGACCTGGCAGCGCCCGGAAAAAGCATCGCTCGTTGGGGCCGGCCACCGCTGGCTCCAGCCGCCGTCACGGGCAACCCGGGCCCCCAAAACTCACCAGCGGTCACGTCCTTAACCCCTTTTTTTTTTTAAACAAAAAAAAACCACAACCAAAACAAAAGCAACAGAGCAGGAAGCATTCATCTCTCCTACCCGGGCAAGAGTCGGTTTGAAGTGACTCAAATCAGAACGATTATTTGGGTTAATTGCAGGAGTCGGTATCTCCGGTATCTGCTGTATCTCCGGTTTTGATGAACTAAAAAGTTTTGGCTAAAAGGCTTTAGGTCCCACTTCATACCAGAAGAATGTGGTTATTTAAAGCAGAGAAAATTATCTTTTGCACCTTCCAAATGATCAAGTGTGACGTAAAATACTATGTGAATATTATATAACACAGAAGGATAAAACATTATCAAAATATAAAGATGGCTAAGCAGCACTGCTCTACAGCTTCAATTGGTATGGTAAAATTTTACTTTTCAAATTTATTTTTAGTAGCTCTTTATCTGCAGAAACATATCAAATGAATACAGGTGATATGTTGTATAACCCTTATATGATGTTATGCCAAGCAGACATGATGGTGTGAAATAGTCTGAAAAAGTCATCCAGAGAGACAGCCAGACTTCCTTGATGCTCCATGGGAAGTGCATTTAATTGTATCATACTGTACAAATTTATCATGAAATGAAAAACGTTTAGGGATAGACAAAATACTGTGGCAGATGCTATTTGGATAACTTCCAAGCACACTGAGACATGTTTTCAGTTTGAACCAGAAGCTTCTGTTCCTAATTTTTCTTTTTTCAAAAAAAAAAAAAAAAAAAAAAAAAGTAAAGAAGGAAAGAAAGAAATCAAGTAATTGAAAATGGATGAAACTGCTCCTCGAGTCTGGAGGTTCTGAGGAATTTCTCTGATTAGTCATTTGAAACAGAAAGAAGCTTGATCTTCTCTACACCTGTCAAATGTCTTTGCCATTACTGTTACAATAATATTATATTTCAAGCTACTAAAGTGATCTTATTTTTCAGTGTACTGGACTCAAGTTTTCTATCATTTTGATCAGTTTTGTATGCATGCAGCAGAACTAATGAAAATAGTCTTATTCACAGTAGACCTGAATAAGAAGACTGGATTTTGCTTGCAAAGTTTAAAATAACAGTAATAACAGCACACTGTGTTTTCATCTGAGAAACTCAAAATGTTGTACAAACACAATTAAGCATCATCAGCTTGATATGGAATGATTTATTATATTTGTTTTGCAGATTGGTAGCCTGAGATTTGAAGAAATTAAGTAGCTTTCCCAAAGACGCACAGAAATCAGTAGGTAAGAAAATTACAAGAAATAAGAAGGAAACCAAGTAGTAAAAAAAAAAATAATGATGTATTTAACATTAAGCAGACCTTCAGGTTGTCTCTCTATTGCTTTAAAGCAACTGTGAATCAATTTTCGTTTTTAAAACAAATCAGGAGATAAATAAGTATAGGTCATTGGTTAAATCAATTTAATCAAACCATAATAAAACTTGAAAAATACTGTGCAGTACTTTAAATAAAGAAGTATCAACAAGAGGGCTGGGAGGGAGTACTTTCTTACCATTTTTATGGATAGCAAATTAAGGTTAACATGAAGGAGTGGCTGATGAAAATGATTCAATGGCAGCTGCTCAGTACACCAGGGCACGAGCAGGAGCCTGCATCCTCAAAGGGACTATGATTCATTTCCAGGAAGGCCGATTAAGTTAAAATTGTAACCACAGCTTGAGAGTACCCACCCTTCAAGACAGTTGTCTGCTCTGACACATGAGACGGCAGTCTCTCCAACCACTGAATGCTGAGTATTGGCCGGGGTACGGCATTTATCATTTTCTGCTTTCAAGTGAGTGTGAGGAGACTGAACTGGAACAATCAGACCAAATATCTCCCACTGAAAAATCTCCCTCAGACTGCCTGAATGACTGCTACTTAAATTATACCTGGGCTGAAGGTAAAAATGGTCAATCGGGAAACAAAACAGCATTTCCTGAGGAATTTTCAAAAATGACCAACTAAATGTACACAGGAAACTCAGGGTATTTTAGCTGGTCTCTTGGGCATGGTACACATAACAAATGGCAAGCTCTCAAAGCCAGGGTAGCCAGCTGAAGCTGCATACCTTAGTGCACAGTTATAATAATACGAGAAAGCTAACATAAACATGTGAATAATTACCCTGAAAAGGCACAGTATTACAAAACTAGGTGTCAAATTCTATTCCATATTAATCAAAAACTAAGACTGAATTTTTGAGGAACATCTCATGAAGAACAACCTAGAAAAACTTTAATCACACAGCTAGTGCTTTAACTGTAACAACTGGAAAATGCCATCTCACTCTGGTTTATATCTCTATTAGTTCTATGCATTGCCTTAAATGTTTCAGATGTTTAAATAGAGATTTTCTTTTAGTGTTACTCAGTGTTTACTTTGTAAATTGCTGTTGAAATACAGTGATATAAATGGCAAACCCATTAAAATTACAGCTACTAGTTGGCCCAGTTGTCAAGCAGTATATGAAATGCAGCTATGTAAAATCATACTAGATATGCTTTTCTTTATTCCTGTGAGATGAAATGGTTGGATTTTATACAGGTGGAGGGATTAGGATTAAACACTGTGGTTTCTGGTCCTAGTTCAGGTGTTTATAACATATATCTGACAGTCACTCTAGAAGCTGAGTGCGCATGAATTTGTGACAAATGTGATGCTCTCTGAATCACAGACTGAAAAGGTCAGGTGGAATTTTATAAGAGGTTATTTTTGTTTTGCAAGTGCTTTGGAGCAGCTGAGGAATTCAGTAAACACCCTATCCTGATTAGGATTTTTTTTTTATATATTAAAATTTACAGAAAATACAGCATTTGTAGCTTAATTATGACACAGAATATTAGCCCCTTTTTTTCCTGCTTAATTATAATATTGTTATTTTCATTTAAGAGTCCTTTAAGAAAATTATCAGGGTAGGAGAGTGTTCTGAATGTCTAACCAAATGAAAAAGAACATTTTTTCAAAGCATCAAAATGTCACTGTTAAAGTATGAGCATACTACACATTTTGTTATCAAAAATCCTATCACTGCTGCATCTCTTCAAAGAGGGATTGTGCATGATAGCACCAAGAGCCAGAAAGCACGAGCCCTATCTGAACACTGACTTTCTAACGCACATATGGATTTACTTCACTCCGAGTTTCCTGAATGAGCACTGTAGGTTGTAGGCTTTTTCAAGCACATCTAGTATAGCTCAATCATTGGCATGTGTAGCAAAGCTAATACTCTGTAAAGCTACAGATGATAGAAATTAAGCTACCTGTCCCTGAAGTGGATGTGGAGGCATTAAAGAGGAAGGGAATGACTTAAGTGAAAAGAAATGTAGGTAACTTTTCCTGACTGAATGCAACTAATGTTTCAAGCCCTGTGTGCAGAAATTCCCTGCTTTGCACTACAAAAAGAACTTGATATGAATGTTTCCTGCAAGAAATATCTCTGCGATAACTTGACTTTCACAATGGAGACCTTAAGCATACTGAAAACGAGCTAAGAAACAAGAAGCCTTGCAGCAGAGATGTTTCAGCAGATAGAAAGCTTGTACCATAACCCCTCATGGCTGGAATATATTTCATACTAAGGAAGCCTGACTATGAAGTTTGAAAGTTACCCAGGCTGTGGCACGTGTATGTGAAGGTGGAGAGGAAGGATATGGAAATATGTCAGAAAGTGATTGTTTATTTAAAGGCCTTTTTGAAATCACCACGGTTGCTGAAACTGGAAATGTTACTTGTCCTGCTATTTACATTTATCTGGAACCTACCTCAAAGAAGCAAAGAAGTAACATGAATAATAATTCTAAAACATTTAAAAAATATATTTATAACCGCCTTTTGTTTTACCTGTCCCTTCCCCTGCTAGAGAACCTCTTCACTCCGCATCCTCTGTTTCAGTCCTCCTTCCTCTGGAACACTCCTGGGATCTGCCTAATGGTCACTGGATAACAGGTCTGTTGACCAGAGATGCTGCTCATAGTCTGATGCACCCTTCCATTTTTCACACCCTGCATGGTGTATTCATCTGTGTAAGTTGTTTGTCTTTCTTAAACTCTGAAGTTGCCTTAAATACACATCCACTGATCAATCTACAGCAATATCAAAGAGAGCACAAGCTCTCTGACAAAGCATCCTAGAGCTTGCCCTCTCTTGCTTTCCCTCTCTCTCTCACACACACATACACACAATTTGCAGTTTAACATAAATCCAGCTTCCACAGTGGAATCGTGATTTCACTCCTAAAAGGAATTAAAAATATACTGACTCACTCATCCTGCTCTGGATTCTCTGCACAACAGTTGCCATCATAAAAATCAAAACCAGCGCTCCTAGATTTACCACATGTCCCTACCAGAGGTACTCTACTTATGCTCTGAGAATAGTTCAAAAACACATTGTCATCTACCTGTTCATGGAAATTTTGACCTGTGATGATCCTTTGACAGTAGTGATTGTATTTTGTATTCTATGTGTCTAATATCCTGGACAACAAGCGAAAAATTATCAGTTCTTTACAGTAGTTTAAAAGGACTCTTTGCCTTTTCTTTAAAAAGCAGAGGTTGAGCTCAGCTGTTCTTGTGTGGAAGTTAATCTAGTATGCAACTCAGATGGATACTTTTCAACACAGATCTGGAAATACTACTACATACAAAAAACCGCCATCCTTTAATATAAGTGTTTATAAAACTGAGAAGTAAATAAAATCTAGTCAGCTAAAAACATTGTAGCTATATGCAGTAAACAAACTGATTAAAAAATCTGAGAGAAATCATATAGGAGAGAACAGATCTCCTCGGTGATACTGCAATTTAATAAAACTTGTGTATTGCAGAGTGAATTCCTGTGCTTTAGCTTTAAAAGTGTTCAGAGCCCCACACTCTTCCATTTATGCCAGAGCAAACATGTTTCTGTCACTGTTTTGTTGTTTTCTTGGTTTTTTGTTCTTTGTTTTTTGTTTTTTTGTTTTTTTTTTTTCAATTCCCTGGCATAAAAATAGAAATTAAATATTTTCCTGAAGCGTTGCAACCTCTAAAAATTGTGTGTGGCATTTTGCTATCACTTCCATCAAGGAGTCTGTCATTCTTGGAGACAGTTGGTGCCAGCAAACACTAGAGCATAAATTTGTAATACTCTGCTCCTGACCATGAGCTTCCCAGGTGCCACGCTCATAGCTCTCACCTCCCACTCCTACAGATGTCCTGGTGATCATTCATCACCTCTGTGATTTCCACTAAGAAGCAAAAGGTCTTCAACGTGCTTCTCAGCTGCTGTTTCATCTCACCATGACTAAAGAAGCGAAGGTGTGCACACCATCTCCAAGGAATGACATCTAATGAATGACCTGTCAGCCATGTCTCTCATTAAGGAACAAAGGAGAAAAAGTTTGCATGGCTGACGTCTCTTCCATAAATCCCACATACAGGAAGTGTGTAAAAAGCAGGCTACTTTAGAAAAAATAAGTACAGTGAGCTTCCTTTATTTTTGCTTCTATTTTATAGCTGTATCAGAGATTTATTCTGTCAAAGGCATTTCCAGCTGCTTTAATGTAAAATGCCTGCCATGCAGAGTACCCAGAATATCAGCTTTTCATACTTGCTTGCCTACCAGTGTGGTTTACAAATAAATTGTGAAGGGGATGTGATCTTTAGGCTCCAGTGGGATGAATAGTTCAAAGGATCATCACAAATCATTGCTTAACCAAAAAACACGGAATTCACTTGGGCTTGCATTAGCTTCTCTGTTGTGTTTGAATAATTTCTGCAGGAGAATTTATCAGCAATAGTATTAATGGAAATTGACTTCTAAAAAGAATTTTAGAGACTGTTAATTATGACCTAAAAGCCCCTTTCAAGGTAAGAACAGGGAATCTGGACAGTATATGTACCCACCATGTGTAGAATATATAACATCTTTCAAGTTTTACCTGCCAGTAATCATGTAACTTGTAAAGCTACTATAAATCAAAGCCAATTTTCAGAAAACACTCAGTAAAAGAAATCTAAGTAAAAATTAACAATTGAATGCCTAACAAAGTTACTGATGGTGGCAGTCAGCCACTGATAAAAATGCAGCTCCCCTACTTTTGTACAAATGGAATTCACCTTAGGATTTGTAAAAAGCAAGTATATATGTGGGTTCTTTATTTAAAAATATATATCTTTATATTCAAAATGAGAATCAGAAAATAATCAGGCTAAGTCAAACTGAAGACTGAATAGATTAATAACTTCAGAAGAACTAGTTTGATTCCGTTACTCTCTTAAACTAACTTTTATGACAGGCTTTCAGAATCTCTGCGTCTCATAAAGGATACATTAGACACCCTAAAGGATCTCAAAACCTTAGTGAAACAGTGATGTGTGGATCATTGGTAGGGGGAATGGAGGGAGGATAGCATGGATTAGATGTGGATTAGAACTTGTTTTCAGAAAAAACTCATAAATAAAACACTTAGGCCCTGATTCAAGTCTCAGATATGTGGCATATATCACCAGATGCTTGTAAAAAATGTTACTGCACTTTCAGTCCTAGCCTTGAGTACTCTATTAGTTTATCTTGACATTTGTTTTACTATTTCATGGATTAGTGTGTGAAAATGCTTGTGCAACTGACTTCTTATGTTTGATCATGCAGTTTCCAGGAGTTCATGGGCAAATAGAACAATATGTAGTTGGTTTGCATACAGTAGCAGAAAATACAACTTTTATGTGCAGTATTCAAGCTTATTTTCTAAAAGTTTCATCATTTGTTTCTGAACACATTTTAGCAGTACATAGCATTTCAGCTTTATTCTTGGATGTAGATGATCTCTATGTTAGAGGCCACCAGGAAGCTACGCTAGAACCTGGTGTTAATTCAGACAAGCAACACATGAGCATTTCTTATTAAGAGAGCTTTTCTGTCCATCTTGGGGGCTAAATTCTATTCAATAAACACATGATGTGTTTTTAAAGTGCAAATGTGAGTTCTGCCTTAGTTACAGAATTACCATCAAATCCATATGTGTGTGTGTAGGATTAAGTCTGGGAAGAGTGAATAGCATTAGTAAATTGTATATGGTACTATTCCAGTATTTACATTTAACTTCTGTGTGTGTGTGTGTGTATATATATATATATATGTTTCATATTCTGACAAATAAGAAGTCTTCCTTGCATAATGGTGGCCTTTGGCTACACGATAGTTTTTAGGAAGTGCACAAAATGAGGTAAGACCTTTCAAGATTTGACTTTATGGTAGTCAATTAACTTCACAATAATTTTCTGTGTTTCATGTGATGTTTCTTTGTTTACAACTTTAATCTGGTCCAGTACCAAGGAAAAAAGGTCTTCCGTTAAAAAGGGGAAAAAAAAATTATCTGAGGGACCAAATTCTGTGTTTGATGGGTTGGCAGATTACCACTTCTGAGCTTTCTATGCTTGCCTGATGCAAATAAAAGCAGTCTGGGACTATTTTAAAATACTCTGTTGTGCCTGCAGCAATGCCAAGGAATTATGTCTCTTAGTTGAACAGTTTCTCCTCTCACTGGACTCAACATCAAGCTCTGTAGTGTATGGCATAGGGCCACCTCTATGCCATGAAAAGGCAAGAATGAGACGAAATATCTGCCCTTTAGTGTGAAGAGAATTTTTCCCTTTTTGTGGCCATGGTATCGATACACTAAATGTGGCGTCCCCTCCCTGCCCAGAGATGAGACACAGTTGCACTTCCCAGATCCAGAGATGAAGTGTCTATCTCAGTAAAGGCAGAATATCTATTTCCTGCCCTGATAATCCAGATTCATGTCATCATACTTGTTAACTTTTTTTTTTTTTTAAAATGAATGTGCCTAAAATTAGGAATTTAGTTCCTTCAGTTCCCTGACAATGAAAGAAATCAAGCACCTCCAGTCAGTTCTTTCGATCTTCAGTGGACTGACTCCTGCTCTAGCGATGCACATGGCTCTCTAATGGTTATGTAGACAAACAAGGGTGGTCAGGGTCCTGCTTTGGCTGTTTCAGTAATTTGTCTAAAATTAGGTACATGAAGCTGAAAAGTGAGTCTTCAGAGAGCTTACTTTTCTGACCTGAAAGTAAATGTGCCGTTTTTGTCTCCTTACCTTATTTCTTCTTTAGTTTGCCTGCTCAAGGAGGCTGTGAGCTTGTCTGCTAGAAAGCCTAAAATTCTCTATGCTTAAGAGAGCTTGGCTAAAGTGTAATGTCAATTAGTCCATTCCTACAAAGCATAGACCACTGAAACAGCCAGCTCTCAGAAATTGATGGGGTATACCACATAAAAAGTGCATTTACCAGGGCTGCTGGGAGTACATTACACCCTCATTCCCTCACGCTGTGGATAGCCTAAATAGGTTTATCTGGAACTGCATCAAGTGACGGAGCATGAAAACCTTTGAATGCTCTGGGATGACAAATCTGCAGCCCTCGCTCTGGTCCTATCCCCGCTGGCCTTACGTTGTGCCTTGGGGTGGCACAAGGATGGCCTTTTTGATCACATATTTTGATGAACTCTGCAGAAAACATTACGCAGTCAACACTGTGTAACTCGAAGTCCTAAATAGTCGTGCAAAATATATTGATTAAAGTATAATGTGCCTGTGAGATTATTTTGATTAAATCTTGGAATTTCTTTAGGGGAGGTGTAGCTGCCAGAGAGTCTTAGGAGGTAAAGAAGTCCTTTGTTCCCTGAAGTCTTCCACAGTCTGCTCTAAAATGTTATAACTGGCAAATTTCAGTAGGTTAATAAGGTGACTCGGTTAAGTAGTTTAAATTAATAGGTGAATATATTGGCATCATGGTGTATTAATGATTTCACAGTGTTTGACATCATACGGAGTAGATGAGCTTCTAGGAATAACAGACTGCTTTCCCCAAACAGGAAACAGACATATTTTCAGTTGGTATTATGGAAGGACTCTACCCATTTTGGTACATCCAGGGATATAGGGGAAGGACACAAGTTCAATCTATCGTCTGTGTGGAGGTGGTGTTTAATTTGAGTGTCCAAACCAAAGACAGTCTGATTTCTTTACAGCCAGATTTGTATGCAGATATAAGGAGAGACCCCTAAGCAGCCTGGAGCCTAAAATCTGCTACAAGGAGACAATGCCATTGCCAATACTTTAATTTTTACACGTTTGTACCATGGTAATGGAACCAGGTTGGTACCATTAGCTCTTATACAAATAAGAGTAATAAACAGTCATAATGTGTAAAGGTTGAAAATTCTTCCCGGGCTCAGACTGAGAAGATCAAGGGAAGAATGAGAAGCAGCAGAAAAAAAGTAATATTGTTGCCTGGATGATTTACTAAAGTTGTATACTAGTGAAACCTTGCCTTTCTTACTGCTTTTCTTCATGTGTGGTCAGGACAAAAAGTGGTACTGTCCAGCTACCACAGCAAGGAATGCCAGGAAGAAATTCAACATTCAGAAAATACGAATATTTTGTAAGTTTTGTAAAAATGTAGAGATATTTTATAGCTTTACATTTCTTTTCTGATATGAAAGTTAACTTCAGTTAATGAAACAAGGCCAGCAGCTAATGAAACAAGACCATCTCATCCCAGCAAAAAATCTCATTTCTGTTTTACTTCCATAACAACAAAATTAGAGGAAATGCAATGGACTTTCCATATGTACAATCCATTCTTAGCCATTCAGATGGCTCAATATTTAGCCTATGAACCACTGTGTTCAGCTCACTAAACATTTATTCTGCTAAAGTCTGACTTCTTGCAGGGTGATGTTCTCCCCCAGCTCCTCTTGCAATTTAAAGATCTGACTTTACACGTCACAGGTTTAGAGCAGTGTCTTCTGAGGGTGGGAGGAGAGCAGGGGGGATTGGATAGCTGCCCAATTTCATATGATAAAAGTGAAATTCTCTTCTGTCTGCACGACAATCCCCAGGGAACAACGTATGAAACCCAAACTTAAATAAAATCATATCCTGTTTGCAAACATCATATTCCCTTTGCTTCTCAGTAATCTGGACCCATAAACCCCAGCACAGCTTGAGAGCCCATTCCTCATCTAAACAAATGCCATAAGCCCCTTTATACTTTTACAACCATGTCAGAAAATAATATTGACTGCCAATAGTGATGTGATTGGAGTTGCCTCCTCTGAGCCATAAAAGAAGCAGTCTGTTATCAATTTCTCTAAATGCACCAAGGGAATTATGGGTCGGTTCAGTTCCAAGTTATAAATGACAATTCAAAAGCCGCAGAAGTGTTTGAAGCTGGGAGCCGATGATGACATTATCATAAAAGCCTGCTCTTCTTTGCTTTTGTGGGTTTTTTTGCCTATCAGCTAGACAAAAAAATATGGCTGAGAAATGACTTCAAGATTTCTTCACACAGCAGCAGGTCAAACAGGCAGGAAAACAATCACTATTTTTAGTGACAGACTGAAGCAAGGAGATGAAACTTACTCCCATTAAAAGTAGATTTCTGTTTCTCTTATTGTCATTTTTACAGCACAACAGAAGGGCAGGAATTGCAATAGATGGATGCATTGATCAAATGATCTGTTATAGCTCTTGTGGCTATTTACAGATGAAAAATTGTGGAATGGTCTGATAATCTTCAGACCCAAAAAGTAATTTGTGGTTATTCTCCCCATTTGGCCACTTCACCTGCAATCTACCCACCTCTCCTGGAAAACTTTTCACATTCCAAACCTCTGACCAGCTGCAAGAAACCATCTCTTGTTATTAAAACTTCTGGCTGTAGAGCTGCTAGTCTGTCTCCAGCACAAGGTATTTCATCCCCCTGGTATTAGAATTCTTTAACAACAGTTGGTTCTGGAACAACGTTAAGCTTGAAAAAAGAATAAAAAGCATTATTGCAAGAGGGAGGTCCCATACTTCAGCGAATGTACTGCTGACCCTGGGTAGTCCTCTGATAAAAAATTAACCATCATTGAAAGAAAACAAGTTAGGAGCAAACTTAGAAGGTTAGACTTAGACAACTTTTTTTCTTTCTCTGTGGGATCTGTTCAGTTTGGCTGTCAGTATGAAACACCTTTGTGCTCTTAGATAAGAGCTAATTATTACTTATATAGTTTCTTAAAAAAACGTAAAGTTTATTGTTTGATTTCTTCCGAAAGCCTAACATGTACCAAATCAAATTAATCAATGACCCTGACATAATCAGTCCCTATCACTACCTGAATGAAAATTCATATGGATAAAAAATGTTTACAAAATCAGTAAGCGGTAGCTTTGCATGCATTTTGCACTGGTACAAAAGATTTAGAGTTATGATGGAACAGGATCAGAAAATATTAGTTATGGACACTGCCTCTTGTTTGCTTTTCACAATTCTTGGAAAAAACTTCCTTTTACTGTAACTATAAGTAATGTTCAAAGAAGAGGATCCCTGATCTTGACTGGAGTTTATTCGTGCTGTTAGAACAGAGATAACAATAAAATAAATAATATAGTAGAATTCAGGGTTACAGGTTTGACCTTTGGTCAGTTTGACCTTTGTTTGTGAGCAATGCAAGTCATCCCAAACTCATGCCAATATAGTCTTTATAGCCCATCAGCTGATCATCTCTTCAGTGCCTGTGAAGCCCTAGGTTCTAGTCCTTGCTCCAAGAGCAGTTTCCACTTTGTCCAGTGATTCTCTCAGGTGAAATATATAAGCTGTTTGTGGAGCAGGGACTCAGAACTAGGGCTTCATTTTATTTATAAATGTATGATAGGTAGATTATGGCCTTAGAAACATGGGCTTTCTCCTGCTTATGCTCTGTCTTACTGCTCCAGTGCTCTTTCCAACAGGGGCACAGCTTGAGTGCATGGTGTGCGAGGGTCCCCAACCAGAAACAATCTATGTTCTCCTCAGTGGTAACGACATCTGCTAAGAGATGGGGGCTCTGGTATTAAATCCAGCCTGAGAGTGGATAGAAATGAGCCTACGATTCCCATCCTCTGTGTGAGTAGTCTAACCACTACTCTATTTAATAATAGAAGAGCTGCATAATAACAGCCAGCAAGGTCCCCATATGGTTAGAAGACAATAGGATCAAAGAGCTCTGAAAACCATTGTTCAAGAGACAGCCATAAAGTCTCCTGCAAGAATGGAATTCTTTTTCTCTTAATACTTCCTCACTGTATTCTTTAGCAAACAAGTAAGCAAGAAGGAAGAAAATAAATGAAAACAAAAATTTTAAAACAATTTTTCCATCCCTCCTCAAGGTCTTTGTATTAATTACTCTTACTACTTTACATTGATTACTGCTTTGTAACACTCAACTGAGTTGAAAGCTACTAAGTAGCAATGTTTCTTCTTTCTTCCCACCACTGTTTTTGAAAGTAAACTTAAGAATTGCTTTCCACACAGTTTGAAGCAGCTCCCTTTCCCAGAGCTCATCTTAACCAACAGACAGCTAAATATCCCTGAAACGGAGCTCCTAATCTGATTATTTACCTTGACAAAGGTCATAACCCATTCTTTTAAAAGAGCCCCACAGCAAGCCTGACAATAATAATATGTAGAAAGGCAAACTAACTAGAAAAAAAATAAATAAAAGATCCATTTCTACAACATGTTCTTTAATCCAATTTCTATGATTTTAAATAAAAAATAAAACAGACTCAAAAAAGTGTAGCTAAATTTAACTGTTAAAAAAAAAAAAAAAGTTATACTGAGCATTTCTGACTTGCATTAGCTTTAGAATGGACAACATGCTTTCATTAGTAGGATTTCAAAGCACATCTCTATTCAGGATTTTTAATACCACAATAACTTGCTTTGTAGAAAAATCTTGTACTTTAATATTCAAAGTGTACCAGAGTCCTGAGTACTTTCCAAAGCCCTCAAGAAGATTTGTCAAGAAATTTTACATCATCTCCATTTAGAAGCCTGAACAACATCCTTTCCCAACTTTATTAATCTCTTGTTCAATTTTCTCTAGGTTTCTTAATAATTGCAACAACAGTGTGAAAAAATACCTTTTTTTTTATATACAGAAATGTGTGCATATGTGCACACAGTAATGCACAGAGGTGCATGTGGATGTGCATGTCTACATGTCAGTATGTAATGTTAACTGATCCACAAACAGAAATGACCACCAGGTTTCAAAATTAGCAAGCTGGGTGTCACCAAGTTTTAAATTTTAGGCAGAATCCTCAGCAAGCTAAATCCATAGTGGAGGAGCTAAAATGGTTATCACTTCCTGATTCTTTGTTCCTTAACTCATAGTTCAAAAATCCTCAAAAAACACTAAATACTGAAAGCTAAGATGATTTTTTTCTTTTTCATGGATTAAAACCTTATGGAATTAGTATTTCTTGTCAGGTATCTCATAATAAAAAACCTCACTATAAACAAGACTAGTATGGTATGGAATTTATCCTTTGTGAAGGATAGAATTAAAAACTTCAGAAGTTTGCATTGTAAGTTGACCTCCAAAGACTGTGTCTTTATTCCTGCATACTCAGAAACAGTGAAAGGGAACTAAAATATATATGTGTCATCCAGTCAGCTCATCATTATCTAGTAGTATCATTTGACTTCGAAATTGCTGACATGTGTGAAAAACCCCTGTACATGAAAAATTATTTCTCTCTGGTATTATCTTCACTAGAATTTGATAGGAGCATGATACCAACATCAATAGAAATTGTCCATTCTACATGTTCTTCAATAATTTAGATTACTTTTTTATCTAGTGTTGCAACTGATTTTTGCCTGCAGATTTTTGTCTACTGTGTCCAAATACTCACAAGATTGTATTTCAGAATGAATCAATTTCAAAATCGGACATAAAAATGCTAAAATAATTTATTAGTTGAACAACACCAAGTTATTAGCTGGCAGCTAGTGAGCACTTCTTATGCTAAATGTTAGCTTTGGTAGTTTTTTTTTTTGTCCTTTCTGAGAAATTCAAGGCTATACTTACTTTCAACAGTACACAAAACAGCTTATCCAAAGCTCATTCTGCTATATCAATTGCACCTATGTTACTTTCCTCAAAAATAGAGCTCATGTAAAAAACCCAAAGTGGGACAACTAAGAAATGTGCGCATTGTTACAAAATATGTTTCTATCTAACTATTTCATATGCTTATGGTAATGTACTGTCTTCTGTGTCTTTGAAAACACAGTATGATAATGTCTCAGGTTTCATCTCTACATTTTTTTATCAAAATAAAAAGTCCTCCTTCTGAGGACTTTGAACTGATAATGCAGTAGTGCTAAAGAATCCGTGAATGAATACATATGTTGCATGTTGTCCCTCTTGCAAAAAAATAAGCATCTACTTACCCCAAGTCCCCCACAAGGCAACAAGGAAAAGAGTTTTTGAGACACGTTTCCTATATATTAAAGAAAAAAAGAAACAATAAGCATAATTTATCAAAAAGACATTTAAATACTGGAACAGCGATAACTTTTCTGTAATGCAAATTTCAGTATCACGCAATGAAAATGCCATATATTAGGATAAAAAATATTAATAGTACTTAGAAAGCAAATCAGCCGTGGGACATTTAAGGTACTCTCTTGCAACAGTGACAAAACTTAAGATTGGTAAGCAGTAGTTTCAAAGGAGTATAATGATCAAATATCGACAGAAATTCTTTCTGAACTAGGGTGACTAATCCCAATATCTGTGGCTGATAAGCAGCTTGTCTAACCTTGTCATCTCAGCTTCTTCTACAGCCAGTGGAGTGAGGTAGGCACCTCTACCCAGCCTAGATGACTGATGGGATGAATTATACTTAAGAAGTGCCTGTTTCTTTTCACTGACAACAGAGGGAACCTCATTAAGCTTACATGAAACTGATAACTAATTTTTAACATCATCTCTCCAAAAAAGTTTCTCCTTTGAAAATCACAGTCTTAGTCTTCCTATCTATGCAGAAATGCTGTTCTCTTCATTTACATACCACCAAAAAATACATTGATATTTTAAAAACATAAATACTCCTTTCAGTATTATTCAGTAAATATATTCTACTAAAGGGAAGAGGGAATCTAATTTCTTACTCTTCTCTATACATTGGATAATTTGATAGGGTTTATATTAATATTTATACTCACTTTTTATTCATTCATGTTTTCTTTTTTGTACCACTAAACTCACTGTTTGTCTTGATAAGGACAATATGAAAACCGGGAAGGGATCTCGGGATTTGATGCAGTTCCTATCCCAGTATGTAATCTGATCTTAAGGCAGCTGTAGAAGAGAACATAAGCTTTTCCCCTGCCGTATCACAGAACTGGCTTTGTAACTTTGCCATCTGGAGGAAACGTTAGATAGTGAATCACTCAAGTTACCTAGAGGAGCCACCCATTGTTATGGAAGGGGCGAATACTGCAGTTACTCATGTTTAGCAGGTGCCAATGAAATGCATAAAGACAATTACAAGCCATCATCTTTGAAGTATGAGAGACCAGACTGCAAGGTCAGAGATGAAAAAAGTGCTTTTTACTTCGAGTAAAATCCAAGATACATTTTTAACCGACTAGAAGCCTTTGATCAGTTTGCACAGTGTGCAAGAGAAGCCAAACAAAACCTCCTGTGGAGCTACCAGGGGAAATGCAGGTGCAGCAGCTATGCAGAGTATTCTCATACTGTGAGTCCTAATGGCCCCAGACATGCAAGGAAACGTTGGCTGCAGGAGACTGTCAGAGCAGAGATACAGGAGGAGTTTCCAGATCTCTTGCTAAGCCGATCCAGGGACCAATACGAACAGCAATTTTTCACTTTTCACTGTGGGGAAGATCAAAAAGTCTTGAGCAGATAACTAAAAAATTAGTGCTGTTAAAGTGCCAGGAGACATTAATGGAAACATAAGCTGTAATTTGAGATAAAAGAAGGCATTTTTAGAATATTGAATGAATAGACCTTTTTTCTTAAATTCCATTGCAGAGTTGGAACATAAGAGGGAACAGATGAATTCTCATTTATCTCCCTGCAGCTGGGCACATTGTGCATGGTGAACACTATTAAAAACAACAAACACAGAGTAAAAACAGAAAAGCAAATGGTGAGGAAGGACACTAAAATCAGTCAACAGATAGTACTAAAACAGGGGGGAACAAGCACAAAGCCTTTTCAGTTTATCAGGAAATTTGCCAGCTTACTCACTTCTTATTGCATGATAGTCAAAAAAAAGCAGATAACGGACTTTGCAGAACAAGAAAAGCATCAAGATTTCATTAAAAGAACAGTGGGGAGAGATTATAGTAAGAGAGAGTGAGACCACCACTTAGCTAGCCTCACAGAAAGAAAAGAGTTCACAATACTCTCTGCCATAAACGAAAATCAGTAGCAAAAAGCAAACTCTGAAAATGAATGGAGGTGAGAATTTCCCATGATGTTTGGAGTTGATGTGGCAGCAGAACTTGGTAAATAGCGGCCATTTCCCATTAACACCCTTCCACAGCCCAGGATACTTCAATAATAATAAATAATAATAATAATAATAATAATAATAATAATAATAATAATAATAATAATAATAATAATAATAATAATAATAATAATAATAATAATGGGATACTTCAAGTAAGGTAGAAGAAAAATTTTACATAATCAAACTTTTTTTGGCTTTGCATTCAGGACAGTTTGCAGTCACCGGCAAATCACCTGAGAAAAAATAACTTCTATATAAGATTCAGTACAACAATTTACTGATAGAGCTAGAAAAATTACTCAGGATTTTTATTCTAAAATTTCAACCCACAAAGACAACAGAAGCTGGTTAGTCAAAGTAGGTGCTGAGGCTCCCATCACTGACTGAGATCAGGGCCCCTACAGAAGTCCAGAAAGCTTCTTAGGAGGTTGACAATGGGGGACCAAGAGTCTGATGAGCAGGAAAAGTGATGGGCAAAAAATCTTTTTCAAAAAAGTAAACAAAGGACAAAGTGTGTTCTCTTGTGAGAAGGCACAGTTTAAGAACTTGATTGTTTACAGTATCTTCCCTCAAGAACGATGCCATTTCTGCTAGGCAGTCATTTTTTCACTAACCTGAAATTACAATTGCACAAATGCTCTGTGAATGCATCTTTTAGTTGTACTCTAAATACTGCCTCACTGTCAGGGATGTGTTGACAGTATATTCTCACTTTTACAGACCTGTAATCATTGGAAACTTGATTTTTAGAAACATTTTCTTAGTTATGGTTGGAGAGGTAAAAAACAAAAAAATTTGCAAGACTTGTTTGATAACTGTTCTGTCCTGGAGCTAATTCAAAGAGAGTTGAAAGTTTGTATTTTGCCACATGAAACCATCATGTGTTATGACACATAGTCTGCATATTAGTTTTCTTCATGTCAAGACAGTGTAGTGCAATATAACGTGTTGCTTAACACACCACACTGAAATACAATCAGTCAAAGGCTTAACTACGCAATAGTGTAGAAGTGATCGTTTGCAATAGCTGCATTTATAGGCCCTGATGCAGGAAAAATAAAGACAAGAGTTCAAGCCAGTTTGTACTCTGAAACCATTGAGAATATGTGAACAATAACTGTGTGCTTAATTCTCTCAGATTTTGGTAGTTTACAGCCATTTTGCTTTGCAGTCTTCTAGTACAGAACTTTTTCCTGAACAGGAACACTGAAATAAGCATTTTTTTGCAAGTAGGACCTTTCTAGCCCTAGTCATGCTTAAATTTCATTCCTTCAAGTGTTTCTTTTCTGTTTGAAAGATACAGAAGCCACTTGTTAGCAAAAAAAAAACAAAAAAAAAAAAGTAATGCTTCAGACAAAGCAGATGTACTCTTCTGAACGGGGATAGGGAACAAACATTTTTCTGGAGCACAAGTGGACAACAAATGGTGCATCTGTCTTTTTGGGTGGGTAGAGGAGAAAGGAAAGGAATGGTTAGGTCTTCCTTTTCATTAGGATTCAAAGCCATAATTTGATGGAACAATTTCTGTAGAAAAAAAATGCACTTCCATTGAAATAGAAATGTTTTATGAGAGAATGTTGTTATTGATGACATTTTTGATAAGAAACATATCCTTTATATTTTTTTCCTTTGCTATACATCATTTTGAATTCCTATACTATACCAAGATGTTAATTTTAATGTCAGGATTGGTTAGGTTCAACCTCACTGAACTGGGAACAATGAAAGGTGAAACAGTCACACTGCATTTTGAAAAAATGTAAGAGACAATTAAGTTCCTTTATACAAGAGTCTGGAAGCCGAAATGGTTAGTGCTTCCAGCCAAAAAAACAGGCACATGCGAAAGCATATGGGAAGGGTGTTTCATTGACTGTTATCTTGGTAAAAGGCCATGTGAGATGCAGCAAGAAAACATCCTCGAAACAAAGACAGAAAAGGGCAGTAAGCCAAGGATACACTCAGAATATATGCTAGGAGTGTGATCTTGATATAAACTTAGAGAGTAAATGTTGTGGACTAAGTGTCAAATAAAAAAGGTGAAGAGTGTCAAGTAAAGAACTGTGGGCAAAGAAATACTTTTCTGAGATTGGATGTAGACAGAAACACAGTGAGGATGCCTGGGTCCATTCCTCTTTTCACCTCATAGCTGCAACTACACACTGTTGGTCAACCACTGAGATCCAGAATGGGAATAGTATTTTATATCAGTGTATGTTATATTAAATAATGTAAAAATTAAAATGAAAGAAATCAAACCCAACAAAATTTAAATGAAATGCTTGACTTTATCAAAATGGAACATTTTGACAATGTTAATGAACTCAAATCAAAATGTTTCCAAATTTTAATTTTGCAGGAATTTAGAGCTTTTTCTTGGAAACACTTTTTGGTTTGTTTTTTTGTATTTTTGGGGGGTTGTTTTTTTAAAGGGGAATTTCCTACTGTGGAAATTCAAGCTCCTAGGAATCTATCATAGTGTGTTTTTCAGTTTTGGTGTTGCCTTGGGTAAGAAGATGTAGAAACTTAGATAACATTGTAATCAAGAATTTTTTTTTAATGACTTACTGAAGCAACAGTCAGCCTTACAGAAGAAACTCTTAGCATTAGTTTCCAAAGTAAAACAATTGCTATGCATTACTAGAACTGTGGCAGCGATTTCTTTTGATGGCAGGTATTGTTTTTGTTTGGGTTGGGTTTCACTACATTTAGGAAAATCTCCACATCTTATAAGTGCTATAAAAATAGCTGAGAATTAGTGTTGCATCCACTGTGCTGGGATATAAAGGGCGGGATTTCACTTATAGATTATTTCCAAAATGCACTACTTTTGTGTGTGTTTCCTTTCACATTTTCTGCAGCAGGTCTGACAAGGAGATCTACCTCATGCTACACTCATGGCAGAGCTCAATTTAACCCTACTTTTCTATTATAAAAAGCATACATTGAGCATTGGCTGTGCATAGATACTTGATTGAAAATCCTGTCAGTTTTCTGCTATTTTGTACATCCATAGGTCAATTTAATATTTTAATGTGTTTTTTCCCCCCTGTTATTCAGAATGGTATCATATTCTATATAATGGGAAGTCATTAAAATAAAGTTCACTTATTAGCAAGACTTAAGCACGGTATCTGCACTCATCAGAGCTGAAATAATGGAAATGAAACAAATGAGAACAGCAAACAAGCAATTCTGACAAGCAAGTGTATCTTAAACTCCTATTTTCAAATCAAAGAACACAGGGAGATAGAAGACCAACCGTGTTCAAAATTGCCATTGACTTCTGATGGAGAACAAATTACAGTAAAGGGTTAACACTTCAATGATTTTTGAAGCGAATGAGGAGAAACTTCTATTGCTGCTTTCCAGCCTGTGCATTTTGCTAATCTATATTTGGCTTCCATTGTAACATTCTCCTTCCACACAGCAATGCATTTGGAAAAAGTGAATTTTTGTCACACTGCTTGCCAAGTATTTTAAACTGACACCAGCTATGACTAATGACAGTGCTGGAATGTGCTGTTCTCAGTAGAATAGAGGCCTGTACAGACCTAGGAGTTTCCTGGGGTCCAGCTTCTGTCTGTTCAGGGGGCTGGTGCCATACAGCAGTGAATGATGTTCAGAGTGAACCAGCTGTATTTCCTCCAGACTGGCTTTTCGACCTCGAATTCGCTGAAAGAAAACAGCAGAGGCCTACAATATTCCACTGACAATATTTAGGGAGAAAGAAAAAAAAAAAAAAAAAAAAAGTAAAGGTCCGAAATAACATTTAGTATGATTAATAATGGGTTGAAATTGCGTCATGCAGGAATGTGACACTGATTTGTTTATTAAAGTAATGCTATATGAAAAACAAATGTGTGTGTGGTTTATCACAAATGCTTCACTTAAGGCTTAGCAGAGTTAATACAGGGTTTCATGTACAAGAAAAATAAAAGATTATGCCTCTTTTCTACATTATATTAAGAGATACAAACCAAAAGATGAAATATTTCATAAGTAAGTAAGAAATCTGGTTAGATAAATTCTAGTTTAAAGAGCAAAAAATCACTCACACCTGTAAGCTGCAGATGTGTTCTGAATGAGGATTCATGTTTTTTTGCATCACTACTAGTACTTGTGATTTATGCTACTAGGAAGAACATGAATACAGTGAGGAGAGACAGGGAGAAGAATAAAATTAAAGTTTAAATACTTTAATAAAAAATTCCTTTATAATTTTATTTTCCTGTATAATTTTATTTTTTTAACGTATGTTCTATATCCCAGGATTATTTTTTGCTCTTACACATGCTGACTCACTTGTTTCTTTAAATTTTTGTAGGCGGAGTTTGTCTCTGTTTCTTCAGCCTGTACTCTCCCCACTTAAATCAGTGTTAAAAAAATCTGTGATGTCTTTCTATAAATCCATTGAAATTTAATCAGTTTAGGAAGGAAGGAAGATAGAAAAGAAGGAAGAAAAGATAAAACAAACACCTTCTTATTCAGATCTGGTTTTTGTATGTATTTGGAGTTGCAACGTGTCATAAAAATATTTACTTCTCTGATTGTGCTAGTGCTGCACAGCCTTTGCAGACACAACAACATGAAGCAGTTTTTGTTCAGTTTGGGCATAATAAACAGCACCGTCAACAAAGTTCCGGTCCCAAGCTCACCTTTCCTGTTGATAGTGGATAATGTGGAGAAAAAATAGCCTATTTTTAAGGTCTTAGACTCTGTTTGAAGATATGGTCCTTATGAACACCTGGAGCAAAACCTATCACAACTTAGACTGTGAATTTGTCCAACTGTCGAGGTCTACAGATAAACAAGTACAGAATTTATCAAATAGACCATCCTATTTTTAATAGACGGATTAACCTGTTACAGAAATGCCACTCAAGTCTAGTTTTCTTAGAGGTTAAGTTGTAATTCTTATTATATCCATCACGTACTCATGCACATCAGAAAGCACCAACATCTTCACTAGCAGAAGAAAGCAATGTTATAAATATTAAAGAGAATATGCACTGCAGAAGAAAGGAGCTGCCAATGGGGTCTCAGAAGAACCATGCACAATTTATATTGAGTTAAGTAGTGGCAATTTTTTCTGACTAATCAGGAAAAATATCCTAAAAGTTAGATCTAGATTACTGTGGAACAAGCTCCCCCTCAGGGAAATGGTGGAAGCCCTATTTCTTGCAGTGTTTAAAACTTGACTGGACAGAGCAGTGGAAAAAGCATTTTAGGGAATGATCCAAGAACTAAATGACTTAATAAACTCTTTTTCATCTCTAATTTCTTCAAGCCTCTCCCAGTCTCACATGAGAATTCGTAGCAGTTCACTCACATCCTTTTAACACACAGTTGCACAATCAAAATCAGCACATTATGTTACTTCATGGAGTCAGTAAACTTTGTAATGGATCTTCTGGGTCAGATAAAATGTTTTTCTTCACAAGTGGGGTGACTGGTAACATTTATTTGTTCATCCATTCTTATTAAGGTCTATGTTTCTAATAAGTTGCTTTAAAATCTATATACCCAATTCTCCACAGCAAAACTGGGAAAGGAGGCTAACTTCTAGCACAGCTAAAACAAATGTATAAGAGAAGTAAAGAGGTATTTTATGAAGGTCATATCAAAGAACCTTGAGTAAAATACTCTCTGGTCATATACTTTCTAGAAGTTATAAAAAAACTCTTAAAGAGATGTTTAAGAGAGTTAACTGTCTGACTCTTTTTAAAGTGCTGTTAAATGCCATATCCCTTTAACTATAAAAAGACCCACAGCTAGCCATTATTCTTACAGTGGGGAGTTCTGTGATATCTGGTCTGGAAGCGGCCTCCCCAAAACATTTTGCCAATGAGCTACCTACTACCCAGTATTGCCAGCCAGATTCTCTAGGGCAGAAACAGATTGTGCAGAAAGAGGTTTGGTGCAGAAATCAAGTAGTCCCGACCAGGACGCCCCGCTCCAGGCTGCTCCCAGCTGTGAGGTCCTCGGTGTGCAGCCAACAGCTGAGCTTCCAGGGCAGACACAGCCCGGAGCTGCTCTTTGCTCCAGCTCTAACCTCGAGCATCAGTGAGCACATTTACACAGTGAATGACAGGAGGAAAGGAAAGGGTAAAGAATGTTTCTGCATTCCCATTTCCTCATTTACTGCTCCTTTCATCCCATCCTTGCAGTATCTCTGCCTGTCATGCCATTTTCAATAACATTAAAATGACAACCATCCAAGGCTCTACACAGAGGAAAAAATAATTGATACTTGAAATTACCTGTAATAAGTGCCAAGAACAGTTCTTCTTACACAGTGATGTCAGGATTTAGCAGATCTACAAAAGCACATGTCATAAGTCTGTTGCCAGAAATTGGAATCATGTAACTTCAGCTATGCAAAGCAATAGTTTCTGGCTATCACTGGCATGAGTTATCAGACAGCATAACATATGCATTTGTATAACTTTGCACATACACTTTTATCCACATCTTCTTTATTTTAAAGTGTCTTTCTTAATTTTCATTGGCCGTGGTAGTATCAAAAGCCTAAAATGTAGTAGGAAGCAGAAAATTGGGATAAAGCCAGTGAAAAAGGAGAAATAGCATAGGAGAACTTATGAACAGTATTTATTCAATTCAGGGGGATTTGAATACTACATCTATCCATCTACTACAACCTTAGTAGAAGGCAAGTCAACCTTTTCTAATGTGCATGACAATTTGTGTGTTGGCTTTCTTGTCTGACATATCAATTTTCCTCATCAACAGAGACATTTATGCATCTCAGGAGAGCAAAATACTGCACCTGAGTGCTTCAAAAAATCAGTTTGGAACTAGAAAGTTATTCTCCCCACACTGGGAAAATGCTTTCACCTTTCACAGAGTTTAAGGTCAAAGAGGACTGTCTAGTCTGGTCTTCTGTTTAAAATAGACACAGATACACAGATAACCTCTATTAACCTGAAGATTTTGATTAGACTTTCAGCAGACTAAACTCTTGCACAGTCAGAGATTCAGAAAGACAAAGATGACACTGCCTGTTTCTCTCTGCTAAATGAACAGGAATTGTTGACATAGCTTGAGGAATATTTCTCACTCAGGTCGTTCAGTGTAAGGTGTCCATTGCCTTCACTGCAGTTATTTATATGGAGATAGTGTCTCTGAAACCCCCTTAGCCTATCCAGTTTATAAACAAGGTCATCAGAGCTTTTCCTACTTTTCTGGAATTTCTCAAAGTTGTTAAATACTCTCTTGTTTTTAAAAATACACAGATAGCATTAATCTTTTGCCAGACAGTACACCCACATCACTTGCTCTCTCTCCATTATGTGAGAATTGCAGGCATACCTCTGATATGCATGCACCCACGTAGAGATGCATTTACTCTCTTCATGGGTTTTGGTCCTCTAGTGGCTAAACTGAATATGTTCAACACCACAAAGATTTTTGCTCTTAAAGACTACTTTTCCTTTATTATTCCTTCTTTAGTGGTAAACTGAGGTTCAGAGGATGGAATTTTTTCATTAATTTCAATCTATGTGATCTGGCAGGTTCAAAGGTTTTTAAATCTTTAAATTCTTTCCTTCTCTCCTGTTCAGTCCATGAGACGTGGACAGCAGAAGGCTTAAAATGTCTCCTTAATCCAGAAAACTACCAAATTTCCAATCAAATTCCAGGCTGAAAAGAAAGCTATTGCTTGACCACAGTCCCTACAGGAAGTAAAGGTGGGGGGCACAAAGTGGGACCGTGTCTACATTCTTCTTTTCTTTTCTAAAATTGTGTTGGTCAGTGTAGCCTAATGTCAGTTACTGTATATAAATTATGGCCCCAAAGGAGTTACATAAATACTTCCTCTCCCTAGAACAAGTAGAAAGCAGACACCACTACCAAAACACAATTCAGTCCTTTTTTTTTGTCCCAAAGATAGGGCAGCTATGCATTGCTCTTTACCAGGAGAAAATTGAAAAAAAAAGGCAATGGATGCCAATCTTTGCATCTTTTAGCTGCCCTGTTCTGGTGCTACATTTGATAACTGTCTGTTCTGTCTGTCAGCCCTTAACAAACACAGAATAGGCATTTCAGTAAACATAAGCAAAACTTTTAAACTAATGCAAAAATATTGTGTCTGAATTTTATTTTTTCAATACATATATACCAGGACTATCAAAAAATCCACACCAGGGGGAAATTACTCTACTCTCCTGCCCTGGACTCAGTTAGGGACTGGTCTCTCAAATCTGGCTTTCCAGGGCTGACCATGGCCTGAAGGTGTTTCTTCTTTGTCTTGGGGAAGGCAATGGGGGAAGTAATGTATCTATTTGGAAGAGTGATATGATTAAAAAAATTCTGAAAGCCATAACGAGTTTCTCGATTTAGCAAAGATCCTCTAAACTGTTGCTTGAATAACTCTAGAGCTTATATATATATGACTAGAAAGACAAAACACAGTCTGGAGAAACAAGTCCGTTTGGCTCTGTCTGCAGCAGTAAATTAAGCAGTGCCAGGAAACATTCCCAGGCAGAGGAACACAGTCATCTGTACTATTAATTTGCTAAAGTGGTCCTTCACACCGTTTTGGCTGAACAACAGCTATCACTCTCCCAAACTACTCCTAGACATGGTTTGGTTGCTGGCATGGGCCAGGAAGCATTCCTGGTAGTATGAACATGGGCCAGTTGGCCTCAGTGGTGGAGTACAGTCCCAGGCACATTTTATTTTGTAGTGGACACAGCTTTGAGTACCCCAGTCAAACCTCATCATGATTTTACAAAGTTGTATTTTAAAAATGCTATGTAGGGAGGCAATATGAGCAATATTTATAGATAATAGATTAAGTCTAGATTAATCTACCTAGATTACTCTATAACCTACAGCAAGCATGGTGTCAGTCCAGTATATATGACTTCCATCATCCCATGACCAGATAGAGATGGCAGTTCTCTCTGCACTTGGCCAGTTGTCTCTCAAGGGCCACAGACCTGAGCTGCGTGATAGGGGTTAATCCATACCACATGATTTAGGAACCACTTTTTGCTCCCTGCTATAGATAACAAAGATCATATAGATATAGATTGTTCATTTTTCATAAGGGTTTCTTGTTAGATTAAGAAAATAGGGAGGGCCCTCTGGCACAAGGTTGTGGCTAAGGATACACACGTTGCAAGGTAACAAGATCTGAGCTACCTCCAACTGAACTAGCTTTGATTCTGAAACTCCTCATCAGACAAAGAGTGGAACTGCAGCCCTCTTGTGGGACTATTGTTTTAATAAAAGAGAGAAAAAAGAAGGTTCACAGTTACTGGAGAGGATTTCCTAAGTGGCTGCTTCAGGTTGCTTTTCCTAAGCTGCCCTTCAAACTTGGTGCGTATGGCAGTGTATGCGCCAAAACCTGACCAGTGATCTCCCCACTCCTTCTGACAGAAACAGTGGGAAATTGTACCGAGAAATTACATTAAAAAATACTAATGTCCATGAGGGGGCATTCAGAAGTCAGTAAAAGAGACAGTACAGTTGCTTGTGATGCTTTGACTCTGCATCCTCAGTGTGGTATATTCCATAATGCAGCTTAATGGTGGCCTATTATGTCTTGAATAATGCAGTAAGGACGCCTTTAGTGACATGAGTCATATATTCAGCTGAATAACTTTTCTAAAGAATCAGAGTACCAATTAAGTGAATCACCACAGCCTTCCTTATTTTGAAAAGTGAGCAGATTTAAGGTCCTGTTTGATGTCAAGCAAATGCTAGAGCATTCAGTGAAGCAAAAGACAGATTGCATCATCAAATATAAACCTGCCTATAGCTACATAAAAGGATCAAGGTAAACAGCAGATCTACGCACCAGCTTCATGCTGAGGTTCCTCAAAGTTTTATCATCAGTTTACATTTTGACAGCTCCTTTCACATTCCAGCCTCATTTCAAAGCACACAATGGGAGCCAAAATTAACTGGATGCCATTTGACATGAAGTGACTTATTTCCTCTCTGCCCACTCACTGGATTTTGCAAGACCTAATAGGCTATATTTCAGTTTCTGAAATTGCAGAATTGTAAGAGGAAACTTTAAATCTTCCAGGAAACTATTGGACTGCATTCACCTCAGACTAACCTATACCACTTTTCCTATTTTACACCTTTTGCAGATCCACACAATTTACTGTTCAGCAATATGTTTATTACTGAAGAAAGCAATACATAGTAGCACACTGAGTTTTACTTCTCTTTTTTTCTGTTTTTTTCTTTATAATAGGGGTCCTGAGTCAAGAAGGTAACTAGGCCTTATTTTAGTAAAGCACTGGGCTGCATGTTTAACTTACTCCTTAAGTATGTGATCCCACCAGTGAAACCACTCAAGTGATATGTGGCTTTAAGGGCCTTGCTGAAAGAAAATCTTCTTGCAAATTAAAAAAATTATCCAAGCTAAAAAAAAACAGTTAGCCTGTTAGAGTGCTGCCATCTAGTTAAATGCGTCTATACAACAAATCCATTTATAGTGCTTGCAATATGTCAAAACCCAGTACACTAGGCTACTTGCAGAAAATCTTCGTGGACAGTCACTAATAGTTAATCAAAGGGACCTATTGTACCAGTTCCTTTGGGTTTGTAAAAACCTAAGTATATAAAGAAAAGTAATTAAAGAAAACAGCGTAAGAGCCCTGGTAATTTTGGGATCCTGCAAAACATAAGCAATTTTATGTTGAACTTTGTTAACTTGTGCTGCAATACAGCAAGCCCCCTCAATTGCCACAGGCTGCTGCAGAAGTTGACAGTGCTGCACAACTCATGGGAAGCAGTAAATGGTAGGAAGAGGCTGTTTTTCAGTAACCCAAGTCATATACGAACCTCAGAGCCCATATTTGAATAGGCACGATGTTTTAACATGCAATCTTGTGAGGGAAATCAAATCAGAAGAAAGTTCTACATTTGCTCTGATATTGTCTAGAAGATTGTGCTGGAATGTCTCAGGTTTTAACGTGGTACCCATTGTACACCAGGCAAATGAAAATGCTATGAAAACAGACTTTTAGAGTCTGAAGTAAGACAAGATGCAGTGTGCTTATGGAGTGATACAGACTACATTAAAAAAAAAAAAAACAAAACAATGTTCTATGCTACTACAGAAATAGAATCCTTAGCTGCTGGAAAAAATTAAGAACTGTGCTGTTGAAAGGATTGCGCTTGCTGTTTGACTACTGCTTGTCTACCTTCCTATATCAAGGTGAGGAATACAGTCACGTCTGGATTTTATATTCTGATACATGTAAATAAATGACTTTCACTGTGTAAATTCTTTGTTTTCTGATTGGAAAGTGTGCTTTACTGAAATGCATTGTTTTAATATTGTCAGTTAAGACCAAATAATTCCTAAAACAAATAACTCTCTTATAGCAGAAGTAAGACAGATTTAGGATTTAATAAGTTTGCTATTTTCTTTAACAAGTCAAGTATCTGGTCTTTATTTTTCATTACCTCGCACTTGTTGAGCAACCCGGTTTCTTGCAGCCTTGACCAGATGCTTTGGATCCTTCCAGCATGTTCAGGGTGATTAGCATAGTTGCCACACATACACTGGTGCTTCAGCATCAGACTGTCATACACAACACCTTCAGCACAAAGACAGCACAGTAAGAAACAGCCAGTGAAACAAATGCAAGTTATACTGTTCTGTGTCATGCATACTATAGAACAACTGGATTTTATTTGACAAGATGAGCAAGATGAAGATTTGACAATTAGAGAAAGATGAAAATTCTGGATCTTAATTCCCCTTTCCTCTGGGAAACTCTGAATCTTGACTTACGAGGCACATCTAGTGATACTGATAAGGCAAAAATTAATTCTCAAGATATTATACTAATAAATACAATTTACTGTAAAGAACAAAGGAAATTGGGTGGTGTCTTGTTAAAGCTTTTATGACTCGGAAAAATTCAGTCCTATTACTGAATCTCTTGTTTTCTCTAACACATAATATCAGTGAAGGCTGTTAACCTATATACAACAAGAAAAGGTTATATATTTATACCAGTGTAAGGAAAATGATTCAGAAAAACCTTTTAAAATTAATTTTGAAATGGCAATACCACTCTGTATTATACTGCTTAATTAATACTATACTAATTCCAGATCTCAAAGCATATCAGATGAAAGCTTCAGAGAGTTGCAGCAGTGGTAGCCAGAATCCTTTCATCAAAAAGAAAAGTTCCTCCCACTACTCAGTTAGGACCAAATCCTGTTGTTGGACTGAAATGCAAGGTTCCTTTTGAATTTTCTATGCTCATTTATTCAAGGACAAGAACAACTTTATACGGAACAGCTATCGATATCACATTGCTCTGTAGCTGTGTATTGGGAGAAAAGGAGAAACTTTAGAGTAGGCTCAAGATAAACTAAATTTTCAAGGCTTTCAAACCAAGTTTGAAAAACTGAAAAAATATTTTATTTATTTACTTGTTTGCATTTCCACAGAAATGTCTGAAACAAAAAATATTTTCCTTAGCAATGTGAATAATTTTCATTTGGGAAACATTTGGATTTTTCTTCCCCTTACAATTGAAAAAGACTCAAATTAACAGTTTCTCCAAGCTGCAAAACTTGGCATTCAAAACTTATCTCTTATGTGCCACCACTACTGGTGATGCCAACACAGTTCTGGGAAAATTGTGTTAGCCTGCTACTGAAAAGTCAACCAGTGAAGAAAATACAAAATTAAAGTCCAGATTCAACAACATGCTCAATACTGCCCTTATTTAGCAACTTCTTGAATGGATATTGAACTTTAAGAAAGTGTTTAAAAACTATACCAAATAAGAGTCTGTATACATTGTGGACAATGCAAAATTAAGGTTCTGAGATAATTCAGTGTGAAGCCAGCCAGAAATTATGCTGCTCTAGAAATATTTATGCTGCCATATTTCTTAGCTCATGTACTTTAGAACTGATCCTTTGGGACCTTGCTATTTAAGCCAAAATAATAATACAACAATTATGTTTAGCGTAAGGAAAATGCAAACACAATACCTATGTGCAGCATGACTAAGTTTATGCTAAATTATTATTTAACAAACAAAATAGTTCATTAGCAATAATTTCTTGTATTTACTTTCTTGGTTTGTTTTCTTCTAAAGAAAAAAAAAAAAGTGAGAATCTGGAGCTAATAAACTAATGCAGCTTAAAATCTCTGCTGTCATTGTCAAAGCAGTTAATGATTTCCTTTCTCTGCAGTTATTTGCACTGTAGTGTCTGTAAGCTTTGCTGCTCTTTCATCAGGTCTTAGTAAGAATGCACACAGGAATGCATGCAAATAACTGCATGCTCACATACCTTGCTTTCCTTTTCTTGGCACCCAAAGATTTAGTTTTTACAGTCTGTTGCATACCCAGATTGTACAGCTTGCCAGTGGTTATTATACCATTAGATAGAAAACTTTTCTTCCCATCCCCTTGCCTAACAGAGAAGGTGTTTAGATGCTAAATGTACATGCATTAATAAGGACTTTCAGAAGCTCTTAGGCAGAGTAGGCAGTTATATCCGATGGATTTGAATAGAAACACTTGTTAACAAAATCAGCTGAAAGTTGAAAGTATCTCCTGCCTGCCACTCTCAATGTTTTACTGTAATTATCAATGCTACCTGCAGGCTTAGGTTTGCATAGTCCAAACTGTAGTTAAAAGAAAAAAAAATATATATATTTTACTATGTTATTATTATCCAGAGTCAAGAAGTTATGCAATAATGACACTTTTTGATTACCTGTATCAGAGTTGCAACTAAACAGTGGTTTTGATGTGAAATGATGAAACTGTATTCAGGATGCCTCTGGTTGACATAGATACAGACATGCCTTTCTTGGTGCACTAGTATTTTTCCCAAAATAGTTTTTAACTAAAGATGTCATTTTATTGAATGCAAATTATTTTTTCCTAATCAAAAATCAGTTTAATCAAGTCAGGTCAGTATTGCATGACAGAAACATCTGCTCTAAACTTTTAAATACTAAGTTATTCACACCACTGAGTGTAAAATTTATTTCTAGCAGGATTAATTGACTTAAGAAAAGACTGAAATATATGTTTTCATTTATTCAAACATCTAAATTGGTTTAGGATGTGCAAGTAATTCAGATGTGTGGCTGCTGGTCATACAGCACATGTGCTTGGTACAATACCACAATGCAGCAGTAGAGCTCAATGCTAAAAATAGCCTGTAGGATTTCCCTAACAGGATTCAGCCAATAATCTCCCCACCCCCACACAGAGAGGGAGACAACTGTTTTCAATTGCAGACTGCTGTGAAATATTAATAAAAGATGGTTATTCTGTCTCTCCAGAACAAATGCCTACAGCCAGATTCTGCTCTCAGATTCCTTGTGTAAATCTGAGCAGCTCCACTGAGACTGGTGGATTTATTCTGGATTTACACCAATATTACTGAGGTCAGAATGTGGCCCTGGTGGCAGACTGGAATGGTGGTACCACTGAACTGTATAATGATAGAGAACACAAGACAAAAAAACCTGAATTTGCATTGTCAGAAAAAAAACAAGGTCTTCCTGGTGGGGACTCCCTAACACTTATTCTTTTCAAAATATTTTATGTGAGTCAGTTTCCTTTAATAATATTTTAAACAGAGGGGAAAGCAAGACACCTAAAATAATGTTGGCTAACAGCATGCTTTGAAGAAGGTGAAATGCCCTGGATAATAACAGTATCAATAAGAAAACCCAAAGGAACAATACCTAGTAAATTATTCAGAAGAAAAAATCTGAAAAAAATAATGTCAAATACTCTGTAAATAATCTAAATGAACATCAAGAAGACTTTAGACTTTTTTCCATCCTTAACTCATTATCTTGTGAATACACTGTGTATATATTGCATAGCTTTGTCACAACCATCACCAATCTGTTTTCCTTTAGATATTTGGCTAAGACCACTTTCTCTCATGACTCACAAAAATATAGGTTCATTTTGATACCCGTGTAATTCTGCTGCAACAGTTTTCCTTCTACCTTTTTTCTCTTCCAAGAACATACTGTCTTTAAATAGGGAAAAAAAAAAACGACCAAAACCCAAACAAAATGGTTAAGAAATTATTCAATGCAGGGAGATGTTTTTACACTAATTTCTAAAGTCTGAATTAGACCTCACTTCATGTTGTTTTTGAATTTTCTCCCTTTCCAACCACCCATTCCTTCCTTCTCTGCTTTTGAAAATAGTAGTGTTTCAACTGCTGTGAACAATGGCTGGTTGCATCTTGTGCTCTCTTAGCAGAGCAAATCACAGAACCAGGGGACATTTCAGGTTCCAGGAACATCCAGGGGTCTGAAGCCCAACCCTCTGCTCAGGGCTGGTCAGCACTGTGATCACGGCTGGTTGCTCAGTACTTTCATTCCAAAGGATTATGGAAAGGCTGTATAAAAATAGATTAAAACTGGGTTCAGGTCTCTTTCTTTCCACTGACCAATGAATAAATGCTAGGGCACCATCCAGACCCAGTAAATACTATACACAAATAAAACCATTCTATACCATATCATACCATGCTGGGTTTGAGTGAGTTGTGGGGTTTTTTTGGGGGGAAGGGGTGTCTTGCATGGCAGATCAAGGTGCTGTGCCCGAAGAAGGCCAGGATCATGTGGGAAAAGGTAGCCCCCGCTGTTGTAGCTCAGTGCTGGGAGGATTGCAGCATGTGGGGGTGTTCCACGCCGGAGCAGCTCGGGAAGGGCTGCAGCCGTGGGAGAGAATCCAGTTGGAGAACGTTAGTGACCCATGCTGGAGTAGTGTAGGGAAACGCTGTGGCCTGTGGGAGGGACTCATACCGGAGAAAGTTTGTGGAGGACTGTCTCTTGTGAGAGGGGGATCATGTTGGAGCAGGGGGAGAAGTTCCAGAAGATCCCCCCACCGAAGATAAGGGAAGTGGCAGCGCTGACTGCACCCCCCATTCCCTGCCCCTGCGCCCCTGGGGAAGGAGGTAGAGATATCGGGAGCAGAGCTGAGCCCGGGAAGAAGGGAGGGGTGGGGGTAAGGTGTTCTCAAGATGTGACAATACTTCTCACTGTCCTACTCTGTTAGGTGTTGTTGTTAGTGTCTGTAATAAATCTATTTTCTCTTTTTCTTCCCCTAATGAGTCTGCCTTTTGCCCCGGACCATAATGGGTGATTTGCCCCTCCTGATCCTATCTTGAATCCCAAGCCTTACTTATTTGTCACTTCTCATCACTGGGAGGGAAGGGAGGAGTGAGTGGCTGTGTGGTGCTCAGTTGCCCTCTGAGCTCAAACCACGACACATGCCATAGCATAGCATAGCATAGCATAGCATAGCATAGCATAGCATCCCATGCCATACCATACCATACCATACCATACCATACCATACCATACCATACCATACCATACCATACCATACCATACCATACCATACCATACCATACCATACCATACCATACCATACCACACCACACCACACCACACCATACCATGTATTAATAATACACATATAAGTCTAGTTATTCACAGAAGCTGTATTAGAACTCTTGACGTTGCAAAGTCTGTTCGTTGTCATTCCAAAGGTATTAATTTCATAATATGGAAAATTGCTTTATTTTCAATGCATTCAGAAACTGCAGTGATAAAGATTATATACATAAGTCTATAAGCCTAGAGGCATGTCAGGGAAAGGGATTTCTTCAAGCACAAAGGAAAAGCTTAATTGTGAATGAAGAGGTATGTGCTCTGTCAGACTTGCAAACTGGTCAATCAGCCAGGGGGTACTGGCTGTTAGCATAGATACAGCTTGGAGGCAGCTACAGCACTGCACTGTGTCTTCAGCCAGTACTTAGAGGATATAAAAGAGGTGTAGGTACAGAGCAGAAGTGGAGAACCAGAAGCATAAAGTTGTAGAGAAAGTGGAAATAGGATTTTTTTTCTTTAATGAGTAGAGATTATTATCTTGAAAGAGTGGTAGAAGGGGGGGGGGGATGGGAACAAAGACTCAACAAAAGAAGAAACAAGGATTCAAGAAAAAGGTGTTTTGGATTTGAAAAAAATGAGTTCAGTGATGGACTGAGAATCTCAGTTGGAATAAGATGCATATTTTCTCTCTTTCCTTCTCTCTTTCCACTGCTGTTGTTCATGTAGCAATGCCTTACTAAAGGGGTAAGGTTAAACTGCCCAATCTTAATATACCTGCCTATGCACCATTTGCACCATATTGCAAAAAAACCCACACATTGCAGAACCCATCAGGCTTCCTTGAGTCACATCTTGAGCCCTTTAAGCCTGGTGTGTCCTATTTCCTGACAGCATCTCCATTCAGTGTTTGTTCTACATCATTTCATTCCTTCTCTTACTCTTCCATCTCAACTTCATAATTTCTTTCTTGATCAGTTCCACTGATACCACAAGTCCCCAGGTATATGTTACCCCCTTGACCTTTGTCCCCTTTCTGGGGACTTATAAAGGGAAGTGTCAGTAAACCTTAGTAATCAGATGGAAACAGCAGCCTTTACATTTGTAACTCCAACTTTTCCAGTGGAACTGCAGATTTTTGAACAGGACATTGAAGCCTACACACAATAAGCTCACTTTTGGTGTGCTCTGTGAATCTTTTAGAATGAGTTCACAATGTTTCGGGACTTTATGAACCACAAATAAAAAACAGTTGCCTGTTTTAATAATCCTGTCTATACACAGCTGGTCTTTTAGCAGAAAATCATGGAAAGTGAATTAGCATGTTTTTTTTCTGTACAATCCAAATGTTTGTTACCCAACAAGTGGAATTCCTAAATTTGTAGTGAATTTAAAAAAGAAGAAATTATGTCTTTCATTTTTGAATGTCATCTTGTGTCCATTTACCCACTTTCTTGCAGTTCTCTAAGGACATCTGTTTTTCTTTTGCAGTTTTTTTCTTTAAAAAAAATATATTTTTGCTTTCCAAATTCACATTCTCATTGGAACAATTGGAGTGCATGCTGTCTCACGGAGTCACACAAAGTGCACATTAAGGACTCTATCCTATATCTATCTGTGGTCACAGCCTGTAAGCTTTTAGGACATGGCAAGTCCTGCCAACTGATGTGAAGGAATTAATACTTCTGGCAGAAACCTGAATACACAGTATCTTCAAGTATTAATTTTCCCTTTCTTGTACATAGAGTAAGTGAATCTTCACCTCTAACCATGCTGTAATGTTATACTGAGATTCAGGCTCTTAAAAAGATTGACCCTGTTGCAAGGTTAGGTTATACATAATAAGAAATGGGGTTTCTGTGGTCATTTTTCTTTCTTTCACTGAAGATTTCGGGGGTTCTAATCACTCTGCTTTGGACAGCCCAGGTCATACCAATAGTAGATGCTTCCTGAGTGACTGGACTGCCCAGGGCCTAACCATAAAGCCTTCCTCTTAGACTCCAAACAACTGCTGAAAGACACCAAAGTTGTAGCCAAAATCACCTTCCAGTCACAGCTACGGCTTTGCTCTTTCTCTAGGAAAAGCAACCTTGTAGCATAGACTGACTTGTCAAATGAAGACATTGAGAATTATATTGCAGCTTTCCTACTTACTGGTGGTCTTTCTTAAACTTATTGGTGGTCTCTTTACCAAACAGGCAACAAGAACGTGGAGAAAGGAACCAGAGGATAGGGAAATAAAAGAAAAAGCTATAAATGACTTAAAGGCAGCAAAAATGCACCTGTTGCTATATTGCCAGAGCCAGTCAATGATAATGATTTATGACTGTGTGAATATTAACCCAGTGATTTATCAGCTGCACTGGTTGACTTGATGCCAGTACAACGTCATAAAACTGAGAAACAGTAAGGCTAAAGCTGAATGCATTGCTACAGGAGGTATTTGAGACATTTAAATCTGTTGATCCCACATGAACAAACGCATTTGCCCTGCCTATTAAAATCAGTCTTTAGGGAATCCTACCAGTCGTGTAGACATGCTGGCTGGGCTGGTCCATGTCTGGGTGAGGTAATGTAGAATCAGTGGGGGAAGACGGGGTCCTGGACACCGCCCGATGTTTATCTAATCCCGCCATGCCAACTGTAGCCATCTGAGCCTGGTAGATTTGCAACTGGTGGACACGCCGATGTGCCAGGAAGTCCTGTTTCCAAGAAAACAGCACAGTAGAAAGAAATTTGAGATGGGATCAAGTAAGACACTGAGGGAAACATGTCAACAAATTAAGTTCATTAGGTCAGGGCTGTAATAAACAGTGTGGAAAAAAAAAAAAAGAAAAAAACAACTCCCACCTCAGACCTAGTCAATAAATCCATTCAACAGATGTTTTCACACTGACAGTGTGGGCTGCTGACTTTGCTGGAGAGTGGGCAATGGCAGGCAACCTGTCAGTTCTCCCCGACAGAGGAAAAGACAGCTACATATGCAGAAGCTTATAAAAGACAAAGGTTTTTCTAATATATTGAATACATATTATGATGTTAGAATATGCATTTTATGAGCCTATACAAATAAAAATAAAACCTTCCTACAGCACTGAAAGTGAGAGGGGATATCTTTGCTATTCAGTACTAAATTCACTGAACAACTGTGAGCCAAGTTTCTACACAGGACTCAGTTCCCAGAGTGTCCTGGAAAACAGGAACAATTTGCACATAGGTTTTCACAAATCGTTTAGAAATTCAGGAACTGTTACATAAGATCCCACTTAGAGACCATCTTTTTTTGTCATGACTGCTGCTGGCTGTAGGCAGTGCCAAACACTTCAGGAAAGGTAGGCAAGTGTGAAAAGATTGAGACAGAGCAGAAAGGAAGATTTCCTCCTCTGTTTTGTTTGTCAACAGATGGTGACTTTTGCTGATATGAAAAAGGCTGAAACCCTTCTGAAGTCAGCAGAAACCTTGTCATCCACTCACCACACAGTAGGATTGCTTTGCAAGCCCCTTTATTTCTGTTTTCCTTTTCTTTTGTGTATATAGTCTTAGAACCTCAACAGAAAGTGAATGCAATAGAGAGATTTCCAAGCCACTTTGCAATATAAATTTAGTTGAAATTCACACTTCTGTCTTAGAACTGCAGACTCTGTTTACCCTCATCTGGTCTCATACATATATGCAGGTATATATATCGTGTATATATGGGGGAGGGTTGTGGTTTTTTCTTTTGTTGCTTGTTTTGGGTTTGTTTGTTTGTTTTTTTTTGTTGTTGTTGTTTAAACCCCACAACAATTAGC
The DNA here is from genome assembly GCF_018691265.1 of Tyto alba. Classification (NCBI taxonomy): domain Eukaryota; kingdom Metazoa; phylum Chordata; class Aves; order Strigiformes; family Tytonidae; genus Tyto; species Tyto alba. Next base: position 8,411,607 of record NW_024881313.1, read on the forward strand.
TGTGCTGTATGCTGTTGCTTGGGGCAGCAGCTCAGAGGCCTGGCCTGGCCAAGGAGGGATTACTGGGTGCTTGGAGGTGAAACTGAGTTCAGGCTGCGTGGGAAGGCAGGTGGGAGTACCCGGGAGTACCACAGCCCCTCTTGTGCTGCAGAATCAATCCACAGCTCATGAGAAGTGAGAAGTCTACACTGCATGTAAAAAAAGAGGCCTTTACCAAAACAAGTGCTCATCAATAACAGCTGAAATGAGAACAAGTGCTTTAAATGGCAGCCTCAAAACCCACATTAATATCTAGGGTCACCACTTCAGTGAAAAGACATAAGGTCATGGGAAGGGTAAATCATCTGGGACCCTGTCATAAGTGACAAAGAAAGAAAATATGAGTAAGTAAGAAGAGGTTTTACAGGTGTCTTGGTTTTTGGTCATTTAACTATTTCCCTTTCTTTAAATACAGTCCCCAACTTTTCCTATCGCTTTTTAAATGTATGGTGACAGGATAGTGTTATATATTCCAGGAAATATCCTGAGATATCTGAAGAAGTCTATGTATCCCATTTCCTTATGAACATAACGTTCAGGAATTCTTTCATGAAATGCCCAAGTGCCTTGTTTTTACTTAGTTTCATTAATTATTTTAATTGTGATAAATTTTCAGAGGAGATATTTTTGGGGCTCCTAGGCATACACATCTTTTGTAACCTTTGCTAGAAGTATGTGTGATTGGAGAGAAGTGAATAATGCATGGATGCTATTGTGTTGAATATTTTCCTTATGGAGAACAGAAGTAGATAAATTCCTTTGTCAGGATTTAGCATTCACTTTCCTCAATGCTGGCTTATTGCTCAATAAAGGAGGCACAGGAGGTATTTTGCTGTCTGTAGCACGATTACTCCCTGCATCCTAGGGTTAAGTGGTAGCAGCAGCACGGTCTGCCTGATGCTAGTGTATTCACCATCTCCTGATTACTCTTCCAAAGCACCAGAGATAGCTGAGCGGTTTGGAAGAAGCCAAACTCATACCTGCAGGAGCCCTTCTTCACACAGAGCTTTACACTCATACATGAAATCAGCAGAATGGTTGTTATTTCTGCTGCTCTCCTCGACCTCATAGGTTGTAATCATTGAGTTAATTAAATAGCTGGTATCTGTGTAGTTCTTTGATCAAGCGGATTTTTGATACTATCTTTCAGTGTTCACACTAATATTTCATTGAGATCACTTTTCTGATAGTTACTAGAGTACAGAAGACAAAAGGGTTTGTTCCCTGCTGGAATGATTTTCAAGCTAGTTAGTGTGCACCAGTGTATCCTGGCAGTCTGCATTAAACAGTATTATTCAAATATATTTCTTAAGGAAATCTTGGAAATTGAGCTATCAGTGAGGGGGGATTCATGCTGTGCACAAATGTTTCTGTCTGGACTTTTCTTGGTGCCAGTAGACTCAGAGCTCTGAGCCTTTAGAGCTGCCTTGTCTGCCTTTTTTTTTATTTTCAGACCTGAACTTCACTTGTGTAATACCTGCGCAATCTTTTTCACTGAAGCTGTAAGTTTTACATTTAATCAGTATCTAAAATCCAATCTACCCAGGTCTCTGATCTCTTTTTTTTTTTTTTAATGGTGTTTTGAAGAAATAAAAATCCAAAGACTGGAACACTATAAAATGTAGATAATTTGGGAAGATGTTCCTACCTTTGGTTATAAACAGATTAGGTGTTTGTGTCTATGTCAGTAATAGAAATAACACTTTTTCAGGCATACAGACAAATCAAGGTAAAATTTTTTTAATGTTAATCAACATGTGTGAACATCACCTAAGAGCCAGCCAGCCACATATTTCAGCAATTTGTCAAAGACCAAGAAGAGAGCCTGTTCTTGCTCTCCTGTATTTTCCTGCTAAACTATGTTTTGTTTATATAATTTCTCCCCCCTCAAATGAAACCAGGCACATACCTAGAATTTGACACATGTTTATCAGCATAATCAGTCCAGGGAAGGATAAGAAATTTGTGGATGGGTGAATGGAAAGCTGCGTGACACCTGTTTTAATTTCTCAGGTCACAGAAAAATGTTTGCCTGTGAAAACCTTTTAAAATTTGTTAAGAGGGCAGTAGTTTTTCTCATAATGATTACACCGAGGCTTGCTTACATCCTCTGGTGACTTCCAGATCCTTTAACTGTAATTTTAAAAATTCTAGCCATCAGCAAAGTTTGGACTTGTTTAGGTTTTAGTCACAGTTTTAGACTAAGTTACTGATTAAGTTTCATTTTACAGACAACAGGCACTCATGAAATACATATATTTTTTCCAGCCACCTACATATTTATGCTGTGAACATTTGAGATACTCTGTGTCACACAGACAAGTGGATTAATGCAATGAGTAATGTGCATAATCAACACACTTATCTGGCTCCCCAAATGCCCACCTGGCCTCTGGAAGGGATTAAAACAAGATGATGAATTCATCTTCAGGTTTTATGTGCTAGAGCACTGCAAACACATGTTCATCTCTCCAGCAATATGACAAAAGCAGTATTTGCACATCTGCAGGGTTAGTGATTTGTGTGAATATATTTGGAGCATTTCTTAGGTAACCTGAGCCCTGCCTGCCCAGCATGGAGCCTGCTAGTTCCAGGTGCCTGAGATTAGTTCATTAGTAGAGGCAGGCAATTAGGGCCTCTGCCAAGGGGAGTGGAGGGCCATTCATCGTCTTCCTCAAAAACCAGCTCAGGCCCTCAGTAATTATTTTGAGGAGGATTTTTAGAATTGGTATCTAAAGAGAAGATGACCCTTTCAGAGGCATGAGAGGTAAATATTTATTATTTTCTTAGTATTACTGTAAGGTTTGTTGTTTAGGAAGAGCTGGAATTAATTTAGGTTCTGAGGATTTTAATAAGAACTATTTCCTTATTTCTACTGGCTGTGAGAATTGGTGATCCACAAGTGTGTTCAGTTGGATTGTTAGATGATCTGTGTTGGCTGATAGAGCATAGGTGAGTTGTCCTTCAAGCTGCTATGTTTTGTGCAGAGAAAAAAATATCTGGGGTCCACCCATAAAAAGTTTTCTTGTTTCTCAACAGTCTGCTTTTTACTTTAGTTTGATATGTCTATATTTAGTTTAATCACAGCTAAATAAATCCTAAAATGTATATGTCTGTACCATAATCCGAAGCGTGTATGGGCATCTGCACACTTCTTGTCAGGGTTTATACTTTAGCTTTTTTTCCCTGTGGTAGAAAACTTTTTTCTCCCAATATATTAAAAATTTGCTATTCCTAATAGTGAGATTATTTCTTATAGTCTGTCATATATTTGTGGCCAGGTTTATAGCCGTCTGTTGTTGTGCCTATACTGCATTCTGCTAAACTATGAAATGTGTGCTAATGTCTATTAGCTATTAAAAATCATTCATGTATCACCCATCCTACCCCAAAGACCTTCAGTACTACTAACCTTACAAGGTTTGTCTCCTCAAAGCATTTTTTGGTGGTCTGTTCACTAGTTATTTTTTTCCTATAATTTCTACATTGCTTTCTGAAAATTACCCAAAGGACCAATTATTACTGAGGAGGAACAATACATCATCCAAAGTCTGGTTCAGTCAGAAATCCTAGGCACCCAGAAGCTTCTCATACAGTTCAGTTGTAGCTAGTTAACAGTGATTCAGAAATCATGGGCTTCACGGAAAATATTAATAGGATTGACCTTAGTTATCCCCAGAAGTGACAGAAAAAAAAGCAGAGAGCAATAAATTCCTAAACAAAGAATACTGGGACAAAAAGAGCTGTAGGTAAGCAGAAGCTGTAGCACTTTTGACTCAGGATTTTTTGTGAACTTCTTCAGACAAAACCATAATTAGTTGCCCTCAAGAACTGAGCAAAAATAAGTCATGAGATCTTCTGAAAATACTTGTGTGAACAAACGCGAAAGTGCAGGAATGGCTTATCTCTGTCAATCTATACAACCTAAAATAGAATTTAGTTTGAGATATCCCTGAAAATGAATATGTTGAGTCGTCTTTTAAACTGCTCTGTCACTTGAAGAAAACATGTGCCCGAGAAACCCTACCAATACTATTTTTGACAAAACCACATGTAAAGCCACAAACTTCCATGGTCATCACTTTCAAAAAATTCATTATCACCATCTGAAATATAGTCAGCCACAAATTCAGAATCAGCATTTTTATGAAAAGTAAATAAACAGCAAGTGTGGGTGCAGACACATAGATTGAATAGGTAGAAATGGGTTTAGAGCAAGCAAAGGCATAGACAGGAAGAAACAGAGTAGCTAGCCTTGAGGCATCTGGGTATATTAGGTCGCATATTATCAGGATGTTTATAGAATTTTATCAACTAATATAGAATATTATCAACTGAATGTTGGGTGAAGATACAGAACAGTGGGAGGAAATCCAGACCCCAGAAATGCCCAGAGTCCTAGGCAGAGAAAACTTGACTTGGGCAGCAACCTGCTGCACACAACAAAACAACCCTGTGCCCCTTGCCTTCTGAAGGACTGTGGAAAGGCTTATTCCAGCTGCTGCCAAAGTAGAGCTTGTTACTTGGGCTGGCCCTGCTTCAGTGACTGCCCAGAGCATGGTCAGCACCATCAAACAGCTTTGTTTCCCCCCGCTCTGTTCCTGGAGCATCAAAGCTGCTGCTGCAGAAGCCCCTGCCTCTCTCCTGCCACCCTTCCCTTCTAGGGCAGGAGCACCTTTGGGATGGCAAACAAAGTTATTAAAAAGACAACGTTTTTGTTTAGTGGGCCAGGAAATAGGGGAAGAGCAAAGACTATTAATGGGGTGAAAAGAGACTGCTCCTTCATCAAGTCCTGTAGGAGAGGGCATGTTCTGTGCCTTGGATTGAATCACCAAATGTGCAGGCTGGGGCTGGGGTCACACCCCCTGCCTCTGGTTTTAAGACACAACAGCAGGGTCAGGACCCTACCTTTTACCCCTACTTGTTGCACAGGGACGTGAATGGATTGCTGACCTGCCGTTTCAAAGGGAGAGATGGTAAAAGTTACGTCCCTTGGATGAAGAGTTTCCAAAAACATGAGCCATCCTGTGGTCCAGTATAGGCGAGGAATCAAGATGGCCGCAAGGGTTGAGAAGTTTTCAGCTATCTTTGTAAAGAAATATGAGCCAGGCAGTCATTAAGTTGAAGCCTGGTCTGATTAAGAAGAAATGAGTGATGGGAAATGGTGTCTGGGAGTGACAACAGGGATGACCCTAAAGACAGAGCACTTTCTACTGGAGTGAAATTCCAAGAGTTCAGCTGAGCTGCTGGTTTCGCTCCCTGCTCCTGAGACCTGCCTTCTCCGCTCCTGACATTGGCAGGTACTCGACTTCTGTCACTTCTGCTAAAGTGCTGACTCCGTGGTGTGCGCAGCACGCATCCAAAGAAAATGCAGCACCTTTTCAAAAGCTTGCACTCCCAGCTGAAACTTTTCTTCACTTTCTGACTCTCCTGGAGATTTAATCTAAATATATAAATAACTAGGGGTTACAAGGGAGGGGAGAAAGGGACCATCTGGACGTCTTGTTCATTGTTGTGGTTGTTTTTGGTTTTCTGATTTTTTTTTTTTTTTTTTTTTTTTTTTTAAGAAAATCTCTTTAGAGTATTCTTGTTACTTTATGATTTTTACTAGAAATACCACAAGACTTTCCTGAAGTCGTTTTGTGCTTTCCAAAACAAGAGTGTGGAGAAGTGCAGAAATGAATACCAATGGTAAAATAGAGTTGTCCACATGTCTTGCTCTAGCTTTCAGTATTAACAACTATTTGCTTCTTTTATTTTGATGTGAAAAATAAATAGGTTTTACAGTAGTATTTAATGATTACAACCATCTAATCCTAGCAGCTTTACAGTAGTCATTCAGTTAAAATGTTAGTTGGACAAAACTATTTAATGAAAAATAACCTGTCTCACCTGTTCCATTGTTCTGGGAAATATTACCCAACTCTCTTCAGCAGTACTGGCAAATCATTTTGGTGTTACTTTATGCAGGTCATTTCAACCACTTCCATTTTTCTGCTGTTCATTGAAACTATTTTTCTTAGCAGACTTGCATAGGGTTTTTTTAAATGTAGAATCGTGGGTTTGGCCTTCACACAGAGAATTAATATTCTCCAGGCTAAATTCAGCAGTGGCCCTGCTGAAGAACTCTTTTCTGCGTACTTCAACAGATTTTGCTTTAGTTTTATAGGCAACTCCGCTGAGTTCAGGAGTTATTGTAGAAATAATGGAAATTTACTTGTGTCTGACATAGAAAGAGAAAACCTTGGAAAACCCTGCTCTTCAGTATAGAGTCCATGCACACTAATACATCAGTGTCTAAGCATAAAATCATGAGGGTGTATAAAGCCCTCCCTGGATGCCTTCTCTCGCGTATGGAGGTACATGAGGTCCGAACAGGGACCATCAGTGGACCATATGGTCACCAAATATGGGTCATAACCAAGATGTTTCACTATCTCTGTTCTCTCTCTGTAGATCACCTCCATAGATCACTGTATCTAAAGCACAAGCTCCAACTGGTGTGGGTACTGCCATTGCCCGCTCCAGAGCTCTTCTGCACAAACCACCCATTTCTGCTGTCGCCTGTGTGACAACAGCTGTAACCTGATGGGTACCAGGTTCCAGTCCTCTGCTGGAGGACATCTGCCCCCCTAAAGGTTTTGGAGAGATATATTACCAAATCTCACACCTTGCTTCAGTGTGGTTAAAATATTAACAGATTTCCTTTCTCCAAAATAATTGTAGTAAGTGTTATACGGTTTCTTGAAAAAATACATATGTACACACACACACATTTGCAAATATCACAAAGTATTTAAAAAATATTTTTCTCTCTCCTGTACTTAGATCTTCATTGATTTTGGCACACAGAGAAATAGCGATATAATTTGAGACTCCACAAAATATGGGATTTGAATATATGAAGGATGCTGTGGATGGAAGAAAAGAGAAACTATCACAAAACAAATCTTTTCAGATCTGTCCTATATACCTATAAAGTATTCTGTATATTTGCAGAATGCTCTCTATATTTATAGAATAAATATATTTCAGCAACAAACAAATACAACTTGTTGCACATTTTTTTTTTTAATTTTACTTGGAATAAGATCAAATTAGTTGTAATTTGAGCAAAATTGAACTGAACACATAAAGATTACTTCTAAATATTTCTTGAAACCAGGGAGTTTCCTACTATGTGCTTCTCAGCATAGGGTTTGCTGCTTTTAAGTGGGATGACTGCCAGAACAGGCAAATTGAAAATGGTGGGGAAACCCTTAAGTTTGCTGATTTAGGAATAAATAGAGGGTTAGAAAGAAACATGGAAAATAGTATGTGCTAGCATGGTACTAACTGTATAATGCAGAATGCAAAATAAATTCTCCTATTTCTCATTCCTTTGTCAAATCTTGGCCCTCAAAATGCAAAGTACAGTTCAGAAGAGACCATAATACTTGTTATGTTTCATGGGAAGGATGAATGAATTTATTTGAACTTGCTTCGTTGCAATGTACTTCAAATATCCCTTCTAAAAAAGTAAAAAAGGGGCTAGATTGATGTCACAAGGAGGATGTGGGAGACTGGGTAGGACTAAAATGGAGAAGAGAGAGGGAGCAGTATTACAAAATTCAAACAACTGAATATCATAATCTCCAACCTTTTCCTTTCTCACCCTCTTTCCTCTTTAAGATAATGCTCTCCATTTTCTTTTTGTTTTTAAAATTTGAAAGCTATTTTGCTTGTATGTTCAACTGTCTTCCAGTCTTTTCTTACCCTTGTTCTTTTTCCAGCACAAGCTGAGTTTTCCATGTATTCCTATCTTCAGAACCCTCAGTTATAATAAGATATTATTACAATTACAGGACATGGAAACAATAAGGAAAAGTAAAAAGAATACTAGCTGGGGAGGAAAAGTGGGGGCAGTAAGAATACTTGTCCCAGTGTAGCACTTCTGGAAGGTGGTTCATTAATTTGTTCACACTACATAAGGATCTCATCACTGCATTAGCCAACATATTTTTCTCTATCTAGAAGAGATCTGTATCTGAAGTATAAAGGAGTAACTTACAAGAAAATAAGTTTGAATGCTTAAGAGACCAAAGGGCACAAAATTAGAGACCAAACTCTAGTCTATATTCCTCATCTGGGCTCTTTTACTCTTTACTATGATCCATGTCCTTCCTGAAACAAGAGAAAACATAACAATCTTAGGTATATTAATTAAAGTTTTCAAAACTGCCGAAATATAGGACAAAAATAACTTTCTACTTTAGAAAATGGCTATTTTTTTCAGAGGATGGCTGCTTCATACTCAGAATCACTATGTTTTTTGTTTTTTTTTTTTTAAAGGCCAGCTGAGGTAGTGGTGTCTCAATTTGTATACCGGGGAAGTAAGTCCCTTAAAGCATCTGAGTGTCACCTAATGGTACCCAGGGAGGGCATCCACATGCTGGAGGTTTTCAGAGTTGGTGGCTGAGCAGGAAGACCACAAGCAGTCAGGAAGGGTCAGATGAGCCAGCTGGGAAGCACAAATCCGGCATCCGAAGAGCTGTGCGGGTACAGCCAGAGAGCAGAGAGCTTCCAGTAATTCTCAAAAGAAAGGACCTGACAGTCATCAGAGAAGGTTATCTCCTCCAAAAATAAGTTATAATGTATAACATATTGTAGCTCTATTCTGGGGCTAGACTGGATTATTTACATAGATCTAAGTCTAGATAGAGTAGAGGGGAACCAAGAAATTTATTCTGGGTTTTCACTGGGATATCGGAGAGGAGGGTTTGGCACTTCAGTAGCTGCTTCTTAAAGCAATGCCCACAAAGAAGAGAGACTTTCTTCTTGCAGCCACACAACCCTTGGAAAAGATATATACTGGAAAATATTGCACCAAATCAACAGCCACAACTTTAACTACATCTAGTGAAACCTGGGAGGAGGGAGAGGGGGGAATCCTGGGAACGAGTAAAGCAAAATGTTAAATCTAATTGTTGCATTTAGTTGGCCTTGTCTTGTGACAAGTTTGTTATTATGCAGATTTCCTACCTGCCACCTTCCATGGGAGGATTTTACAAAGTGAAGTTATGCAGGCAATTCCCCTTGCTTCTTACCTCTTTATTCCTAATTATGTTGGCCCTGCATTCACTCAAGATAACATTATAGCTGTCCCCAAATGCTCTAGATTTGGGGCCTGTAACAAATGAAATCTTTTAGTGTTTGGAATTTTTTTTTTTTTTCCTGTGTTGTAGAAGTGTAGCTACTAACATGCTGAAAACAAGGCTGTGCTTGGTTATTGTCTGACAATGGGTTATTAGTTTTTAAGTCTTTTCATGCACATAATTTCTTAGATGTCCCTTTTGTCTTCAAATAGATATATAATGTAATGTCACACAGGACAGTCTGGGGTTTGGCTTTTTTTTTTTTTTTTAATATGTATGTACATTTACATATACTATTGCACTTTTTTTGTTGTTGTTTTGCTAGGAGTGTTGTCTTTCTTCCTCTGTAATAACTTTTATGTATATGATGCATATATATTCCTTGCACGATGCCATCCTATTGAAGGCTATCCTGAAAATAATCTGTAATTCAGCTGTTACATAGAGAGTATTGTTGTGTGGACAAACTGAGGTGTAGAAATTTTGAATCCAAAGTGAACAGGGATTAGAAATCCTAAGTCCTTCCTTTAAGGACTTAGTAAATGCATCAGTAATAATTGCATTGCATCAATAATGTTCTCCACTTCTGGCTGCTTTACTTATGAAATAATGAAGCACTGTGACTTTCAATGTTTCTTATTACAACAGAGTAGTAGAGGTACAGTCAGAAGTTGTTTTGATTTTTATGGATTTGGAAAATAGTAGGAGAAAGAAGTCAGAGAAATGGACACTATAAAATATCACAGCTTTTAGGCACTGCACAGACAAATTAAAGCATCTCCACTCTGTAGCTTTAAGCTGGATGCAAAAGGGCTCTGGACAGTCTGGCTGAATAGAGGATGGCTGATCATCCTTATGACCCACACAAAGCTGTTGCGGTGAAGTGACCCCAGAGACTTCTCAGCTGTTGTGTCCTTAGGGGTCATTATTGTTGTCAGTCTTGTTGGGAATATCCAGTCTCTTGTCTTTCCAGCCTCTGGAAGGATTAAACCTACTCAGAGAAACCAGGAGGAAAGGTGGTCCCATAGCATGGCATGTAGTGTGCACGTGGTGCCACAGCCAACCCTCGGGGCCACCGTGAGTCCCAAGAGCTGTGCCGATGGCTCTCCAAGCAAAGCAGTGCCGAAGGACTCCCAATAGCTGGCACCCCGTATTGATGCCACCACCATTGGGGGTGGCCTGCAAACCCTGCTGGCCACAGGGGACTTTTTGAAAAAGAATAGATGTTGTCAAATGTATCTCAGACCCTTGGCAGAGCTGCGGAGGTGAGCTGGAAGGTTAGGGCTGGGTTCAAAGCATTGGGTCCTGCCAGCCCAGCAAAGTGCGTTCCTGTCAGAACTGAGCCAGAACATGTTTGAAGGTTTCTTCCCAGGAACCAGAAGGGGTTAAACCCAATCTGATTGAAGTATCGACAGATATGCTAAAATATGGCAGAATTAGCCCTGAGCCTGACCAGAGAGCTAACACTATCCACAGGTCCCACTGCAGGCAATGAGTTTCTCGGCTCCTTCACTTTCTCCTTTTCCAAATCTTCCTCTGACTATGGGTATTGGGGTTTCTCTTTGCTACTTTCAGTAGACAAACCTAATTAAAGCAATTAAACACATAATAGTGACATTCAGAAAGGGGAAAAATATGTGAGATTGTCGTTGAGCTTCTGACTTTTACTGACAATTTTAGAAATATCCCTGGGTTTCATCATAAAGGTTCAGATTCACACATTCAAGTGGCTCCTTGGACATTGAAATGTGTTATACACGTGGATATAGTTTAATTCAGAAGAATCTAACTGCTGCTACTTGGCCTTTTTTACTTATTTTTAGTCAGTTGGAAATAAGAAACAGGATTGTTTTTCAGTGGGGTTTTTTTGTGCATTGTGAGGAATCAATCTAAGATATGACCAGGCTTTTTTTTTTTCCTTTTTTTTTTAAACCTGAATTTAAGCCCTGATGATTGTTGCTGTTATACATCAATAATCTCCAATGTTGTAATACAGTACATACTATACATTACATCCTAAAGAACTTTTAGGGGTTTATTATTTTGGGGGGGGAGAGATCATGAATTTGAAAGACTGCTAGTGAATTTTATATAAACTTGTTAATTAGCTGGAAAATTCTCTTGATTTTAGGTACACCCAGGAATTGGTCTTGGTACAAAACCCCAGATAATGCTTTCAAAATTTGGCCTCAGTATAACTTCAAATGGAAGCATCTGTTACCCCATCTAGTCTGTAGCATATTTGTGTGTGTGATAGTGAACAGTTACTGATCTCCCTCTCAGAGCTGAACATATTTCTGGGGTAATATCTGTAATACCTGAACATTCAACATATTATTTCAGCACAAAAAGTGTTACATGAAGTTACTCAAGCTAAAAAGGCCAAACTCTTCTGAAAAAATTTTTCTACCGATGCAGTGATTATTAAGAGCAAAATTCATCTTGTTACAATGGAAATAACACACTCCAGCTTCACATGGCAGGAAGAAAAACACTGTGCTAATTTATGCGTAGCTGCCGTCTGAAGGCATCAAGAATTTAGGCCCGTTGAATTTTAACCAAAAAGACCTGGGGAATGTTGAAGACAAAGGCTAATTGGTAAATTAATCTCTGCTGTTATTAGGCATTCACATCACAGGCATTTATTTGTGCCTACATAACCCCAGCCAGATGAGGGAATACAGGCTGTGGGTGCTGCTGCAGGCAATGTATTCCCACGGAGGAAGCTTGGGGTGACCAGTGCACATACTTGGTACCTAAACCAAAGGTGTGAGTTGTCTCACCTAATCTCTGTAATTTAATGAGAAAGGAGGGAGTAAGAAGTGCTGAGCAGGGGGCCTCGGCTGGCTCCCTCCGGCTGTGAAATATTTGTGTCCCTGGTGTCTGTCTTCTCTCCAGGGGCAGAGTGGGTGAAAGAGCTTCTTTTCATTTAAGAAAGGGTTACAGGGCCATGCTGCCGAAAGAGCTGAACCAGGGGCTGAAAGTCCCAAGAGTGTTTTGGGTCAACTTAGGTTGCTTTGGGAGGATTTGGATCTCTGAAGATGTTTTGTTTTCATCCTTTGAATTAAAATTTAATTTAAGTAATTGAAATACATAATCCGTCTCTGAGGAATGCTGCCTTAATCTTGTCTCTTAGAAGAAAAAGCAAGATTTTCAAATTTTATCTGTTACTGATCAGCTGTATGAGCTTATATCAGTCTTCTAACCTCTCTCAGCCTTTGTGTCACCTTATCTCATCCTGGCTTTATCTATCTAAACTACAGAGCTTTCAAGCAGTTTCTCCTTTGCAGTGTGGCGGTTTAGTGCTCAACACCAAGGATGCTTGACTGCAGTTGTGAAGCTAAGGCAATAATACATTTAAAATAATGAAAAACAATCTTGAAAATCCTCTTCCTTACCCACCCTGTCCACTCCCCAAAACATAATGAAACTTACAGATTTTTCCTCTTTTGTTTCAGCATAGTAATTATCCATATAGGTCCAATTACATTTCATATTAAGAAAAAAAAAAAAAAAAAGGCAACTATAAGGAACAAGAACAAAAGGACAAAAAATGATAAAAGTGAAGTTAGGTGGAAGCGGGGAGGAGAGAACAATAATCCAGCTTGAACAGAGACAAATCATAAATAACTGAGACTCTGGATCCAGGCACCAACTTTCTCATTGCCTAGAATTGGTCAGAGTAACACAACTGTGACTTTTGGCCATTTATACAGTACGAGGTTCAGTTGAGTGAGCCCTGATCCCCTAGGTCCTCCTGCAATGATTACTTCTTTAAAAGCTTTTCAGCTTAGGACTTCACCTTTGTTGTAATACGAAGGCTTTTGAAATCTGTGGTTATTTGGAAGGGTTTTCATTTACTGCTCTATCCTACCATAAAACAATGTATGCCCTATTTATTCGATGCCTTCCAAAAACCCACAGTAATTAATTGCTGTCGCATATGGTTGCGGTAGCCCAATGGCCGGGCAAAATCAGCTGAGAAAGCAGGGCTGGTCGCTCACCAACTGCAGCACCCGCCCACTGCTGACCACAATAACCTTTTTGGGAAAAGTCACTTCCATCCGTCAGGCTACTACAGGGCAGTGGCCGCAAGGCAGCAAAATACTGCTTGGAATAATTCTTTGCAGATGCCAGGAACCGGAAGTTTCAGGGAGAAAAATGAAAGCCATTCACTCTTCCAATGACACAAGCCTTTGATACCGCAAAGTCATTTGGACAGAGAGCTCCAAGGTCAGGAAGGCACGTAAAGATTGGTGATTAGAGAAATACTATATCAGCAAAGTGTGGCAAGCTATTAAAAGAAACTGTAGCTTTTATGATTGTGTTGCTGGAGCTTCCCCAGGGCTATTTGTATTAGATATTGAGTTAAGCATAACTTATTTAGTCCCAGCATTCCAGAAAACATTTTGATGTCAGCTACTGAAGGAAAGTAAACACAAAGAGGAGGAAACAGTACTGATCCCAAACAGATAAAAAATATTGTAATTTAATTTTGTGAACCCATGCATGTTAGAGCATTAAGAAAGAGGAATTTTTAAAGGGTTGATTTGACTTAAAAGACTTGGTTAATAGAGGTATTTAGCCAGTGCAGCCGGGAGAGGGAGGGTGGAGAAACAGATGATTTATCACCTTGAGTATATGCTACACCCTGACAAAGCATGAATGCAGTTTTCTGTAGACAACATTTCGTCTAGAGCAGATTTTATGCACATGTGTGATTCTCATCTAATGCTGTGGGCTTGTGCATATGTTGGACCAAACTATTTGCTTAGCTGGGCGGTTTGCCCAGTGGATGTTCTGATGGCCAGTGACAGAGATTAGCCTGCCCTGTAGTGAACAATTAAGAGTCTTTGGGACTGTAATTTAGGAATATCTCTATGGGTCTGGGTTTTTTGGTCACTAAGTGAAGAGCTCAAAATCTGATCTAGAGGCTGATAATATCTGCACAGATATTATCTCACAGCTCAGCAGCTCCAGTGCCGGAGTCATGCTTGTTTGTTTCTGTAAGAAGAATCTAATAAATCCATTGGGGAATTCTGCTTATGGGTTCTCTATTCTCTCAGAATTACACTGAAGACCAGAAGAAATCACAGGTATAAATGTAAGGTCAGGTGTAGTTTTCTTTGATTTGCCAGAAATTACTGTTTATTTAAGAGTGAGGAAGTGGGAGAGCTGAAACCTCAAAGTCAAGTACAGCTCAACCCTCTTAACACAGGGGAGACACCTCAACAACAGCTCCTTGTAAAGGGTTTTTTCATGCCATCTTGACTGTGCTTTGATTCATAGATTTTTATTTTTTTTAAAAGGTGTTTTTGGGTGGGAGGTTAACACATGTTGGTTGGTTGGTTTGTTTTAAGTACTGCAGAAAAAAGGGTCAAGCAGTATGGCAGAACTAGCATAACATTACAGATACCACTCTGTAGATGTTATCTGGACAGAGATACTGTCCAAGCAACAGTTTGTGCTTCCTGCTACCTTATTTCTGACCAAGTGTGATAATGTCACTTCGTTTTGGACAAAGGTAAGGTGCCGGCTCTTCTGTTTCCTTTTATCTCAATAGAAGACAAGGTATATAACATTGCGAAGATCATACCTTGGAGCTTCTCTTGATTAGCATAGTTCAGTGACCTCATATTGCTGACAAAATGAAGTTTCTTCACTCAAATAGTGAAAATCTACATTTCTGTGTTCTGAGCAGAAAGATTTTTAGCATGAGATGAAGAGGAAGAAAACTTCCTCTCCCTTCTCTCCTTGCTATATAATTTTTTGCGCTAACGTTTTCACTGCAAAGAGATTATTCATTACCACAGGAATATCCCAGCTCTGCAGGTTGCATATTAATGACCAGTTCTCCCAGACAGAGGATCATATTCCATTTAGAAGTGCAAATGTTTTGTCTGATAGTTACCAAACATGCCATGTAGGACTTTGCAACTCAGACTTTACTTGCATGTCCTCTGCCTAAAAACATACTATTTGATACAAAGGCTTCCCACAGATATATTTTTTTTTTTTTTTACATTACTCAGCCTTACATACTTGTCCTAATTATTGACATATTTAATAAGATGATTCTGGACTATAAATTCTCTACCTCGTAATTTGTAAGTTACCACTTTATTGCACTTTTAGGCTGTCTTTAACAACAGCTAGTCTTTTACTCAGGAATACAACTACTGCATTTTGCATGTTGTGAAGACAAATTTGAAGATTTTTGGGACTCATAGCTAAAAAGAAAAAAGGCTTGTCTCGATGACTACTTGTCTTGAGGAGAATTATTCACGGCTTAAGAAAAAGAAAGCAGTAATGTGCTTTACCCTGAAGCTAGATAGGAAAAAATATACATAAATTTATTAGAAGAATCTAAGTTTGGCTATGACTGAAGGACTAGATAAAGCCAAATAAGATTTAAGAAGAACTTAAGAAATGCCTTACTGCATCAGGCCAGCCTATTGTGCCCAGTACAGTCCCAGACAGCAGGAGATGCTATTTAGTGAGAGCACATGAGCACGGCTACTCTCTGTAATTCATTCCCCTCATACTTTCCCAGCATCCAGAATTTTTGCATTATAGATGTTAGAGGTACATCCCTGTCTCTTTCCATTAATATCTGCTTATGACCCCTTTGTCCATGAATTTGTCTAATCCTGTCTTGAACTACTGGTTCTACAGTCTCCTGGGGCAACAAATTCCAGAATTTCACTACTTGTGGTGCAAAGAAAAAAGTCTTGCCTGTTTTAAACTGATCTCCTTGCAAATTCAGCAAAAGCTCCCAAATCTAATATTGCAGGATTTGGTGAATATCAGTTATTCATCCCCTTTACCTGCTGCCCTCATGATTTTGTAAATGGCTCTCTGAGGGAAGGTATTCTGTAGCAGAATGAGAGATGTTTACCCAGGAGAGTCTGTGCACTTTTTCCACCTTCCACGGGTGATAACGTGGCCCTGCTTCTCAGTTGTACAAATTACCTTTCTGCTCGGCGTTGTTGAAAACGTTGCTTTAATTGATGTTCGTGCTGCAGCTGGCCTGGTGGGTCACCCGCTGAGCAGAGTGAGGATACTGCCGGCTCCCGCCAGGCTCCCTCCCGGCCCCAGCGTGCCCCAAATCTGCCCCCTGTTCTCCGGGCCAAGGAGAGCCTGGCAGCCAGCCGGGGAAATCTTATTATGTAGGTGATATTCACTAGGGGAGCATTTGAGAGGTGCATTTCAGTTTTATTTAAATGTTCTGGTTTCTAGTGCCATGGATTTACATGTATAAAAGCCCCACATTTATTACGCAGTAATGTATGAGCTTTCCAAATGTTTTCTCTACACTCCTGCTTCTACTCCTCATTTTGTCTTTCTCTCTCTCTCCTTCCCTCTTCTTCCCACTGGGAGAGGATGATGTCTCTTTGCGCAAGACATTAGTGTGTCTGTGTCAGACTTTGCAAGCAGTACGCGGTAAAACTTTTAAATATAATACAATTTAGCCAAGAAATAAGAGAAAACTCAAAGGCTGAGACCAGCATCAAAGCTAGAGTTTTGATATTAAATATATTGCAACTTTTTCTTTCTAATATTTTCAAGTAGGAAATAAATCTCTTTTCTGTTGAAAGATAGTTCTGTCTTTGAAGATAGAATAACGTTTACGTAAATGTTAAAGTCTTCTTTAATGTAGCTTTCATTATCTCCTACGTTCCCCCTTTCTCTGAAAACCCAAGTGACTGATGTCAAGATCAAGGGAGTCAATCAATGTAGATACACTCCAGGACCCAGATAGGATATAAATCACCCTTACTCCTAACCACAGTAGACACCTAACTGAAGGACAGAAGTTTACATATTTGCTGTCCTTGTGGGGGAGGCTAAATTTCCCAGCCACTTACCTCACGGGAACCCCTCATTCATTAACCAATTGGGGTGCTTAGTATCACTTATCAAATAGGCTAATCAAAGTTTGAGAGAAACCAGCTCTTGACCACTTCTTGCCCTTTGAGCACTCCAGGGCCACCTCCCGCCCCTAGACTTTTATCTAATTAAAGTTAAAGAGGGGAAAATTAATCCATGGAAGAAAATGAGATAACAGTCACCGTAGCAGACCATCCCAGAGTCTGGTTTGGCTTTCATCTATTGCTACCTGACAATTAACTCTTCAGTGACACAGGAACCCCATTTTATGGGAGCAGGATCTGTCCCTTCACACAATGCTGGGCGTTGTATTTTAATTTTTTCACTGCTTCATGTTGCAGTTCTACTTGCAATGGGTGTGAGTGAATTAAAATAGTCATCCTTTACTCTACCTCTCTCAAGCTTGACTTAGTGCTGTTTTCACTTGCAGAATACAAAAGTGAAAACTGTAATTTATTACAGTACTAGCAATTCAAGATGTTTTGCTTGGATCCTGTGCTTGCAATTGGTTACCAACATTCCAGCCTTTCTTGCTTTTGTTGGCTACTAGTTTATAACCCTCAATTTCGTTCTCTAAATCTGCGTTTAAAAAGATATTTCACAACACAGGGTTGTGTTTTTTTTTACCTTGGAAAAAAAAGTGTGGAGCGTCCCCATTGCAGATTCACAGCAATTTTTTGTACTACTTGTGTTCCTGTTTGGTGTTCTTTTGTTTTAAATTCTTTCCTTCTTTTTTTTTTTTTTTTTTTTTTTTTTTTTTTTTAACCACCTGATTGTAATATTTCCGAAGCCCAAAGGATCTTCCTTTATGTTTGCTTGAATTTTTCAGCAGCTGAAACTTTGGCACGGTCAGTACCAGAAATAAGTTAACTCTGGTAACACAGCAGTCATTAGCTGCACTGCGAATGGAGAAAGTTGCATTTTGTGGGGTACTTGGGAGTCCTGGGCTGTGGCTGCACCGCAGCAAGCTCTGCTCCTCCAGCAGCACCTGCCAGCAGCAAGTTGGGGTGTGTGGGGCAGCTCCAACATGCCACCCTCGCTGGTGTTTCAGGTTTTGGTGCACTGAGGGAGTGACAGCAACAAAGTGCAGTATTCATTCTTTCTAAAAATACTCTGATATTTTGAAGGCTGCACTTATACTTCTAGCATTTTTAGCAGGAAGCATTGGATTATAAAGTCTGTGGGACAGGCACATATGGCCAAAATTAGAAGTGCTGAGGAAATCCCTCTTAGACTCTACACTGTCCCAGTGTTGTAACTTGCACCTTGAGGCACTCAAAGGTGGGTAAGTTAAAGTAGCCCCATGTGGACTTCTTTCTAGAGAATGAGAACTGTTTTAATTATTTCATGTTTATATTGTTTTGAAATGGGCCACTGTTACTGGTTTGGTTTTTGGTGGTGTGGGGCATTTTTTCTTGTATTTTTTTAAACCTACAAAGCCCATGTGTATCTATAGCACTATAGCCAGCAGTAGTCATTAAATACCTTACAAGACTAACCTTAATATTGTCAGTACGCAGTTCCTAGCACTTAATAATGGGCATTCTGCAACACAGTTAATTACTTGCAAATGGAAGTTGTAAAAGATAATAGGGTTCAAACCTTCTAATTTAAATCAAAAAGAAGCCCCAAGCAAGCTTCCAAATCTCTTCCAATCTTTGGGAAAATTTTAGTCCGTATCAATGTCTGAGCTAATATCTGGCCTTCCCTTTAGCTACCTGAACTAATCCATCAGACCTACAATTTAGAACTATGACGTGCAGCTGTTTGGTTATGGAAGGGACATTGGTAGGACTTTTAAAGGGGGATAAGTGAGGCAGTGAAAATAAGATTCGGTAATTCCCCTGTATTATAAGGTATTTTGCACGGGGTGGGAATTTGCTGGGGCTTTTACTTGTCCCCCCACTCCAGGCAGCAGTGGGGGGCCACGGGCGCCCAGTGCCCCTCACGCAGTCAGGCAGCAGGAAGGTGTCTGCTGAACCCCTCCTACAGCTCTGGTGCCAGCGCAGGGAGTTCAGCAGGACCCAGTTAAACTTGGGTATTAATTAATACCAGCTGCTTTGCTCTGCAGGGTGGACAGGACCTGCTAGGAACTGGAAAACCTGTAACCAGGGAAATGCGCT
Organism: Tyto alba; assembly: GCF_018691265.1. Lineage (NCBI taxonomy): Eukaryota > Metazoa > Chordata > Aves > Strigiformes > Tytonidae > Tyto > Tyto alba. The sequence goes on from NW_024881313.1 coordinate 8,430,793, forward strand.
AGAGAGAATAATTCTGTACTGGTAGGGGACAGGCTGCAAGCTGTAACAGGTCTTTTCCATCTCTAATTCCTACATATTTAATTTATATAGGGCATTGAAAACTTAAATTGTAGCAAACTTTGGTCACTATCCACAAGAGACAGATTTGATCCAGTGACCCAAAGGCGAAAGGCTCTGTATTCCATTAGCAACCCCCTACAAACGCAGTCCCTCACCGAGGCTTTTATATCAATAACTAAATACCACTAACCTTTACAAGCTACGTGGTAACATTTTTCAGTCTCCTAATTCTGAGTCATTTCACAAGCAAAGGGAAATTCAGGTTTGTCTTAGAGATAAAAATGGAACTTCTTCAACATTTTGTTGTTAGATATTTAGGAATATAATTATTTTTGAAAGAGAGGGAAAGCGGGTTGGATTATGACTTGGTGTGTTTAGGAGTGTCTAAAAGGCATTGCCCTAGGAGAACATATTAGGCACCACTCCTACACCACTTTTCCCACCCTCTCCTGTGACTGTGAAAGAAAATTCTTCTCTCACCCTTACTGGCAATTTTACATCTTCTACTCTATTACCCACTGGAATGTCCCTTAGAATTCCACCCAGGATCCAGAAGTTAAGAGTCTTGATCTTGATACTAGTGAAACTTGTAAGCAAGATAAAAGTATTTCTGCACGTATTTTTTGAGTATTCACAAAAATGTGTGCAAGCTAAGAAGATTATAATGTTATTTAATTTCTATTAAAGGTAAAAATGTGGAAATAACCAAAAATAAGTTACATAAAATAGCAGTTGGAGGTCAGTATTTATGTCAGAGGTGGTCTTGTTCTATTTTTTTTTTCTTTTTTCCTTTACCTACAAGCCAAACACCACAAAGTCAGAAACCACCAACCAGTACAGTCTCACAGTAACAAGATATTAATAGCCCATGGAAAAATCAACATATAATTTTATATTATGGTACTTACTACAGTCCCTGTATTTTTTTTTTTTTAGTTCTGACCTAACTGTAACACAAGAAAAGGCAGTGGAGTGACATGCAAAAACGTGTGCCCATTTTAATTTGTAATATATTCAAAATATTGGTGGCAATTTTTCATGTGATAAGTTTTCAATAAATCTTCAAGCTCTTATTACAGAAAGCTAGGAATTTTACAGACAAATTTGAGTGTTGCTTTTTTTTTTTAAAAAAAAAAAAAAAAAAAAACAAAACACAAACCTATCATCCTTTAACACACAGAAAAGTATATAATCCTGAGTCTGTAAAGTGACTTGAGATTGTGACACATCTCCCACCTCCTGAGGGGGCTGTCTATGGGCCTGCTGTCTCCACCAGTAGTTATGTAGGCTTCTCTCACACGTGAACTCTTTGTTGTTGTTGTTTTAGCATACATAAGTAAATACAAAAATGTTTTCAATAGATAGCAGAGAACACATTTGCATTACTTTCATGGACCTTTGAGGAAGTCACCCATACACTTACAGGCAAGGAAGCATCTTCAAAATAGGTGCCTAAGCACTTTAGTGCATTTACTTAAAATGACTTCACAGAAGTTCCTATATGTTATAACGGTCAATGACTTGAACTGGGTTGAAGCATGCCTAATGCCTAACTTGTCCTTCTTCATTTCTACACAGGCTTTATTGTTCCCTGCCACATCTTTTACCATCGTCCATTCTTGCACAGATTCCCTTTGGCATCAGTGACTTGGAATCACTTATTGCTACATTTCCTAATTCTTTTTATATCTCCTAATCCTCATACATGAGCCACAGATTTTTATTTTATTTTTTTTTTTTTAAATTATATCAATCAATCCCTTAATGCCAAAATGCCGAATCCACTAAAAATAAATGAATTTTCTGGTTAACAACTTGAAAAAACCCTTAATCTGCATTGGACTAGCCCAGTCTCCTTGTAGAGATATGCAAACAGTTTAGCAAACTTTCAACTGGTGTCTCTCAGCCATTGCCTCTTGCAAGGACTGAAGCTGGTTCAAAAGTGCAAAGCTCTTCCCTCATTTCAGGAGTGTTAAAATAGCAGAAAAAACATCAAGCAAAAGAGAATGAATACAGACACGGCTCCTCTAAAAACTCTCCCTCTAGCAATAAAAAGTGAGTTTGAAAGGAAGAATCCACTCAGCAGGCAGGATTTAGAGGATAAGATGTTATACATATAACACTTTTCTCACAAGCAAGCCAAGAGCTGCAATCAGCATGCAAAGGTAAAGCTTTAGGTCAGAGCAGAAGTGTCAGAACTTTTGAAGAATTCTGGATGCTCCAAGTGATGCCGTGGAGCCCGAGGTAACACAAATGCCAACCGGGCTGAATTGCAGGCTTGCTCCTAGGACTCCTTGGGTCTTAAGAATGCTTTGCTGCTGTTTGTATTCTGATCCTAAAATCAGATTAGACACTTGGGAAAACACTGTGTTAATCTACTCCACAGTGATTCATGCTGGTCACCAGACTGAAGTCCTGCTGAAAAGCTTTAAAACTAGGCAACAATATTGGAAGCAGAGCCAAACCAGCAGTGTTATTTCTAAGGCTGAGGGCTCCGTTCCAAAACTACTGTCTCCTTTTCTCAAGCAGCTCAGTCTTCAAAATAGGTCCATTTAATACTAAAAATTACCGTGATTTTGAGGTCAATAAATCTTCTTTTTTTAAGTGATAAACCGCAAAGTGCCCCATGAATCGATCTACTTCATGTTGCCATGGAGTTTGCCATCTTCTTTTTTTCCACATACCCAAGTATTTAATTCTGCTCTCTCCTTGAAACTAGAAGGATTTGGGTTTCTCCCTCTCCTAACATAGTTATCATTGGCCAGTGCATCAAACAACTTCTTCTAGTGAACTCCAGCCACAGAACAAATACACCACCTACCAAACCAAAGGCGCCCTCTTCAAATCATAGTCTCTTTTGGCAGCCAGTTCCTCTCATACCGTTTTACCCGGAGAAAACAATAAATCTTTTGCCTTGGACACTACTCACTACCTCAAGCGCATAAAACTAGCTATTACAATGATTTTAGTAAAATGATCAACTGCTAGAAAGAGGTTGTGCTGTAGGTGTAACACATTTCACAGAGATAGCTCCAGATAGCTCCATCTTTTATTTTTCAAAATATGAAAGATTCCATCTAGCAAGCTTGAAGACATCTTTTTTTGTATCTGCTGATGCTTTTTTTCCTGTTTTTTTTCTGTCACTTGTCTTTTTTCTGTTTTGTTTGTTTGTTGGTTTGGGGTTTATTGGTGTGGGGTTTTTATTTGCCTGTGTGATCTCTTGCATTCCTTGTGAGCTGAGACATATTATCATTGAAGGCAACATCACCACACGATTCTATGTAAGGAAGAACCTCACCATTGCTGCCTTAGGTAAAAGGTAGATTTGAAAATGACAGACCAAATTCATGTCTATTGAGATCAAAATCTCACTGAATTGTCATAGGACTGTTTAATCCTGAATAGTTTTGTCTTCAGTTTAGCTTAAAAAGGATTCCTGATGATATTGAAGGTGTGGGGAAGTAATAACTCCTCCTAACAAATCCTCACTATAAACTGCCTGAAGAGCTCCACATGGAAGAGTACTTCTTTTTTTCTCCTTGTTGAAAATAAAACTTTCTTCTATTCCACTGGTATAGGCTCAGTTTAAAACTTGTTTTGAATTGCATTGCTCCATACTATGCATTGGAATTGAGAGTTTGATATAGTCTGTAAAATGGTAGATTGCTGTAATCCAAATCCCATTTAAAATGATAATCCAAATACAGTGACACTGGATTACATGGACAGAGCTTTCACAGCACTTGTCAAAAGGCACGTGTGTGTCCCTGGCAGACATGAGGGCAGCTTTGCCCCACAGGCTGTATTTGGCTGTTTGTTACCTCAGCCACTGGTTGCACTGTTCCAGAATGCTTGCTCCTACTGCTTCAGTAATACATGGGAGTGGGAGAGGAGGGAGGACTTTGGAATATTTGCTTATAAATACTTCATTTCCAGGACTGTGCAAAGCTGCATAGGTTACTTTCCACTTTCAGAATTTGGTTTGCATCCATTTGATTGCTCGCACACTTTGTACTTTGAGGTAGTTTTGCTGCCTTTCAAGTTACTTGGGGAAAGTTTTTTTTTTTTTCCTGCTGCCATCTCAGCTGCAGCTAACAAGAAGTCCTTTGCTACAGGGCAACAGTAAAACTTCATTAAGTCATAATTTCTTTTCCACAAGCATAGCAGGTACAACCCCTTTCCTCCTAAAGCTCCCAGCCCTGAGAAAGCGAAGGGGGTAGCCCCAAAGGAGTGCATTTCTTGGGTCTCTACAACTTAAAGTCCTTTTGTCGGAAGGAAAACAGAAGTGACTTAAAACTTCTTTTTTATCTCTCTCCCTTCAAAAGCAGTGCAGAAGCTCAAACTGTACTTTTACAGTCAGACTGAGCAGGGAACTTGTCCCTACACAGGGTATTTTTACTGCAGCAAGTCCCAGATGCAGGTCTGAAAATAAGATGCTTTCTTGTCTTGCCTGCTTTTGTGTACTCCAGCTAACTTGCCTGGAGCTCGTGCTTACCCACAAATAGAGTGGAGAGCTTTTTCCCTTCCCAAGGAATCTTTGGAGGGAGGCTTAAGCATGTTCACTGACAAATTTAAGAAACTGTATGAAATTGGTGAAAAAGAAACAATTTGCGTAAATGTCCTGTCTAAATTAAATATAATAGCACAAGATTTGCAGAGGAAATCAAAGTCTGAAAAAGTAATTACACTTGTTCAGATTAAATACAGTACAGCATTTTAATAAACAAGCAAAACCTCTGGCTAACACATTATTTCTCAGCTTTTCTCTTGTTTTGTTTAAAATTAGATGTATTTTCTCCTCAGATCCATAATCTCCAATAAATTAACCTGTCCAAATAACACATGCACCGGATAAAACTGTATCTTTGATTTCGATTACATTGCTTAAGGTTGCAATTTAGGCAGCCTTGATTCCAGCCGTTGTTCCTGGGGACTTGGGCACCCTTCAAGTGTGAGAAAATCTCACTTCTCTACATGAATCTAATGAAGTTGTTGGTTGCAAAAAGATAAACATATCTTTGTTGTCAAATGACTTAAAAATATAATTTTGCAAAAATGTTTGTGTCTATGGTATATCATCGCTCTTTTATAGGGACTATAGACTTACACTGTTATAAACTGGAAAAATTTAGTTGTGAATGGGATAGGTTTTATCTGTAAATACAATTCCCAAACATTCAACAGAACTAAAGGAAACATTATGTTAACTGAACTGTTTCATAGATACAGGAAAACTGAAACTATTAAGACTGTAATTTCTTGAAGTCCTACAGATCATTAACTGAGATTGTATCTCTTATGATAAACGTGATATAACAAAAATAGCTTATTAGCAGAAATACCTTGCTCGCTAATCTAGTGCTAGGGAAACATGATATGGACTACATAAAACATGACTTTAAAGTTTTACTACACTTTAGTAGCAGCTTTTTCATTAAAACAGAAGAAATAATGGGTGCTATAGAATGTGAAATGTAAGCAGAGCAGAGCATCCTTTCGAGGCAAAGCGGCTCAGCCTCCCTGCTTGCAGGTTCCCTTTGACAGGAGAACGAAACTACCTGGTTGATGTGATAGGGGATAAGGATGTACCCAACCCATATTGCCACAGTTGTGGAGGATCAGGATTAAAATAGGTGCACAATGAAGATTTTTAATACTTCAAATTTAGATTACTAAACCAAAAAGTAATTCTTACTTTTGCTTTGACTATGGGTAGTAAGTACATTGTCACACTGGTAGATGACAGGCAGATTTTGAAGATGTGTTTTCGTATGGCCATTTAAAATACTCTTCAAATGAAGTATATCGTACAATATATGCATTACAATTATAGCACATGTAGAGCAAATGTGTTATAAATCATGGAAACGAATCTTAACAAAGCAAGATGCTTGTTAAAATAGGAGAAAATAAAAGTGTATCTGAAGGTGTTATTACTCCACTTCTATATCCTCATGCCCTCGTGCATGCAATTTAGTAGCATAAATGTAACTTTGGAGGAGCTGTTTTTCAAGTAATCTGGAGCTTCCTGATTTCTGAAAATCAGGCTTTTAGAAATGTGGGATTCTTTCCACATATCCTTCTGGAAAGATCATTCTTCCTAATTTAAAAACCACAGGAGCAGCAGCTGCTGCATTATGGATCTGCATGACAGCCCTTCTCTGTCCTTCTCCTCGCAGTTTGTCATTTTTGGACTGGAACTGTGCAGCCTGCTCTTGCCTGACTCCTCAGTGTGATATTTTTCCCTATTCCCAGTCTTTCCAGAAACACACTACAGAAGCCAATATAATATCCTCCTTTTTTTTTTTTTTTTTTTTTTTTTTTTTTGGGGTGGGGGGGGTAGGGGAGTAGGGGACAAGGAGAATGTCCTCCACTAACTCCAGGCTATTAAGTTTTTCTTGCAGTTCCTCTGGTTTATTTTAAGTAGAACTGTCATCAACACTTGCTAAGTTACAACACCCTGAAGACTCACATAGTGAGTTATAATACGTGTTTTCTATAAATCATGCAAAGACACATGCACACTGCTTGTAATGCTTGTGTACTCCTTCAGGCACACACCTAAATACCTCTGTGCATATACACAAAATTCATCAAAATGTATAGTGGTGAAGGAAATTCTGTATAATGTTATTGAAGTTCATTGGTCAAGAAGCATATAAATATAGAAATGGGTATATAGGGAGATGTGAGCATATGCCCACACCTGTTAAGTAACTGGGAAGTACTGTCATCTAGTGGTTATCTCAAAGCTAAATAGGACAGGAGCTGCAATTCAGTATCCAGTAACAAAAGTTTTTAATTGTAGTGTTGCTGTACTGTGCAACTTAGAGGAAATAATTTTTATTTATTGTATCTTATCGATTCAGCTAGAAAATGGGGGGAAAGTAAAGCCAGTTGGAGAACTATACACTAAATTATCAGAAATATGTAAACTTTGCTTAGACGGACAGTTTCCTTTTTACTATCCCATCCCATCCAATGTTTCCCTCTGATGATGCAGACTTCTTGAGAGCATATTCATAGACCTTCTGACCACCCTCTTTCATACAATATAGTTTGAAAACTACTGTGGTAGGATGCTGGCACACTACCACATAAAGAGGTAGATAAATTCATCATTGAAACTTATAGTAACCGAAGTTCATTGTTTCCAAAAACATGAGAGCAGACAAGTCTTTCTACATGTAGTAATTCCTTATAAAATGGAACTAATTTGATTAAAAGCTGATTCTTATTCCTTCCTCTTCTGATAACATGACTGTTAGAAATTATTTCCTCATATAGTCTTGAGTACTCTTCAGTATCACTTATGGATGCAGGAAAACATGGACTTGAGCACTTGCTTACAAGTGAAGGAAGTGGTGGTGTTAAGCACATACTTAAACCTAAGTGATTGATTAACTTCTGTGTAGAGTTGGGGTTTGCTATATGAATAGACTACTGTAATCTGTCTATCTGTTCTTAATTTTTTGTCAAAAGACTTAAAGCTGTAATTTGCAGGTATTTCTTATATAAAAATAACTGTCGAGTGTTAACATTAAAGCTAACCTATACCTGGATGCAATGTTATTGGTATGATTACTTGCTATGGAATCTTAAATAGTTTCACCCATTACAGTTTCATCTATTAAAATGAAAGAAATTAAAATCTATTGAAACTGTTGAATGAAGGGCTAACCATATTAGAAAGGAGCAGTTTTAAACAGGACTCCTCCAGCTGCCCTTGCTAACAGGCAACTCTAAAATAACAGTGATGCATGTCTTAAGTTTCTGCTAACAAAGCTGATTTCTGACCAGAAGGCTAGAGTATTCTTTTTCATCTATGGAGCCCCAAAAGTGACAGTTCTTCTTCATAAACCTAATATTTCCTTTTCAACTCACCAGGGCCAAAATGTCATCTTTTCTTGTAAAACAAAAAATCAAAGCCAAATGGTTAAAATGCAAAGTTTTGGTTAAACAAACAGTCAGTATTTCAGTGGTTTTATCTGCAGCCTGCAGAGCAACTAAACAAAGCCAAGATATTGTCCATCTCTTTGACAGACAAAGAGCCTCAGAGGTTCAGAATGACATGCCCGGGGCTGGCACGTGATTAGAGTAATTAAATTAAATAGCAGGAAACATGTTTTCCATATGCCATTGCCTGGCCACACACAAACTGTAACAGTAAATCTTTTATATTACATTGGTTCAGGGAAATGCATAACCATTTTAAAAATGCATGATGCCCACAAAAATAAAGTTAAAGGGAATATAGTAGCACACTCACCAGGCTCCCTGGCTTTGGTCATTGGCCTGAAATGCCAAACAACTTCATTCATTATTTATTTGTTTTTAAAGGTGCACCTCAAAATGCCCTGAGCATGTGAACATTCAGGAAGCATTACTGAGTTTATACAGGAGGGTAGTGCTGATGCTCTGATTCAGAGGAAAAAAATAAAATCCTTCAGTAAAGTTAAGAGAAACAACTTGGGTATCTTACAAACTGGGATCCTAACATATTTCTGCCAGTCTTTTGCAATAGTTGGGCCATCCAAACACGTATTAAAAGGAATTTTTGTTTCAGTTCTGTTTTATACAGGAATATGAACTCAAATTTCTGTTTTCATGGCCAGTTGTTAGAAAAGACAGCACATTTATCCATGTCTTAATACAGTCAGAAGAACTGCTAGTCAGTGGGATCATCTGTCATCCTTGAATTTACTTGTCACTGCACTATTAAGATCACGTAGAACACTTGCTAATCTGTTTCTGACTCATCTTTCAGTGGTTGATGATGCCAAATTAGATCACTGGTATTTCTGTTTTTCTATGTTTTTGCACAATAGGGAAAAGGCTGCAAATCCCTTTGGAAGGAGTTATTAATCAGTGAGGTCACTGATTTTTAAATATCCAGTCTTTGAGATTTTTAGGAAATGATATACAGGAACATTTCTTACACGTGATGAATTCTGAAGGCTGCAAAATGCTCTTAACATGAAGAGAATTAAGAATTTGGGGAAAAGCATCTCAGCACATGAAAACCTATCCATGAATGCAAATTAAAAATGTATCTCTTTGTTTTCTTGTGGTATATACTAGATAATTTCATAAGCATTTTGGGTAATCCATCTTCACTTTATCTATCTCCTTGACCCATGCTCAGATGAGAAACAACTGAAACTTCAGTGCTTCCGATTTCAGGTCCAGCACTGAACTATGGTATGAAGTTTAATAATTGATTCAATTCAATGAAATCAAAGTACAAGCTTCTAGCTGGAAAAATAAATGTCAATTTATCTTTAAATAGTAGTATAACAAAGATGATAGAACAGTGATACTCTTGGCTTAATCTTTAACAGTTATAGTATTTCTCAAGTTATTTAAGTGAGATTCAAGATACAGTCAGCATGGAGAATTAGGAATTGGGACTTTTTACTTTTATTCATTTTTGTGCTTTCTTTACTAACTAATCTCCGTTATTTGATCAGGAAAACTTTTGTTTAACAGCAAATCTAAAATAATTAAAGGAGTCATCAATGACAGGGAAGTGAAAATCAACTGATATTGGTAGTAGCTGGCAGAGCTCTTTTTTTATTTTTATTTTTCTTAACAACATTAACTGAGTTCCTGTTCCTGGAGAGAATCGTTGCATTTTAACTTCAATTATTTAGCCTGAACTTTCTATGAAATGGGTTAAAATGACCAGTTAAAAGGCAAAGCAGTTAATTCCTCACTCCCAACTTGTCTTCTGAGAACAAACAAAATAGAGAAAGTTCTTTGCAGCAAGTTCTTTGCAACAGAGAAAGTTCTTTGCAACTGGAGCCTCTGGCTGAAGTAATGTTGTCATCCTCAGGAGGGGATGGAGCTGCTCTCTGAGTCAAGGAGGGGTCTCAAGCCTAACTACAAGGTGTCCTGTAAGATGTTTTATGGCTGCTGCTTCACCTCTTCTGCCTCCCCTCAGCATTACATCCCACAGCAGTGCCGGAGTGAGGAGGATGCCTCTCCACCCGCTCCTCCTGCTCCCTGGCTGGCCTTGGCCTCCAACCACTGTCCCTTCCTTGCCCGGAGCCAACCCTGACATGGGGTGGCCAAGTGCATGTGTAAAGCAGCGGTAACTAAAGGCTCGTGGCCCTTCCCAGGAGGATCTTATGCCTTCTGATTATCAGAAATGGCGCAAATCTGGAGAGCTTGGCAGAGGGGCTGGTACACCAGGGTATGGCTGCAGGATGGCCGCAGGAGGGAGAAGGGGCTGGTGAAGTTTATGGTGACGAGTTATTCACTGAAGGGGAGAAACACTGTGGTAGCTTTGGGTGTAATTGGTCTGATTTTTCAAAATATGCAATTGGAAAGCAGCTCCTTCATCTTTTGGTGCTTCTCCAGCATCACCTGATTTAGGGACACAAGCTCTATGTGCTGTGAGGACCCTCCTTCCCTGTGAACCGCCACAGCTGCTTCGGTGTCACAGAGGAGATTTAGCCTATAGAGAGAACTTGGTAGCATTTCTTTGCTCTTATAATGCTGTCATGTACTTAGACCTATGAAAGCATGTGAAATTCAGTCCAGTGGCTTCTGGACAGTGTTAAAGAAAGTAATTCAGTTTTACCCTCAGTGATGCCCCTGGTGAATTACTCAGACCAAAGGATTTGGACGTTCTGTTTTTCCTGTCCTGGTTCCTATTCCCCATTTTAAAGACCTGCTATAAGCCCTGAGGACCTCCTCCAGCACAGCACTTCTCAGAAGCTACACAACATAGGCACTGAGTACAGTGGCAATAGTGACTGGTAGCTGTTCCCTGCCGGTGCAACAGGACTGTAAGAGTGATCTGTGGAGAAGGCAATAGCTGAAGAGAGGGTCTGTTTTTTGGTAGGGGTCAAGTTGTGAGACAGAATTTTCCAGCTTCTCATTTTGCATAGAATATCTCAGCTGTGTAGTCAGCTACAGGACTTGAATCAACTTGTTTTGTTAGGTCCAAGCTCTTTGCTCAACGGATGAATTTTGTACCACAGAAGAGCAAAGTATGTATATATTGGTCTCTCTTGTCATAAGTTACTGTTGCATATACAGGATTCTGCAGGTTGAATGCAATGAACGTCAGCAGGATTGTGTCCCTCCTTTCCAACCTCCTCCACTTCTAAACTCCTCACTTGAAAAGTCTTTTTTTTTTTTTTTTTTCCAATACTTAGCATTCATATTAAAGCAGGAAAAAGAAAAAATAAGAAATACCAGCACTACATAAATAATAACTTGTTATGCATGAAGCATTAATTGCCTTGTTTTGTGAATTCCTCAATTACTAGATGAAGCAATCATGCAGAAGAGCAGGTAGACACAATAGAGCTGATACTGGTAAGAAGATGTAAAGAGCTTCCAAAAATTTTTCTTCTCTGATGTACCTAACCCACTTTGAGTACCTGTCGGTAAGTCAATATTCATCCTTTTGCAATGACACTCAATGTGCAGGTGTCTATGACCAAACACTGACTTATTTCTATCATTGACCAGCTAGGTTCACAGTATCCTTGGAGGTTTAAATGATCCACTTTGTCATGGCCTCTAGGATTGGGTACTGAAAACCAAATTTGTGAAGGAAATTGTGTTATGAACCTATCTCTCTGTGGTGACTACCTGCAGCTTCACCTTTATGGCAGCAGCTTCATGAACGCTGTGCTCCCGTGGGGCTGGCATCCCACCAGACTGAACACACTGCCTCTTCTCTGACTGAATGTGCTTTATGCTGAGCAATTTCACAGCCTGGAAGCATCCTGGTGGTCAATGGTTGTGGGAACTGCTTGCCAATGAAACAGGGCAAGGCGTGAGAGTGCAGCTACTGGATTGCTCACAGAGCTGGACACAGATGGAGCTGGGAATGAGCATCAGCTTCAGCGTGCCAACGGCAAACCACCTCCTGGTCAGCTCATCCTTGATATAGCTTCTCACCAAATTACAGATTCTTGCATGAAAGCAGAACTTGAAAATGAAACTGAGTTGATGTGCTCTGAGTCTTTTTCTTTCATTAAAAGCTGGAGGGAAAGCACCAGAGGTGAAATAAAAGGATTACTTCTTTTACAGGAAGGCCCAAACTACTACTGTAGTGACATAATAGTACCTAACTTGAACACAGTCGATTGACTTGGGAAAATGAGCAGCCTGCTCAGTTCGTGCATTATCCATCAACATGGCTAAGTAACAGCCCCCATGCTCATTCTCAATCTCTTGCTGCAGGAATGAATCTTGCTCCTGTTCCTTTTTTTCTTGTTAGTGCCGTGCTGCTTGTGTTTCTGTTATCAGAGCCTGCCTGAGGAGCGATGGAGACTCTTATGAAGAAAACTTGCTCACACAGCACAAAGGGTAATGCTGCACATATTTTAACTGAAATCCTTAGTATCTTTAGCAAGGCCTAATTACCTGCAGAAATGGACAAACGGGAGCTATTGAAGTCAGGTGTCCCTGGGCTGAGCCTGTGGTGATGGCACCTGTATTTCAGCACTGACATTTTTATTTTTCTGTCAGAAACGATAATAGAGGAGCTTTGAAGTTCTATGTATAAAGCCAGTAGTTTCAGAAAACTGAAATCTGTGCAGAAACTAATGAGAAACTATAACAAAAGACCTGTAAAAATTTAGCTAAATGGTAACAACCAAAAAGTTCTAGAAAGAAAGGAAGATGTCAGGGGATGTGCTGTCTGTCTTGGGAGCCTTTTTTGCCCTAAGGCAAGGTGTCAAAATGGATCAAAACGGGTGAGAAATGAGGGAAACCTGATCACCGCCTGTCCCTGTGTGCAGTCAGGTAGCTGCATGATGGAACCATGCTCTCTGATGCGTAATAACTCTTCAGTGCATATTTTCAGTAGAGGAAGATCTAGGAGAGCAAGCCTTGAAAGCAGCTGGTCTGGGTAGCTATCCCTCTGTGAACAGGGGGAGAGCATTTCCCAACAGCACTTCTGCCCTGTGCTCCTTCTGGGTCTGCTGGATAATAAGAGATCTGCTTTAAAAATCTGCAAGCTGCCACCTAAAAACTATCACAGTGCCCTTCTCGATGGGAACAAAAGGAAAAGACCAAGGGGAAGGGTTGGAGACTGAATTCTCCATGCTTCACAAGCTGTTTTACAGAGAACCTGAGCAAAGCCTTCTTAAGCCCTTGCCATCTCTGTGTTGCTGCATTCTCATAGATGTAATTTTCTGAAGACCCTTTGCTGAGGAAATACAGGCAGTATGAACAGAAAGACCTTGGTCTCCTGGGGATCCAAAGGTCACAGGCCAGAACATGAGAGGAGACAGATTATGCACTGCTTTCTGCATTAGAGCACCTATGTCTCAAGGGCATTCAGCCTGAGCTGCTCTTCCAGGACACGAAACAACAGAGCTTTATGAAGATCTAGCCAGCAGTATACTGAGGCATGCATTTATTCACTCTCATATTTTAAGGGAAGGAAGAAAATGAAGACTTTTGTGTGTGCACGTTTGTGTGTCTGACAGAGACATTCAGAGGTCAAAACAGAATTCTTCAAAAAACAAAGCGTTTAAAGAAGCAACTTTCCAAGAACACATAATCCTCCTCAATGACAATAATAATAAAACCCTGTGCTGTCTGATACAGGAAATCATAAATTGCCCAATGGTATGAAAGTAGTATCATCTGACTGTCAAAATGTAAAGTGATAATTACTGAGATCTGGACTTACAGACTTTGAATTCATGCTAGTTATGTACCCCCGATTAAGTAATTTTGTCTAGTGTTGTCCCAGCGGTCCCCTTTATATGCCACTTTCTTTGACAAAAGGGAGCAGTAACAAAAGTATCAAGGTGCTATATCGTAAGTATCTGAAGGAGGAAAAGAAACATAAAAAAATTCAGATCAAAAAATAAAAGCAGTATCAACATTATTCTGTGCAGGTACCAGGGAAATTAAATAATTTTGTTGTCTCTTATTGACACATTTGGTCAGACAGTTCAGTTCTTGATTTAATGATGTGACAAAATAAGTCTTACTGCTTGCTGTAACTGAAAGTTTACAACAGGAGATGCAAAGAAAAATAATAATCTATTTGGTGATCATTAAGAAAGTAGATTTGATACTTTCTGAAAAAATGGGTAATTTTCAAATCCAACTGGGAAAGAATAATTACTTGTAATTATTCTCATTATTATGCATTTTCACATAGAATTGGCATTAAAAAAAAATAATTATTCTTCCTGTAGCATAATTTTTAAAGATCACAGTTAGAAACTTGATAAGAGACGGACAGACCCTTAAGAGTAAAAATTAAAGAAAACTGGCTAATTATTCAGATGGGGCTTCCCCTCATATAGATGAACAAAAAAAATTTCACAAAACAAATCCAACTGCACAGCCCTCTGCCTCCTCACTTCATCCAGACAGTGTATGGCTGAAGTCTGATCTCAGAAACCATAGTGCCAGTCTGTGTTATGTAGGGGTTGTAACTGGGACTGTGCACTCATGGGCTGCACAGTTAAAGGAGACAACTAAGGTAGCCTAGGGAAAAAAAAAAAAAAAAAGGTGAATTGAGCTAGTATATGTAGGACTGAGGTTGCAATCTCATCTAGAAGGGAGGAGAGGCAGAGGAAGGTTTATTTGGAAAACTGAGATTGTTCAAAACATACATTTCCATTTATCCTGCCCTTCACAGCACTTCTCAAGGCCAAAAATGTTATAACGTGCTACCACGTTGGAAGGATCAAGTGTGCTGAAGGATACTTTTAACAGCGTATCCTCCAACCAAGCTCCCTTGTATTTCAAAGCTATGTACTGTTAAGAGTCAATACAGTTACTTCAAGGCAACTATGGAAAGTAAAGTAAAAGAGACACAAGAAAGGCTCCACAGCCCAATTCAAAACATCTCATTTAATCGGATAATTAAGGCACTGAATCACTCACAAGTAAGTATCTTGTCTGTCAAAACAACCCTAGTGATTAAGGCCTGTGTAGTCATCATCAGACATTGCTGAATGATTTCTAGTTACTAATCTAGTACCTTTTTAACTCTCAGCTGCTGATGAAATAACCCTTGGGGGTCTCCAACAGCTGTGCGCACCCACGGGTAGCTGGGGAAGTTACCCTGTATGGGCTAGATGAGATATGGGGCCAGAATCAAAATAAGCAAAAGGAGTGGGACACTTGAGCTCAGCAGATGGGGACCAGAAACCAGGACACACCTAAAGGATGCCCCTCCCAGTCCTGTCTGTGTGTGAGCAAGCACGGCTGAGAAACTCCGCTTTTCTGCCTGCTCTGTAGTTTGAGCTAATTGTACTTTTTGCCTTTAAATCTAATTCCAAATGAGGCTGAGTTAGAAGAGAAAAAAACAAATACAAATCACGAAGTCTACCAAATAGAGCGGTAAAATTCCACAAAAGTCACTGGGATTATTGCTCTAGTGGAGAGAATGTAATTTTATCTAGGATGCTCTTCTGTTTGCCTGAACGGCAATTCAGCATATGATGTTCTAAGTTATATTCCTCCACTGAGAAAGGAGGTACAGAAGCCACACTACCACCCAGATGATGGGAACCGCATAAGGAAATCAGAAACTAAACAAATAAATGAAAAGCAAACAAACATTTCTTAAGTGGATAAGTAGGACATGCTGGTAGTGGGACAGAATACAATAAGGAAATTAACTTGGCTTAGCTAATTTTGGCTGCAAATTATGAAGTGTTCATAAGGGGAGAAATAAGTAAACATTTTTAGATTTGTGCTTGTGACTAATGTTTATAGATTTTTTTACCTCAGAATGCCAGTGAAGATAAAAACAGGGTAGAGTTGGCTTAAATAACATGGATTAAGTCTTAGTGATGTTGATGATAATGAAGATGGAACAAAGATAGTGCACAAATGAATTGCTGAATAGGAAGGATGAGTGGTGGTAGTGTCTGGAGTGCTCCTGCTTTTAATCCTATTTTGATAATGCCAGATGATGAAAAAAGGGCTGATGTTACAGTATCTGCATTCCAGTAATGTGTATCTGTCTTGAGTATGTAAATATTATGAAGCATTTTCCCTCATTTAGTAGTAATTACTTCTAAATTGGCAGACTGACTTGGCTTTATTTTTTTGGACAACAGGACAGACTAAACATCTGTTGTTCCAAAAAAGAAGAGGAAAAAAAAAAAAAAAAAAGAGAGAGATGCACCTCATTCCTGGAAAAAGATAAGGCTTGCAAATTAAATTACGATTATTTTCTTCATGATGGGTGCTTTGATGCATGGTAAACAAATAATTTAGAAAAAAATCTAGGTGTAGACTCCAAAACAGGAATGCTGCAAATTAAAAACATTTATGTTTGGTTTTCTAATTCCAACATGAGTATTTAAACAAAAGGCATCTCAATAAAATCCCTGTTGAAAGCATGATTTATTTACAGACATAAGATTCTAAATACATAATAAACAGTAGGGCAAGCAGTATAATGTTATACTGCTAATGTTAGTTTTAAGCTTTCCTAAGCTAAAACTTGACTTTTTATCAAATTTTTTTGGGTGTATTACTGATGAAACATTATTTTCTTGTTATATCAGTGAAAATAATTGAATTTGATTTACAGAAATATTTATTCTTACGTACTTATGTTGTTGAAAACGTTTTATTTTAGTTAAATTTATACCAGTCTCAAAGCTGTTAAAAGCCTTTGCAATTTAAATGAACAGTTAGAAGAGCTAGAATGCAATAATTTTCTGAACTTTTTCCATAGTAATAATTCAGGTACTGTAGCAACCAGGATCATTATGCAGTACAAACTATTTCCCTCTGTAGATCTGAAGCAAAGTTCAGGAAATGTCAGAAAGCATTTAACATCTTCATGGAAGTGCTTAGGTGTTTCTCTAAAGTAGGCCTTCACTGTCTCACACAATTGCTTTAATGTCTGCAAAGTTCATGGATTCCCTCCTCCCCATCATATTTACAGGTGGACTCTAGTTTTGCAAAGGTCTCGAGGCATACCAAAGAGATCAGTAAAGCTCAGTTCCAGGTCGGCATTTTTGGGGTTCTAAGCAGGTTTTAGAAATGTAATGGAAATTATTTTGGTTCATCTGAATTTTATATAATTAGGAGCCAAGAAACTGGGATTCGCCTTCACCTTTCCTAGATGGTACAATACATGATCACATGTTCAAGACAGATGCCACGATGGGAAAATGAGCATGCATCAATGCTATTCCACATTCACTAAAACTTGTAATGACTGACGTAGGATAAAACAAGAGACCAAAAAAAGACTTTGTGTAATTATTGTAAGAATAGTGTAATAAAAACCTTGCTCCTGAAAGCTTGAATTGTTTCAACAACGTGTAGTGAACGTATTTGGTTATACAAAGCAAAAGCACAACTAAGTTATCAAATTTACACAAAGTCAGATATCTGAAAGGGGATCTTTTAAAAAAAAACTTTATTTGAGAAAGGAAGAGACTTATATCAGAAGGCAAAAAAAGGGAACATACAAACAGAATATATTTA
This sequence comes from Tyto alba, assembly GCF_018691265.1. NCBI lineage: Eukaryota > Metazoa > Chordata > Aves > Strigiformes > Tytonidae > Tyto > Tyto alba. The sequence goes on from NW_024881313.1 coordinate 8,448,301, forward strand.
CAACACAAAACAAGAGATCACCTCTAAGGGTGTAAATTATAATAAATACAGTAGATTTAAAATGTAAGAGACAATAATCAATTAGAAATGTGGTTGTTTAAACCCAGTTTTCTTTTTCACTGGTTCCAGGTAGTTCTCTATTTTAATTTTATCCAAATTTGAAAGATTGTGAAATGAAAGTCCACTAATGTATTGGGGTTTTTCACCTGAATGACATTATAAAAATATCTTTTGTCTTTTGTGAATACATCTCTCTGAAGTGATATTGTACAAAAGTCTTCCCGTTTGCAAGTTTCTCCCCAAATAAAATGTATTTTAAAAGATGCACTATCCCTTTTTGATGAGGCTGAAGTTAGATTGCGAAGAAAATCAAAATTATACAGAATGGGAAAAACATATAATTTCGTTTCTGCATGCTTCACTTTTTGGATGTGAATGTAATTTTTTTCATCCAGGATGGAGCAGGATTTCTGTTCAAATATGAAACTCATATAAAAATCACCTGTGTTTTTCTCAATTAATAAATCTTTCCTATCTAAGGAAGCCTTTCATATTAACAGCAACTATTTAGTTATTTGTTTGGAGACCTTCTAGGAAAAAGGATAATGTATCTTTAGAAGTTGCAACATTTTATAAGAGATTTAATAGTATTAGAGCATAATGTAATCAACACATGCTAATAACATATTTTAGAACAATTTCTACATTTGGCAAAACAGCTATCTCTTTTGAAACAGGATACTGCACCTTAAAATACCTCAGCTTTATAAATATAAATATTTTTAATAGAAAAAAAACCTGACAAGGATTCCAGGTCAGTTTGGGATTATCCATATTAAAGGGGATCTCAATACAATGAATCTTTAACTAGCTTAACAAAAGTAAACCTATAAACCAAGGTAAACATATCAAAAGGGAATATGAAGGAAATGTTTCACTGGAAAGCTTCCTTAACAATTTCCCTACTCGCTTTGTTATTTTCTTTGACAATAAATCAATTCATAGAGTGCCTTTAAAAACAGAGGGAGCACTGCCCCGTCCCCCCCCCCCCCCCCCCCCCGCATTCCTCAGCACATGAATCACTTGGGCTTCCTGTTTCCATAAGGCATTTCCTGCCCCCCCTCCCAAAATCACTTTTCTGCAGGAGAACAGCGGGGACCTGACAAAGCATTGACTTAAATAAACAGGGCCTTCCCCTGCCTCCAGCCTGGCTCTGCCTGGTCCTACAGCAAGGGAAAGGGCCGCCGGCTCGCTGGCTGCACGCCTGCACCGCGCTTTTCAGCTCGGGCAAAACGCTGAGGCTGCCTCTTGCCGAGCTGGCATTCGATGCCCAGTCGTTATTTTAGTATTTGTCCATGAGATCTAGCGGCAAAGGTTATGCGATACCGTACGATTAGTCTTTATTTAAAAGAAAATAAACAAGTGATGGGGTATCAGATGATAACGATAACAGTTCCGTGCTTTTCCTGCAATACCCTAATAACCGATTGGAACCTAATGCTGCGTTTTGCTGCTCGCCAGTCCTTGCATCTGCTGCATTTAAGGATGTCTCTGCGGACAGTATCGCCAGATAAGACAGAATGAAAAATTAACTAAGCAGTGCAAAAAATAAAACAATGCAATTTTTAAACAGTGCCTTGCCTCTTTACATCCACCTTGTATTCTTCTCTAAATTATACTTTATACACCAGCCTGGGACCACTGATATAGTAGTCAGTACCTGTCTACTGGGGAAAAAATACCCTAATGTTAACAGTGTTCAAGACTACAGTATGATACATACAGTATATACAGACAGCTGAAAGCAAAAGTCAGAGGATTTAAAATCAGAGAAGAATGTTTCATCAATCAGGTCTGGAAACTAACTCCAGTAATTGCTGATCTCAACAAGCTAGGTGATAACGGGTTCTCTTTCACTAGAACTAAGCAGTGTAATGTAACCCTGGGCTAATACAAAGTCTATCAGCTATTACGCAAAGATTTGAGTAATTGGCTGCAACAGGTATCTTCTCAATTAGTGGCCATAAGGATGAGCTTCACTATGTTTTCAAGTGTGCATACAACACTTCTGCCTTTGTTAGATTCTTTGAGCAGTAAATCAGGATTTGCTAGATGAGTGAATCAAAACACAACTGCTTACCAAAGCCTAGAAAACGCATGTGATGTTCAGATAATAACCTTAATTACAAATCCTGGAGCTAAATCTTTGCCTATTACCTGTTGCATAAAAGCAGCTTGCTCCCCAGATTCCATTTGCTGGGTTTGAACATCCTCATCACTGTCCGGTGGCTCCTCTTTGACTTTCACAGCCCCCACCTGCTGTCCTATTCTGTCATCCACACCAGCACTGCTGCTCTCAGCCCTAACGCTGGCACTGCTGGCAGGAGCTCGCTCGTCCTGCATCGAGGGATCTCCGTGAAGCTCTTCTTCAGCTTCCTCCAGGTGACTGCCAGGCTGCTTGAGCTGTTCAATGGACTTAGAGAGCATCTGGAAAGAGAAGGAGGGGGGAACAGTTATTGTCTCCTTTCACCAGTGCCAAACATCGAGAAATGCTAGATTTGTGCTAACAAAATTAAAGCTGCTGCAGCAAAACCAGATAACTATGCATTAGCAAAATATTAATGAACAGCAAATAAAGAACCGAAGTTTCTAAGCAAAAGGTCCCTTGTCATTCCGCAGTAGAAAATACCATGTATGTAGAGTGCTACACGGTAATACCCAACTAAAAATAAGGCAGAATAATGAAAACATTGAACATTTGTTACGCTGTTACAGCTGGTAGTCAAGAGAAATTAGTCTCCCTTCATCCTCTGCAAACATAAATGCAGAAGTTTATTTAACTATATTACACATCGTTTTCCACAAAACGAAATAATACAAGAACTCTAAGAAATAAGAAAATTATTAATCCAGTTAATATTTTTCTACAAGAAAATTAGGGAATATTCACATAAGCTTCTCTCTTATGCACCTACTATGAAGGCACTAAAGGTTGACAAAGGAGCAGTGACAAAGACCTGCTGTCAGTCACCTCTGCTGTGGCACAGTGAGACTACAAGCATGTCTGTCCATGACTGGAAGGACGACAGCTTTTGTCGTGCCCATACAGGTATCCCTGTTTCAGCAGTGATGATATAACACAGCTACCCACACAGTACTGGTTTTACACCATTAACTGCTATTGTAAAGCTCTGCTGAGGTGCCAGATGCCTGTGTGTTGCAATCAAGTGCAGTTTATGTTTTATTGTTTAAGATGCAGCAAATGTGTTACTAAAATAGCCCAAACGTAATCCAAAAAGACAAATCTGAAAAAAAAAAAAAAAAAAACCACCAACATTTTTTTGAAAGAGGCATAAACCCGACATGTGAGTAAGCATCTGCAGGGTCAAGTGAGTAATTATCATTTATTCAGCTGGCCTACTTGATTTCAAACAAATACTGATTTGTATCACCAAGGTCAAATACATTGAGAGGGGATAAAAAAATCGCCACCTTTTACTATTACTCTTACATACTTTCCTCTTCCCATATGCCTCCCCTCGTAACTATCAAGTCTTTCAAACTAACTTCCAGCTAGTTCTATATGCTGAGTTACTGGATGGCTTCACTATAGCTATTTTTGTCTCAAACTGTGGACCATCTAGTTTCATTCTGCTTGCTAATGCATGCAGAAAAATGCCACCCTAGCAAAGGGCAGGGTTGTCATGTAAACTATGATCAAGAAGCTACAGCTGGATTCAGGAACTCCCACAAAGTCAACAAGAAGAGTTGAAAGATCTGTTTGTGCAGTTCCAGTTGACGCTCTGATGCATACGTCTCACATCAGTGAAGAAACAAATTCCACAGTGGAAGTCTACAGGCTTCAGTCATAGCAAAACTTCATTTTTGGGGTGTAATGGGAGTTTAATGGCTTACTAAAAAGAAACAAACCAAAAATTCCTTTTCATTACTGTAGCAACTGGTAAATCACATGTATCCTGCACACTGCAGGTGGCATGCTCTAAGCTGGGGAATCCTGACTACTGCAAGTAATGCAGAGTACCTCCTTTTATTAAGCACCTGGAAAACTTCTCAGATCAAACCCATAAATCTTTTCCAGTTGTTTCTGGGGGGATGATGCTGACCAAGAAGGCACTAAAGCTAACTACGTGCATTCAGCTCGGGTAGACTCTGGCGCTTAGTTGAACATCTGTGGGCGAGCCCTCTCCACTCCTCAAGCAAGACAAGAAAGGCAGGGCTGGCTGCTTGGCTGGCTTCTAGCAAGCAAATACAAGCTGAAACATCTGTGTGACAGATAATCATATACAGCTACAAGAGTCACTGATGCTGATCCATCTGTAAACCATTTCCATGTGCCAGTTACTTGACATCAGGTGGGTTATTCTGGAAGGGAAGCCAAGAGAAAATGAGTGCTTGTCCACAGCAAAGTTAAGACACATATTTAGCTCATTAATGCTCTCTTTTATGCTTTTTACTTTTATGTCAGGCTCTTTCTTCTTCATGCTGCTGTATGGCACAGATCTGCTGCTGAGCTTTCTGAGGCAACACGTGATGGCCTGCAGTATATAATCTATATGTGGAACACCTTCAAATGCTTTTTGCATTCAATCTGTGGAGTGATACGAGTAAGAGGGCTGTGGAGACTAGAGTGGTATTTGTGTGCATTTCAGTTTGCAATGTTCCTGCTCTCACACCATGGAAGTCAGCAGGCGACTTTGGCAACAGGAGGAGCTAAACAAAATTTTCTAAAACTCTGAAGTAAAAGTCTTTATATATTTACACAGTAAATTTTACAAAGTGCATTCATATTATCATCTTTACTGCCAAATCTTATTTAAACACATCCTTTACACTTTATCTAAGCCTGACACAAGGGGCTATGAGGCACTAGAGTCATGTCCTCTCATATGATGGAGCATGACAAAATTCAGTGGATGGCACGGGAGGAGACAGGGATCCCAAAACCTGAAAATCACTCCTGCTGCTTAGTCTGATAAGCCATGGCTGACTCCTTTCTCTGTATCACCACCATGCTTTCATATTTGTTAAAGTGAATTTTAAAGGCAGCTTGGCCCCATCTTATACTAGCAATTACATTAGTAGCATTACCAGGAGACTGTTCAATTCTCCTAAGTCAGAAACGTCTTATTTTATATTATATCTCCTGGTATTACTGTGGAAAATTAAGTATCTGGAGACATGCAAAGATATCAGTTTAGAGTCAATATTTCTATCTTATCTCTCTATCTGAAGCTGGATTACATAGCTGAAAATGAGACCTGAATGAAACACTGCTCAAGTCCTTTCACTGTGCAGCTGAATACTTCTGCTTACACTTAACATTTTAATCTTTTAAATCCCCATTTACCATTTTTTAATGAATTTATGTGTAGGTACATGAAGGACTTGGTCCTCATTTTAATGTACATTTTTTAATTTTGAGAAAATAATTGCTTAATCTAAGTTTTAATGACATTTAAAACCATGGTTTATTTCACTAATACATTAGAGTTGCACAGATTGGTATTCTTTAATCAGTACGCTTTACTGTTATCATTATTCCAACAAAAGGAGTCACTAAAAAAAATGGTTTCGTGCTAATGTAACTTATATTTTTTTTCCTTTTATTTTCAGGAAATTAAACTGTAAGGGATATGCACGAGCCAAAGTAAATAGTGGCAGCAGGAGAGGAAGCATTTACAGACATCAACTCCATTGTATAACTGCAAGAGTGGAGCCCCAAAAGACATCAAACACCATCTAATCTGCTTGCTTGTACAGAAGAATGGAAGACTAAGTATGAAGAATCTGGACATTGCAACAGACCGTTTTATAGGTCCTTTGGTCGCAGTTCCTGCCTTTGCTTCTCCTTTGTAACAATTAGCTCTTGTAAAATACAGTATTTTAAATAAAATGTCATTACAAAGAGACAAAGCACAGAGTCCTGCAACAGCCACCCCATACATTTCTTTCCTCAGTTAATCGTTAATTTTAAATAGATGGCAGTCATTTATAAGAACTTATGTATATACTTACAGAACACAACTTTTCTCCTTCTCTCATATGGATATCAGATTACTTTGAACAGCTACGAATACCAGCTGTACTGAAACAACTTGTCACCTGCTTACTGTTGTCTCTGTTACTCATGTAGTACAACATTTCTAAGAGATGAATTTATCTTTCAAAATCGTTCTTCTGCATTATGGCTTAAACATTAGTTCTTGATAAAGGAGAAATTGCTCTGGGCATTTTTCAGTTCCAAACACAGTCAACTGTTGCTACAGTTTTGCGCAAATAATTCCCTACTACAAGCAATATTTGAAAGAAGAAATGTGCTACGTCTCACCTTCAGAAGATGCTAGTCAGATGTGTAAGATGGAAAGCCAAAACCTCGGTTGTAATATGTTTAATGACACTAGATTAATTTACTCTGGCTGAATCTGTATTTAATTAAATACCATTCAGAGAAGTGATCGATTAATCTGGGGTTAATGGTATCTTTTTGATATTTCTATTGACAACAAATAATAATCCTATTTTTTCCATCAATAAATCAACAGAAACTTCCACATTATTTTTCATTTTTAATTAACATATATTGGTCAATTATGATCATCATCCACAGCACTAACAAATTTTCACTTCCTATGTACTGTTTGTCATGGAGCTTTTACCTCACAGTCTTGCCCAGTCACTGGCTCCCTATACAAGGATGCTTTAAACCAATTAACATTCTGGATGAAAACTGGAATTCAGGTACTCCTTACCTAAGCTTTAACATTAGCCATACTGCTCCCATACTTTAGTACACACTACCAACGGCCCCATTATTTTCACCTTTACTATTCCAATACAGAGGAGGATTTTACCATTGAAAAGGAATTGTCAGAATGCTATAAATACGTTATTTTAAGAACACATGTAGGGTTCTCACACTGATCAAATAAAATCTTGGTGCCAGTGATAGTTTAGCTTCAGTGGAAGCAGGTCTTTATTCATCACACGTGATAAAAAATAACCTTTAAAGACAGAAGGCTTTGTTTGTGTACTCTTCACATTATGATTTCTGAGATTTTCTTGAATGCAGACTTCTTCTAGGGGCTTTGTACTTACATTACTTACGTCAAGATCACCCTTTTTTCTGCAAGTGCCGGGGTCAAGGCTTTCTAGACATAGAGATATAGAAATAACACCAAGATTTTAACGCTTTTATTGTAGTAATAATGGTCTTTCGGTACCTGATTGCAATAATTTTAACTGGGGGTTTTAGACTCTGGACTGCATTTATTGAGCAGAATGAAGATCTGCAATGGTGATCAAAGGGTCTTATGAGGAAATAAGCTGTCATGTGGACAGAAGTATATTAAAGCTGACAACAGCAAAGCCAATCTTCCCCAAGACAAGCGGAGTTCAGGTTACGTCACATTCATTATTATTTTTTCCCCGGAAAGCTGGGATGAGGGCTTCTACCTACTTTTGGATGGGATGTCAACATTTGCAGAATGTTTTGAGAAGGTCAGCGTACTAGATCCCACAGGTATAAATGTCAGACTTCAGTGGAGACATATACCGTTTCCCACATCAAAAGCCTGGCATCTGACAGCTGACCAGAAATAATCCATAGGGGATCTTCTTTTTGTTATTAAGGACAGAGGCACACCTCTTGGCAATGATTTGTTTCTTTTCAGAATGGAAATGATCCAGGGGAATTCTTTACCTCTGACCTGTGTAAGATTTTGCTTGTTATCACCCTCACAGCAACACTGGCTTGCTGCTGAAGTATAGTCTTTTCTAAAAGAAAAGGAATGGCTGTTAATACAATATAAATACAAAATCAGTGGGGTGGGGAGAAATTTCCTCTCTTCCTCTTTTTGTTGTTACAGCAAGATTCACCTATACGTCCACCAAAAAGATCTGACCAAAACCAGTTTTCAGGGAAGGCTGACACATGCTGTATCATCTTAGTTTAGGGCAAACATTAAAATACTGGGTTCAGCTGAACTATATTAAAGCCTTAAGTACTTCAGGAAAAAAAAGGAAGGAGAAATGATAAAGAAAAGAAAATATTAACATGTTCTAAGCTCTTGACCACCTGGCATTTCATAGTCTTGTCTTCTGGTTCTGGTCTTTCTCTTTTAAGAGAATGTTTGAGTATTTCTTACTAAAAAAACCCCTACATTTTTCATGACTGAAAATGAAGGAATTATCCTTCTGTGCAGATTTCATTATAAAGCCTGTGAACAGAAGGGTAAGGGACAGAACAATGAAAATAACAAGTGCACATATTCACTTGATAAATGCCCAAAACTTGTTCTAGGAAATGAGAAGATATTGCGTTGCTTTGCTACATGGTCTACTGTTTGAAGGTTCAGATAACTCTGCTTTGCATAGTTTAAGTTTGTAAAGCCATGCAAATTACATTATGAACAAGTAACTTCAACTGCAAATAGAGGGAAGTTCTAAGATTGAACAAAGTATATTCCACCATGCTAGCAGAGTTCAAAAACCTTATGTAGGCACGGGTGTTCAATCTGAACCTTTAAGTTAAAGATTAAAGTATATAGTTTTAAATTCAGTACTTTAAAGCCACTCCATGATTTGATCTTTTCTCACTCTCTTGTTTATGGACTACCCTTAAATTCCAGTTTTTAAAAATCAGGCTTTTCCTTTTAAGAAAGCTTCCTCAGTTTGTGTATACTTGCAGAGGACAGATACACGATTAGAACACTGGCATTTTTTAATACTATTCATCAAAACGGTTTTTCTGAGAACAGGTCTGTGGAAGAACCTAGATGCTGCAAACTGTAAAGCCTGATAAACCACCCACATCCTCACTCAATCCACTGCTTCCGTGGCTGCAGAACAATCCTATTTCTCCCTAGGTGTTTGCTGCTTTGATGAGTTACTATGCTTCTGATGAAGGCTAACTGCTGTAGGAGTAGGGATAAAGGAGACTGAGAAGCTATTGGGTCAAAGGAATTAGGTTATGGAGGTTCAAGGCAGCGAAAGGCCCTAGGTTAAACTTTAATTTCTACTATCTGCATATGTGTATAGCCTGTATTGTAGAGAATAAAAGCTAGGTTCACTAGATTTTAAAAGAATGAATTGTTCTGTCTTTTTATCACAAATAACCATGTTCAAATGAAAGCGTATTTCAAGTATGAGAAGGAATTATTCTCCTGAACATATATTTTCATTGCAGTTTAACTCAGAAAAAAAATGTTACTGAAACAAGCATTATCCAAAACAACTGCAGTCTTTTCACTTCCTAGCTCTTGTGAGGTGCAATGCATTCTTATTTCTATGTGACTAGGAATACGTTTATGTGACTTGAGTTTAATTTTCATATTGAGGACAAATGTACTTATATGCCACAGCACATATCCCCAAATGCTATGGTAGAATTTATGTCAATAAGCATATGATCTAACAAAAACATGTCAGTGGGTTTCTTTGCTTTGTGAGGAATGCATGAACTGATCGGTTTGTAGTAAATACCTATAAACAGCACAAAGACTCAGTACTTTACTGGTAAAAATTCTTTTCTCTTCAGACAATTGAGGGCAGGTGAAATATCTTCAAAACCTGAGGCTACGAGATATACATATACCATCTTGATTAAACATATGGAATGCATACTCAGAGAAAAGCCAACTGGAGTCCTAGTTGAGTAATCAAAACACCCAAGCTGAGAGGGGTTAACATACAAGGATCAGCTCTGAACTTTGAAGTTTTCTGGTCTTCATTTTTCCTAATTAAGACAAGATTTAATAACCAAACCACTGTACAAACTATATACTTAAACTCTAGGTTTGTTTCTAATTTTGTTGGGAATTCTTAGTAGATTCCAAAGAATCAGTACCCCCTGGGAAGTTCACCCAGTAAGGTGGATTGATTTTATTTTCTCTTAGGTACAAGGGCCGAATGCCTGCTTTTCATCTTTTCTTCTTTGTCACTGCCTCTTATATATAGTTATTAAGTAACCCTCAAACAAAAGAAGACAACTAAAGATGCATGATTAATATCTTTGAATTAATAAAAGAGCTCCAGCAAGCAACTTTTGGAAAGCTGTGTAGTAAGTGAAGAAAAAAGTTCTCCAGATAAAAGCATTTAATTACTTGCACATCTTCATTTTAGAGCAGGGAACAGCATAACAATTGTTCTAGAAGCATTAGCTCTTGAGAAATCTATTTAGATTCTGCTGCTCTTTGTTTATTAATGGATGGTCTCTTTTCTTATTTTTCCATCCTCAGAATATGGTACTACTCTACAGGGAATGAGGGGCACAATTGAACTCTGTATCTGATGTAAGCAATAGCACATTCTTCTCTTTCTCCTTATATGGTAATTTTGTATCACCATATAAGTAACAAACTTTCATGTTAATAATTGACTTAGAAAGAAAAAGTTGGTTTGATAAAAGCTGATTAAAAATTTCTCCAGATGTTTAATAAGTTTCTTACACAAAAAAGACAAATCTAATCAGCTGATCTGAATTCAAATGAGTTATTACTCCAAATACTAGTCCACAGTGATAAAGCTTAAAATACAATTGAAAGGCAGCTGAATGGAATGGTTGCTGAAGCTTAAAAGTGCACATTAAAGAGTTGGATAGAAATCAAGTAATCTTTAAAGCATCATTTATCTTTCAACAGGAAACCTGCAATTTAAACCTTTAAGATGCTTTCAACCCTATTTTGTTGATTTGTATTTTTACTGATGTCAAGAACAACAAATGACCTTTGTAGCATATTTCAGAAGCTGAAAATGAAGATCTATACAAATGTATACACCAAGTATGCATAAACAAGATGCTCATGCAAGAACATGTCTACTGCCCATGACCACATGGCACAATTACCTAAACTTCCTTATTAGTTTTCAATCTTTGTGTTTACTGGAAATTCCTTACTTTGGGAACTCACCTTATTCATGTGGATCTGCTGCTGGTACTGTTTCTGCTTCTCCAAAAACTGCTGATGTTGCTGCTGGATTACCAGCTGGGCTAAAGTACTCTGAGGAAGAGGAGCTGACTGGGTTCGGTTCAGTGGCCTGTGACGAGGCAGTTTGTGGGCAGCTCTTATGCCAGGTGAAACTCTTTCCTTCGCTGCTAAAGGAGACTGTGGATGAAGGGGAACCGCTCCTGCAAAACAGGGACATTTCACTCCCGTCTGAAGAACAACAAACTAATAGTTCTAATAGGAGAGAAAGCTTTCAGCAAGAAGAGGTGTGTGTATTGCAGAACTTTGCATCAGCGCTGATGCAGTGGGACATGTACCACGTGCCTCGCCATGCTGGGAAGTTCAGCAGCTGCAAAAGAATGTGATGAAGTAATCATTTTCTCTTTTCTGTAATCACTGAATTCTTTCAAGCTAACAGACAGGAGCAGAATCACTGAAAGGGGAAAACAAAGATGCTGTCCTTTTTTCTCCCACCCTGCCACTTTTCCCAACTGTCAGGATGTACAGTATCTGTATTTAGTTCAATATGAATACAAATGTCATTAAAAACATCTTAAATTATTTTTGTGTTGAAGCCTTGATCATTACCAGTCACAAGAAGTTTTTGCTGTCTCATTTGTTCTTTCAGTAACAGATGCTGCAAGAGAGCTTGGTGGCTGCTATTTGGCTTTCCCTCCAAAGCAATGTGAGGATGAGTTGAGGACGGAGGAATGTTCCCCCCATACTGTCCAGCCAAGGCCACTCCTTGTCTGAGCGACTGGGTCTCCCCCTTCTGCTTTTCTTTGAACGATGATGAAGCCTGTCAAAGAACAATGGCACTGGTAACTGCTTTTCATAGACCTGGCCATTTATATCTCCACTTGATTAGATGGTTTTATGTCATACTTCACGAATACACACAGAAGAAAAGGTTAACATCCCCATCTTATACTTTGATGGTGAGATGAAAAGGGGGGAAGAACATGCCAGTTAAATGTAACACTGTGAGAAACTGAGTAATGACCACTTGAAAAAAATCAGTAATAAAAAGCCAAAGCATAAGGAACTACTAGTTAGAAAATTATTAATGAAAAGACAGGACCTATCCTTAAAATTCCTAAATACCTTCCCACAGCCTCCTGCACAGGAAAATAGGGGATCAGAGGAAATAGTTTCCATTGAGATTGGAAGAGGCAAGGCTTGTTTTTTCATATAACTTTCCATTAGATAGCAAGCCAATCAGCAAAACAAAGTAATTACCTGTAGTAGTGGGAAGCTATTACTTTTCCTGGAGCACTCCCTGACTCCCTGAAGGACAGCACAAATGTAAGTTTTATCCTTTGCAAAGTAAATTTCTACAGTTAAACTCTCATCTACAGAATCATCAACAGCTGTTGTATGTGTATGGCATTTTAAAGTGCCCGTATAAATTGCACAGTTATTAAATTGAAGCTTTTGGAAGTTTTGGCCCTTCAGGATTGCAAATGTACTTTATATTTCTTTCTTCTTTGTCTAGTTTATATATTTTAAAAAAAAAAAACAGCAGTTAAAGTAGAACAATTGTTTACAGCAGGAATACTAATGTAACTGAAATAAACATACTGAGGCTTGAAGATAACCGCTTATGGTATGTCAGGGTAAAAACAGTATCTCTGATAATCTAAATTCCATAAATTCTAATGAGGTAAATCAAGGTTTTCACTAATATTTCTTGGGTGTATGCTTACTTCACACCCTGCTATCACTCTTCCATGAAAAACAAACACCAAAGTAAACTTCACATTAAATGTGCAATTGCTTATTCCGCTAACAGAAATAAACATTACTTGCATAAATCAACTCCTTTTTTTTTTTTTCTAATGCCAAAAGTAATATTTGGTTCTAGCTAGCCACATCAAAAGCTCGTATGATTTGAGTGAGAAAATGAAAAATATTTTCATTTCCATTTTAATGTCATAAAATTGCTTTGAAGCTAGTTATATTTTTTGTGAAATAGCTACGAAATTTTTGATGATATCGTCTGGAAAGTAAGCACTACTTTTCATGATCAGTTAAATTTTTCCATCCCTTAAAAACAATAATTTGCTTATAAATATCTCATGAAAGGCTTCTAGAGAACTGATTTAAAACTTACACAATCTTCTTTGCAAAGTTCCATATCTGATGTTAAAATGTTGGACTGCAGCAGTGTATTATTGGTGAGAACGGTAAAAGTATCGAAAAATCCATAAAATAACTTGAAACTACATTTACCACTGGAATTAAGTAGCACTTCTTACAAACCATAGTGGATTGCATGCATTTACATTTTTTTTACACCATGGAAAACTATACTTACACCCCTAGTATTTTTATAGAAGTTACCAATTCCTGTTCTAAGAAACTTAAATTGCTAACATTTCTTCAGCATTTATACACTGTTGTATAGAATCACCATATAACTTATATCAGTATTTTACTTTTTTTTTTTTTTTTTTTTTTTTTTTTTTGGCTGGAATTCAGAAAAGGTAGGTTTTGAAAAGTGGCAAAATTTTCAGATATTTTTCTGAGCCTCAGATTTCACCTCCAGGTTACTGTAATTTTGTCTAGATCTAAAGCTCCTTACCCATCAGCATGGATTTTCATACATATCATGTCTGTGTTTACATATATTTCACATATTAATTTATCATTTAGCTCTAAAGGTGATTGCTGCAGACTGAACAAAGGGCATATGAACACAACTTGTCATTAAAATATTAAGCTTTGTTCACATATCAATGATTTTATTTCTCTGACTGATAGCACACCCCTCAAATAACAAACCTAGCTGCAGAAATACTAGACTCTTCCCCTACTGTGATCCAGCCCACCTTAGGTTGCTAATAGAATCTCATAAAAAGTTACAGATGCTGTACTTAACCAGGTAGGGATGATCCTATAATTTGAACTTTTACACTGAATTATCTCCTTATACACTTGTCACCATGTCTGAAATCTGTTATGTAATTTGCAGACGTAAATGCAATGCATGTGGCCCATACTTAGCTAAGCTCCACACTGGCACACTGGCACTTATTTATGTGAAATTAAGACTGATTATTGCTTTCAAGTTGTGCCCTTAAATGTTCAGATGTTGCCCAATGCAAAGAAAGGTCTGGTTCCTACCCTGAATTGCTTATGTTCCAAAATGCTAAAAGAACCAAAGAGAATAGTCAGAAAGTAGGTTTTCCAGAAGCAAAAGTAGACATGAAGGCTTGAGACTGGTCACTTACACTGATTTGAGGTTGTACTGCTGGAAGTCCCAAGGTAATGTTGGGCAGAGAAGGGGATGTGTACAGACTCAACAAGTTCACCGATTCATCCTGTATCAGAAGGCGCTGCTGTGAAACCAGATGCTGGAATAAAGGGGAAAAACCACAGAAGTGTAATCTCCAAGCTTTTTGTCATCGTTACTTTATCTTTATCCTCATTATCCTGCTACATTGAAAGCCAGTTATATATCATGCATTGGTTTGTATCCTGATGGGATTCCAGATAAGGAAAAGTACTGTACCTGTGAAAAAGCTGTTGATATTTCTTTTCTTAAGAAAAGAACTCATACATGTCTGGGATTATTCCTTGGTTAGTAAATCAAAATTCAATGCAAAACCAAAAACTTGAGGATTCCTAGACTATCTCTTCTTATTAACTTCTCATCAGCTCAATACCCGTTCTTCTCAGCAACTGCACTTTCACTACTAGAAACTCAGTGGGAATTTAGCCAATGAATGAAGGAGTATATCTAGCCGAATCAAATGTGTCACGAACGTGGATGTATTAGACCTTTACTTTACCGTGGTTATTATAATTTTTGTTGTAAGGTATGAAATGTGGTTTCTACCTTATCCATGTATTTTCTTACCCAGATTGTGGTAGGGGGATGTTTCAGGCATGTTATTCACCTCCACTGAGATGGGAATTTTGCACAGAAAGTGAGGCAGATTGCCACATCTGCCATTTAAAAAAAATCTACTCTCTCTCTCTCTCTCTCTCTATGCATATATACAAAACCAGCATTCTGTCATTCTCTGATGGTGGGATACTCCTCACAGCCTTCCTAATATCCTTCAAGTTAAAATCTTTAACACTTCTTTTGAAGCCTTGTGATATAATTTTCAGTAACATGGCACTGCTAATATATTTTTAATTACTGTCAAGTAAACCCAGACATTCTACAAAGATCACCCTCTGTCTTTCCATTCTAGATTCATTGGGAAGAAACATAAAAAGTTACATTACCACAACAGGAATCTTTTTGAAGCCTTTGCCTTTCTATTTTAACAGTCATGTTTTTCAACATGTGGTCTAGTATAGTTGCTTGAATTACATTCTCTGTTTAACTCTTGCTTCCCTCCCAGAACTTTAACACAATAAGAGCTACAAAGGTCTTATTAGACTTAGGAACTCTGGCATGATATGGTCCCCAAGGGAACAACATCCTTGAAAAAGAATACCCTGTGTAACAGTATGACACAGTGACTGCTTTCTTCCCAAACAAAAAGCATATGGGACTCCAATAATAGACCACCTCCAAGAGGGATACTGCACACTCGGGCTTTGACTAAAGTAAATATAATAACTTGTCAAGCATGTTGTGGGGAGCTGTAGATTTTCCCCTGGACAAACCTGGAATATCAATTAACTCTGTAAAATACTTTGTGCTAATACAATGCAACTTCAGACCATCAATGAAAACCAGTTAAGCACAAAAACACAGGATGTTATTCCAAAACATAACCTTCCTCATACAGTTTGTTTGGAGATACGACCTATCACTGAGACAATAACAGTAGAAGTCTATCTCTGTAATTTTCTTTTGGTACCTAGGGAATGTCAACAGATAGCATACGAGACAAAGAAACTTCACTTGTATATTACATTAATTCTTAGCTAACAGTGTCTTGCCTTGATAACATCCACCTTTGACCAAGAATAAAACCAACTATGCCAAGACTATGGAGATATTATTGAGGAAGACTAGAAAGATTTAACTGAACAAGGACACTGCAGCAGCTTTAATATGCCTCCTAGAACACAGTCAAATTTGTAGCAACTGCAGCATCTATACAAAGCCACTTTGAAAATGCATGTTTCCTTGTTGGTTTTCAGTATGGTACTATTACCTTCTAAGAATTGAATTAACAAACATAACTGTGACAGGGTGTATAGAAGTAAAACACATTCCCACATTAAGGTCAGGCATGATTGTGTCATGAGGCAGAATCAATCACGTTATGTACCATGGAAGTTTAATGTTGAAAACAGGAGTTTATTAGTAAGAGCATTTCCATCCAATTTGTAATACTCCTAATAATTAGTCATTTTCATTTTGGTAAGTTACTGAATTTTTAAAATACTTTCAAGTATTATTAGCCTAAGTATCAGTTAAATCTCACCTCCCAGAATAAGTTTAGTAGCCCACCTGCAGCTTCTCTTTTTATACAGTTGACAGTACATTGAAATGGTGGAGTTGCCAGCAGTGTCATTTGGCAGCACAATGGCTAAGCCACAGTCCTCATCCTACATACAGACCTGATGGTTTGGATTGGCCCCTAAACAACTTGCCCTGCCTGCTCCTCTATACACTTAATGGGTCCATGGATCCTCCTTCCTGATGCTTAAAACAGCCTGGCTACAGAGTTACCCTCTTTCTTAAAATAGAGTGCAATAGCTAAATGTAACAGTGGACAATCAGCAGCAGGTAACCATGACTGATTATTGTACTTATGTTGTGCTACTGGGACGTTTTGAGAAGCAGGAACAACTATTTCATGTGTACATGTTTATATACACATTTATACATTAGGAGGGGAAGAGGAAATGGTTTGGCTTTAATGCTTCTCATTTGTGGAGCTACAGTAAGGTTATCATAGCTTTGAATATTCACAATTACTTACACTCTTATTTCTTAAGGCTTTTGAGGTGGGTTTAATTAGACTCTCTTCACACACACTTGAAGCAAACCAGTTGGACAGAAACCTACACATTTTTCCACTAGCCACTTGCAAAGAGCACTTCAAGGATCTGAGTATTAGAAACACAGTGCTGTAAGGCTGCACAAATCAAGTGTATGCTTATCTGCCATGCATATCATTTATGTCTCCTGTATAATCAAGTGATATTCTAGGAAATGCTGCTCTCCAAAGCACAAATGAAAGAAAGGAAATAATCTGAAGCCCACTTACAACAACTGGAAACTTTCCATTGCCTTCAATGGCTTTTGACCAGGCCATGAATGCCTAAAATTAATCATTTCACAAGGCAGGTTGTTCCTCTGAACTCAAGGGACGTGCTGTGCAGGGGCTCAATCCTGCTTGCACCTCTCATGTAAGTAAGATTTAGCCCCAGCACAGGAGGTGACCTGAAAGTGTATGGTGCGCTACAAGAGACAAATAGCTACTGCAGTGAACCTTGATGATACTGGAGACAACTGGGCCTAATAAAAACAGCATTTCATTTATAAGGTGCAATTAGAGTCCAAAGTTTAACTTTCAAGTTTCATATGAGACCAGTGTTTTAACAAATGGTACTGAAAGTACCATTAAGAGAACTGTGATAGTAAAAATTATCTGCAAAAATGTAGCATTTGCAGCACACCTTTGTTCATTCAAAAAAATGTAAATGTCTATCCACCAGACAGTCTGCTCTGGAGGGTAAACCACTTAAGTCTCACTATTCAAATTGTTATGGCAAAAATACTTTAAAAATCTGTTTCATTACTGATAATGCTCTAATTCTGTCTATGCACTAGAGTGTAATCACTTACAGTATTGACTCATGTTTTACTGGTAAATGGTGTTCTGTCATAGCAACCTGTTTTCTCTGAGCAAAAAGTGTTTTATTTGCTGCCATGAAAACCGCGGCTATCCACCCACTCAGATATGAGCACAACACTTACTGCAAATGTCACAACAACAATTATGAAACAACAGCAATGTGAGTCATGCGGGATTACAGCAAAACAAGTGATATTTTGGGGGATTTTGGAACACTTATCCTATTATTAGGAACTTCTGTACTTCATGTATCTGATGAAAAATTGATTAGATATATAGCCTTTGAGAGCTGGCAGATAATGCTAAACTAGAAAAGAGACATGTTGGAGTTTGGCTGCTGTTAAACTACCAAAGAAAATCCCACTGAAATGAAAAGACATTGAAGCTGAGATTTATGGAAAAATGTTTGAGCCCACAGGACCACAGTATTATGAGTCAAATAACCAGAGAGGTAAAGAAATCCCCAACTGGATCCAGAAATGGAATTCTGTAGTTTCAGCTTCTTAGCACACTTCCAGTGAGCTAAGTGACCGACTTCAGCATGCAGAGCTCAACTTCTAATGGAACTTTTTAGGCTCATTTGAGCATCTGTGATTGTATGGTGGGGCCCTAACTTCCAATGTCTGGCAGAGTAATGGCAAATAATATGCAATGTGGTATTCTATTGATAAAAGGAATGTGACTGTGCTGGTTGTTGCTACAACCTTTCCAAATCTCCCCAAACAGAGACTGCCAGCCTGACCAGATGCTTTTCTGATGGTGGTTCAACACTGTGGGCAAATGTCTAGAAACTATAACGTGCAAAGTAACAAGCACTGTGTATCAGTCTGAGGCATTCCCTTTGCATTTTGTACTATCCCCAAGTCATTGAAAGATCCAATTGGACAATATTTCCTGTTTAATACAGCACTAACACTTACATATTACAAACTTCTATCTAAAACATTTACAATATTAAAATATGCCATCTAATTCCACTGAACTATGATCTGATCTAATCCAAATGATGGATCTTACTCTGCATTGTTTAAATTTCTTTGCAATCATATACATGGGGGCTATGAGGCAAGACCACATGTTAGCCATCAATGCAATTTTTTTTTCTTTTTGGTTACGGGCCAGAGAGAGGCTACTAATCAGTGTGCAGAGGTCACCCACCTGCCCCCTGGATCATAGTTCACACACACAATTAATTCATTATGGGGAAAAGTCACTGCTGGAGGTTGAACTGCCCATTCCAGGTTTTTTTGAGGTGAATGTCCTGCCACTGACCTGGAGAAATAGCTCCATTAGCTAAAATTCTGTTAAATCACATTTTCTTATGCAATTTTTATAACATAAACAGTATAAAGCAACAATTAATAGAAAACTTTGCCACCAAAGCAGTGATTTCTGAAAGTATAGGCACTGGGCACAGAATATTGTGGAATATGATTCTTTCTTAGTTGCATTAGTTTATTGTCCCTTTGCAATATTGCCATGGAAAGCATGATTTATGCATGTGATCTATGCTAAATGAGGTTTATCACAACTGATTTACCGTCTGCATTCCTGTTGTTATAGGCACGTATGTATGAAACAGAATAAGGAGTAGTTAAGAGTCCTTCCATGTACAATCTTGTTCTACAAAACAAGTATCCAAGACTCCCGGCCTGTCAGTTCTGTTGGTAAATACTGCCCTGATAAGGAAACCGAGGTACATAAAAATAAAAGGCAGATGTGAAAAAGGATTTAGACACCTAACTCTGATACTATAATTAAACAAATCTTCTTCAGCAGCCATCTGAACCTGAGACCATCTTAACTCATATGTGTTAGGGTCACCAATGCCTAAATCACTCTTTTGCACTGAAAGTTCTTCCATCAGCATTCAGCGCTCTGCACCTCCTCAGGATATCCCAGAAGGTAATGTTCTGTAGCACAGATGCTTACAAGTTCCTTCCACAGCTCCCTCCCACTCTCCCAGTAGCATTACTGCTGCTTTTGTTTGGAGTTTTGTTACCAAAGAGTCTCCTGAACATGGACCTCATATATGCCAGCCTCTTGAACATGAGTCTCATATATGAAGATGTATCTCATACACAACATACTCAGATGTTAACCTGCAGTGTCCTGGTATCCCTGATAATTGTATCTTCTGCAATTACTCTGCTTGCAAGTATAGTCAAATTGAAGCTTCAAATCTTTCCAGTCTAGAAATATGAGCAATCTACCCAATCAAAAAATCTACCCAATAAAAAGTCTTACCTCAGCTTGAATGTTAGATGGCAAAACTGAGGTTTCATTTTCTGTTATACTGCTGGTCGGACCATTGCTTGGGGAACTGGGACCTGATCCAGGTGAGCTGCTACTGACTGAGGATTCTGAAAAACATAGTAAGCATACATGAATTTCACACTGGAAGGGAACACATAATATTGATTGCTTGTATACTCTTCATGGCACAGGGGTTTTTTTGCTGTTGCAAAGTATCTGTTGGTTATACTATTTACTTACGTTAAAGATGTTTAATTCATCCTCCATTTCTTTTGGTTTTCCTTTTACAGTGCTAACAAGGAAAGATACTCTTGCTCTTTCCCCTCTGATCTGTCTGCTTCACAAAGGAAGAATTTACTAATTATTTTCCCACATAGATGGTGTATCAGTATCAGGCAGAGATACAGACATAGAACTCACAGTAAGTAAAAAGGAAAAAAAGTATTTTCTTTTTAATTGCAAAGAGTTCTACCTATGTAAGAGAGCAAAATGACAGAGATAGCAGGCTTGCAAAGGTCATGATAACATGTCATCAATTCATGAGGCCTACTGCCCATTATGAACTAATCATTACATATGCAAGTAATAACGGCAAAATATACACCACTTTCACTACATATCTGGCACAAATATGAAGGAATATTTACAGCATACAAAAATCTTAAAATAGCATTTGAAAGGCTGCATGTTATCTTGATTCAAAATTTCCCGAGTTCTGACAAAGGTAAAAGGGAAGAGGATGATCCCATTGCATGTTGTATTGAGTTATTCTAATCCTACACTAATATAAATTAAATTTATGTAATGGAAACAGTTAACAAGGATAAAGATGGAAGAGTGCAGAAATAGTAGAGGTAAGCCTATGTCATGGGATAGCTTTCAAAGTAAAGTACCCAAGATGTTAAAATAATTAATATCTAAATGTGGCAGTAAATATTCTATAGCCACTTCTTTGCTTCTTTACTCTCTGCTTCAGTTCACATGCAAAAATATCTCCTCAGTTTGACTGAAATTACTGGGAGATTTCCCAGCTGTTTCTTGGACCTGTTACTCTTTCCTACTAGAGCTGACCGATTTATTGAAGTGAATCCATACCCAGCTATACTAACTGGTCAGGTAAAGTTGTTGTATCGTATTCTCACTAGTTTTCATGGAAGAGCAGAAACACAAACTTTTTTTTTCTCCTCAGTTTTTTAAAAATTACAATACCATTTTTTGTATAAATAAGCATTTAAATAAAGGGCTATTTTCCGTTAAAAGAATTAAAAAAAAAAAAAAAAGGAGAAAAAGGCTTCAGCCAATGTTTGATCAGGGAAGTTTTGATTATGAAAGATGTAAAGTGTCATATAACTGATAATGATAATTATAATGGCAATCTGTAAGGCTCCTAATTATTGTCAGAGCTAGTAAGAGAATACATTTATTTTTCAGGTTCCTGCTCTTTCAATGGCTGCAGAAAAAACTCTTGGGATAAGTAATTCACTTTATACCTTATTTGTGATCGTACAAAATAGAAAGAAATCGGCTAAAACTAAGGAAGTAGAGATCAAGAATCTCACAAGAGCTTCAGCAAATGAAAATAATAAATTAGTTGCAAAAATTCTAATCTGGAAATAATTTATGGGGAAATTACCTTATTTAGTTACTTTGACAGTTACATTCACATCCATGTCCCAGTTTTACATATGACATACTGTGAAAAGTTGTCACGAGAGCTGCATGTATGGGGACACCGATGTGAATTTGTTCATGTTTTGTTATATTTCTATCTTGGTGTCACATTAATTCTGGTATACTGAGTGAATTCAGATACAAGTCTGACAGACTAGTAACAGTTGGTTGCATAAACATATGGCCTGATTGTAACATCACTTGAACAAGCCATGAAGCTACCAAATATTGATGCAAAGTCAAAGCAATAAATGTCAGAATGAGGCCAAATACTGTAAATGCTCTTTTATTTCAAATAAACAGATAAGGCCTTGGCAGCATACTAATACTAAGGACTAAAAATGAGAGGACTTTAGGCTGTTTGGGAACTTGGGTGCAAACTGACAATGACTTTTTGGTAAGTGGTAGAAAGCTGTAGATTACAAGCTATTTATACACAACTATTTGTTTAAGATGGTTTTCTTTTCAGCAGCAGAAAAAAACAACGAACCAACCAACCAAAACCCTTTTGTTTAGCAGTTTCAATTCCAAAATACCACCGTTATTCTGTGAGCAGTTGCAGCTGATACAGAATTTCTCCATTCTTAATTACCTGTCACCTCAAAGAGTCTCTTCTTGAATGAACTGATATTTCCATCCTTCCTCCTGAGTAAAGGACTGCTTCTCCTTTCTGTCACCTTTTGTTTTAACCTTGAACGTACCTTCAAATTAGGCTCTGAAGCTGGAAATGAAGAGAAGAAAATAAATGATTACAAATCAAATTATTTCTTTGTATTAGACACACTGACATTCCGTGTGGGACCTCATCTGATCCAAGGAGGGCTTGGAGTCAGAGATTTTACTGCTCATCCTCCCTAGCCATCCTACTGCTTCTCATACAACTCCATTTTAGATTGGAGGCTAGGAAAGAGAGGAAGAGAGCTGAAAATCTTTGGATCCCAGTATTTTCCTCATCCCATTTCAACTCTGAAGTTACCCATTAATTATGGTTAATATCATAAGTATTAATTAGAGATGAATGCAACTTTTATTCTACATCATTTTTATCTCTCTTGTAGGTGAAAACTTGGATGGAAATATGCTTGGAACTTGGAACCTTGTAATTGGATTATGGTATGATGACAGAAATAGAGAGAAGCCTCCACTGGTGCCTTTGATTTCTCTTAGAAATATAAATTACAATAAGTCTTGCTGGCAGAACATTTCTTGGTCAGCAGTTTTAGGCCCAGAACTTCACTGTTTTCTAAGTAACACACCAAACAACTAGATTTATGACAGTGTCCTCAGATCATTTACACAGAAAAATATATGCTCTGAAAATAAAGAAGTAGGATTGATTCCCAGAAAACCTAAGATTATATTCGATGCACCTGGGGCAAGTTCCACCTTTGTTTCCTAACTGGACAGAGCCTTCTCATATGAAGGCCAGAGATGAAGCTCTGCAGTGCTTTTTATTTTGTGGTATTTTTAGCATGATAAAATGTTTCATGTACTC
The DNA here is from genome assembly GCF_018691265.1 of Tyto alba. Taxonomy (NCBI): domain Eukaryota; kingdom Metazoa; phylum Chordata; class Aves; order Strigiformes; family Tytonidae; genus Tyto; species Tyto alba. The sequence continues at coordinate 8,471,463 of NW_024881313.1, forward strand.
ATTTATCTGTTCTTCTAAGTAAACCCTCTAACAAACAGACTGCTAAGAGCTGGTGAAAGATAATTGTGGAATAGAATTTGTTTATACTTCCCTTTCTGGAACTAAGGCTTGGCTAAGCAATATCTCAAAATAGAGTGAGCTGGAAACTGGGATCAGTTCTCTCTCCTATGCACAGCTATAAGCCCAGCCTCAAAGAAGGACCAAGAGTTAGCAGAAAACCAAAATAAATGAAATCTTCATTCAATTCAGCATTATACCACTTGCCACTTTGGGGCGGGAACTCAATCACACACTTCTAATTCCAGTCCCTGCCCAGCACGTAACATCACACATCTTTCTCCTGCTGTCCCACGTGTTCCCTCACGGATGGGGACGTTAGAAATGCTCACGCGAGAGCAGAGGGGCTGCACCTCAGCCGGATTGCTGCTGCAACCCGCGGTACCGGCAGCTGCGCACCAACCCTTGTCCCGTACCGCATCGCTCCTGGCGCACGCTCCCTCCTGAGCGGCCCGTCCCCTGGGTACATTTCAGACCTGGATACACAGGCCAGCACAACACTGGAAATCTTTAATATTAAAAATATTAACAAGAAATTTATTTTTTCTCAGTTACTACCATTGTTAGGACCGATGGTTCCAGTGATGGAGTACAGATGAACTGTTTTCTGTTTGTGATACCATTTGTTACGAAACTGAAAATATAACAACGGGCTAAGATTACACTACATGCTTTCACCACAGATCTCATCAGGTACGATGATATTTGGAAGAAAAGGTGCTCACTCCTTTTGCACTTATGGCTATTTCAATTTATACTATTCTGTATTCTTAAAATTTAGGAGAGTATTTCCATACCTGTGACAGACTAATGTGATACAAATCCTCTGCAATACTCACCAGAGAAATGCTCCACTTCTATATGAATGTTTCATGCTCAGTCATAGCAATTGCCTTTCTATTTTTACCACATTCCCATCATATTCTGCATCTGAATCCATCATATAAGCAGAGAAAGCAGACTTTGATGTCAGTGTCTGAATTTATGAGCCATCTGAGAAGACAGCCCTTCCATGAAAGACGAAGATAATTTTTAAATAGACATAATCAATTTTAAAATGAAAAGGCATGGAGAAGAGTGGTTTTTAAATTATAAAATAAGCCCTCCAATAAAAACAAAGCCAAGGTTTGAAGAGTGTTTGCTTCAAATACTGGCTTTCTTGAATGTCTCCCATGAGACACTACCAGCTCCTAACATGGTATCAGCTAGGACTCAATGGCTGGCAATAAGAATTCAGATTTCAGTGCACTAAATATATAACCAGTTTGAGGATTTCTGCCCCAATAGACAAAACGCAGAACTGGGAAGTGGTATTATGATACCCATCTGTAGCTGAGGCACTGACTTGGTGTGTAACTGTAGAGGTCACTGCACCATCCTGCCCCACCAAAGCTGAAGCAGAATTCCTGTTGATTGCAACAGGTGTGGATCACCCACAATCCTATGTGCTTTAGTGCACCCCTACATGAAGGCAGTGATAACACATCTAAGACTGTCAACTCTTTTCTGATAGTTAAAAAGGAAAAATTAAGTATTTTAAGCTTCAAGGATAGAGCTGTGGATTAAAACTATAAATGTATATACATATATATACACACAGACTGCCCCAAAGCAAATACATGAGATTGTTTAGAATTTATTTTATTCTCTGAAATGCAAACAAGTGAGAAAAGAGTGGAAAAAAAATTTTTTTTTTTTTAATTTAAAATGTTCCCCTAGTATTTGCAAGGCACTTAAAGAGCCTTAGTGGCAAATTGTAAAGAATTATTATAATTAATCTGCCTTATGTCCAAATAAACATTTGGTTCAATAATTTAGTGGTTCTTAGAAGTGGTCTATACAGGGATAATGCTCAAAATAACTGTTTTGCTTTAGCCGCTCCTCTAAGTATTTCTGCTGCACATTATTAACACCTTTGCTCATCTTAATTAATCCACTGCCAAGGATGACTATGTTTATCACCCAAAGACATTCTCCATGTGGAAAAGGAATGTCACAAGGGAGCCAGTGCCAAATACTTTCTGAGGCTCAAGCTTTACTCATCAGCTTGCTGCAGAGTAGCTTCCTCATGCAAATACAAGCCCCTAAGAATTAACCTTTTTTTTCTTCATTAATACCACAAAATCATTGAAAAGACCCTCATGTAGTCTATTATTTTGTGCAGTGATTCAACTATAAACCAAGACACTGACTCAGCAAGATAATTAATGCACGTGGCTAACTTTCTGTACACCGAGAATCCCACTGAGGTCCAGGACTCAAAACTACAGTAATTCTACCCCATACAGGCCACATCCTGTATCTCACCTCTCTAAAGCACTGCAGGTGCTGAATGAGGTGGGGTTTGCTGAGTTAAATACCTGTGACTATAGTGGGCTGAATCATCTGACCAAGGAGTCAGAATGCCAGAGGCAAGAGAAAAACAAGAGCATTTGGCTGGGAGCATTTCAGATGAGGAAAACTGGACTGCACGTGTTCACGGCATCAAACTCGTACGGTGGGCAATTCATCTAAAATCCTGCTAAGAAGCAGTGTACATCTGATATTGGTCTAATTGGTCATTATTAGCCTAGCCTCTACCTTCCATGAATCTTTGCACTTCTACTACATTTAGCACTTTGGAACAAGTAATAATCAGTTCCCACTTGGAGAAAGGGAAAATATATTATTTGAGAGTATTTTGTTGCAAAGAAAACAAAAAGACACAGCTATTTTCTCTGAAAGCCATCAAATCCCATGTCATTGATCTTGATGGGAATCAGCTGATACCCATTTCAGCAATTCATTTGAGTGGATTTCAGGAAAGACTAGCCTAAAAATGACTTTGTTTATGTAACTGCAGCATAATTTGAAATAATGAGATGTTGCAGTAATATGGCTTGTTCAGTCTCATTGCTATTACCTGGCTCATTCTTTTTTTAGTGCTGGTAATAATGAACCGGTATTGCTCTTTAAATGACTGTAAGTGGGAACCAGGTATGAAAGATACAGAAAGTACTAGTTTAAACAACAGAAGGTATCGCAGGCAACCCAAGGATTGGTTACCTAACTCCTTGGTATGACTTACAATTATCTCTACAGAATTGAGAGCTTTGTTTCTAAGTAAAGAAGAAAGACAGTGCCTCGATGATTCTTTTTATCTTTTATGGCGGCTTCATATAGCAGGGAAGAAGTAACTAACTATACTGTTAGAAATGGAAAATATACAGGCTTCTATACAGGTACACATTAATTTCATCACAACAACCATCGTTTCTCAGGTGAAAGAAAAGTGTTCTCTCCTGAGAAACATGGTACTGAAACAGAAGCATGAGAGATAGGAAAATGATTCTTTGAAGTCATTATGTTCTATTCTCCACTTTGCTTAATAGCAATTTGCAGATACTAGCATTAAAGAGTATAGCCTGAGGCCAGATTGCTCCCCAAGGAGCTGAGATTTTTTTGAGGGCTTTGCTTCGCTGTTTCTTTTTATTAAACACACGTAGATATTTAAGAAAAAGGGATAAAAATCCTTTCCATGCATGGGGAGAGGACATACATATGAAGGGAATGTAAAAGATAATAACGCACTATTTTCTGATGGTTCCTGGAACACAGTACTACTTTTGTATCAAAGAGCATGTGCAAACTTCAAATCAGCATTTAATGAACCCAGGCAGGAAATGGGGGATGGGAGAGGGTGCAGAGCGAGCAGGTCCTCATCTTGAGGCTAAAGCCTTATATAGGAAACCTGAAGAACAGAAAGTGAGCTTTTGTCCAGACTTCGAAAGGCTCTAAAGTGAAAGCATTTCCTTTTCCTTGCTGGCAGGCTGGCTTAGAAAAGCTGTGGGGCAGTTGAGGTAAATGATGATAAATTTGGCTACAAAGATTCCAACAACAGCATGAGCAAGAGGCAAAATTCACATCTTGAGAAAGATGAATTGCTCCTTATTGCCCAGGCACCAGCTGCTATCACTAAGATAGTTTTGAAATTATAACCTGAGCTTCTCTACCATAATTAAATTGACAGAAATGATTAAGAAACAAAGACTTCATGATCCTGAAGTAAATCTTCACTGGTTTTGTCTATTTCTTTAGCTGTCATTTTTTTAAGTTGTGAAGGGTCATATATTACACTGATTTGAATATATTCTATGCTGTACTCCATGCAGGAGTTATTGTTTTTTCCTGACTTATATCTAACAAGTATCAATAAAGGAATATATAGTCGAAAACTTCCTTTTTTCACACCACATGGGTTGTTATTTTTTAAACTACTGTATTAGAGACCTGTGCACAGATCAGCATTATGTGCTTTACAATGAACAACCATGACAGTCCATGTCTGAGATAGCTTAAAGTCTAAGTTATAGGACCAAAGAATGATGTATGGCTATAGAGCATCAGAGGTACAAGAGAAAATAATGAGATGGTACTGGTTAGCATGATGGTGGTATTGCCACCATACCAGTGGCTTATCCTTTGTCAAATTTCTTTCTAGCACTGTGGCTATTGAGAATTTTCAAGAAGATACAGAATGTGGATAATGAGGTAACTTTGAGATCTCTGTTGTGATTTCACTTGAAGGAGGAGCAGCAGAATGGGATAAAATATACTGTGAAGAGATCCTCATTTCATTGGGTCCATATACGTAAGTACATAATACATATATATAAGTAATATACATAAATAACATAAGCCTGCCTGTCTATGCTATGCTAGGACCTGGAGATCAAGAAGAAAGTCAAATCCCACCTTGCTATTGCACAAATCAAAAGAGCCAAAAGAGGCATATCTAAGGTTCCCAAGAAGCTAGTCTGAGGGCAGCGGGCCTTCAGTGATGTAGACAGAATGAAAGGCACAAGATATCCTTATGTACCATCAGAAAGGATAAAAGTGAAGATAATCTGGGCTTCCTTACCAAAATTATGAATGCAAAAAGCCAGGCAGAAAGCTAGAGATGCAGAGAACTCAGGTCAGGGACCGAAGCTGCTTCCAGCTTCCCACCTGCTTTGTGAAAAGCTGAGAATGAGTTTGTGCTTCTGAGAGACCTCATGGTCTCAGAGCCTTTCCTCTGCCACACATGGTTCTCGCAGACATGTAAATAGTCTCTGCTCTGCATGGAGTTTCTAACTTCTGCTCTGGCTTCCTGTAGGCAGCCACAGACTGTTTCAGCCACCTCCACATAGCTGAATATATTAGGCATAGGCAAGATGAGCAGTGACTTTTTGTTTTCACAAACACGACTGACCAACATTTGCTGTAGAAGGCCACATCCTAATACAAGGCAATACTGGACAGTGAACATGGGGACATCCTCCCCACTGGCTGACAGACTGGGAGATACCAGCATGTAGCACAATTCTGTAGGTTCAATGACTTCTAAATTCTGTTGATTTAAAATGCCATTTCTGAAAGAGTTTTAAATTAGATTCATGAGACTGAAAGCTATTTACACATGTCCTCTAAAGCTCTTCCAAGAACTACACAGACCTGACCGCTGGGTGGTCCCAACAAGGCGGGAGCACCACATACAGCAGTACAGAATGGAGACACTTTGTTTTTCTGGCTTGCATCACCTAATGTGTTTTCAGCATATACCAAAATGGTTTCCTGTACAACCATTCGCTTTAAGGGGAGTGCTGGTCATATGTGAAACCCTTCAGTCCTTTGCTTTACTTTTGTAAATGGTAGAATGCTTAATTTATTCAGACTAAGGTAAATATCCATTCCCTAAATAAAAAAACAGGTTTAGCGAAACACATGGTAAAAGAGCTAATTAGATTAGAGGAGATCTTGCAACCCTTCAACTCTCTTCAGGCTAAGGAAGCCAATTTAACAAGATTAACAAATTTTCATCGATTTCCTAAAGAAGATTCAAAAATGAAATATTTCCTGAAGCTGTTTTAAATATCTAACTTTTCCTCGTTATTTGTTGCAGTCTCTATGAAACATAAAATTTCTGTTCTGTTATCCATGCAAATAAGTGTTATCTTTCTAGGAATAATTTCTTGCTTTAGATGTAGGAATGACTTAGTGTGCTGCTTGCGTTTACCCAGAATTAGAGATCTTTGTACTTTTCATGAAAAAATAATCAGTGTGATGTATTTGCTGTTGACATTTGTTCTGCATGTGAGGCAAAAGAACTGGTCTCTTGATAGGATTCTTAATAATTTCTATACCTGAGCACAGAAACACCATCTCCTTACGTTTGCACTACTGGGCTATAGAGTGGCTTCAATGAGGCCTCTTGAGTTGAAACCATGGCATATTATTGCTATGTCCATCTTAATCTCCTTCCATGTAAACTAATGTTTTTTTCCAATGATAAATAAGGGATTTAAAAGTAAATAATACTATACTGTCTTGAAACGCAGAATAAAAGAACAAGGATATTTTAAAATTAATTCTCATCTTCCCTGTACATCTTCAAATTCTATTTTTTTGCACTTTTATAGCACTTATGGGAGCCAAATCACATCTGAATTCTCAGGAGGTGTAGAGGAGAAAGAATAAGGTAAAACGGGCCATTTAATAGAGGGCATCCCTCATTTGAATGGTAATAACCAAATTTAGATACGCATGACTGGCAGTCCTTCTGGTTAGGTTTCCACTGGTTATTCTTGCCCCCACTTCTGACCATATATACCAGTCAGTTCTAGCTGGGGAATGTAATACTGTATTTTCTGTGAATATAGCAAATCCCACTCTTTAGTCTAAATCTTCCTCTAACATTCACTGAATCACTAATTTTGCACACACAGACAAATACTCTCTTCAGTGAAGAAGTGCCAGAGATAATCACCTTGCCTCAAAAGTCGAGGCTTTTGTGGGGTCACAATCTGATCCCTAGATACATGATTTATTTTTTATAGAATAATAATGTTCCTGATTATATTGTTTGCCAAGCCCCATACAAGAAGAGTTTAGTTAATAGGGTGATTAAAACTCATAGATTTTATTCTAGGAAAATATCCAGCAGTGATAACTTATTGATGGCAAGCAAAAAGTATAATCTAATGTTTCATCAACCTTCAGAAATTCATGATGAAACACCACCACCTTCTCCCCCAGTTTCAAGGGGCATCAATGTCATCAATAGATGAGAGCTGGGCAGGTCTAGATTGCTGAAGCATACTCTAGTGTTGTCCAAAGGCAACTCAAAGTATAGGATACCAAGAAAATAAAAGCAACCAAAACACAGTATATCTTGCTTTTCTAGAAGATGAGAGCTATGGGCCAAATTCAGCTCCAGAGTAGGAAGGCACTTCAGCTTCACTAAAGACAAATGAAGATAAAATGGGGCTCAAAGTTGTTTGGACACTCAAAACACATTTGTCTAACTTCTGTAGGTAAGGCTGACTTTGTGAAAGGATCTCTCCATGTTAAGCGAAGTAAGGAGAAAAACCCCACCTATTTAAAGCATTAATTAGTCACTGAGACTGCACATTCACAATGAAACTGAATTAAAGCAAGTTTACTTTTAGATAGGTTCTTTATGTTCTGGGATATAATTCCAGTCCCCTACAACTTAATTAGCTAAATATACAATGTAACCTTCCATCTGGTAGAGTACTTTAACAGGAATAATTGTGCACCATCATAACGAGACACTGAGGAAAACCATTGAAATGCTATTTCCTTTCCTTTGGAAGAGAATTATGTACAATTTCAGCATGCTTTGCATTTCTAACAGTTAAAGCCAACAGGGAGGTATCACTCTCATTTATATTACTTTCCCATGAGAAAATCAAAAGCAAAGTACAAAGCTTATGCCGTTGTTCATGAATGGCTCTGTAATACTTACTTGGCTTTAGCCAGAACATGTTATTTGGCAGCTAAAACCCTTAATTAGAGTTGTGGGTTTGAACAGATTTTTCAGTGAAACTATGTTTTGCAGGACTTTGGAGAAGTGCAATCTTTACTAACCAACATGTTCTATTTTGGATGATCTGATACCATGTGATTTCCACTTTTCACTTCTCTGTCTGTTTCTCTCTTTCTGCCATCTTTTAGATGTTCTTGTTTACTTTTCTAAAAGTTTTCAACTGTCCCTGCCCTAGATACAGTGGAAGAAAAATCCTAGTCCCACTGAAATCAAATAGGACAGTTTCTACTGACTTCAAAGAGTCTCAGATTTTATATGCAACATTTTGTAACTTGTTTATGCAGAGAACAGACTTTGAAATACCCATTAAAACCATTCTACTTCATTTTCAATGGACATTATGTTCTTAAAATGCCTCAGATCTTAAGACTGCTCACGGCTCCTTATTTAAGCTGTTTCCTTTAGGTTCAAAAGTCCAAAAGGTGTCTAGTATCTGATTATCTGCTTATCAAAAAGTTATGTAAGCTACTTGTTAATGCTAATTTATAAAACATTTCTGAAAACATGCACAGTTTGTGTAAGAAAACCTTTATATAATCACATGAAGCAGAACTTCATAATTCAATTTTGGCTATCATTGGGCAGTAAAAGAAGAACTAAGGTAATATTTCAACCAAGATTGTATAATTAGTCTAGCCATCAAGAAGGTTCAGTATCTAGCACAACAGAGTAATTACTGGCAAGACAGAAAGTGACATATATACAAGTAGTGGGATTTTTGCTAAAACAGAAATACAGTAAAAAACGATCATTCAGGTCATTCTGAAACTGAGTGGGAATCACCCACACGTAACACCTTTGCTTCCTGCAATTAAAAGTAAAGTGTTAAATAAAATGTATTAGAGGAACAATCTTGCACTGACGGAAAGACCATGATGATCTTTAGGGGAATCAACCTGGTGACGACTCCTGCTGAATCCTGGTACAGGCCCTGACAGCTTTCATGATACCAAAACATAACCACACAAGTTTTCTTTCTCTCTGAGAGTGTCATTAAGCCTACCTTAGCATTCATTTTTATTTAGTTTTAAGCTATGTCAAAAATTTCCCCTCTGACTCAGGCTAAATTAGAGTGACAGGGCATCCCTCCTCACCTCCGGCGTAGGAGGCTGCAGAACCCTGATGGACTCGAGATGACTGCAGCCCGGCACAGTAGCTGTGATGGTATTACATTTCCTTAGAGCTGCTGGCTCCTGGGGGCTGAACTCTGTTTCGGCCTGTTCATTACATTAATCTGGAAGAAGTTGTTAACAACCGTTTGCTTCAGATTCACTCTTCAATTGCAAGCAAAATTCTTTCTCTTCCTAAAACCTCTTAGTACTGATTACATCCTCTCAAGTTATTGATAGTGAATATAGGAAGGTTAAAGAGTCCGGTGACTAATGGGAAGACAAGTCAAGAAAAAGAGGGACCGGGAATCAGAATACTTTCAAGACTGTCCATTAACCCAGGAAAACAAGAACTCTGTGAGGCAGGAATGCTTAGCATCCTTGAAAAATGGGATAAAACAAAGAGAATCATTTCATGTTTGCCGTGTTTCCCTGCTTCAATAAACGAAGTGCCTCTCCCCTTTATTGTGCTTGCTCATAAACTCAGAGAAAAACAACGCTTCTTGCTACTGAGCTTGACTGCTTCATTTTGGCAGGCACGGTAATTGAGGGTTTGTGATCCTCTAAGACTTCTATTTTTTTACTGAAGACCAAAAGAAATCCAGCTTTTTCATATACTATTACTTCACAAGAGAGTGTTTTCCTAGAAAATGCAAATAGAAATGGAATTTGGTGGCACAAAAGGGAAAGGGAAAAGAACTTTCACACACAAAATGTTTTTCTTCTCAGTTTCAACTGCTCCAGTAAACTACTGAGTCACAAAGTGCAGAAAGAGTAATGATAAGGAAATATTCTAATGAATTTATTTTTAAAGAAAGATTACATCTGCTGAGTTCCCATTCAGGAGTCTTTCACTCTCATTACACAAGATTCTACTGCCTAAGTGATCCTCATGACTGTGCAGCACAGCTTTCTTCCTCTCTCTCATCACAATATTAAACAATCCTTCATCTCTTCTTTTTTCTTGTATGAAATGACATAATTTCCCTCCTTCAAGCAAGAACCTTGTACTATTTCCTATTTAAAAAACCCCATGCTATATTTCCATTGAGCATCCTTCCAATTTTTGGAAAGCAAGCTCCAAGTATCTTCTCAAATAGTACTATTGTGAGTGATCTTCAGATCCCTAAGCAAAATGCAAGTTGTAAGCCTACAAGTCCATCAGCATGGAAAGATTCAACTGGCATAAACCCAATATAAAAAAACCCACTGATTGACATTCCCATTCTGTCATGATTATGCTAAACTCAGGAAAGAACAAAGTTTATACTTGATATGATGATGTCCCCTGGAATTTCTTCCAACAAAAGCCAAAACGTGAGGCAAAATGCAGAAATTCCATTTATAGCAACATTTTAAAAAAGTATGCAGCTTTGGTTAGAGAGATAATCTTTATTGGAATTTACTGGCTTTTGCTGGTTTGCATCAACACAGAAAATGAAATGTTACAGATTGAAGAAAATTCAAATGTTATGGCCATTTGCCAGAATTTCTGCATTTATTTCAACAAGGTAGTTAAAAAACAAAACAAAACAAAACAAACAACTTTCTCTGAAAAGAACTTCTACCCTACCAAATCCATGTTGTTTGCTACATTTTTGTTAGTTTTACAATAAACTCATCAAGTAGATAATATTTTCCCAGATAGATAGACACAGAATTATGGAGATCAACAACCAAAAGTTCCCCATATTAAATGATCAGGTCTTCAAAAGTGCACATCTCCCATCAGAGCTCTTACAACAGTCAGTATGAATCTCAAAATTGTTCAGTAACAGGGAGGAATTTTCAAACCTCTCTGGGTAATTTAGACGCATTAGTCTCATTGAAAGTTAATGAGCCATGTGCTGCTCAGGCTTTCAGGTGCTTTGCAGAAAACACACCTTATGACTGGTATCCATGGTGAAAGTCATGGACATTTTAAAATTTTGTTCTGACACTGTTTACGCTAAATTCTGCTCTTAGCTACAGATGTGTAGCTTCTCTTTATGGTATATTTATCTGTCCAATGAAGCAATAGCTCCCCTTGCTCTGCTCTTTTGAAAGTCTGTCAATACAGAGCATCTGAATGCAGCTGTGCAAAGAGCTGCAATTCCTGGCCGCTAGCCCCTAGGACAGTCCCAATCCTCCATGCAGCAAAGTTGTAGGAAGCCCACTGCTGACAAATTCTGCTGCATCTTGTACAGAAAGGAATAATCCATGTGGCTAAGAGAGTTATTGAGTAACCATAGTGACTGCACTAGGATGTTAGCTCTGACACCTAACTGTAAACATAGAAAAAGCAAGACTCTTTAGTCTTTCCCTAGTTACTTATGCAACCCATCATTCTAGACACTAGAGAACTACAAGTTGCACAGAGTATTTCCTCTTTACCACAGTCTCTCTGTATTAATTTTTAAAAGATTTAAAAGGAGATGCCACTTCAAGACTACTTAAGCAAAGGTTAAATAGATTACTGAACAAGAAAGTGAGCAAGCAAGGCTCATGATTTACAATGCCTGTATGACACACGGTCTTGCCTTAGCACTGAAAAACACATTAGGATATCAAGAGAGAATCACTCAGCTTTGCAGCCCATTAAATCTGATCTTAGAGTAACCAACTCAATCAGAATTATCTTCCAAAAGCATTATATTAAAGTTGGAGAAGAGAAAGATACCTCTGGATTTCATGTTATGAATATGGAAAATAAAACTGAGAAGTAAAACAAAGCTGTGATTAAAACCCACAACAGGTATCCCATTCCTAAGACTGAAAGGAATGTGAGGTCTGCTTTCATATGAATTGCTGACTTCATGCAGGTTCAGCACCACAGAGGGTTTACCAGAAGCCAGTGGCAAGAAGTGTTCATAGCCTAAAGGAAAGGAAAAGAGGTTCACCCCTCATGGCAAAGGTCAGACTTCTGCAGGCTTATAGCTTGTCCATATACATGACTGTTCATGGGACATCTTTGTCTAGTAAAGTCCCATGAGGATGACACAGGCTCCACAGTGTCCCCTCTGCCTGGAGGATGGCCCTATAACTACCCAGATCAGTTTAGGGTCATTTGACTTGTGTCGATCTGGTTCCTGTTGCTTTTACTCTCAACCTGACGAACAATCATTGCAACCTTTGTGGGGATGTTGCTGAAGGTTGGAATTAAACAACTCCAGCCTACAGAGAAATTGGATGTGTAAACAGGATATTTAACAGTTGCTATTTTCACGGATGTGGAGAGATATCAAATATACTCTCCAGCTAACATACAACATGCTGTACACTTCATTTATATTTGCTTATCAGAATCACTACATAAATGTCATAGAAACACTTATGCTAATGATTATATTAGTATTTGTCTATTTATTCTGTAGATATCTTTTCAGAGAGTCATCTTGTCCTTTGTTCAATTCTGGAACTGATGCATTGCATGCCCAAATATTTGGAATAACATATAGAAAACATCTGGATTTAATTATATTATAGTCCTCTTATGCAGACAATGGGAATTGAATTAAGGAATATTTTGAAACCCCCACTGAGATATAAAAGTATTAGCAGCTGCACGAGAACTTTACTGTTACAATGTTTGAAAATGTTTTGTTTTACAGATCAACAGTCTGACACATCATAAATATCAATCATAACATTTAAGACATACAAACACGGAAAAAAAAATAAAACTTGCATTTCAAAACCATGTAGATGAATTCACGTTACTTAGAAGACGTAGAGTGTATCCTTTTGTTTAAAGAATGAAAATGTATATTCCATTGGCACAGAAAATATATGTTGTACAGTGGTATTAAGCAGAGAACCACATAAGGGCTTATTGTGACTGAATAGCCTGAACAAGATTTTATAGAATCTTTTTATATTGCCACCATATTGTACAAAGAGTAATTCAGCTAGAATAAATTAGCATTTTGCTTTTCATGCTTTCATTCCTTTGAAAATATTTGGGGATATAATATGAGCTTAGAGAGTCTGCCCCAAAGTATTAGATACAGACTGGATTTTCTTTCTGAATGTATTCTGGTTCCAAATGCCACTTCTTTTCAAGTCAGTACAAGTTTTGTAGTTAGTTTTCAATCTCCCAGTGGCTAAATCACATTCAAAGGCTGTTAGCACAGTAGGGGGCCAGACTTTCTCTCTGAATGTAACTATATCACTCAACAGCAGACTCATGCAATAAGCGATCTAATGTTTTCTTTTCTTTTTTTTCTCCCTCCTCTTAGTGTCTCCTTGCATTCCTGGATACCGGTCACTGCACCAAAGACCTGAACCAACAGCCACATGGACTCCACCACCATCCTTCCAGCTTTCTTTATGATGCAGAAAAAGTCAAGTCTACAGTTCACCTGATGTCAAGACAAAAGGTTCAGTTGCTAAATCCTCTGAAACATTCTGAAACATTCAAATTAACATTTTCTTATACAATATTACACATTCCAATGTGTAAAAAGCATACACAAATACAAACTTTAGAAACTAATGACACAAAATATAATATTAATCCAGTTCCTCCTCTTCCCATGAATTTCCCTCAAAATGTCCTGAAAAACATTGCCTAAAGGCAGCATGCTGTGGGAAGACAGATACTGTATCTACCATGCAAAAGAGAGCGAGCTATTAAACCCAGAAGTAATATTGAGACAAACAAAATAATGCCATAAAAGATCTGTGAAATGATGGTCTGTTTAGAAACTAGATTTATCAGGACTGAAGCTTGCACTAGCTGTTAGTGTTGGGAAACACTGACTCTCGATACCATGTGGTCAGTCCAACCTGGTAAAGATGCAGTCAGGATCTTTGAACTTACCCATAGTATCATCCTGAACAGGCTTTGTGGATTATGATATATGCCTTGCTGATGGACAGCCTGTTTAAAATAAAGGGTGGGAGAACTGCTGGGTAAGGGGCTCGAATAAACTACGCTAACTCACCCGTTTTACGAAGTGGAAAATCATCCTTGGCATCCTGTGCTCCTGGTAAAGTGTACTTGTACGGTGGCGAGGCCCCGCTCAGGGGTGGAGAGCTTTGATCCAGTGAGGTATGGTGGGCAGCCCTGAAGCAGACACAGAGAGGTCACAAATTAGCAGCACTGAGGTGACCAGCAGTAACTATCTACACATGTTGTACACATGTCTCAGCTGTGTTTATGTTCTTGTTCCTCTAAGTGTGCACAAACCACAGGCTCATGTAACCAATTTCACTTTTACAGTAAGTTATGGAACTCCTCGGGATTCCCAAGAACACGCTTTTTGCACTCATTATAAAAGTCACATAGGATAAGAGTCATGTTGACCTACAGACAGGATCTGTCACCAGTTTGGGGAACTGACCATTTTAGATTGTTGCATTTTAATATGAACCAGCTGAGGCACAGCAAAAGCCATTTAAGTCTTGTTTATTACGTACAAATAGATGTACATTGATCCAGCCTCTCCTATCAAAACGTGGGGGATTTTCAGGTCAGGGGGGCTTCTATAAAACCAACCAGAAATACTGAGTTATTATTCTCTGCTGAAAAAACCCACAACTATTTAGTGAACAAGGTAGATAAAACCTTGCATTTAAGTTCAGTTTGTAGGTTTTGTGAGCGCACCACTCTGCAGCACGTAGCACTCACGTCAGCAGAGAAGCCCCAAGCTGAAGAGTGCTTTCTGACAACTGCTGGATGAAAGAAATAGTGTGGGCAGATCTTTCTGAACACAGAAACTGCAAATTGCAAAGAAATTGCATCATTTGGCCCAGAGACAGGATTTTTTTTTTGTTCGGTTGATTTTTCTATTTAGAGGGGGACAGAGGGAAACTTTCCAAAGTTGTGTTTATCTAAACATAATTTTGCTTGGCCTTTTACAGAGACTCTCCCTATCTTTCCAATGTAGTGTGGTTAATTAATAATGCGTCTCTGTCAAAATGGGCACTACCATGAGAGGAAGTACTACTTTCCCTAGTACAGGAGAAGACATCCCTCTGCAGATCTCCTCGTTCTCATTTGTCTGAAGACTCAGAACTAAACTTGGATTATTAGTCCAGAAGTCTTACATACTCAAGAGAATTTTACATGTTATTTGGAAAAAAATTATCTCCACCAGAAACAATGTAACTATATATTAAATCATGTTACCACAATGCTCTCATTAGCTCAGAATGGAGACTCCAAGGGCAGGCCTTCACTGATTCTTTTTAAAAAGAACAAGTACTACATGAAAAATTAGTGTACCATACACATTTCTGTTTTCCTATTGAACGTCAATTTGGGGAAAATTCCAGAAATGCATCCAGAGTTCATTTTGTCAGATTGACTTATGTGTCTGTTGTATAAGGAAGTGAAAAAGGATTTAATTAGTAAAAAAAAAAAAGTAAAAACTGTAAACTCTTAAAATGTTAATATGCTCAGTACAGGACTCAACGAAATCACTTGCTTCAATGGTCTAAGCAGATTCTTATGAAGGCCAGGGGATTATCAGAATATGCAGTTTGGGATACTGAAATCCATCATGGTAACAAAAATTAAATTACCACTATCATTCTCAAAATCTTTGCAAGTTACTTACATCATATAAATTTTGCTGGAAAACAGCATTTCTTCAAAAAGAAATAAGTTTTGTGATTTACTCAAAAACCAAATAAATCAAACACAAAGTTGTTCTAAATGCAAAACTTTAAAAGACTTGGAAATATGACAGGTGAAGTTGGAAAATTTGTGACAGTATCAAGAGATAAAGCAGCTGAAATCAAAGGTTTATGCAAATCCCTGACACCATCTTGTTCTGTATAGCTCTCATCTCTTCACTGACCACCAAGTACTCTTCAATTCAACCAGAAATATTATACTTTTGGCTTTTTGCTATATTGGTTAAACTTCTACCTTTTACTGGAGGCAGACTCCCAATATCCCTCCTAGAGAAGCATTCTGGTAAGTTTTAACAGATACCTCGATAAGGCAAGGAAACAGCTTAATACTGAACATACGTGTACCAGAGCTTGGGATGGCGGCTCATGGAATGATTCTTCCCATTTGCTGGGGAGTCTTTTGTTGCTGATTTACTCAACAGGAACTCTTGAAGTTTCTGCTTCACTTCTGTACTGGCCACTGCCCCTAAGACACACAGAATTAAACATATCTTATCTTTACTTTAAAAAATTACATTTTTAAAGAAAATGAAAGCCAAAACAGAAAAAAAGAGCCTGTATCTTGCTGCTGGAAGTGTTGCAAACTATAAAAAGTAGTGGTGGAGATCAGTCAAAATGAGATAAATTCAGATTAAATGTTTATCTATAGAAGACTGAAGTTGGCCATAACCCAGAAATTCAGTGAAGTCATAAGGAATATTTCAACAGCAGATGAGGCCATTTATCCAGGGCCAGATGTATCTGAAGAATTTAAATTATTTCCTAATAATTCCCAAATACAAAACCAAGGATAGAACTAAAAAGATAGTGACAAAAGGTCATTCTGAGTTTGCAGTACAGAATGTTTTATCCTTTAGTAATGTAATAGGAATAGCACAGCAGAACTGCCCTCTGAACACTGTCTTGGTTATGAGCAGAACATGGCAGAAAGAGCCAGCAGTCAGCCTTTTTGTTCAAACCACTTAAGAGCATGTACCTGTGATGTCTGGAAGACAGATCACAGCCTGAAATATGAGTCATAGTTGATAACTCTACTCTTACTACACAAAAACGACAGAAGGACCAAAATGCCAGGAAGACACAGTGCATTTTGACCCTTCTTGGTGGCTAGCTCAATAGAGTACCGTAAGTAGGGCATGTCAATGTCAGGTTAAACTGACAATTCCTACTTTCACCATGGGGCATGCTTTTATACTTGCAGCCATAATACTCTTAGAAAAAAAATAAAAAAATTTGTTTTTGATAAACTGTGATAAAAAAGGGAAGAAAAAGATGTTTCCTTGAAAGTAGCAGCACTAAGGCATACTGATACTCTTGAGTATTTGGTTACCCAACTCTGACACGGCACAGCCAGCTGGTGAGCATGTCCCCCTGGGACTCAAATCCCATAAAACACCTCAACTACCCTTCAGCTTCAGACCCTAACTCCCCTCCCTGCACCCTCCTTTGCCTTTCTACTCATTACATGGATCATCATCAGCAAACGCTGGGGCTGGGCCCAGCGGGTCACAAGTGCTGCTTGGCTGCCTGCTACATATTGAACAGACACCCAGCAAACCAAACGGAGAAAGGAACCACTGAATTCACATCACTGCTCGTCCTTCGGTGGGACCGCTAATAAAGCCCAACTGTTTCTACGGGGGCTGATTTTTCATACCACTTACAGGAACCTTTTGTTCCTGTGGTTTCTGCCACCCTCCCACTGCTAGGTCAGTAGGCTGGTGATGCTTTCATGGATTCATCATTCGAAGTACTGGAAGCAACATGGACACCTTAACTTCTAAAGTCTACAATATGGTACAACTGCAGCTGTTGAACTGATACATTTTTCCACCAAGAAAAAAGTCAGGAGCATATGATCCCCATGAGCATAACACACACCTCTTTTATGCTTCAGTCTTTGTCAGTGCTCATTTAACAGGGCAAGTAACAATACCTGCTCATGGCAGCTTCAGTTTCAATACTTTCACAATGTACTTCTACAACCGGATTTTTAAACCAACCTCACTAAGGAGAATTATTTGTATCTGTCTCCCTCTAGTGAACACCAAATTCCAACAGTATCCTTTACATCTGTCATTTGCCTTAGAGCTATGTATGAGCTAGAAATAACTGTTGGTTGGGCCTCACGAAATGACATCAAGAACAAACACAAGGCAGTTTGAAAAAGTACTAGCAAAAATAATCAGAAGTCTCAGCCAAAGATATTCTTAAATATGTCATTATATTTTCAATCTCGAAACAATGCTCAAATTAGTTAATCGGCAAGTAATCTGATTTTTTTCTGTGTTATAGTGCTTTCTGTATTGGGAAATAAGTTCATCAGGAAGAAGTTCTCAAGTGAAGCTTTAGACTTTCAAATTCCCTCCTTTTTTTTTTCTAAAAAAGAGATAGATTCTTGAGAGGCATGTACACAGGTCTGTCAAAATGTGCTTTCCTACAGTTCTCCAAGTCTGCACACAAACCAGTAATGCGTTTCTGTGGGTGCAGCAGGTGGCCCTGCCTTTCTGCAGGCACAGCCTCGACTTCTCTAGTTGTGTATTTCGCACAGTAATAGGCTTGCTTCAGGTTCCTGTTCAGTGTCCATTTTGGCTGGGAGACGGCAAAGGGAAGTATATTAATTTCTTATTAAGTCATGGTACTTTGGCTCTTACTTTCTCGGCCTCTTTCTTTGCTTCGGAGAGGAGGAAGCTGCTGTTCCCTGCGATGCCTCTCCAGTTCCTGCTCTTGTCTCTGCTGCTCCAGTTTCTGCTCTTTTTCAAGGAGTTCTTGCTGTTGTTTAATGGCTAGGAGTTCCTGTTGTAACTTGCACAGAACAAAAAGACATGAGAAAGTGCAGTTTGCACTGTTTTCTAGGTCAGTCCTGGCTAAAACAACCCCCTTGAATAACTGAGTATCAGTGCTTTCTTTTGTGCTTACACCTCTTTTCACCTCTTAACCAACTTTCCCCAACCTTTTAAGCAGGATACGTGACTGTCACTAAACTGAACTCTAATGTCAGGTAGCAGACTGCTGCTCTGGTTTCACTTCTTTCTCTTCTGGCAAAAATGCCTGGAAACTGCACAGAGTTCTTTGCCAGTGCATCACCCAACTCTGGCTGCTGTGCTCTGCTGGGTTTGTCAGCTCCATCAAGTGGAAGTTTAGCACAGAAGCATAATGGCAAGTAGATCAGAAGGAAAAAATGAAAAGAAAGGCAAGATCATAAATTCCTAGTCAAAACCCATTATAACAATTCTACCAGAGTGAATGTAATCCCATAAATCATTTTATTTTTACATTACATGAGGCAGCTCAGAGAAGAGTGAAAACACAACACTTTCAGGGCCTGCCTCCATTTTACAAATGCAAATATTATGCACTT
Source organism: Tyto alba (assembly GCF_018691265.1). Lineage (NCBI taxonomy): Eukaryota > Metazoa > Chordata > Aves > Strigiformes > Tytonidae > Tyto > Tyto alba. Next base: position 8,490,478 of record NW_024881313.1, read on the forward strand.
GACTATCAATTTGAATGGCGTGCATAAACTCAAACAGTAGCCCAAAAAAGCAGTCTTATAATATACTTAAAACTGCACATACATAAAAGACAGCCATATTGAAGTCTGGCTGAAAATCCAGCTTTGTAAAATAAGTAGTTTGATTTTCTGTGGATGTGGTAGCTTCATGAGCTTCATGATTCTCATAGTACTGCCTTGGTCTGCTGTGAGCAACTTACTGGTAGGTTGCAAAACCATCCAGTTTTGCTTGAAAAGGCTTTTATCACCCAAATACAGAGAAATAAGCACTCAAACACCATCTTTCTTTCAGTCACAGTAAACCTTTCTGGCACATTCCCTTTTCATGTCTGCCTAAGCACACTCAGTTTGCGGACAAACTGAGGGATAAATGAAAAATGTTGCTACCTTTATGTGCTCCTGGAGCTGGGCCTGATGCTGGCGGGTCAGGTTTTCATGCTGTTTCTGAAACTCTGCAATCAGCAGTTGTTTCTGAATTTGCTGCTGCTGCTGGATCAGAAGTAGTTCCTGCTGTAGTTGCTTTTCACGCATAATTGGGTCCACCATGGGAACCATCATCCTGAGATCAGTTCGCAAGTCTAATGGTGAGATAGGCTCTAATCCCACGGGAACCTCCGACTTTACATCCACTGCAGGAAGAAAACAACAAAATGTATATATATTAAATATAACTGGAGGAGAACAGAGATCATTCCTACAGGGGAAAAGACCAGTTTCACTCACGGACTGCTTCAACGTACAGACCTAACAAAATACGAATGCAATCTACACTGTATGCAAACTTCAGACATTCCTACTAGCAACTGGAGATTTTACGAATTATTTTATTACTTTCCATTCTCTGCAAAAATACTTCCAGATTAATATTCTGCTAAATAGACTAACTCAGTTTACAAAACCACGTCACAGCCTAATGGGGCAATATTTAGGGAGAATCTCCTAGGCACTATTAATGCTTCACAATAAACATGCAGGGCACTTCTTCAGTGTAAGATGAAGGCCTTCCAGTCCTCACTGCACTGCAAGAGATTTTCCAAAACTAGCATGTAGATTATCTGAGGATGGTGTTACACATGAACAGCTACCCAATGCTACATAGCTACTGCATGGAAATATACCTGGCAAACACATGGGAATAACACATATAAAATTGTAAGAAAATAATTTGACACACAAAACAAGATGTTTTAATACAGCTTTTTGAAAAGTGACTGCCATGCTTGGAGTGGATTAGACATAACACACTATAAATGGCATGTAAGAAAAATAAAACATCTTGAATTATTTGCATTTGCTGCAGCAATGGTATATATTGTTAATCCAGCACTGAATTACTTAATGAAGAGTCCTGTGGTTTTCTATTGCCTTATTTAAATCAAAGGGACTAAAAAGCAGCAGAAGAGAGAAATTTGATGATTTTCACTACAATACTTGTAAAGCTCAGGTTTTCACATTAAATGAAGAGTCAGAGTTTATCTGTTTCAAAAGTATAAAAAACTAGCAAGTAACGTTTCTACAAGAGGAAAATAAATAGTAGCTGAGGGTCTCTGCTAAAGTTCAGCAGTTCTGATTCCATCCACGAGAGGACAGTGGAACACAAACACATTAACTCCTGTTCCTACTGCTCTACTATCTTCATTGGAAAATAAGATTATTAACTGAAAACAAACATGCTGTCAGAAATGACTAGAGAACAAGATTTTAAGCATATTTTCTCCTTTTGCTCTGCTACAGCTGTATTTGTTTTCAAGGAGAATACCAAAACGACACAGGAATATTCTAGCAAGCAGGAACAGTAAAAATGAAGCAGCAAAAGTTGAAACTGTAGCAAATAGAACTGAATTCTAACTGTACGATCAAATCTATTAGTAAAAAGTTTTATAAAAGGAAGAGACAAGGCACCAAATCTCTTTTACTGATAATATTATTTTCTGCTCAAAATTCTGGAAACATACAATTTTCTGGGCTTTTTTTTTTTTTTTTTAAATCCTAGTAACTGTGATTGTAAACCTCGGAGCATAATTTGCCTTCTTAACCTGCTATCCCAACAGAACGATTGTGTCTAAGTGCTTACTTTTGTTCTGAGACTAATCACTAAATTATAAAAAATCACCTTTAACTTACAAAAACTACTCTTGATTATAAATAATTGCCACAGACCAAGAGAAATGGACAGGCAAACCTCCAGTCTTTCATCCCATTTATTCAGCAGCAATCCACATTCCATTTGTCTAGACTAAATATAGCCACGTTTATACAAGAAATCAATAGTGCTTGCAGAGAGCAGAGCAAAAACATGAATATTTCATCAAACTCAGAGAGAAATGGCAATCAGCAAACTGACAGCTAACCGTGTAGGCTGACCAGCCCTCCAGATAAGTCTCCGGTACTTGGACAATGGCTCATTGCCTGCAAGTCACAATCTTATCATCAGCACTCTTCTATTTTTAACATTAATTGCATTGTAGGTGACAAAGGCTTATCATGTTTAAAGTGGAGAGATGGATTTTCTTACATCTTCTGTGACAGGATAATAAGCCTTACTAGGAGCAATAATAGTAACCGGAGCTCGGCAAACCCTGCAGGGTCTGGTTTGCAATAGTGTTTGCAAACTGAACCCTGCAGGGTTTGGTTCACAATAGTGTTTGCAAACTGAACCCTGCAGTTTATTTTGCAGATACTGGCTAGAAATCAAACCCTACAGGTCTGCCCAGTGATTCAGCCTGATTATACTTCCTATCTCTGACAAGCATCCCACTTCTTCATTTTCAGAGCACTTCTCACGAGGGTAGGCCTCCAGATTTTTCTAACAATGGAAATTTCCTTCCAGTATTCATAAAAGGTACAACTGAAATCAGGCTCAATTTGGTAAAATACACATTTTCAATAATTTTCACACACTCAAATAATAAATCTAGTGCTGGAATATCTACTTCATCAAGTTCAACTTTACCTCATTCCTTAACGTGGGGTAAAATAAACATTAAGATAGGTTTAGAGACTTGAATCCATAGAAATCAATACATAATCTTTCATGTCATTTAAATGCCAACGTTTACTGACACGTAAAGACAAGCATTTATATCCTGGCATAAATATTGCTATCAGTAAGGTTACCGCCAAGACTACTACTAACTGCTTACATAGGAAACACTTACTTTTGGGGGTAATTACCATCTTAAAACTGTAATAGCTAATAGTTAGATGAGTAATAGTCAACCTCATCAACAAAATTATTCTAAACAAAGTAACTGCAAAATCACCAATCAAACTGAGGGGTTTGCTACTGTCTGTTAGGCAGTCCTAATGCCACAGACTGTTCACATTCTCCTTACTTGTTACCAGTTAACAAGAAAGAGACAAAGCAGCCCCATGGAGCTATATCAGTGTGAAAAACGTGTAACGGTGCAGACAAGCAGAATCAGTATCTTTAAAAGCTTTAACTTCTAGCTGGAGCATCGTCCTCCCCATCACCCCAATGTAATTTTAAGTCTCAAAAGAGCAAAGGTGATACAGGATATTTATTCTCACTGGAGCTTTTTATGTTTTTTCACTCCCTCTACACAAGAATATATGTATTTTTCAGGTAGAAAAGGAATGTCCTAATCAGTACTCTCAATTTCCAAACATCATGAGAAGCAGTGGGATGTAAGACTTTAACAACAGGATTCACCAAGATATAAGCCAAAGAAGGAAAAGGATGGATAACGAAAGAAAATATTAATCAGAGCTTAATAAAGGCTAACTTCACTTTAAGGTGCCTTGTTTTGCAGGATTTCCAGTATCACCAATGGAGCTATGTTGTAGCAGGCACAATTCAGTGCAGGACCCTGCCTGCGCTCTCTCCACTGCGGTCTGGAGCAGATCCTTCCCAACAGCTCTGCTGACTACAGAGCAAACTTGGGATTCCTCTCTAAGGTTAAATAAAGACAAACTCTCTGAGCTCATGTCAGCTGCGGTGAATACAACAGTAGGCTGCAGAATATTAACTAGAAACGTTACCGAAAGCTCGGTGATTCCAGGAAATATGCCAAAATTTGAGTGGAAAAATATTTAATTTTCAGCTACAACACCCTGCAAAAGGCATATGTATTTATTTTTCCTATAAATACTCAATTTCCTTTATCTTGAAACATAACAACAAAAATAGACTCAGAAGAACATCCATATCAATTATATTCCATAATGGCACTTCCCACAGTGCTTTTGACATTCTGTGGAAAGAAAATAAGATACTTGCAAAACGTCATGCTTGTTGAGTATATTCAGATGCTTGAAGCATATGTAAAAAGAGGTAAAAGAGCTTGTTTTAACCCTGAGGCTTTTCTTTTTGAAACCATTGCTTAAAATGGGAATCGCTGAAAAACTGTAAATCTCTCAACTAAGAGATGGCATTTCAAGCTTTGTTTCTCGTGACTAGTTTCAATTTCTGGTGTATTAGAATACACAAATCTTTTGAATCACAAGCGCTAAAGGAAAATATCAGAAAATAAAACAGCCCACTTTCTTACCATCGTCTGCCAAGAGGGGCAATCTTCTTTTTGTGTTGGCAGTTACCTTTCTCGGCAGACATTTCTGTCATCTTTAAAAATAGCAACTTAAACAAGGTATGATGCCATCCGCTGAACAGTCGCCATTCTTTATTGAGAGGCAATGAAGAACAATTCTAGTAGACTTGCTTACCAGAACATCTAGTACATTTATGATTCTTATATTAGAGAAACTGTGTGAACTTGCTGGCACTGCAGAGATTCAAGCTAACCCTTTCCCAAAAGAATTTTTTCGTTACTCTGTTGGACTGGGACAGTAAGAAAGGCTGGAGAGAAGAACAGGGTTTGAAGCTGGTGAGGCTCTTTCTCCTGCCTTGGTCATCCAAGTCAGCCTTTTACTGGAGAAGCAGTTAAGGTTTATGAAGTGAGCAAGGCGGACTACAAAAGCTGGAATGCTAAATTAAAATTACATGTGACAAGAGACAGATGCAAGCTCCTCCAACCAGCAGTTTCAGTATTCGGCAATAAAAGCATATTCCTGAAAACACACCAAAACAAGTAAAATTTAGAAGAAACATTCTGCCAAGAAGCGGCCACACCTTACCCCAGCCATCAACTCGGTGAAATATTACAAAGAAAAGAGAGAATGGGAGAGCTGTTTATACTAGTGGTACTCTTATTGAACCCTGCTCTACAAAACAGAGCCCACCTAAAGTTATTATTAACTTGTACAGTACTTTTCATATTTTTCATATGCTTTTCATAAAACAAAAACAAACCAAAACAGTTTTGTGTATTTTAGTATAAAAGAAACTGCCTTCATGTGGCCTCTTCATTCAAAAAAGGTGAAAAACCTTAATTTTTGCACGATTAGCCATCAGTCAATCATGACATAATCAGAGCACTAGGGAATTTAGAAAAGAGCTCTAAATGGTGGAAAGAGTGGAAGATCCACACCACTCCAATAAAGACAATACTTTAAATTTACTATCCAGTTTAAACCTAGAATTCTCCAGAGTTTTGTGCCACCAGATTCAGGACTTGAAAAGCACTGATAGCTGAAAAGCCATAGCAGAGCCTTTGAACGTAGACCGAAAAAAAATTTTGAAAAGATTGAGAAAATGAAATACTGTAGGAGGCTGAAAGTTGCAGGAATAAGGAACAGAGGACAGGAGGGAAACTTTGGCAGTCAGGTGAGACACAAAGAAACTGGCAGGAGATGGGGCAGAAAAGGACTGCCCAGATACGAGCAGCCAATCAGAGACAGAGCACAGGAAAAGGAGTTAAAATTTCTGAGCTTTTTTACGCCAAGAAGCAGCATTATAGGAGCATCGCTCACTCTGTAATCTAAGAGCGGCCCTGGCACACTGATAAGGCAGCAGTGAGGCCACCGTGTGAATAAAGAGCTAACAGAGGAGCAGTGTGTCGGTCGTGAGGATGCTGGGAAATTAAGCGAGCAACGTGGTTTTGAATAGCCATGACTAAAGAGGGCAGAGTCTGGCATGAAAACTACTACAGCAATTGTTCAGTGTTCAAACTTGCAGAAAATTGTCCTAACCTGGAGCCTGCTCCCCAGAGGAGAGGTGACTGGCAGCTTTCTGGGGGAAGCTGTGCCACGGCGAGGCCTGCACAGCAGACTGCAGGTGCAAGAAGATGAAATTTTAAGACTAACTAGTGACATCAGAAGTATGAGTCAGATGATCAATAAACTGTGGAAGGTTAGGTTACCTCCCACGGGATGCTGTTGTCATCCCAGCTCTGGTGGCTAAAATCTTGTACCTCAGTTCTCAACTGCCTTAATCTGTCATTCCTCCATTAACTTCAGCATAGGCAAAACTCTACACCACCTGAGAAGCCTGATGCAGGGTCTCTTTCACAAGTATATGGGTCAAAGAAGACAGCCTTGAGAGCACCTCATTTTAATATGGGTACAAAAGCATTCAGATTCAGGATGACACTGATAAAACTTTTTTTCCGGTATTTAAAATCAGCATGATCTTTTCTCCACTCTCACAATTACACTAAAGGATGCATCCAAGCTGAAAAAAGTGCCACTTAGATTTCACTAAATGTTATCAAATATTTTTGATTAATTATATATCTTCAGTCATATTCTGGATTTTGGTTGTTACAAGCAAGGAAAGCAGAAAGCAGACAGCAAATGCAAATGGAAGATTTTTTCCAAAGGCAAAACAATGACTTTTTATGTGAGTTAAGTACTAAACTGCAATTTGTACTTTTAAAACTTCCTTGCTTGGAAAGGGAAAGCACAAGAAATTAAGACACGTTTCAGATCAGAAAAAATACTTTTCAGTTACTTTCTGGGATTAATTTTCAGGAGTCAAGAATTATTTTGAACAGTGATATCACTGTATAAGAAGCATAAGTGAACAGTCAAACCTGATGAGCCTCTCAATTGAATTTATAGTATTAAGAAGAAGTATAATAAATTAAGACTAGAAATGTATTACCCTTTGTTCTATAAAAGGGACCTTATCATGATTATACCTTTTCCCTATTTCTTTTATGTGTTTGCATACATGTCATAATGAGAAGTAAAATAAATGCAAACAGCGATCTGGGCTTTGATTTACCATTCTCTTATTTCCCCAGGGTCTAGAAAGGAAGCTCAAACAACCACAAACTTCTAAAATATCAGTGAGAGGCCTTGAAATACCAACAGTGAAGTTACAGCTAGCTGGCTTTTGTAAAAAATCAAAGGCTTTATTATATTGATTTACAAAAATCAGATTCCTTCTCTGCAAACAGGCTTTTGAGTCAAGTAGTCATAACAAACACAAACATAAATGCCATCTAATTTGTTATAGCCAAGAAGTTTTTACATGTTATTGTGTTTGCTGTTTCTTCTCTGCTGAACACGAGAGAAAGTCCCACATATAAGCCTGCCAGAGTTCATGCAAATATCAGGCCAACCACTTCTGTCGCAAGAATAAAGGCAAATGCGCCCAGTAAATCACATGAGAATGTGAAATGCTTTTAAACTCAAACCTGGATGATCTGTTATCAAGAAATCCAAGCCGAGCTATATTTGGGTTTCTGAGTTACTTTATTTATATTTCAGCTAGAACTCTTACATACACATTCTCTACACCCATCAGCACACAGACATATTTTCACTTTCCAGAAAATACTCTTTTGAGATAAGGAATCCAAATATCCTAAATTGTAGCTATTACTGCTGCAGGCAAGATATAAACAAAACAAAGATAAACGCACATATAGTTTCAAATGTAGAATTTCTATGTAACTTTCTTATCAGTTCCAAAGTTTATGACATACTGGTGATACTATTAAGTAATGAGAATATATCAGTGCTAATTATGCTGTTGATACATGGTATCAGGTTAGCCTATTTGACCACAATGTGCCCACCCCATGGCATGCATGCACAAAAATGACTGGGAAGAATGTAAAATTCCTGAAATGCTAAGAAAAAGCAAAGAGCAGACATGATATAATGGCTTGCTCTTACCTCCCTTTTGAAAACAGGTATAATGATAGATGCCACAATACACATAAGAAAGGCAATATGCTTTTAATTGTGTCAGTAACATTACACATTAAAAGACAGTGTACAAAGTTCCTCAGGTTGACAAGGATGACTGAAAGGGCATCATGAGGGGTTCTAGAGACCTGCTACAGTCTTTGCCTCACCCCCCACCCAGAGACAACATGAGGCTGCTACAAGTGGTACCAAATACATCCAGAACATATGATTTTCACTTATTTTTCTTTCATGTTTCTCTACCTGCGAATGCTGCAGGCATGTTGGTGGCAATGGTAAGTTTACACCTGCTGAATAATTCCCAACAGTGGGGATACCACTATTCTAATCCCAAATGGATGACGTTGAGAAAGAGGAGAGGGGAAAAAGCTCTTCCTTGAAGTGAGGATATCATAAGTAAACAGCTACCATTTGGGCAGGCCAGCAGGTATATCCTGAAGTATCACAGAGCAGCATGCTCCAGGCAAATTAGATAGTGGGTGGAGGTTTGCTGAATAAGTATCCCCAAATAGCTTTGCTATTTCAGGGGTGTGACAGCCAGTGCTCCAAATGAAACCCTTGGAAGGCAAGATAGAGTGCAAATCTTTCAAGGAATTGTTGGCAACTTTGTATTTTAGGGAAAAAGATGACTTGAAAATGCCAAAAATGCATTGAAAAGAATATTTTCGAGTTCCTATTTTTTTCTTTTATTTTTGTAGCTGTATGTGCTACCCGAGATGCTACAATATTTAGGTTGTTTTATTTAATTACTTTTTATTATTTTTTCTGCATGTAACTTACTAAGATCACAACCTCTCTATTATACCCAGGAAATCAAGAAAGACCTTCTATTATTCCAATGTTTTTAATAAATATTTATGGAATGTTCTGATCTTTGACAAGTACAGGGCTAAGAGTAGTTCTGATCCCAAGCACAGAAAAAGGGAGGACCAAACTGAATTCTCCCACAGACGAGGGGAAAAATCCAACAGAAGGATAATAATACCTTTTAAAGAATCTTTCTAATGACAGAGTAAATGAGATGCCAGAGGCTGGCAACACAACATAACTTAATATGTTAGCTCAGAAATAAAACTCTTATGTATCCTATGCAAAATTAACAATTGAAGATGTTTATTAGCAAAGATGTATTTGTTTGTATTATATATTTTTTCCTATTCTGCTCCTCACTGTACCCCATTGCCTTGGACTGTGGCATACTTAGGGGAGTCTGTCTTCCTCTGCTCACATAAAACACCTAGTATATTTGCATAGTGACTGAAATAAAATTAATAAATAATACTATATCACTGGGTTGCCATTTTTCAGAAGTCCATCTGTTGAATTACTGATACATAGCAACAGAAGAGATTACAGTATGCATAGAGAAAACTCAATGGGCAAGGCAGGGAAAATGAAAGGGAAAGATACAGTCTCAATAATGATGCAAAGCAAAGGAAAGAAGGTAGAGTTTATTAGACTGCAGATTTAAATTAGGAGTGGCAGAATATGAACAGAGACAAACAGTGACAATACAGCTAATGGGAATATTATGCAGCAGTCAAGACCCAAAGTTGGATGGATAACAACATCAATAGGCAGAGAAGATGGGCTGCTCTAAAGAAAGTAAGGAGCAATTTCTGAGGAAGATCCCCCTCAGCTTGATGAAAGGGTTGTGAAAGTTTTAAAGGTCTTGATTTAATCTATCTTCTGCTGAAGACAGTATGTCTTTCAGGGAACAACCTTCACTACCATGCAGATGGCCTCATTTCCATTACTAAGACATTACATAAGGCAGGCACTCCAGTAAAAGAGATTACATAAAATATACAAAAAGAATTATGAACTCACAAACAAGGAAATACTAGTCTTCAAGAACACTTTCTTATATTTTTGTCTCATTAAAGTGAAGACAGTTGTGGTTTTATAGTGTGTAGATCCAAACCATAATCATTTGCAGTAAGTAATCACAAAAAGTCTCTCTCTCATAATCTGCCATTTAGGACTTGGGGGAATTACTTTAAAAATGGAGACAGACATCTCAGATTCACAGCTGTAATCTAAATATTTCAGAACTCTTTTATTTTATAACAAGAGGGTGTCTTGGCAAAGGCAAACTTTTAGATGTTTATTTCTAAATTCAAATAAATGTTCTTGAGCTGAAAAAAATCCCAAGCTAGGTATAACATCTTGTTCATGTGATCCTGTGACATACTTAGCATCACCACTATTACACTAATTAGCTAAATTCTTCCTTTCCTACTTTTTCTCTTTTCACCACAGCAAATGATTTCAATCCTACTGTGTCCATATCTGTGTTTACTTTGACTACCTACTTTGATTCCTTGAAAACATGTGCTGTAAATATCTGCCCTAAATTCAAAAGATTTCAGATAGCAAAAGCAAAGCAACGCTAAGATTGCACTCTGTATGAAAGAAAGAAGAGCTACTGCTATTTTTTTACAACGATGTAACACTAAACTTAGAAAAATCTGTATTCTTAACGATTTGTGCCCTCCAGACTAAAGGGATATCTGAAAGGCTCCCTCTGGAATGCAGAGACATGGTTTCAACCACAAGAGGGAGCCAATATGGTTTTCCAGGTCAACTGAAAAATTAGAATGAACAGAAAAAGCACTGAGAAGGGAAGAAATCACTAATAATGTAGTTTATATCCAGACATATGTGGATACCAAACAAAACGAAAACAAAGCTTAATTGGGATTCTGTTAATTGAGATAAGAAAATCACCTTTTCTGCTTTAAGTGTTCACTAACAAAATTCCCATTAGTATACTTTTCCTGTATAACTTCAGATTAATAATATTTTAAAGAATCAAGAATAATTGACATAATCAGAACTATATTAATATTTCTATCCAACTTACTACTTTTTCTTTATTTGAGTTCAAGTCACTACCATACTCATAAGTCTGTTTCAGACATATGCTGGCTCAACTAAAACCTGTAAATACAGCAGGTTTTCTTCACCTTAATCAGCAAGTAGAGTTATGGACTTACAATAGTGAGTATAGGAAAGAAACCAGCATTTCTACTCACGCTGCCAAGCACTCGTCTTTGTGATTTTTCTGCATCGGAAAAGGAAACTACATGAATTATTAAGATGATGGCAACTGTCTCAATACATTAGCTGGAGATATTTTCCATGATTACTGTTCTAAATAAATATTGAAAAATGGCTCTGCACTATTTAATATTCCAGAAACTAATGAAATGAAACACTTCTAAGAAAATCATCTGTTATGTCAAAAGAAACAACAACCATAGAAAAATTCTACACAATTCTGATGCCACTTAGCAAGTGCAGTTCAGAAAACTGGAAATCCAAAAGTTATTACCCATTTTTGCTTTTCCGCATTTCAGTAGGTCCATCTCTTACTAGTGGGTTGTTGTTCCTCTCTTCATCTCAACTCATCTGACATGCAAAAAGCCAGACAAGCCAATGGACATTTCTTCAGTTTCAAATAAGAGATTCTTTCTCAAGCAAGCTTCTCCAGAAATTAAATTTCCTATTAAGAAGTCTAAAAAAATAAGTGGAAACTCTTCTCAAATTTCAAACTCAAGTTTTAGAAATCTGCAGATCAGGCCTGGAACACATACACTAGACTGCCTGAATGGAGTCAAGCACTCGAAATTACTCTTCAAGAAACTCTTTGGGTCCTCTGAGAATCTCAGCCTAATCATTTAAATAAACCTTAGTCATATTGAAACCCCCACCCTCCACTTAACACATTAATCATTCAGAGTAGAAGTTCCCTCTCATCAGACCTAAGATGAACAAATCTTAGCACACTGCAGTAAGAAGAACATTTAGTCTTGTTGACTGAGCTTTTGAACTTGGCTGGAAATATCATTACAGACTAAAATTCTGCAATACAAGAGGCAACAAGAAAGTAAGTTCTCAGTTCTCACTTTCTGCATTTTAAGCACACAAACTGGAATCTAACCTGAAACCTCCTCATCAATGCATTGCAGAAGGCAAGATCCCAAGATTTCCAACAGAGCATCTTAGTTGCAGCATGAGCATCCATGAATAGGTTCTTCTGTTCAGTATAATTTGCTTTCTTTTTCAGAAATTTAAAAAGTCTTCCTGACTGCAGTAATCTGACTAAATTTGAGTTTTCCCCTTTTTTACTCAAAGGATTTCAGTAGTTACCAGGAAGTGATTTTCAATAGCTTTAGTTTATTGAACATGTTATAATAAAGCATATTAAACGATTTAAGAACAAAATGCAAACGTGCCCAGAATGTACCGATTCACTTTCTATGACTTTTTGTATTTACGCCATGCACTTTTATATTTCTTAGAGTTATGCTGCTAAGAATCAGGAACTTATTTTGGCTAATAAGGTTATTTACACTCATTTTTATATATGCTTATGTTTGGTTTTCTTCCCTTAATTAGGATCTGATGGTGAATACCTGAACTGAAATTTCTACACTGTTATGGACTTCCCTGTAGCCAACCCTGGCCCAGCACTCTCTCTGCTGACTGAAAAGTTGAATTAATTAAATGAACACTGAGACCATGGTAGTATATCCATAAAGTATGTTTAATGGAATGTCTTAGGAACTGAAAGTGATGAGTATACCACAGGAAGCTGACTTCCCCCTACTCTCCAACATAAAACATCATTTGCTAGAACTACCACAAAATCTACGCAATCACTAACTGCTCATCGTTGAGGACTGAAGCACTCTGGAGAAAGTACAGGAATAATAGGGTCTGGACATAGCATAAATATGGAGAGAATGACCAAGAGTCAGCCTACCTGAACGAAAGGTCTGGAACTACAGGCAATAGAGATACCATTGAATTCACTCATTCCCAGTATGTGAGTACTATTTTGTCAATTGAGAGCTATGCACCTGATGAAACACCACAAAGCAAATCTGATAGCCAATAATATTACTGTTCACTTTCTCCACAACTCAGAGTCCCAAAGTGACAAACTGACTAGCTCTTGGTTCAGAAAGAGCTTGCTTATGCACCCATAAAATTCAATTTCATTTCCTATTACACCTACATCTCCCAGAGAAAAAAAGAAAAAAGAAATTGATAGTCAACACATGCAAAAGGGCTTCTCAAGGATTTACCTTAAATGCCTTTTGAATACAGGTAAAATGAATGGCTCAATTTCCATGCCAGGGATGATAAAAAACTAGCATATGATCGTTCTTAAAAAATTGGGAAAGAACCAAGTGTCAGTCTCCACTGTCCTCTTAATTCATCTATTTCCAGAACTTGCACCATCTCTGCTTCACCTCATCTTAGAGGACGTTCTGACAAAGAAGAGACTAGTTGCAGACTGGGATGAAGTTGATGAGATGTCACCACTATTACAAGGAGGCTGACTTCAGACAGTGCCATGCTATATTTATCACGCACCTCTAAAAAGGTATGGAAATCAAATGCCATATATCTGCATGACTCGAGGTCACAAGGCTGAACAACTGTAGATCCTGCATGCCTTGGAACAAGGAGACCAAGGATTCTTTGTTAGTCAACAATGACATATATAGAGCTGTATTCCATACATGATACAATTTTCTGCAAATACATTTATACTGACAGCATGTTATTGTGGCATAAGGTGAACATCTCACCAATGCTACTGGGTAGAATCACCCTTTCTGTTGACAAGGACAAACTATTACAGTGAGCAGTTAACAAGAAAATCACTAGGAATCATTTGAAAACCCTTTTTTGAACCATGTGACATATTTTTTGCTGTCACCCACTTTAAATTTAGCTTACAGAAAAGTGTAATTTTTGACTGGAAATGATGTCTGGCAGAAGGATATTCAGCTTTTGATTCCTGTATGCCAGCCAAAGGACACAGCACACACCCCCAGATACACAGTTTAATACCACAATACATTAAATAAAACAAAATAATCAATAAACTTTGTCCCTTCTGCCATTCAAACCCTCAATAAAACCCATTGAAACAGCACCTTATGACTTTCATCCAGTGACGGCCTTTCACAACCACCTGAAGACACACACAAAATCTTGCCAATCACTCAGAAATCTGGCTAAAGGCCTCAAAATTCCAGAACTGAGTGAAAATCCTGCAGCTCAGTACACAGTTACCTGCTATAGTCCAAATGTCCTAAGAAAGCACCTGTGTGCAAACTACAGAAAAGTTCTTCAGAATTCAGTCCGTTCCTCAAAAATGGTTGCCCACATGGAATTACTCCAGAGCATGGCAGGTAGAGAAACTAGTGCTCACTTCAATTATTTCTGAGATCTCACAGTGACATTAACCCTTTTCAGAGCTATCTTCTGCATTTCCAGTGTGGACCTGCTGATTGTCTTTCCCTCAAATGAAAGAGGGGGACTATATGGAAAATTACCCACTAAAATTCCCAGCCCTTTAAAAAAAGCTGTCTGCTGAGACCTTACAGAGCATGTCTTCCCCATGTGTGTGTTCAGTTCCATGTGTTTCTTAGTTCAAAACACTACTACAGCAATGAGATTATCCTGATAATGCCAGGCAGGCGCACATGACACAACCTTCAATGCAATGCCCACCCAGGCTTAAAACACTGCTGGCTTTTCCGATTTTGATATCAAGTTGGTGGATACACTCAAATAGCTACCTTCCGCTAGCTCCCATCTGCAGAAACTGTCATCACAAATTTCCCTATTACCATTATTACAAAGAGAGAGAAAAAGTAACTTGTAAAGCAAAAGCTGTTCTGACCTGAGAAATATGTCTTTTTCTGAAATAAACGTTACTCGGTTCTAAGAATTCATACAATTCACTTCCTTTGCTGTTCCTTGACAATGTCTATTTAGAAGAGATCTATTTATTCCTCAGCACATTTCACAGTTCCTGTTTCTAAATGAGAATCATACTAACAAAGGGTAGAAAGACACAAACGTGTCTCAAGAAAGCAAGACTGATTTCTATAATATATGTACAGTACTGTTTCCAGAGGGTAAAAACCCCCCTGAACCTTCAGACAGGCATCAATGCAGTTAGCTTTTCAAGACCTACTGACCCTACCATGATACTGCCAAAAAGAAGAGAAGAAAATAAAAAGTTGTTTAAGAGAAAATTAATAATTGGAGATAATTGTATTACACTATAAACAGTTACCAATTTACTATTCATAAATAAATGTCAAAACTGACCTTCTTCCAAGAAACAGGCCTGCAACTATTCCATGCTAGATGATTATCTGTTCACCTATTATTGTCATACTGGATTATAAGCACTTCTCCCTTCCTGTAATACAGTGGAGTCCATGTTAAAGTAATTTCAAGATGAAATATTCTACTTTTTAAAAAGAACCCGCCAGAGTGAAGGGAATCCTCTTCCTACAAATTTACTCCGTGAATAGTTATTACTCTTGTCTCATCATTTTTCAGCTCAAACTAAATCACCTATGTCCTATTTCATACTGCAACGCTTTCAGAAAAAAAAAAAAAAAAAAAAAAAAGTTTAAATACATATAAACCTTCTGAAAGAATACAGAGGAACACAGCACCGACAGCAAAAAGAGCAAAGGAACTGCGGAAAAAAAAAAAAAAAAAAAAACAACCAACCAACCATATTTAAGTAGATTATGTAGTGAAATTCAGATTTTTTTGTAGGGGTTTTGAACAGATACTGTGTATTTTGCTCCCTTCCCATCTCTTTATAAGCTCTTTATCATCATCTCCAGGTGCTACTCTTGACCACGTAACATTCACTGGCACCTCCTCCCACTATGAAACTTCACTGGTAAGGTCATTGCACCAGTGGCATAAGTTGGCATGGGCAAGCAGAGCTGTTTTCATCCATTCCCTGTGGTTTCCTTTTCCACAGTAGGCTACCCAATATTCCAAGGCACAGTCTGAACCAGTATAAACTTCCTGCTAAATGAGTGCGGTTCCAGTCTTCAGCCTGACCTTGGGCACTAGGGACTGACCAGAGTCTCTTGAGTACAGAAGGATCAACACACTCCTGGAGTTGCTGAGTAAAATGATTAATGCACTGAAATACCTGTATTTGCTAGCACAGTATGTTCTTAAACATTTTCTTAGGCTTTTTGGAATCCGAAGCTTGCACCTCCATAAAAGAATAGAATAAAAACACAAACCCATGAACATTTCTTCTCAAAACACGTTTTTGGCCATAACATAAACTCTACTGTGTGGAGTGCATTGAAATTAGTAATCTGCTTGAAAATAATATTACTTGCGGAGTATTCTTACAAGTGAAATCCTTGAAATTTGGTTACATTTAGATTTATATTTTTACAAGTCTACATATAATATTATATTCATGTTAATTTTTTTTTTTTTTTTACTATTAAAACATGCTACAAACACACAATTCTGTTGAAAACTGCAGAAGCAGTGGGATCTGCTATCATAAAACAATCAAGCTAAACAGGAAGAGCAACTTAAAAAAGAGTAACATCAACTTTACCTGAAGTTTTCATCTGAACTTTAAAGATATGTAAAGAGAGTTAGCTTAAGAAATGGACACTGTAAGGCTATGCCAAGAGCTGCAAAACAAAGAACCATTTGATCATACTAGAATAGAGTAATTCTTCTTACGTAACATTCCAGTTAACGGTTAGTAGGGAAAGCTGGAGTAAAATGGCTTGTCCTGGCTGGGGCTGGCCTAGAGCTCCCGTTGGTCTGGCAGCGGGAGGAGCTGCAGCCCCCTGAGACCCCAGGGGCTCCCCAGGTCCCGGTGCCCTCACCCGTGTGCGGGGGCGGGGGGAGCACAGCTGGAGGGCTGGGCCCCGATTGGCCGATATCCATGTCATGTGACATTGTGCTCACTATATAAAGGCAGGAGTGAGCCAGGAGGGGCTCTCACTTCTGGGAGTGTGGCTGTGGGGCCTTTGTGTTTGGGATCGCCAGCTGGGAGCAGGTGGGTGGTGAGCAGCTGTATGGTACATTACCTGTTGATACTGGTGTCAGTGTATTATTCTGTTACTGTCATTAAACTGTTTTTATCTCAACCCGCGAGTCTCCCTTTGCCCCTCCGATTCCCTCCCCATTCCCAAGTGCGGGGAGGGTGGGTGAGCAGCTGTGTGGCGTTTAGCTGCTGACCAGGCTCAAACCACTACATGGCTCAAGTATAACCATTATTCCTAAATCTGAGAAAATCTTAAAATTACACCTCGAGGAGCTATGCTGCTTCATGCTCTGCGTAAGCTGCCCATATCCTGTCCCAGCAGTTCTCACCAGCCCTCCCAAGCAGGGTGCAGACCATAATTCATCTGCTGTCATAATCCTCTCCCCAGAGAAAAGGAGGAGCTCCGTGGTCTTGTTTTATGAAAGGAGGTGAGACACTGGCTAAAGTCACTCTGAGTATGTGTGGCGTGAGTTCTAATGACAGTCACATGAAATACACCGAGTGATAGCCCTGACTGCCTTAATAAACCAGTATGTATTATCAGGATCCAGAAGAAGTGAGTGTGAGGGCTGTGAAACAAGAAGGAGCTGTGTAAGCAGCAAGCACAAGGAATTATTTCTTCAGGGATGAATATGAATCCTACATCCCACACTTAGCTAGTAGAACATAATCCTGTATTTAATACAATTAAGCCAATTAACACCCTATGAACACTACTTTAAAACTTGACAAGTTGGGTAGCCTAGTGCCTTGGGAACAGCCTTCATCCAGCAATGATAAAACCACTCTTACATTAAGCAGAACTCTTACAGCACAGGAGCACCACTTGAGATCAAAAAATAGCCCATGCTAACTGATATTGACATCTCCCAGTAGCAACCTCCCAGACATTTTAGTGACCGCTTTTGCAGCCTGTGAAAGACAAAGCCACCAATGTGAAGCTAATAGTCTTTAGCTAGTTTCAATCTAAGTAAAAAAAAAAAAAAAAAAAAAAACATCTGGCAAGAAACCTCAGACAGACAGACAGAGGGCTGTTGAACTGCTTTGCTGAAGCTGGCTGCCACTGGCATTGCGTACTAGGGGCAATGGGGTGTGGAGGGGGTCTGGACTGCTAGACAAACCTCTGCTCCCTCACGGACACACCAATATCCCTGTTGTACCTTCTTTTCTGCCATTCCCCACTGTATGAGTTGTCACAGTACGGAGCAGAAACAGTGAGGTAAGTGCAGAGCAGTGGAAGTTGTGCACTTGGTCTTTCTAAGACTCTAGTTGGGGTCCTCTCCCAGTACATTCCTGCTTACAGCTGGCTTCATGGCACCAGCACACATGGTAAAACAGGGGAATAACTGAAATAATTTCTTCCTTTCTGATTCATAAGGGATACAGAATAGAAGTGATTCCCATAAGTGAGCTGGAGAAGAAGAGACAGAGCATGAGAACTTCATGGATTTTATTAAGACAGGGCAATGGAAAAGGACTACAAACTGCTGGTGTAAGGCTGATGGCTCTAATGAGCCACTGCACGATGCTAGACTTTGAAGTCTGGGTAAACTGGACAGAAATAATCCATGTCTGCCAATTGTTTATCTATACTGATGTGCCAGCTGCCAGCATCCTTCTGATGTTATGGTTACACATCTTAAAGGACAGTGAGTTTTAAGTTTCTCTTCAGTCTAAAGATATAAATACAGATCACAAGTAAATAACTACTGTTTTCACTTGAAATTCCTACAGATTTTGCCCACATCTGTTGGCCAACTTCAGCTGGCAGTTAACCCTTACCAGAGTACTCACCAGTACAACACTTCTCTTAGCCCAATAGTCATTTCACACTATTTGGCTGATCTGTGATTCTACTGCGAGAAGCACGTTTTCATAAAGCAGATAATTTCTTCAGAGAGAAAAGCTTCAATGAGTGAAAAGGCACTGAGGGAAGTCATGCATTTAACCCCATCTCATGTAGAAATGGGGTGGGCCTTCAGTCAAACAGATGTACAAAGATCTGCAAGTTTTTATAGTATTTACAGAGATAAAAGGCATTTGAAAGAAAATCTGTGCCTTTCATGTTAATTCCTAACCTTTCTCTTGCCTCCTTTGACCCATGTTCTCAGCAGAGTCCTGCTTGGAGTCAGTCTGCCAATACTTTCCAGGCTATGGCAGTCCCCTAAAAGTAATGTTACTCGGCATATTCAGAACAGGGGGACTGGTGCATACCACATGGCTCTCCCTCTCTCTGCAGGGACAGAGCAGAGCAATGGCAGTGACCAGTCTACTGGCAGATGCTTGTTTATTCACACTGAGAATGCAACCTCCCTTTTTGAGAGTTTTGCAAACTCTCTTACCTGGCCATATATATATTTGTGCATATACCTCCTAAAAACTGATTGATTACACTGGACATTTCCCTGCTACTACATCTTAATATCTGGATTGATAAACAAGAATTTCAGTCTCTGGAAGTGATCTTACGAAATGTCTGTCTTGGTTTTAAACTGCACCTTTCAATTACTGTTTTAATCTATTAATGTGATACCTCATCAGTTTTTACGGCTATTGCATAATCCTTTAGTCAGAAACGCTACAGTGCAGTGTTATATATATGAAAGTCTTCTCTAATGCCAGTTTCCCTTCTGAAAACCACAGTATGATTTGCTTTTCAGATCATATTAATTAATCCCTCATTGGATTAAACTGCTATGGTTTGTTATTTGTTATGCTGTTAGCAAACAGCTGGGTTTTACTAACTTCAGTGTAGTTTGTGTGCAACTTAATATCATCTCCATTACAAAATCTCCTTTGAAAGCTTAAAAAATGGTCTGTAATCTGTCCTGTTGCATGGCATGTTTAATTTATAACCACTTTCATCTGTAGACAGTATTTTCCCACCACATTTTTGTTTGCAATTTTGATGGCAAACTGCAGATAACAGCAGTCAGCTCTACTGTGAAAGTAAAGATATAGAGCAGGTATCATTTGCTCAGACAGGTATGCAAAAGACAGTAGAAGCAATGTAAAATTCAGAGCACAACAGTTCTTTGTAGATAAATGATGAAAGATACGATTTCTTTCCGTGTGTAGTAAGTATGCACAACAAACAGCTGTACCACTGTTCATTTTAAGACTGTACCACAAAATGGGGTGAGCTACACAGCTGTTATCTGCACTTCTGTTACTGATCATTTCAGTGGTGTTTCTATAAATATTGCACATAAGCAGCTATAAAGACAAAGATTTAAAAATAGGTCATAGGCATTAGGAGGAGATTATACTTTACAGGTGGGAAACAATGATTTCTGGCACAAATACAGATTATGTCTATGTTCAACATGTGGGAAGTCTCCATCAGTACAAATCAGCTGCCACCAGTGCTGAATGAGCTCATGTCATTGCAGAGCACAGCATGAATCTTTGACACAGCTCTATTGCCTTCTGTGAGATATTTCTGTATCTCAAGGGAGTAAAAAGTCAGAAAACTGAGACATTTTTAATGTGGGTTGTGTGAATAGTCCTGTGATGTGTGCCTATAATAAAATAAGATTGCATATTCCTGATGGTTGCTGGTACTGTGTGAGAGACTACAGAGAATTACACAGAAAAGAGAGACTTGCCATTCCTAGAAAACACAGTTTTAGGGCAATTGAGGTATACAATGCCTTGGCTAAGGCTGATTTCCTCAGGGAAACCTTGTTTGTGAATGGCAAAGAGCACAGTATGGTTGGGTGCTCTTGAGAACCCTAGCTGCACAGCTTTTCCTCATCTACCTGGAGTGGGATGCACACCAGACAGGTTATGGACACCTCACCATCCACCAAGGAATCCTAACTGCTTTCCTAAAAGGCACAAAATAAGAACCATACTGTCAGTCTGCTTCCTCTCAAGATGCATCTTTTGGACATGCCATTCTTGTGTCCTTATCTTGTCCTTCTCTTTAAAGGAAACATAAGAAAGGCAAGCATGGCCCCAAATCAACAAGAAAGCAGTCACGTATTTGCCATACTTCTTACAGGTGACACTTTCTTTAATACTTTATTAAAATCTTACTGTCTTATAAAGTTCAGTATACTTATTATCACAGAAATTATAACATATATCAAACACTTGCTTCTTTCAGTCATATAGTTTCAAAATAGCAGGTTTTCCTTTGCAGCTAGCTACTTCACACTCCTTCTGCATTTGCTCTCTGTCCTGCCCATAAGGCAGAAACAAAGAGAGAAGAGTGGAAAATCTGTCGAAACAGCTCTTGCCACCTCTGTACTATGTCCAGTGCGAGCATCCATAGGCAGATTTACAGAGGAGAAACTGAAGCTCAAATTAGGATTCACAATATAACATAACTTAATTCCCCTCTGATTTTTGTCAGGAAGTAAATACAGCTAGAATATGCAGAACATCAGTAAATTAGTGTTTTGTGGAAAACTGAATTTCACACAGACTTCTAATATACAGCCCAAATTGTTAATGAACAGTTGAAATCAGTTCAAGATTCATTGCTATACCTAAAGATTCATATGCGTTCACAGAAAGGTCACTATCAGACACACCTCTTAAAGGAGTAAAAAGATTCCCCACGTGGTTTTCAGTCACTGCCCAGGATGCCACAGGCACGTTCTTTAGCAGCAAACCATATAGCAGAATGCAAAATCCATAAATATAACTACAGATCAACTTGCCAGTTGAAAACTGTTGCAGAGACAATCTATTGCTTCAAAAATGTTTGTTCAATCATACAAAATCTAACTGATGCGCTTTAAAAGCCTCTTCCTCAACAGCATTCTTAGACATCTGTAATAATTCCATTTAATGCAGTATACTGGCTTTTTTGGCTATTGCTACTAAGTACTCAACTCTGCTAATTGTCTTAACATTTTGTTTCATAAGAAGTGAACTGGTCTACAGAGTTTAACTGAAAATGTTAATCAACTGCATAGATGTATATTTAAATAGAATATGGTTATTAAATTAGATTTTAAATTGGCACAAACTTCAAGTAGACACTCAAGAATAGGAAAAAGTAGTTTCATGGCTGTTAGTCTACATCAAACATTGAATCAGAAATGCTTGTTTTTTCCAAAGGGCTTTTTCCTCCCAGCTCCCCGCCACATTCCCGGCACTCAGCTTCTAATTCTCAGTTCCTAGCCGTCAATACAAGCTCAGCATTCCAGTTTATCCTCTCAGGTTTTTCTCTTTCCTACCCAGGGAAAGCAGGAAGAGTAACTGAGCACAGGAATGACAGATGTCCTTTCAGTACTTGGATCCAGGTTCAGACTCAGCCTACGGCAGCCAAGAACTAAAACAGATGAGCTCTGAAATGGAGCGCATTCGCTGCAGATGAAATCTTCAGGTTATCTACAGTTCTGCCACTTTTATCACACAGAAACTGTGGTTTTCCCAAAGGCTTTATCTTGGCCAGATGTTTACAAAAATAAGTGAATAAAATGCGTTTTTCTAGTATGACAGTACTTTCCCCTGCCATGACAAATTTCAAAACTTTTGCTCCTGAATATGTACACACCACATGCTCTTAAAGATCAGCAGAAAATTTAATGTGAGCACTGTGTATGAACCACAGCAGCAAGGCAGGTAACGTAACTTGTGACAGGCAGAAGGCTGGCTGGGCATGCCTCACTGCAAGCTCATTGTGCCTGTAGTGGAGTAGCTGTAAAGCAGTCATTCAGGCTCAGGAACCCAACACCCATGACACTACACGCAAAACCGCACTTACTGTCAATGACCAAGTAGGTCTGACATTAGAATTTCTGTGTTGTCTTCTTCTTGGTTTTGTTATATATGTCTGAAGTTTATAAGAAACACAGACAAAGCTCCTCATCTTTGAAAAGCTACTCACCCTCAAAAACTTCACGTCTACAGAAAAATCTGGTAAGATCTATCATTACCACTCTTGTGTACAATAGGGAAAGAAGCACAGGTCGCACATCTGTGAACACTGAATTTAGAAATCTGGGGGGAAATTCTGACTACACTGAAGTGAACATTAAATCTCACATGTACTTCAGCATGGATGGATTTTAGATACACATTTAAGAATTCAATAATTTTTCAGATTTATCTCATTATCCATAGCCCCCTCTTCTCCTGATTGAAGCCAAATACAAAACTTTCCATAACTTCTACTTTAACAGTCAAATGGAGAAATAATTTCAAAATTCAGGATGGAACATGATTTGCTACTGAGACAGAGCTCTGTGAACAATGAGTAATCACTTCATACAATCACAAGTCTTAAAATTTCCAGTGCACTTACATACATTGAAGCAGAATATAAATAAGACTTTATCTTTTTTTATCTTCTAATTTTTTAAATACACATGAGAGCTTTCAATGTTTAAATTTTTTTTAGTTTCCTGAACTAAAAGAGAAAAGGTAAAGTGTGAAAGCCCTGTAAAACCTTTATTGGTTTATTCTCCCCTGACAATGTAATATCACCAGTCTCTAGTAGCTGCTTAGCATAATTTATTTAGCTCCACGCTCCTCTTTGGTTTGTACTATTCCTGAATGGTGGGAGTGAGCTACTG
The DNA here is from genome assembly GCF_018691265.1 of Tyto alba. Classification (NCBI taxonomy): domain Eukaryota; kingdom Metazoa; phylum Chordata; class Aves; order Strigiformes; family Tytonidae; genus Tyto; species Tyto alba. Next base: position 8,513,911 of record NW_024881313.1, read on the forward strand.
TAAATGAGTCTTTGACTAAGCAGATGATCTGAAATCAAGGAATAGAGTACAAGAATTTGGAAGGCTCAGAATAACTGAGCAGAGAATGTAATTCAGATGCAATAGAGATTTCAGTTTGGCAAGAATGCAGTTTACGAAACTCACACTTCATCGAATTCAGTGAAATCCTTTCACTGGGGGAAATGAATTACGTAGAAGGATGAGATGAGAACACCCAGGAAGTATATTTCAGGGCTTTTTTCAGGATTTGGTAATTGTTATGTGGATGTAGATGTGCTTAATCTAGATGAAAATCTGATTTGCATGATTCCTGAAAGTATCTTGAAATATACATTAATATATTCCTTTGGGCAAGTCTTTGACATTGGTTAAAAAAAAAAAAATCCTGTGTGATATAGAGAAACACAATCCAATATGTTTAAAATCTCAGTGTATATTCTCCCTTAATATTATCATAAGTTTTGGAACTAATTTAGAATGTAATTAAATCCTTCAAAGATCTTCAGCTGAAAAATTAAGGGATTTTTTCCTAAAGCAAACACTAAGTCTAAAGAGGAGATGGGTTCTATTGATAACACAATAGGAGCAGTGCTACTCTAAAGAAACATTTATAGAAACTCTGTGGATATAACAGTGGTTACCTGGCATTAAGTTACAAAATCTGCTCACACACAATCTTGTTTCTAAAAGTGAAATGTTTTGCAATGTATGATGACAAAGTTCTCATTTTTTCTAGTGAGAATTTAGCTGGCATGTATTTTTGGCATTAGCTTCTATGAGATGAAACTTGAAAGTCTGCAACATCAGTGATTTACATCACAAGATATTGACAGTAAGAGGTTGCGTTTTCAGCAAATATGGGTAATGCTCCTCCTTCTCCTATTGAAAGAGAAAGTCCTGCACTTCTGAAAAACGGAGATCCAGTGAAAAACAGAATTTTGGGAGAAGTCCTTTACTCTTCAATCCAGTAAAATCCACTGAAGTTTACTGTTTTATTTGGAATAAGTAAGCATCTTCTATGGACAAAATTTATGTGGGGGAGTTTCCCTACCAAGGAGACACACAGTGTTAGTTTCCATTTGTGATACTATGATTGAAATACACTCCCATAATTTGTCTTAAGCAAAATTATTTTACATGTAGTCATATTAAGCTGTTTTAATAGAAACTCTAAGTGTTTTACCTTTCCTGATAGAGATTTAATTTGATCTGGGCTCATTCTTCCCTGGAGTGGAACCCTAACTTACTCAGTTACTGAATACACAGAAAATTTACTATATATTTATCATGTATCTGAACTAAGAACATCAGTGAATATCTAGTTGCCTAGAGCCAGATGATGGCGTAGCTCCTCTGTCTGAAATGGAAACTTTGCCAATCTGTGCCACCTTTAACATTTTTCTAAATAAAGCAAAACAAACTGGAATCCATAATCCCTCCACTTTCCAGCACTATTAAATAGATTGTGAAACCACTAGTGCTGATTTCCTAACAATATGGAATAAATTCAAAGCTTGAGTGTTACAGTCCTCTTTTTCACTTTGACTATACGCCAGCCTTTCCTCTTTTTTCTGAATCAATTGTTCTTTGGACCTCCTGGGATCTAGTAACTAATGAAAATAAATCTCTTTCCTTGTCTTCCATATCTACGTTTACCATCAGCAAGCACCTTTAAATCATTAAAAACTTCTTCTGAGATGTTCTTAAGAAAGCTGTATGACAGTCCAAAACCAATATACTTCTACACGAAGTATTAATGCCACTTGAAGCCAAGGAACTTTGTTTTAATATCACTGCTGGTATGAAAAGGGTCGGAGTCCCCCAGAGTCTCAAATTTGGAGATGCTTTCAAGAGGATTTTGAAAAGTCACTGAAAGTCAAATCCAGCCACTGTGGGAAAGGTGGCTCCACTGTTTGTGCGTATCATCTACACTTTCTGAGCAGGATACTTCATTAAGCCTCCTCATGTCTACTGCTCATGGGGAGTAAATAACTGTGCCTGTAGAAGGGATAGGCAGAACGATTGCTAAAATGAAGACTGTATAAATACTATGTCTGGGATGATGATGCCATCCTTTCAATCTCCTGAAGGCATATCCCAGCCATTTCATTCTTCGGGAATTTGGCCTTGTAAGGTAGCACATCCTGAGATGATCAAATCCAGCATATAGATAAATGTAGTGAAGTTTCTTGCTTTTTGGTGATTCTAGATATTCTAACAATGACAAAAACATACCAGGTACTCCTTTCATTCATTTTCCTTTTTTTTTTTTAATGGAGAGCTTAATTGTTACTTCACTCTACTGTCACATTACAGCTTGAAGACCTATGCTAGTTGAGAGGGTCAAGGAACATGATATTCCCTGTGCTCTCTGCCAGCCTCCTTGTAAAAAGTCCAGCTGAGTCAGTCTGCAGAAGGTAAGTAGTAAGTTAATCACTATGCTCATTCAATTCTTTTATGCCAATTATTTTTATGTCAAATTCTATTATATCTTTTTTTTTTAATGTGCCAACTGCAGGTTCTGGATTTTCTTTCAAAGACATTGCAAAGTCATTTCACAGAGATCAATAACAAGGACAATGTATTTTAACTGGCATCAACAACCAGGTTAAATTCAAACTGGTGTTCTAGAGATGAAGATCTCAAGATTATTACCAATTCCCTGAGCTAACCATGCATTCCTCTAAAATGAACTTGCTAATTCTGCCTAAAGCTCATTTGCATTGCTCACTTTTCCACTGTTTTCAGGAGAGTGCTTTATATGATGAGCAACCTCTTCTACAGAAATTCTTCCTGGATGTCTTATTGACGAGACAGCACATCTGTATAAATTCAATCCGTGTCTTTACATTAGCTATGATCTTAAACTGCTGACAGGCAGAGCTCCCATTGCTTTCCTTTTAAAGTGCTATATGCAGGATACCTCTTTAAGTTCTATTTAGCCTCCTTTCTTTTAAGCTATGTAGGCTGTTCATATCCTTTGTACTACAAATAGAACAGATACAGTTAATTGAAGGCATCCCTGCTGCTGAATTTAGCCTGCTAGTCTGGTAGTCTGAAACTTCAGAGGAAGTTCCTATAACACAGAATGAAAGGCTACTTTAATTTCCTCTGACCCCATTACAGACCAAAACTTTTTGATAGAAAGGATTTTTTTTGATACAATAGAAAGAAGCAGTTTTACCCTTCCAGCAATATGCTTCTAGTGCTCACATCAAGCAGAAGCTGCGTATGTTACTGGTATACAAACACCAGCATGTAGGAATCCTATCAGGATACAAAAAACTAGTAGGAAAAGTTTGATTCTCCGAAGTGACACTTTTAACTCACTTGCAGCAACACAGATAAAATATATTAGAATTCAGGGAAGGTTTTAAAAACACTTAGTCCCTTAAGAAAGGCTTTGGATGCCCAGTGTCACGTCTCAGCAGCCACTCACCTTCCAAGTGCTTATGAGAATCCTAAATTCCTCCTTGCACAAGTTCCTTCATGCCTAAAGTTTTTAAATGTGGGTCTTAAGCAATGGAGAGACTGCAGAGTTTAAGTGCTATTTTACCTCCTTAAGATCAACTGTCCACTTGCTTATATGTCTAGAGGAAGAATTCCTATAACCTTCCATTTCCATAGGGACTGTTAAAAGGTGGTATAGGTAGAGTTCTTCTGTGAGTGCTCAGATTACACTGGAAACATGCAAGCACAACCCTCATTCCAAAACTGGAAAAATGTCAGTGGTTTGTTTGCTCCTGCCTCATTTTGCTTTAGTCATTATTTACCAGATTGAACTACGCTGTCTCATATACAGTCTACTCTTTCCTGAGGAAACAGGAGTTAGTGAACATGCGAGTATACATCATGATCAAGTAACTGAAAAACCTACAGAAGCAGAAGAAATTTACTTTAAGAAGCTTGATACTACTTTTCTTGAAAAGTACTTTAATAATACTTTTAAGTATTTTGATACATTTTTAAGTAGGAGAGCATTCAGAAGCCTATGATTCTGATAACACTATTTCCATTTTAAACTCTACCCTATTTAGAATTTCCATTGCTTTAATGTTTTGCTCTTAAATAAGACTGCGTTTGGAGGTTTTGACCCCATTTTCTCAATTGCTTTTGCTAATTTAACAGAAAAGGGTTTGAGGTTGGGACTGGAAATACCGAGCTGTTTTATGATTCTGGATTATTATATTTTGCTCCTATCATTTAATATGGCTGTGCTTCTGGGAATATTGTTTTTCCAGGTCATTAAACTGTAAACTGCAGTGGTGGCTTTCAGGAATTGGGGAACATGACAGGACAAATTATAAATGACCAAGTTCTTTCATTTAGAAATACACTTTCTCTGAATGAACATTAAATACTTTCCCCATAAATTTCCTAAGAATTATACATACATAACATCTGTATGGGTGAGTCTGAGCAAGGCTAATGAATTTGAGGCAATTTATTGAAACAGACCTCAAAAAGGTTTTATGCTAAACACTGCAGGATCTTTTCTAACGCAAGCTTGACTCCGTAGTGGCGAGTCATGGAAATTTTTGAGAAGAGGGGAAAAGCAACCACTTACAGCAAATGACATCAAAAGCAAATGACAGCAGAGCAGTCCCCATACACTATGCTCTTTTCCTGTTGGTGCCGTGCAAAGTTGGGTCCCAGTTCGAGGACTTAAAAAAAAAAAGTCTCTAGTTAGCTATCTCACTCCACCCAGCAATGTGCAGAGGAGATGCTCTAATTAAGGGCTCTAAAGCACAGCCCTTAATTTCAGAAGAAATACATATATATTTCTGTGAGTTCTTTCTTTATGAATAATGAGATACATGTAGCTGCATAATGCCTTGAACACCAGCTGGGGATATTTATTGTCTGTTGCCCTCTGGCACCATCGTGTCAGCCTTGGATGTCTTGGGCTGAGGGAAGTGAGCCCCAGAAACCCACCAAAGCAAAGCCAACCAAGACACTCTAGAAAATTTCCAACTGTGCTGTGACACTGGGATGGGGTGGGGGTGGATGTGTTTTCTTTTAATGAGGGCTGAATATTAGTCACATCTTTGCATGTTGTTCAACACTGTGGATAATGTTGATAAAACAGGATGATTGCTGCACTGAAAGGACATTTATAGAAAAAATAGCACAGATGGGGTGAAATTATAAATATGTTGTCTGGACATCTGTGTCATTTATACAGAAGAACCTAAAATGAGTGATAATTATCCACATTTAGTGGAGCAAATAAGGAAAGCTTATTCACTGTGTAAATAATACAGTATGCCTTTGGTCCCCCTCCAGCAAAACTATATTATATAGGCAACAAACTTTTAGGCTCACCCTGGATACTGTCTGATTCTTGTACAGGCATAAAGTAGTATTGGCTTTCTCCTGTGGTGAATCTGTAAGAAGAATGGTATCAACTGACCAGTTCACTGGCTTGCTTCTCCATATTGCATACACTCATTTATAAGATCAATATGCTAAATGACAAAACCTTTAAATATCACTAGTAATTTATAAAGATTTACCAAGATTATAGCATGCAAAACGGAACCCCAGAGAAGAGCTGAAGGACCTTTAGTAACATTAGCTAACCTAAACTGTTTTTCAGTTCACTAGTGGCGCTCTCAAATCTGCATTTTTTATGAGGATGGCCATGTTTTCTTCTAGTGTTATTCACTTTTCTGAAGTGTTTTCTGCTGCTCTAAAGTTACATAATACTCAGAAGATGATAAAAAGACTTCCCTACAACTTTTAAATTAGTCTATCATGCATTGGTTTTGAATATACTTTCAGTCACAAGCATTTTATTTATCCTTTGGGGTGATGTGTCCTTTGAGCACAACTGTTTATTTCAGAAATGGCAATAAGAAAAATGAGAGGTGGAGTCCATTTCAAACATAGCTCTCTCCCCCAAGACATCAGTTTTCCTATGGATGCAGTGTGGCATCCATTATATTTAAAATGGCTTGTTCTCCTCTAATTGGATTCCAGATGATTATTTCTGCCAAAAACAAAGGTTTTCTGTGTTCTTAAAATAATTAGGCCTGATTGCAAATCAAATTATCCAATTTCAAAGGCTTGTTTCCCTCTCTGAAATGCCCATTACAGACAGACTACAGATGACTAAGTCTTGTGTCATCCTGTGGCTTTATTAGGAGAATGTTCTAAGTCCTTCACTTTCCCTGTAATCAGAACTATAATTTCTTCAGGTTATTTTAAGACCAAGCTACAGCTAAAGCAGGAAACTCAATTTTATTCTGAGCTCCAGACATGTCGACACAGCAAAGCAGGGCTCCAGTTTTATAGGCTATCTTCTTACAGAAAGCCTAACACTGGTATTAAATTCAAGTTCTCTATGAGATGCACCATGCTGACTACTATCAGATAGCTCTCTATTCGTGGAATGAAGAGTGGCACAAATGTTTGTTTTGATAATCTGTTTATAAGCTACCCTTGTAGAAACAATATAGGCTCAGTATGGCCACTGCCTTCTCTCTCATTCATTTTTAAATGAGTAAGAAAAACAATCCTGTACCCAAATGAAAGTGAATAGATAACGTGCCAGCAGAGATATGCCCTCAAACTACCTAACAGCAAGCTCAGAGCATGTGTTTCCATTTAGCTCTTCAGCTTTCTTAGTGGCATTTGTTTCAGTAAAATTCCAGTAAGTTATAGAATTAATTCTACGGAGGCAGGCTATTTACTCTTAATTCCGCTAAGACACTTAATCATGATGCAAGCTGTTATACTAATAGCATAAAGAAGGTGCAATCATCCTTCACATCTACCTTTAAAATGTAAAAAAATCTAACAAAAGCTTTGAGAAAACATACAATGAACTTCAGAAAACTAATGTGTGATGAAATGTAAAAGCAAATTAGCAGCGACACTGCAGCCATGAGGTTTTCTTGAGGCTGTGGAAAAAATAGAACATGGTTAGTACTCCACTACTTTTCAACAGCCTAAAGTGGGCCTCACAGCTATAATGTCATCTCACATTTGATTTTCTATTGCCAGGATATAACTTAATTAACTCTTTTTTGCCAGTTTGCTGTCTGCAACTCAATAGAATATCATTCCTGCTTTTCTCTAATGTCTTCCCATCCTCTTCAAAAGAGCTTGAGGTTGCTCATGGCATTAACCAGTTACCCCCACCTACACCGCATTACTTTCTGCACTGTTACTTTCTCCCCACTCCCCTTTTCTCATTTTTCCCCACTAACGAAACCTGTCTCCCAATTCTTGATTTATCTTTTTACCTTTAATAACTTTCAAGCTCCCTTTCCATTTTGCACTGTGTACCAAGAAGTACACATAAAGGAACTGATGCTAACAAAAGAACTGCTTAGTGCTCTGGGAATAAAATACTGCTTTTCCCAGTGAGAATCCACCCATGCTTTTCTCCTGTCTTTCTATCTAGCTGTCACACCTGTGGCTTATTACCACTGGGAGAAGCAACATAGTCCAAATTTATTATTAGGTCTATTATTATTGTGGTTATTAATATTGTTATTATTACTATTAATAAACAGCTGAATATTCCTAAAGTTTTATAAACAAATAATTATATTATGTCCACAGTGGGAGTTTGATGAACATGAACAGAAGGGAAAGAACAAAATGGAGCTTCCTTCTCTCCGTATCACTTGTCCTTCCTTTGCAGCTCAGAAGTTGTAGCTATCATAAGGAATCAAGACTGTAGTTCACATCATGAATTCAAAATGGTGCTGACATTTTAAATACTTCCTTTAAAACTACAAAAATCAGGGATTTACAAAAAGGAAAAATACTAAATCTGTTGAAATAGGGTATAAAGATATGAATATATTCCTCAAGTCATGAATGATTCCAACTCCAGCTTACAAAAAGTTTCTATAGAAGTATGATTGCTTTACTTTGAAAGAGTAGCATGCTCCGTAAATGAAGCTCACCTATGTAAAGGTATGAGATAGCCTGCAAGACAGTCCAAGTGTCAGGAAGACACTTTAGTATATGGACTGCAAATTGCTTATTTGTGCGCTTAAGTTAGATGTAGACCTATTATTGATTCCAGGCTTGTTATCTGGAATAGCCATTCTTATGTCACTACTGTTACAAGAATCCCTCTGTCAATGCAAACGTTTTAAGGATGAGCAAGTGCAAAGAGCAAGACAAGGCTCTTTCACATATCAACAAATGATATACCTGGTTTATCAGAGCTACATTTCACTACATTTGGTTAATGCTTTTAGCAGGTGAGCAGAGAATTTAAGAGGGGTGGGTTTAATTTGGTAACTTCACTGCATGGCTCATTTTAATTCAGAAAGGAAAGCAGCTCGGAACAGTGTCTACAACAGAGAAACTGTGGCTATAAAGCAAATGGATTTGTCATCCCTGATCCGAGAATTACCAGTAAGAAACACTTCACCGAGTTTCCACTCACTCATGCCCATTCAAACGGGTATATTCTTGGCTCTAAGTAAGCCATGGATAAGCCCAACACTTTGATGTTCTGCGTGAGAAGAAAATTGCTGAAGGTAATGAGAAATTGGTCAGTTCTGCTTCCTAGACAGAAACTAAGGAGACAGAGCATAAGTATTTAAAAAGAAACAGCTAAGTAAAATCAGGATGCACCTCTTTTTATCCTTACCCCTCCTTAACACATTAACATTTATACACTAAGACTAAATGTACCCAGTGTTTTGGCTGCAAGAAAGCCTGATCTCACCACAGTGCTCAGGGAGAGATGCACAGCGAGGTGTCAGCTTGGCGCGTTCAGGAGGAGCACCGAAGCACTCCAAGTTCCTCCACTCTGCCTCACTGTAAAAGTGACTGCAGAGCACCAGAGGAAGATCTCAACAGGGTCCAACTTCCATTAGTTAGGGATTCTAAGATGTACAAACAGTAGCTACATCTTTATAATGCAGTAAACTGACAATTCATTTACTAAAGAAGAAAAAAATTCTCATACATGTCAGAACTGCACGTATAGTGAAACACTGCTTCTCAGTTTTCCTGAATGTGAGCGACATGAACCGCATATGGTTACGAACACAATCAGGCTTACATTGAAAACCAAGCTGATTAACTGGAGAGAGGCTGACAGTAAATCGTTTTCTCATGACTGTCTGGAAGTTTTTGCCAAAGACTCCCAGGAGAAACATTACAGCTTCCTCCTCTTCCTTTCCTCCCTCCCTCACCCATCCCACTTCAGCATTACCCTGTTCATTACAGCTCTGTCCAGGCAGCTATTGGAGTCAGCTGGCAAGATATTATACTTAACCTGTTGCTTTTCCTTCTTGTCCTAACTGAAGAAGCCACCAAGAAGTGCCACTGAGAGACTGGAATTCTTACAGAAAGATTCCGAGATATGGTGATCACACCAAAAACAGTGGAAAGGACAGGTTTTGTTATCCTGAAGTAGCATGTTTGGAATAAGCCCGTGGCCACCATAATCAAAGTGGAGTGTTTCCCAAACTGAATATTATAGTAAATGCCTCCTCTCCTTTACACAAGCTCAAGTAGCTTAATTCTAACATACTCTGAGTTCTCAATTTCACGATCTGCATAAGAACACTTTTAACTGCTTTTGTTGCTATTGCCAACTAATTATGTTTTCAAAGGTAAAATATCTATTGACATTTTGATAATATATCCAAAGATTAATCTAAAACAACGTAGAACATTCTAACTGATACAGAGGGATACTGTTTCCAGGATTTTTCTGAAATTGTAACGGTGAGTCAGCAAAACAATGGCTTGCATGTTGTAGAAAAACCACTGGAAACAAAGAAGAACCACTAAGTACAGTTCACAAGAACTAAGTGCATTTCTTAGAAATATTATATTATGTACTTATTTTGTATTGGTCACTCATTCTCAGCAATTATGCAAACAGGCTTTAGCAAAATCAAAACCAATGATATGTTGGAAGAAAATGTTATGACTCTGAGAAATCATTTATAACATTTTCACAAAGCAGGGCAGAAGGCTCAGTTAATTATTCCTTGCCTGTAGTGAAGCTCACTTTACCCTGGATAAAGATAAATCATCTTTTGTCTCATAAAAATGTTTGGCTTTTTAAAGATGAATAAGAGGAATTACACATTTTTTACATCAACTATGTTAATAGAACTCTATTCAGACTTCAACATTAAGTCCACAAACTCTGCCTTAAATAACAGTATTATATAAAGTAAGGATGCTGAAACTTCAAGCCCTTATCTGCTTAATGAGGGCACCATGAAATCGTAGATATTTGGTATGTTGGTATTTGAAATGCTCTGTGTTTTATTCCCATCCATAACACAGCAACAACAACCTCTCACATTTCACAAAAGGTGTTGTGTGAATGTATTAATATTTAGGGAAGTAGAAAAAGGTGAGCTCCTGAAGAAATTAATAAATTTTGCATACCAAGTTGGGTACAAATGGGGTGAATTTAATAATGCCTGCAGGCAGACAATGAAGTTATGGATCGAAACATTTTCATCTTTCATCCGCTTGGATATAGATAAGGCTGAAGTCCTATATAAAGAAAATGCAATGTGATTACGCAGTTCCTATTCCTACTGGCTTCTTTTACTTTTGTGCCTTCTCAGATTATTCATTCATTCCTTGCTGCTTTCATCTAAGCTGCTCCTGGCTCCTACGGTTCACCCAGTGCCAACCTTCCCACCATGCCCCGGCTTCTCAGTAGTCCTCAACCAGACCCAATCTTCTTGGCTGACCCGTTGGTTCCCTCCCTATTCAGTTTTCTGGTTTTTCTCCTTCTCTCCCATATGCTTTCAGTTTCCAACTGACCTTTCATCAAAGCCTACTGCTTACCACTCTTGGTGATAGAGGTGGAGGAGTGTGCAAGACAGCTGAGGATACGGCAGACTCCAGCCTTCAATTCAGGCACCTGGAATTGCACCAGGGCTGCTTTCAGCTGCCCTGCCTTCAAAAACAAGACTGCTAAAAAGTACAAGAATGTAACATGCTAATTGAAGACAGAATACCTTGACATTTTATCAGCCACACAATAGTAAAACTTGATCTGCAATTTAAATTTGGCCAACAAAAATAGATTTGCACAGAGAAAGTGAAAAGTCGCCTTTCAGCCACAAATATCGCATGCCAAGTTCCTGATCTAAAGCACAGAAAGCACCAGTTTCATGCTCTAGAATAAGGCAGACTGATGGAACTTTTCAAGGACAGAATAGTTTATTTTTGTCTAGCTCCTTCCTCAAAAATGGTTGAAATGTTTTGGCCAAAAATAACAGGAAAAAAAAAAAAAAAGCAGCCACATTTTAGCAGACAGATGAATGGCACCTTCACAAGCCTCACAAATACTGAGTGTCATTTCCTTCTAAACCATAAATGTTAGTACCACATCACACTAGTCTGAAAATCTCAACGATAAACTTGCTTACAAATAAGACTCATAATTTTTGACCACTGCTACAACAACAATTCTGTTCTAATCTGGTACAAAAATGTGACTTTAACAGACAAGAAAAACAATACACTGATAAGCTGAACGAAACAGTTATTGGCAATGAAAGAAAAGACTTATTAGTTCTTTCCTGTTAACAGATAGTTAAAAATAAAGGGTAACATATAAATCACGGGACTTTATAATCATTCCACCTTGCTACCCTAAAATGCATTTTCCCTTGCCTATTAAAAAGCTAGACTAATACAATTCCTGATAATTGACAATTAGTCTATCCAATGTAAGGCCTCATATAAACTTCTGAGTCCCACTGTCTCCTAAACACTCAAATAATTTCACCAAGTTCTCTGTAAGCATGAAACCAGAAAGTAATTTCCTCTCTTCCCCTCAAAACTTTTGCCTCTGCTTTAGGGTATAAAATTTTTAAAAAGCACTTTCAAAGGCTGCAATCAAGTAAGATGACAATGAACATCCAACCAAGTCAGCAATGCCACTTGAAAAAGTCCTCATTAATTTGAAGTCTTGAATACTTATGACCACACAAAACTTTTCAATCTTCTGAGTCAAAGATCTGGTGACATTTATTATGACAGCAGAAAGTGTAGGACTTAATTTTACCATAGCAATTTTAATCATTCTTAGAAAGTAATAACTAAAAAATGATTTTACAGTCTTAATTTCACCTAACTCTTTAAGCATAAGGAACTTTTTCTTGACCTGACATTCTCAGAATCTGTCAACAAAAGGTTTTCTATATAATAGATTTATGGAGTGAGGTCCATTTCAGATTGATGAAGAATTTATGGGTCTCTCAGTTTTAAACATAGGATACTTGTCTTCTTGGATCAGAACAAGAATATTCAACAGCTTGCAGGAGAAAGTCCATACAGTGCTAAACAGGCATAACACATTATTTTATTTGTAACTTTACATATTGAGAATTTATTTCCAGACTTAGAAAACTGAATAAACTATGGCCCTTTCCCCACAATTACCTCTGTGCGTGTCCTGGGGCTCTTACCAATGGTGTGATCACAGTGCAGTAATAAAACCAGAAAAACAGCCTTCATTTACTTCTTTGCTTACTTACAGCAAAGTAGCTTCAGCAGTAGGGAGCTCAGCATAGCCTAACCGCCTATACAATTTTCTCACTTCTCAAGCAATAACAACAGCAGTGTAGGCACAGGTGCCAGAAGAAATGAGTAAGAATATGTAGTTTTGCAGAGGTTTCAGGCTCAGCTGGTGCCGCCATTCTAAAGATAAAATATTTCCTGAAAGAATGAGGAATATCAATGCATGATTTTTTCTTTCCATAGTAAGTAAGAATAATACTTAATTTCATGCTTCCCTTTTCAGGTTTGTAGAAGTATGTAAGCCTTCACACATGCACAACATTCTCTTTTGGCCTAAGTACAAGCAAATGAAATTTCAAATCAGAGGTTAACTTCTTCAGAATATTTTTATATATATAAAGACAAGTGATTAAAATAAAATGACAGTTTGATCCCAGACTTTACCAGCTGGCATCAGACATAAATTAAGACCATTAATTTTGGAACAGCAACACATTTTTAGATTTTGGACAAGTTGGATATCTATTCATATCACTGGGAATAACTGGTCAACATTTTGCATTATTTAGAAGACAAAGTTACAACATGAAGTGGCCAGGAACTAGCACCCACCTACTAGACAGACAGCTTTTCTATACATTTTATCAAGTAAGCAAACATGCCCTAGGAAACACTGCGAGAAAGTGACCATTACCAGTATAAATGAGAGCTGCTCCTATTTTGTGATAAATTATCCAAGTAATTTGAATGATAAAATCTGCATAGACAAAATGCAAATAATTATTTTTTAAAATTATAAATTATTTTCTAAAGTATTTGGATTTTCTTATTTAGTGATTTCTCCCCTCACAAGGACAGGTTTCACCACACCAAGGGAGAGCCCAAGCATTCCAAAAGTGTTATGATTAAATCCACAGCTTTGCATGAATTGAGAAAGAATGAGAGGAAAATGCCAGTAGAAATAAAAATTAAGAAAAAAGTTGACTCGTTCTTCTTTAACTCTGGGAAAGGTCAATATGAAACAAGGATACTGTCAGTCAAGAAGGTGAAATAAATAATATTATAAGAAATTTCACAGTATAAGACAGATGCCTCTTGGCAGAAAAAGAAAAATTATTTATGGACAGCTCATTCAAAATATAACAAACATTCAATACTGAAATGTGCCACTATGCATGCCAAATAACTAGACTTTTCAGAGTAGTGTCATTTTCACTCAGTGAAAAGGCCCATGTTCTGAGCTATTATACAGTGGATCCAATCTACTACTGTTTAAAAATCTCAGGTTCCGGTGTGCTCAAAAGTCTCTAATTCAAGAGCAGACCCTGCCTGATTTAACAGCAGCAGAGATGTCTGATGGTGCTAACAACTCAAGCGTATAAGGGTACTGAGCATGAAATCTTGAGCAGAAATGAGCAGAAATTATATTCCTCTCCTTGTACAAATCCACATACTTCCTAAAGCTATACAGGCCAAACACTTCTACATGATTTGATCAATGTTAACTCAAACAATATTTACAATGGATATCGCATGTAACAACTAAAGCCATAAATCCCTCAAAATTTTCATTGCCTAATGGATTACATGTTAGGCAAGCAAAGACAAAAACACTTATAATATTAATTTAATATCACAACATTTGCACTGTCATATTGCAATATTTTGTCATATTGCTTTCATGATGTATAAAAAACCCATGAATACTGGAAAAGTCATACATCTGCTGAATGATCAAGTGATACATCATTTATAGAGGTCCGAATATATCTGTGCAGTTTTTCACCTTTACTCAATTGATTTCTCCCTCTTTCTCACACACACATACTCTCAAACATATCTGACACCACACTGAAAGAACTCTTGTCTTTAAACCTTATCTGTTGTTCTCGATGTCATGGTGTGATATGACCTGAGTTGGGTTACAGTGAAAGCATCTTGTCTAAAAATTTTAAACTGCAAAATAAAATTTCCACTATTAGGAAGCCCCCCAGACACACTGAACTAAAGGAGAGACAAAGCAAAACATGTACAACCTAGACTACAACTGTATTGTTTTGAGAGGTCCACAGCTGGAGGAAACGGGATGGTTACAACACTCCAAATTTGTTCTGGGGTTTGTGCCCTTTCTCCCCCCTTTTTCCTTTTGTCATGGCTGTACCATGGGTTCACTTTGAAGCAGGCCAGCACCCAACCTAGGCAAGTCATTTCATTCTAGTGAAGTCAGCAGTACCCAGCAAACAGCCAGTGTTCTGACATCACCATGTATGATTCACACAAGCTATTTCGCTTACCATCAACTTAAGGTTATGGTGTTCAAAAGCCACCAGCTCATCTAGAGACTGAAGAGAACAGAAGACTTCTTCCTTCTCACCAGAAAAAATAATAGCAGGAGACTCCACCACTTTGATTAAAATATTACAACTTTATAATCCTACTACCAAATGAGGTTATATTTGACTAATAATGTTAATTTTTACCCTTAATCTGGTTAATGCTGCATAATAATCTTGGAAGGAACATTGTATCTACATAGTCTTCAAGGGAGAAGTATGCATACCATGAAATGTGGGCATTATAAAATGTAACAGGTAAGAAAAAAAATGTTTGTGTCATTAAGTCTAGCCCTGTGAATTTTGTAACATGACTCCATCTACGAATAATTTTAATCCTTAGCCAAACAGCTGTAGTTGGTGCTTTAGGTACTGCTTCAGCCTCCTACCTTATTTATGTCTCTGTTCTCTAAAGCTCTTACTGCTAGAAAAAAGTTCTAACATCTAACCTAAACTTTTATTTTCTTTGCTTCAGGCTATTATTCCATGCTTCACCATCTTCTGAGAACAAATAATTCCCTTCCTTCATTTATATTGTTACCTTGAAGTTATTTATAGCCTGTGCCCATGTCCCTTGAGCTCTCTCTGTTATAGACTATAAATATAGCTCCCTTAATCCCTCTTCATATGTTTTATCCTCTAGTATTTATATCAGATTTGTAATCTTTATATTTTCTTTTCCGTTTAAAACTCTTTGGACCACAACTACAGACTGTATTGCAAATGAGTGGCAAAGCAAAAATACTTTGTTCATTTTAAATATGATCTGTTTATACCACTATAATTGTGAACACACTAGTCAAGGTCGAAATGCATAAACTCCTGTAATTGCTTTAATCTCCTGATATTTTTAAAACAAGTTGTTTTGAATTTAAAATTTCTAATGTTTTGTCTGAGCTTACAGATTAATCTTACAAAGGGTTTAGCAAAAAATATTTTAGTCAAATGAGAGCCATGTATGTAATTTTAAAAGAAGGGAAAGATATTCTTTCCCCATATGTTCTCTCAGAAACTATATCCTCCGTTAACAGCCACAACTGAGCCAATTTTTGTTTCAATTTGACTTGTTTTAATCTCACAGACATTTAGGGAACAAATCAAGTTTAATGCAAACTGACTTTGTAGGATGCAGTTACGAGCTCTGATTTGTAATTGTGTGCGTATTTTGAGACACAAAAGCATAACAAATTCTTTCAAAGGGTTAACAAAATGGTGGCTAAAAAAGGGTCTGTATTTCAGTGGGACTGTGACACTTGGTACCATTTAAGGATCTGGTCCACAGACTTATCTGGACTTGCAAAATTTTCTTCACAAGGTGTCTCACTGGAGTTTGTGCCCTGCTCTGGCCTTTAAATGAAGTTACAAAAGACTATCACTGATCAGAAACAGTTTTAAAGATAAAAAGCAGAAGGGAAATAAATATTCTTTCTGAATTTAAGAAAAGGTTGATAGTGCAGTGAGGCAACAGTAATTGCTATTTTAATAGAGGTCTGGAAAGAAGAATAATGAAAAAAAGATTGATTGGGTTAAAACCACAGATGAAACAAATCTCTTCAGGATATTTCATGGAAGGCTCTGAGGAATGCCAGAGGTCTTCATAAAGCTTTGTGATTGGGAAACAAAATAGAAGAGTTCACTCATTTTTGTACATGCATGGTAATTTCTATGGGGAGAAATGAGTGGAATATACCTTACTGTACTTCATTAACCTTACTATAACCTTAAAAACAGATGGTCGTCATTGCAGACTGCTCAGTGACATGTGATCAATGTACAGCAAGATTCAAAAATGAAAACAGGAACTACAAAAAACAGGATAAAAGTAGGTTTTCATATTCATCAACGAGGCTTGGTCATCAGGAATATTCCAGTTTGGTTTTCCTATCTCAAAGGGAGCCATGTCAGAAACAGGAAAAGGCTAATTGGATTTAAGATGATTAAGAGCTTGGAAAGACTTCCATAAGTAGAAAGAATCTGATTTTCATTTGCACTACTACACTTTTTTTGCATGGAACACATGACATTTATATCTACCTAGGCATCCATCCATCTACAGTGGAAGAGGAAAAGCATATTATAAATGAGAATTATTTGCATAACTACAGGCCTTCTGGGGAGTGCAAGTAAGGGTTATATAACAACAAAGTAGATTTAGTGAAGAAATGTAAGATTAATCAATACAGCCTTTCTCTTTTGCAGAAAGCAACTACTGTCTTCTGGGTAGACTTTGTAATTGCATTCATAATCACAAAGTTCAAACATCTGAGCATGTTATCTCAGCAGAAGGCTGAGTTTTCTTTCCTCTTCCAAGGGTTTGGATAATTCGTCAAATACCAAGTCCTGACAGCTGGATACAACACGTTATTTCCTACTTAAATGTTACTAACTAACACTTCTGGTTTTCCATTCTGTCCCGTTGGGACAGTCTGTGGCTGTCCCCAGTTCAGACATACAGACTTCATAGCAAAGGAACAGCAATGAAAATCTCCTTCCAGATCTGGCATTTTCTACTTGAGGTGTTACTGTGGAGAGCACAGCTGTTTTGAAGGGTTCTGATCCAAAAAAACATCTGCACTTCATGTTGCCAGGCTCAGCATGGCCCAGTGCCAGCGACAAGTCAAACTGTGCCTTCAACTTGAAACAGCAACAACTGTGACAACTATATGGTCCTTTTGACCTGTGTTTGCTAGCGTGTCATCACCAGTTAGAGTTATTTTATGATTTTGGCTTATATAGGGAAGTATTTGATACCGGTACCTAAGTAGCAACCAGGGAACAGCATCATACAAAGGAAAATTTTCCTTGCATAACTTGAATTCTACCGATTTCCAGGTTGTCTAGGAAGAATAAGGGCATGCAGGAGCACTCTTAGGTTACAAAAATAAAGGAGGATAGGAGGGATTACAGTGGGAGAATGTCTGGCAAAACATCTTCTCCACAAGGAAAGATTAAAAAAAGAATGAAGCAGAAATTGAACGCAAGAGCCATGGAAGCCTTCCTGGAGCAGACTCTTCACATGGCACCAAACCAGGACCAATACGGTTCAGAGGTGCAGATGGCTACTGCTTCCAGTATGTTCAATTTTGGTGCAGGTTGCTGAAGTCAACACAGATAAAATTTTCTACTTAATATGAAACAGTGCACATTTATAGGGTATTTTCCTTTTGTACTAACAAATGAAACGTGCCCTATGGATGATGAAAGGATTGACAGCTTCATAGGGACAGTATTAGCATAAATTCTACTCAATGGTAAAGTGTTATGTTGTTAACTGGAGTTTAACAAGGTGCTAATTGAGTGTGAAATTTTAGGTTCTGTCCTCTAAATGTTCAGAGGAGCAAGGGGTGCATTCTCTGGACATGGAAAATTTCCTAGGCAGCATTTTGACATGCATTTGGGTCCCCCATATGCCGTAGCTGAAGTTGAGAGAAACAGTTGTGCCTCCCTTCCCCGCTCACGGCCCCTTCAGCCCCGAGGATGCTGTCCTCTTTCCCCACGCTGCAGCACACACCTGTAGTGGCACAGGGAACCAGACGGGGCACCTTTTACCCAGGGTCAGCTCTTCACTCCATCAGTCCCAATGGACACATGAATGTATCAGTACAAGGGATGTGACTGTTCAGTAAAGGAATGAGAGCTCGGGACCAGAGAGAGGATGGGACCACTGCTCTTCCTTCCCAGCAATGCCAGCTGCCATCTCTACAGACCTCCTTCACACCTATGTATTGAGGCCTTACATCTGTATAAATACATACACAGGATTCACAGATACATTTTTTTTTTTTTTTAAAACAGGAGAAGGAGTTAAAATAAGAAAGGAATAGTCCCGATTTCTACACTTACTCATGCCTTTCTGAATCTGCAGAACACTAAAGCCTATTTGGCTGCTAAATGCTTTATAACCTGCCCTGCAGCTGGAGCACCCTGTCACTACCAGAACAGACCTAGCAACAGTATTTCCTAGAGGGAATAACAAAAACAGGTTCTTAAGAATGAGTTACTGAGGTCTTCAGAAATAAACATGTGCTGCTGCAGACCTCTGGATAATTGCAGATGAAGAACAGCAGATGGATGGGGAGGTTTATGGCATGTGCGTCCACCTCCTGTGGGCTGCCAGGACTGCAGGAAGAGGAAAATCACTTTGCCTTAGGCACTCATTTGAGCTTACCTGAACTAACTAGTGAAATCCAGAGTTCCTAAAATTTTTGACAGGTTTTAATATAGCCATGCCAAAATGTCCCCAGTGAGGGGGACGGAGTAAGACTGGTGATAAGTCCATGTATATACATCTTCTGTAATTGTATATGCATACTAGTGACAAGTATATGGGCATGAACAGTGACCAGAGAGAGGCATTCACTCTTGAATGAGGTTTGAGAATTTTAGCCCAAGGGTATTTTTTTCTAAATATTCCCATTTCTAACCATTAATTTTCTAAACAAAATAGCTGTGTCGGTATCCTTAATCATCCATAGCATCACCAGTATTTAATTCAGCTGCATTAGCATTCCCTCACTATTTCTTTGCCTATAGCTCTTTGATGTTGTCATTTGCAATTTCCCTTCTTTCCCCAGTAAATTCTCCAGCTACCCCATTATCACCCTGTATGCACTGGCATCAGAAAATAAGCAGAGCTCAAAAAACTCCCTACTAGGCCAAGCAGAAAAAGCAAGATAGGGATGGTGCAGATGGCACAGCGATAGGAATTTATGGTAAAGTTCTACTGAGATTACTCTGCAGGTTCTCCAGGAAAGCTGAGCTACATTTTGGGGAGGCAGAGTTTGGGATGGCGAGATGCAGCAGAATTTGTAGTGTGTGCATGAACAGACTCAATGTCCTACACCTCTCCCAAACTAATGACATGTTCACGGCAAGGGAAATCTCTGAATACTAGCTTACCGTGTGATTACAAGAGTAACATAGTCCTGAGTCGTTTTAACAAATTTTGCTGATTCTAAAATATTTCTACTTCCCCATGTATTCTTCATTATGCTTAGGAGGTTCTTTTTTTTTGACAGAAACCTCTCTCATCTCAGTTGAAGTTGATTGTTTTCATAACTGTCTTCACCTGTATTTTTCCTCTGTTCATGGACATTTAGAACTGTCCTTCAAACTCCCCTGGTTTCCACCTCCCACATAGTTCTCTTGCATCTTCAGTGACTTTCCCACCCTCCCTCACAACAGCATTTTTACATAGGAAGTGCCTGTATAGCTCATCTCTGCACTACTACTCCATTTTTAAAATTCCTTCAAATCTGTTTCCCTCCTGTCAGTCCTTCCCTCATAGTCCTTGGAGAAATCTAGGTAAGACTTACTATTTCCTATGGAATTCCTTCTATGATAACTATTGCCAATTCTTAAATGAAACAATAGAGTAAAACTTTCTTCTTCTTCTTCTGAAATGGATCCTGTAGGAAAAACAGTAACAGCAAATAAAAGGATGCCAACTTTCTGACGTGTGCGTGGGAATGAGTGGATCTGTCTTTGGAGCCTGGAACAGTTTTGAGCATATGCATGACACAGGCTGGTGAGCACTTACTGGACTCCCAAGGTAAACTGCTCTCCTGCATTTAGGTCCCACTAGATTTCAGCAGCTGCTGTGCAAGGATTTTTATGATGAACATTTTGAGGCATTTAAGTAATTTCAATATAGTCCATTAACAATATGTATCTACATGTAAAAGTAGATATATTAATACAAAGACTCATACTGATGATTTTCCTTTCGCTATTTCTTCCACCGTTCTGTGCCTTATACTAGTTCTGTCAATATTCATGTCAGGAGGAGATCTCAAAAAATCTAGGTATTTTCTTTTATATTTCTTGATGATACTGTAATATGTGTATCCTTTTACGCATTTTAAAGCTTCAAGGTCAGATTCAAATTAGAATACCAAAAACTTGAACAGTCCAGGAGTTTTACTTCTTTTGTATCCATAGGAAAAAGACTTCACAAGGCTTAGGAAAAATACATGGTTTTCAATAGGGATGTAGATCTAGAGTTCAAACAAGTAGATGACGAGAACTAAGAACTTACTGCCTCCGCAAGAAAAGGAGTTATGAACAGGTGAATAGAAGGCCATCACTAACATTTTTCAAAATGTAAACAGGAGTAGCAACACCAAAAGAGTGAGATTAAGCACTAACAGTCTGTTTTCCCTACTCCTTCTCATGATGTTGGTGTTGCGCAGTACCAAGGTGGTGGCCTTGGGCACCAAGAAAGAAAAAGGAAACTTGGATTAAGAACAGAACAATCGGGGGAAATTATTAAATTAACATTAAGGCTCCCCATTATTCCATTCCAGACTTCACTGAAATTGAATAGCTGCTGTTCCTCTCTGTGGCATGCATACCTTCAACCACGGGGATCATGAAATAGAACAACAGTCTTTGTAAAAACATGATTTATATATTTGGCATTTTCAAAGAATTAATTCTGCTCCTCCTCTTGTCTCCCTTTGATGGTACTCAGTTTCGTTACTAGAAGGAACATGTTATCATTAGAATAAAACATCCTGCATCTCAAGCACATTCATCCATAAAGGGCTTGAATTATTGGAGCTCTTTTCATGTTTCTATACTTCATAAATGGGAAGGAGTTTACAATCGGGAGATACAAAACAAATAAAACAGATGTGTTGGCTATGCTCAGATCATACTAAATGCCAAAGTACCTTTACAGTCATGCACAGAACTGCCAGCCTGACAAAAAGAAACGAGCTGCTTATTATATAATGGGAGTTAGACCAGCACCGTATCATTCTACCATGAAAAGGCTTCCACTGATTTTGCAAGCTTTTTTATACTGGTAACATTTTAAAGTAGAACAAATCAAGTGCCCCCTGATTACACCCAGAATGTGCACAAAGATAGAAACCTGCCATTTATTTACAGGAGAAAGCTAAAAAAGAAAAGATGGAGTTTATTAGATAATTATAATCCATTAATATTTCACTATTTTATAAACTGACAACTTCCTGAGCAACAACTACAGTCAGAGGCTGCACTGACACCCAGATGAAGATCTGCCACTTTATTATTTTTGCTGCACTTTACTGAAATATCACTAAAAGCTTGCTCCTAAACAAATGCAAGCACAAAGATCCCAGTGAACTTCCTTAGCCGAGAACGTGCCTCACTGTGTTTCTGAATCGCAATTCTGCTTTAGGATTCAAGTTTTTCCAGTGAGCAGATATGTTTGTGAAACAGCCATAAAGAATGGTTTGCTCAAAATGTGTCAATTTGTGGATGTTTCCTGTTATGTTTGTGAAAAGCACCTAGAAGGCTACTTGAACAGCAGACATCATTTTTACGTAACAAAACTAGAGGGGTCCATTTTGGAGGAGCTGTGTGCATATGTGCCATGTTCACACTGAACATGGAGCTTGACGGTGCCAGGCCCTAAAAATAGCACCTGGATATCCTTGTTCTCATCAGCAACCACAACCCCATCTTCTCCGCCTTTCGTTTCATCAATCTGGCACCTCTCTCTCTCCTCCAGAAGAGAGGAACAGCAGTACCCTGGGCTACACTCATTTTAGTAGAAATGGGGGGAGATAAAGAAGATGTTTGCATCTGCTGCAAGCACACATTTTAAACAGTATCCCTGCCCCTCAGCAGGCAGTTATCATGTTGTTTTGGCAGCAGGAAGGAATCTGTGGTTTTTCTTGAATGTTGCTCTTCTTTATTTAAACTACCAGAAATAAAGCAAAAATGACAGAATGCTCTGTCTATAAATAATCATTCCGGTGTACAGTTATATTAGGAGGTAACTCAGATGGCATGATAACGCCTAACAGGCTAATCTTAGACCTGTAATGCCATAAGATGAAAATAACTAGGCTAAGAATAACTGACCCAGAGGAGTCAGCCTGTTAAAGGGATCCACAGAACAGGGCATTTTAGATTTTTATGTGTTTAACAGTAATATCTGCCAATTAGTTTCTCTACAATATTTTGGATTGTACCCACCATATAAAAAACCCACCCACAAGAGTAGTCGGGAAATGTTAAAATGCAACGACACCTGAAACCTTCCCCATCATTTATACCAAAACCCGAAATGAATGTATACATAGACATATGTTTGCAGGCTATCTGTTCTGCTTTCTCACAGCTTTTGCTTTCCCTGCAAAGACTGTGCAGAAGAAAGGGGCCAGGCAGTTGGTACAGAAACAGAGGTCTGATTAAAGCTCTGGTAGTAGGAAGAGTTACAAGCGTTCTTCATACCCAGTGCAAACCTTAATGAACTAAATGGCTTCTATACATAGTTTTAGAGGAGGGAAGACTCTGGCGAAACTGTGTGTGTTTGACTGCAGTGTAAACCAATAGGTGTTACAAAGCCAAACTGCTAAAATACTAAAGAGCTGAAGTAAAAAACTCTTTTCCAATAAAGTGCTTTAGCTCAACACACCAAAGAGAACCTCCATATTAAATGCAGTGTTTAATGGTATCAGGAAAGATGCTCAAGTAGGTTTTGAAATGATGTTCTGCATTCTTTTGTATTTACTTTGCAGCTTTTGTAGCTTTCTATTCTTGTCAATCTTGTACTTTGAAATTCTTATTCCAGGCTCTTCTCACAACCTGTAAATGTATCTTCTAATACAAAGTAAGGTTGGCAGGTAATCACATGGCTCCAGAAGCTGGGACTTAAGTTTGAAAAAAAAATAAAGAAAAAGCAATGTTACAGCATTAGAGGACACATGAAGTTGGCAACATTGGTCTGTACTCACTGTCTTCTCAATAATGTAAAACAGAAAAAGCAGCTTAACCCCATTTAACCACATTTCTGTCCAACTGAATTCATAACCATTGTCTTGTCCAGCACACATTACTGGGCAGAGCCTCTACTCAAAATCAGTGAGATTTTAACTACATAAGACCCAAAGGTCTCTGTTGCTTGTCTCTTCTCATTGTATTTGTTGCTAAGGCTAAGGCCTTACTCTTCCATAACAATTAATTCAAATACTACAGCTACTACTATGAAGCATTAGATTTTTTTCTACCTAGCCTTTAAAACAGGCATTGAAAAAGCCTCTCCAGCTTTTATCCAGAAATTCCCTGAACTGAATTTTCAAACTCAATTTTTTTCATTATTCTGAAGAGAATCACAAAGTAAAAGCTCAGCACATCTATTCTCGCTCTCTCTGAAGAGTTATTGCCTCAGATACCACATATGCAACATTTTGTATCTGTACAAAGTTTACGATACCTGAGTGAGATATGCAAATGTGCAAGTTTTTCATGGATATCAGAGCAGACCTTGAAATGAATTTGCTTTCTGCAACCTCTCCACAGGAACAGTTGAGGAGGTCGAAGTTTTGTTTGGCTAGAAAAAATTGGGAGAGCAAATACCAAAAAATTCTCCCTGAAGGCAATGTAAGTGCATGTGCACAAACGTGTATATGTGGTCACGTGGCCACACAACAAATACAACGTATGAGCCAAATTTTGTACATCGGGGTTTACTTAGAGAAGACAGCTCTTGAGGACCCGGCAACCCATGTACACCACGATGTGTATAGCACTGATTCTGTCATTTATATTCAAGTGACAGAGCTTGAATTTCCTGACTGGTCCAGAGAATAAAATACTGCCACTACATTCCCCTACTACATTTGTGAAATTGCAGGTGTTTTGCAAGCCTGTAGGTAGATGAAGTCAATCAAATTAATCATTCTGAAACATTAGATTCCCTTTAGAATAGTTTTGCTTTATAGATTCCTGAGTCTGACAGGTATCATCTTCCATATTTCACAGAACTGTTAGCTGATGTAAGCAGGATTGCATAACTTGCTCAGGTCACCTGTCAGGTCTGTGATGAGACGAGGCTTTAAGCTCAAAACCCCCTTGAACTCTTGATTTTTCAGCACAACAGATTTGGGCAGGAAGTAGAGGATGCCTTATCCAATAGAGCCAAGGTGGAATTTAGGCAGGCCAGTGCAAAGGTGTATGACAAAATATGGCCAGCAAAGCAAACGTAGCAACCTTAACCTTTGGAAAAACAGCACAGTATATTAAACCATCAGAAGTTAATGAACTTGGCATTACTTCTTAAAGTCCCACATCTATGGATACCACCGCTGGGTAGGTTCTTTCTTCTCCTACACACAACTGACATCTTTTTGAGTAATGTAGCCATGCATGAGTTATTTATTGACCACATTTTAATGAGCGTTCTTTCCATGGACTGTGCTGCACCAAATGCTTATTTTCAAAGGTTTCTAGTTTATTACTTGTATTGTGGTAAGATAAGAGGCCAGCTGAATGCTAGGGTCCACTGTGGCATTGCATACATATGGAAGTTGAGAGCTTTTGGGCAAAATAAAAGCAACAGCATAGTTAAATAGTAATTCCAACTAAATAAGAGGCTTTAGACTCCAGGTCTATTTTTTAAATCATGAAACTAAAATAATTATGGTATCAAATAAGAATACATCAGCATAATTTTCTTGAAGATGCACAGCACTTACTGCTGCATTTTAGAGCAACAGTACCATATGGGAGAATCTAGTTCAGTCTTCTCAAGATAGCTGAAACTGCTCTCTGCAGTAAGGTGTAGGTGTCTGCAAATTACACAGCTTCTTGAGTCAGTGCCGATCTAGATTGCTCCATTCATAATTAGACTTTTGATTGGTACCTATCCAGATCATCTCATTCATAGTATGATTTACAAGTAGGGATGGAGACAGACAGGCAAAGCAGTAATTGAGGGAATACCAGAAGAACTGTTTCACATAACAGAAGTATTTCTTACGCCTGCTATTGTCAGAAATTCCTGAGACAGTTCGCTTTGCAAATACATGTCCATCAGCCACTGAATCTGTCCCCTTTGGGGATGGCTCCAGCCCAGCTTAAAATCAGAGTTGCACAGCACATGCCCACTGCATCTGGTAACTAGCAAACCCAAAAATCCAGTGAGTGTTTTAAGTTGTGCTTACTTCAAAGACTTCAAGACTATAAAGGGTGCGGAGTGTAAATGTTCAGGGATCTGCTCTTTTCTTAAATATGCACAACATATTAACCTGAGCAAAAGTCACAAACATGTAAGTGAAGATAACTTTAAAGTAAGCACACTCTGAAAAGAAAAATTCAAATGACTGATTCTAGCTACTCCAAACACTAGAGCTCATCGCCATACCTTGGCTATTTCTTTCTCCCCTATACGCAGCATAGAGGGAAACAATACCTGAAAAGTTACCAGGCCTGATCCTGCAGGACCCTGAACTCAAAGGAATTGAAGGTAATCGGCAGCAGCACTAGGCCTTGTGGTTTTGTGTGACATGAATTAAACTGAAGTCTATGTACAATGTCAACTACTTGCAGTCTAGTTGTGTATTTTAAAGGCCAAGAGAAACACTGAGGAATATTTTGTGTTCTGCAGAATATATATTTAGACTTCTTTTACCTGGATAATGTTCTTCACTAAGGTAGCTGGATTTTTTTTTTTTTTAATGTCTAAATACCCACTCTGTTTTACTTGGTAGTACAGGGGAAATTGTATATGTTATATGGACCTAATGTTATCAGATAAAAATCAACTGCTACACGATATTCTTGTCTTCAGTGAAGAAAAGCAGAGCTATAAACTTGCAGAAAATTACCTCCTTTTCTTGTGTTTCAAATGAGAAAATTGCTGTTACTCAAGCAACACTAGTTGACAGTTACAAGGTAGCGTAGTGAACTAAAAAAAGATTTTCACTTGTGTACAGCTAACTTCAACTTGACATAGTATTAAAAGCAACAGGAGGGAGGGAAATCAGTCAGTCTTATCTCTTTGACCATTACAAAAGCACTGGATTCCTGCTGAGCTGTTCAGGAAAACCAAAGAAAAGCAATAATTCTTGAACAAGAGGTTGACACTGTAGATGGTTTTGCAGAAGTGTAACACTTTCAGAGAAACTTCTGCTTTTACCCAATGTCTTTGATAGAGCTTTGTTGTTCATGTTTGTAAAGAAGTCTTTCACCTGATTTCTGTCCTGAACAAAGGAACTGTAATTGGCGATGAACATCTCTTCTTTGAAGTTAGAGAAATAGTAAATTCTTTGACAGATCCAAAAAGAAGCAAACCAACCCAGCAGCTTTATAAAGGAATAGAAAAAAAATACCAATCTTAAACATTACCACTTGGAAGTCTCCATTCCCCTTAGGTATTCTCATTATTTTATTCTTCACATAATAGCTTTTCCATCTCTCATTCCCTCCAATCATTATGAGGTAGCCTTAGCTTTCTATATTGAAAAACACTGATCATGAGGTTAAGACATACCTGAGTATTTTCTAACAGGAAAGGTATTATCATTTGGCATGATCTCTCACAATTCATTTTTGTATCTAAAACTAGAAGTCTGCTCTAAAATTGTATATAAGAAACACAAGTAAAACTTTAAGTTCTTTTTCTATAAAGCAAGAAAATAAACCTGTTGGTTTGTGTTTTTTTGTTTTGTTTTGTTTTTTCAAACAAGAAACAAACAATCATGGGCTCAACAGGTGTACGAAATCAGGCAATACATGAAGAGAGTTCTGGTCTACACACATAATTAATCTTAAAAACTAAGATGGCCAAATTTTGTGAAAGAAATAAAAAAAGAAAAAGAAAAAGAAAGACGAAAAGAAAAAGAGAAAAAAAGATAAAAAGAGAAAAAGAGAGAAAAAGAAAAAGAAAGGGAAAAAAAGAAAAATAAAAGGAGAAAAGGGAGAAAAATAAATAAAAAGGAAAAAGAAAAAGAAAAAGAAAAAGAAAAAGAAAAAGAAAAAGAAAAAGAAAAAGAAAAAGAAAAAGAAAAAGAAAAAGAAAAAGAAAAAGAAAAAGAAAAAGAAAAAGAAAAAGAAAAAGACATAACCTATAGTACATGTAAACAATTCACCCTGCATTCTATATACAGGTCCTCTATAAAGCTAATTTTATGAAAAACAAAGGCAGAAACCTAGGATTTAAAAGATATAGAACAGATAACATTGTGCCCCCAAAACCAGTTTCAGCCCCTAAAAACAGAACTGGAATTCACAACGTTTAATAGAGAATGGGTAAGAGTAACCTGAAATTTTTACTTTTTCAGCCTGTCAAAACTGACATTTTATCTGAATGGCAACAATCCTTCCAAATTAATTGGTCCCCAGTACATCGTTTCAGGTCTCAAACACAGCTAACAAAGAAATTAGAAAATAGAAGGATAGCTTCAAATACACGAGGAAACATCCAGTGTTCTTTCAGAGCAGCTTTGAAATACCTTAATTAAAAAACACATCCAATTTACATCTCAGTGAGTCATTACATATGACTACCGTTGCCAGGTTCACAAATATTTTTAAAGTAACAAAACAATCCATGCACATTAAAGACATTTTAAAGTAACGCTGTAATGAAAAGAGAAAGGGATTAGTATTAAACTCCTCCTGTGTGCAAAGTGGAGAAAAGGAAACTCACAGAAAGCCCAAATCCTGTTTACAATAGACATATGACCAGAATTGCCTAAGAGGGGCTCTAACTGCAGCCTCCTGACGAGGTCTGCCTGAGGAAGCCTCTCTGTACCACGAGCCCCATTTTGCAACCACGCAACAAAACAAGGAATCCCAAACTAGATTTCGGTTGTGAGCATTTTGCTCTGGCTGGAAAGCAGCAGACTGAAGGGGACAAACTCCCCGCAACGGCAGCAGCTGCTATCTAACATACTACCATAATTATTTAATAATAACTTACAAAAAGCCACCAAAAATAGAGTCACTTCTTTAAAGGAAGGGTGTTGTCATGCCAGGCTGTATTTTCCCGGTGAGCCACTGAACTCCGAGGTACGGAGCTGTCTCTTACCTGAGCTGATCATACTGTGCATTCTTTGCTGAGCCAAGAGCTGTTCGCGTCCAGAAACCCCATCTGAGGAAAAACACGATTCACTCTCGTAAATTGTCTGCAGCATATTCCAACTGGTCTGCACTTCAGCTACACGAGAGATTCATCACTGCACTTGCACAGGGGCGTCAGGCGCGACCCTCTGTGGTCCTACCTCCTCCAGCGAGGGTTGTAAGATAATACACTTCGGCAATTAGCAACGTTTAAGCATTTGCACAAGTATCTATCGGGAGAGGGGGGGAAAAAAAAAAAAAAAAAACAAAAAAACCAAATCCACGCTCGGCAGCCCCCGCCTGCTGGAAGGGAGCCGTGGGCGCGCGGGGGGCTGTGCGCCGCCGAGTTGGAGCAGTTGCGTTCGGGCAGCCAACGGCAGGTGGAAGAAGAAATGAAGAAATATCTCTGCGCTTCGGGCTTTCTGGTAGGGCTGGGGGGGGGGGGGGGGGGGGGGGGGGAAACACAGCCTCTTAACAAACCATCAAACCGAATAAGCCACCTTTCCAGGGACCAGGAGCCCCCGAGGGTTTAGTGTGAATTACCCCAGCCCGGACCAGAGTCGCTGTCCCCGCGCCCCTCTCCTCTCTCCCCTGGCCGGGCGGCTGGGCGAAGTTGGCGGGAGCAGCAGCGATAACTCATTTGCATTTGAATCGACACCCGCGTGGCCCAGCGGCGGCAGAAATAGAACAATGGCCGGCCTGAGCCAAAAATAGGTCAAGCATGGCCGGGTGATTGGAGCCTGCATTAATGCGTTTAAAAATACCACAGCAAACACAGCTGTCCAGTCTCTGTCTTTCAAACCGCCGGCCGCCCTCCCTCCGCTGCTCGGCCTCGAGCGCGATTAACCCCTTCCCCCTGCCCAGCCCGTTTCGGTGGGGAGAAGCCAGGGAGCGGGACAGAAACGCTCCTCGCCTGGGACTCGGGCCCCCCTCCCCTCCTTGCCCTCCCCTGGGGAGTATTTTGTGAAAAGTGAGCAAAACGCCACGGCCTCTGTATCGGTCCTAAAATAACGCCGGGAGGTTTTGCTGGCGATGTGGTTTCTGCCTCGCCCACGCGCAGCCATCCTGCTGTTCTATTTTTGCTGCCTGTTTCTCTGGCTACACCGCAGTTGGCTTTGGCAGGGGAGCCGGGCTGCTGCCTGCTCCCTGCAGGACCTGCAGCCACCTCGGGAGAGGCGATTTCTGAAGCTAATCAGGTTGGGGGGGGGAGCAGAAGGTGGGGGCAGATGTTAACGAGGGACTGGGTTTTGTGCGTGCAGTTATAAGCAGCCTTTCTGTATTTAGCATGCTTGCTATAATTCTTATATTAAGTCACCACTTGTGGCACAGCATGTTAGACATGCTTACCGACCATGTACTGTTCGGTTGACTTGCTAAAATTTGGAGAGGGGCTGAGCAGTTCACACTTATTTTTAGAAGCATTAGGCAATTTGCACGACGCCTTTCTCAGTTTTACAAGATGATGTGGTTTCAGACGAACAGCATTTGACAGTGTATCAGACAAGAGCACCATGCTCCTCTGCATCTTAGCAGGTTTCATGCATGCTCTGTGAAGTTTATTTTTCGTAAAGGTGTTTCAAAAGTTGCATATCTTGTTTGCCAATTAATACACCTGCAGGCAGCTAAGTTTCATTTCACTGTTACAGATGGTACTTTACTTCCCTTGGTCCTGCTCTGCCTTATAGCACTTGTTACACAGGTGACCAAAGCCTGTCGCTACCTACATATGTGATACAGCAGCCTGACCACTCACCTACCAAAATCACAAGTCCCCTTCCATATCCCTGCTCTAGAGGAGCATCAGTGGCCAGAGGGACTTGATTCCTCACTGCAATCAAGAAGCCAACACAGAAGTTGTCTTGGACCTTTCTAGAAATCCACCAAATTCTCAACTATCTCCGGCATTTTTTGTTCCTGAAGACACAAGAATCTGCCTAAAACTTGAGGCTTGGTTCTGTCTTTTGGAGAAGGATCATCTGCCTGCTCTTCAACTAACACCATAGATTGTAGCCAAGGGCAATACTATTTTTTTCTTTTAAAACTTCTCGCAGCTGTGTTACTGAAGAAGAGATTCACAGTAACAAAGTACCGTGACACTCCTGGGACGTTTGGATACTTGATGGCACCTGGGACATCTGTGGCTTAAGTCTCCTCCATCATCCCAAATCTTTGCTTCCTCCATGTGCCAAATCACCTGGTCCTCCTGAGAGTTAGGATCTGTGCCCCGGACAGACCGGAGACTGCATCAGCTGACAACGGGATTTTCCCTGCAGGACCCTCAAGTTAGCACCTATCGCTGCTCAACACCCCTCTCTCCTTGCCTTCTCTCTTCCCTCGCCACCAGTCTTGCCCAGGGAAAGCCCCTGGCGAAGCGTCAGAGCTCTGCAGATGGCACAGCCCCAGCTCTGCAAAGGGGCAGGGGCACGGGCAGCGGTGGCACAGCGACAGGCTGGGTGTTACAGTGCAAGACCCGGGATGAGCATCGCACCTACTATCGTACTGCTGACAGCTGACAATTTGGTATTGTGAACATTGCCTTTTGAAAATAAAAATACCCAAATGTTTTGTGGGAAATACGTGGCACTTTCACAGTACAGGGCAGAAGACGTTTAACACAAGTGCAGTGGGGATCACCAGGAGAAACAGGAATCTTCTCTAATGCAGAAAAAGCTTTTTATAGACACAAGTAAATAAAAAAGTGGAATTGCTTATGCCCTTGAGCCAACCAGAAGATGACCCTGTTTAGTGATTCCACGCCTCAAAATAATCAAGTCTCTTATTACAGGGAAACACTGGAGGAATAAGTTAGAAACAGGTCAGAACATGGAAAACTGTGGAGTGTGGGATCCTGGGATCCTGGTATTAGGTACCCATATATGTTTATAGTTTCTTATATACGTAGCTGCATTTTTAAAGATAGCATTCACAGCTCTAACTGACTTCAAATCTTCAAATACTTCAGTAACTAAATAAAAGCAAACTATATCCAAGAGGAGAAAATGTACATTGAGATATTTAGCTGCAAGCATTCTTAATTTTGGCATATGTATTTTAAACTGATAGACACATAAACTAGCCTACGTTAGCTAATTCACAGACTGTAATAACTACAGCATTGTGCTTTATATTTTAGATGACATATAAAAATTCTATCAAAATATTTTACTTATGAAGTCAGTCACCTCAAAGGTAGGGCTTTTACAACCTGAATTCTTCTGACATGCTTTGACGTATTATGGGCCTACTTTGGTACATGCTTAGCTTTAAAACATGTGTGTAAATCTATCCCTTTTCAACATAATATTTAAGCACATGCTCAAATTCTATTGATCACAATAGAATTTAAGCACATAGTTAAACACTTTGCTGAGTCAGCCCAGCCTTTAACTGCATGATCACATGAGTTTAAATAGCTCCTTTAGAGTCCCAAAGGGGAAGGATAAAGGGCTTAAGCCTGAAGAAAATCTGGTTCTTATTTTTAAAGCAATGGATGTTATAAGGTGACATTTTCATACAGGAACATGAGTTTTTTTGTTCTGTTTTTTCAAGTGCATTTCCTAAACTTGGAGAGCTTTAATGGCACTGGAGGTAAGAGCAAACTGTTGAAATGATTTAGTGCTGCTGAGGTGACTCTAAATGCAATCAGCAACTTTACAGAAAACGTAAGGCATGTTAGTAGCACTAACATCTCATTACAGAGGTTTCACAATGTGTTTCTCTTATTTTCCTTCTGAGTTGTTAAAAACAAATAAATATAAGGAAATTAAATCTGGAAACCACATTACTACAACATTAAGGCTGAGAAATTAAACACTCAAATTAGAAAGAGCTAAGATTTCTACTGCATTATTAAGTCTGCAACATTATAATTAAGTAGCACTTTTCTTACTTTCCTTTTTAAGTACAAACAGTATATTACTGGTTGTTTTTAGCATATCCTATTTCTCACTCACATTATTCTGGAACATAGCCTTCATTAATATTAATAGCTTAGGTTCAACTTTTGCAGTTTTCTTTCTTGTAAATGTATTCTTGCATAGATTTTTCTACCATATTGCTCAGTTGTATCTTATAAAATATTACATACAAACTTAAATAAAAAGATGTTCTCTAGCTTCTAGTGGTATGCTTAAATGAGGATACTGCAGTCTTACAGGTGTCCCATTCAACCTTCTTTCAGTCCCTTTTTCATTTGGCAAGAGAAAATGCAGCAAGTAATAACATGAACCAATATCAAACAATGCATGAGCAAATGTGAGCTAAATTAAGGTTGCATGAATAGTATTAAATCTGGCCTATTTCAGTACTGAAGGTTTGAGTTCTAATCTTTGCAGCCTAAAGAGCTCCTAACTATTTGTATATCTAATCACCAGGATTTAAAAAAAAAAAAAAAAGAAAAAAAAAAAAAGAAAAAAATTAACTATTGTATACAACAGATGTTTCTGTAACCACAGTTCATTAGATACCATTAGTATCACATGAAAGCCAAACATCCAGCATAAATTACTACAGCTTATGCTAGAGGATTAACTAGGTTAACGAACATCAGAAGAATATTATCACAGAGAAGCAGATGGTTTGGGAGCAGAAAGAAATCAGGGGCGCTGCTCAAGTGGTCTGGTTCTGCCCCTTCCTGGAACTAAGGGACTGTATTACAAACCCCTGGGGGAGTTAAAATGGATCACTTAATCTGTGTGCTCTGGTTGGAAATATGTAGTGCGGGAATGTCTCTGATCAGTTTTCTGTGTAGAAAGCCTTTGGCATTGCCTGTGCAGGAATAAGTGTTGCTTTTTCTCTGCAGTGCTGTGAAACCACACGATGGGCATTTTTCAAGTGAGGAGAAAACTGTGATTCTAAACATGTTTAAACTCAATTCAATCTTCAAAGGAATCTTCTGGGACAAAGAAAGGCGCGTCTGTAGATTTAAGGGATTTTGTGACAAACAATAGGAGAATAAAACTTCAACAAAGTTTTGAGGATAAGGAAAGCTATGCTAGATAAATGTATGTGTCTCTATCATCTCTCATATAACAATACAGACAGCCTCACATATTTCTCATGCAAATTAGCTCAAGGTTTTTGGAACTAGCTGATGACTTATCACTTCTTTCTCCTTTTAAAATATGCCTTTCTGTTCACATAAATAAGACTACTAGAAATAAAGTCCTAGATTCAGGACAACACCTCAACAACACATACTTCATTATAAGCATAAGGCTTATGTTAAGCATATGCTTAAGGGCTTCATAAATTCAAAGGTACTTCCCTGAATCATAAAGCTCAAGTATTTTCAAAAAACACAGAGAGCTATCAAATAAATAATATTTAGGATAGGAAATACACATACAATTCAATTATTCTGCTGACAGAGTTATTTATCAGGTTGGAACTAAAATCTCCATATTTTTCAGCAAGGCTGAGCTAAATTGCATACAAGCAATACAAGCCATGTAGCCAAAAGCAAGGTCAGATATTGACAAATAAATGCCTCAGACCAACAGAGCGCTTTGCACCTTTTATGCCATTAAGTAGAGATATGAGCAATACAAGATTTACCAGGTCTGCCATGTTTACACCCAGTTTTCTTAGAGAGACATTAGTGCATATGTGCACTGTGTCTGCCACGTCTAGTTCCACCAGACACACCTGGGTGGATATACATAAAGGAACCCTAGAGCACATAACCTATGATAGCTTACAATATATTACCTGTGACAGCTTGCAATACATTCAGCATATTTCAGGCATCTCAAGCTTGTTGCACATCTACTGAGCAGGTAATCTATACCTCAATAGAGCATTCTGCACAGGATTTCCCAATGCTGGTCCAGATGCAGGTCAGATCAACCAACCCGGACACTGAGAGCTCCTGGACAACGGACTACTAAGTCCCTATGGATGGAGAACCAAGAGGAATCTAGCTTGTAATATATGCCTGGGTTTAAGTGCTATTTGGGATTTAAGTCAAGAAATGTAGGCCACGCTTGCTGTCTGGAGAACTGCACTGTGAACAGAAGTGGCTATGCAAAGGATTTAGGATCACAGCAGAAGATGGTCAACTAAATATGAGCTCCTAGGATTATACTGGGACCAAAAAGGCTAATAAAATCGTTGGATATATAAACAAGGTTATATGGAGCAACAGTAGTGAGGTGATATGCATATACCAAAGAGAATGTTCTTGGGATACTGTACCTTGTTCTAGCATAGATACCTGAAAAAGAATGCTGAAAAACTGAGGATGGATAGATATGTCACAAGCATAAAATAGGTCTGGAAAACCATTGGAAATTGGAAACTTAAAGATCTGAGATACTAAGTTTACTGAAGAATTTCAGGGGTGGCTTGGCACTGTCTGTATACAGGGAAAAATGTCTAGTGGTGTAGTAAAATGCTCTTTATTTTAAGAAACAAGGTTTAAGAAAAATCCATTGATTAGAAAAATTCAAGCCAGAAGTGGGCACACGTTTTAAATACATTTTAACCACTGCAGCAATTTACAAATGACCTTTACATCAATAGTGGCTGTGTCTCTGGAAAGAAAGTTCTAACAATTCTATAGGGCAAACTTAAGGCAGGCTGTGTTGCAGGACTCCCAAGTTAGACAGGTTATACCTGGTGATCATGGGAGTACCTCCAAAGCTACTAAAAGCTAGTAAGAATTATGGCTTAACTGATCGGAATAATATGAATTAAATAGAACAGTTACTCTTACATCAGAAATTTTTTTTTTCTTTCTTTTAAATCACCCTCTCCTGAAAAGCAGAGGTGTGTTTTTTGTTTGTTTGGGGGTTTTTTAATCCAAAATATGTTTGTTTTCCTATGAGATTTGGTAATTTTTACAAGAGTAGCACAATGGAACGCACTGTAAACACCTTGGGGAAAAAGTCTTTGTGAAAAAAATATCACCAGTAAGCGTTTGCTTTCTTTTGCTATTCAATGCTGCCCTTTTAAGTCAAATAATTAGATCTCAGAAGTAGGGTCTTTCTAAATCCAGGCTTGGATTCATGGAGGGATGAGGTGGCTTTATATAACATACTACAACCACACTATAAACTATGGTAGATTTATAGTAGGTAGTTACCCATGTAGATTGGCACAACTGCTCTGTTAAATTTTGAATCAAGTACGATGTTTTCTTAAATATCAGACAATATATGTAGTTAGAGGACTGCAACTACAAGCCATTGAAAACTTGACCAAGGAAAAGTATTTTACACAACGCACTAAAAAGGGCCTTCTTCAATGTGTGGGCCAAGGAACGGACCTGAGATGCCAAGTCATGTGCTGGGCTGTGGGCACACACTAGTCTCTCCCACTGTGCTGCCTGCTGGGATCTCCTTCCTCTCCCAGCTCCTCCACCCCTCACTGGGAGCATACAACCACACGGAGAAACAGCATTACATGCACAAACATGCCTTTGAGAGCAATAACCATTTGACTGCTACTGTGCTATGAAAAGGTCATATCTCATGCCAGTCAATAATGTTGTTACAAAACCACATGAAACCCTCCTGGTTAGCTGGACCAGGACAGCAGTGACATTCAGTCCTGGTCCTCTACTGTTTTTTTTTTTCAAAATGTTGCAGTGAACCCAGATCCAGTTTTCATCTAGCTTTCTTCCTCATCTTGAACTCTGATGAGGAACAGATCCACAAACCAAAATGTTATCGATATACCAGCTTGGGAGCTGGTTCACTGTGCCAGTGAACTCGGGGCAATGCTGAAAGGATGAAACTGTGACTTCAGTGGGTGAACTGTAATTATTTTGCCTGACTTTGGTGGAACCAGGATTTCTCCCAAGAAGCAATATGATCTTAATTTTCCTTGTGGAAGCAACAAATTTATAGACTGCAAAAGAGGAAAAAAAAATCAAAATACAACTTAAAGCAAGGTTTCATAACTCTGAAAGGTAAATTACAACATATATCAACTAGATATAACCTTTGCCTTTAGCTAAGCAAACCACCTTGAAAATCTTAATACAGCTACTTACTGTAACTGAAAATACCTTTACAATATACAATGATACTGCCAAAATGTGTCACAAACTTGACTTTCATAAATACAGGCATGCAACTAGTATTTCTAGGACCAGGATCAGCCCCAAGAAGGGTTTTATCCATACTTCAAGCTCATTTAGCCAAATCATGCAACCTTTGGTTTGCTAGGCCATGTGTCTCACAGAAGGGATGAAACAAATGGATAGGGAGGCTACAGCAAGTGCCCAGCAGCAGGTGTGGGCAGCTGCAGCTTCCACACGTCCCATCTCTGGCTCTCACCAGCATGAGGCAAGCGCTCAAGCTCTCTCAGACAAGGGGCAAGGCTGGTCCCAACTGTTCAGAAATAAACCTTTGAAATTGTTCTCAGTTGAAACTCGCATTGAAAGCATGGGCAATCAGGAAGAACATACATTGAATGCATGTTCAGACAACAGTCCTAATTCTAATCAACTCTAATCAGGTGTATTTATATCTTGCAAAGAGTCTGGGTGGGGAAAGCTCTTCTATTCACTTCAATCTAAAGAGCTGCTGGGAAAGGGCAGTTCAAAAATGAATTAATAAATGAAAAGTGGCTTGCAAATGCTGGAATCCCAATGCCACAAGCAGAGATGACAGACTTTTAGAAGAGCTTAAGCTTCTGAATGGTCAAAACGTAGGATCAAACTTGGGCTCAGGGCCTGTTCTAAAAATAGTATAACTCTATGGCAGTCATCTACACACTTCATATTCTGCTGATTGGTAGTTGAGAGAACAGGATAGCAGGATAGAGGATAAAGGAAGGAAAACAAAACCCTTCAGTCAACAAATCAGACATTCTACAATGTTACAAGCCAGGTCTCGCGTAAGTCATCAGTCATGGATGGACTGACCTGTATATGTTATGATTGCACTTCATTTCCAGCCCCTTCCCCTGCTTGTTAAAGCAGTTGCCAATGAAATAAACTGCTAAGAGCATTTCCCTGAGATTTGGAATACATCTTTTAATTTTAAATCTGAAATGAATGCAACTGAATTGTTACCCTTAGGTTAATCTATGAAAAATTGAGTGCGTTTTCAGCAGCCCACAAAATAATGCTGTGCATGCTAAGTGATAGCCTTGGCTAAAAGCAACCAGTGACAAAAGCTAGACTGTTCAGGGTAGAAGGTATTACCCATGGACTATGTCCACAAGAATGAATAAATAAATCACAACCTAGACTATCTTAAA
This sequence comes from Tyto alba, assembly GCF_018691265.1. Lineage (NCBI taxonomy): Eukaryota > Metazoa > Chordata > Aves > Strigiformes > Tytonidae > Tyto > Tyto alba. Next base: position 8,551,773 of record NW_024881313.1, read on the forward strand.
CCTTAATTGTATTCTCCATCTCCTTTCCTTATCTCTGCCAGAATTCCAGCAAAAAAGAAAAGCTAAAAGGTGGAGACAGAAAACTTGGACAACTAAAAAGTGCACATACGGTTTGCAAATGGTTTATCTGCCATGACTAAGAAAGCTTTCTATGTCTCAAAAAAAAAAAAAAGGAAAATAACTAAAGCTATGAGTTTGGTTTTGTCTTATCTGATAAAGGGGTGTAGCAAAACTGGGCACTGCCTTAACTAAAAATAGAGGTACTGTAATAATAAGGCTGAAAAACCCCCATGTAAGTAAATTATAAGTGTGATGAAACAGGCTTAAGTTTGGTCAAGCTTTATTTTTGTCTTTTTAATCGCCAGCAGGAATGCTTCTAAAAATAGCATCCTCATGCTTTATAATATTAATTTGCTTACCATTCTAAACAAACACTTGTCTCCATTTTTGGATTATACACAAATGTGACAACCTTGCATTTAAGGAGTAATTTACTTGAAGTAACAGCAGAGCTGGTTTTATTTAGACAGCTTCAAAGAAAATGCTACTGTAAGCTATCTAATTGCAGTACTCTCTTTCAATCACTATTTACAAGCATACAAAGTGTATTTCTCTTAGAGACCTTATATGTATAAATCTTGTGTGAATGTGTGTCTGTGTGTGTGTGTGTGTGTGCAAAAATACAAACAGATACACAATGCACTTTCAGCTACTGGTGTCACACACCACAGCAGAAATACTAAATTGCCCATATATTGTCATAAGTGAAAAAATAAAGCTGAAAGGTACATAAGCAAGTGTCTGGCTTAAAACATGTGATGATCGAGTATTTTATTGACCTGGGCCCTAAGTCACTGTGTTCGCTTCATTTAGTGTCCTCTCAGATGCAGCAGAAAGCCTCCAGCAATTCAGAGAGGCAGTACACTATTCTGGGACCCATCAGAAAATGAATGAGTTGAGAAGTTGAGCAACTAACTATATTTGCAAGGGGAAATCTCTAAGGCATACCTACCAACAAGAATTTCAGGCTGGAAATATACTAGGATGGTTGCCAACAGAAATATTTCATCAGTCAGTCTTTTACAGTACTGTGGCTCCCATCTCATTTTTTGCCAAGTTATTTAGCACTGCAGACACCAGCAACCAACAAGTTTGGTAACCACTTTCATTTCTCACAGTTTTTCTGGCACTCAGCTGTTTTGTGATACATCTTCTGATCCAAAGACCATAAGCCTATCACAGGTTCCTAAGGGGGTTTGTGCGTACTGTGTCAGCGTGAAGAAAGAAGGCACAGAGATGGTCAGTAGACCCTTGGTGGCTGCACAGCCCCAACAGCGTGACCTGCAGCTGTGGAGGACTGGACTGAATGATCGTGGTAACTTCTTCAGCCATTTCTTCTCAAGCGGCATTGGGAAATACTGTGGTTGTAGGCAGTGCGTGAATCCAAGGACAGCCATTTCTCCAGCACTCATGTCCTAAATAAGACCATGGATACTAAACAACACATTTATGGAATGTCTAAATCAAACCAGCTACTGCAGCAATGTTGGTGCTACTGCACTGCTAGTAAGTAGAATGATGTTTGCCTGGATGGGACATGGGCGCTTCACTGGCAACACCATGTTAATGAGTTCCCTAGGTGCTCCCACTCCTCTCCTGTCCTTGTCCAGCACAGCAAGGTTTTACATGTATTTATTCACTCATTCTAAAGGAAATCAGAACAGTTTTCCAATTCAGCTCAAAAAGCACTAGCAGCAAAAGCAAGACCCTAAAAGCATGAGCAAGAAAAGCAAGAACTTTTGATTGTCACAAGGTTCTCTGCCTCACTGAGCCACAAACACAGTGACAGGAGTTCACAGTACTTCTGACAGTGCTATACTACCTCAGCACTCTATTCAGCAGTGGCCTGACAGGTATTCAAGAGGACCTGCATCTTCAAGAGGCTGAAAAATCCCAGAAAATCTATACAGCCAAGCCAATATAAGTAATCAACACAACTGACTACTCAAACTAGCCAACCATTTAAAGATATGCACAAAGTCAATAGCAGATGTATTTTGAACACTAAGTGAAAAAAAATAAAAGCCTCAGATCTCCATAAATTAAGGTTTTTTTAAAAAACTCAAGTTTCTAACAATTTGTAGTCATGATGGAATAGATTTAAATTAATTAGTTAAATAAACAACTAAATTCTCCTTTGAAAAGAAGAATAGTATTCTTCAGTTAGTTTCTATATGGTACAAACTCTGCATTTTCCAATGATGCAGAAAATGGAATATTGGGTTAAGTAACTTCTACAAGACTTCAGCTGATGCCTTTACTTTTCATAAACTTTCAGACTAAATTTAGGCTACCTTAAGATTTTGACCAACTAACAGACTCTGTTTCCTCCACACCTTTCAGTGCTCATGTGCAAAACTCCCCCACCAGTGCATAATTTTCCTGTCCTAGGGGAGGCAGCAATCGTAGCGTGCTGTTTGTGCACTGAGAGGGCAAACAGGCATCCCCAACTCTGCTGGCATCACAGGAGATGCTGATAAAGAGTCCATATCATTTGGCCACCCCATTTGATAAGCTTTACATTTATTCCTATCATCTGTGCAAGAGAAAAATGATACACAGTAAGGCTTGCTATTTGTTATTCTGCTCAACATACAGACTTGAAGAAAACTAATTTTGCCCATCATTGCAATTAATAATACAGTTTTCAAATTTTCATTTTGGAAACAAGATATGATAATATCTTATCCAGTCTGAAAAAGGATTGAATCCTCGTCCTCTTGGAAAGTACAGCGTCATTACATGATTTCATATACAACATAACAAACCAGCCTGAGCACATCTCATGCCGTTCACTGTCATGCCAAGCCAAAAATCTATTTCTGACTCTCACTGATGGCTTGTTCCCATGTTTGACAATGTAACATTCATCCCTCTACCTGAAGCAATGTAATTCTCCACTGGCAGAGTGTAAGACCTGCAGCAGTCTTAGTCTGGCAGTACCAAGAAGGAAATTTGCATTTAATTCACATAGAGAAAGGAAATACCAGCTAGATACATACAAAAACCAGATCATATGAAGTTTCTTACGTCTATGCATTCATCATATATTTCTTAAAAGTACCTGTGAGGGATGGCTAATGAACGTTCAAAAAAAAAAAAATTAAAACAAGATTATCTAGTTCATTGTTGGGCCATGCAGGGTTTAGAACTCTTGAGCTGAAGTCACCAATCAGAGATTTCCAGTGATCAGAGACCCCATAACACTCTCTGTTCCAGGTCTCCATATGTCAAACAGGAATAAACAACAGTATATTTCACATTACTATTTAGAGGACAAATACTTTAAGGGTGCTCAAACATTGTGGAAGTGGAGACCATACACTTTCTTTAGGCCAAAATATTTTTGTCAAACTACTTCTACAACGCACAGTCATTTAGAAACTGGTAATCTGTGTCCTTCCACAGGGAATTGGCAATGCTCTGATTACTATCCATGACTGTCAATGCTTTTGAAAGCTTGTATTATTTCAGATAGCTGATTATTACCAAAATAAAATTGCATATGATTTCCCTAAACCACAATAGTAGCTGCTTTTTCCTCAAAAGTTAAACAAGCACAAAAAGCCTGTGCTTACTTTCATATTGCAAAAGCTTTTTGTTTTTACCTGTATTCACTTAACTTGTCCCTCTCTTCAGAACATTGTATGTAGTTCTGCAAACAGAACATTGCCGTGTGCAAAAAAACATGGCTAAAAAAGTTTCTTATGCCTCCCTCTAGGTTCCCAGGCTTACAACTTAAGAGATATTTCCATTCACAAGGAGAAACAAGACAGCTTAGCAACAGTTGCGGCAAGCAGTGAATCTCATGCAGGCACTAAAAGCTTGATGTTAAAGGAAAAAAAAAAAAAAAGTCTACTTTAGCTCAAGATAATGCAGCTAAAAAAAAAAAAAACAAAACAAAACAAAACAAAACACTAAAACCCAAATGCAGACCTTTGAGCAAACATTTCTGACTTTTAATCTGTTGTACATTGATGAATTAATGAGATCTACTGAAGGACTTTTTTCACTATCCAGCCGAAGCTGTGGTCATACACACCTGCTCCCTTTATTTCATCTCCAGCACAGACCTGGCATGATCAGTTAGTTTTCAGTCTATTTTCGGCATAAGGATATTTGAACAATGACTGACCATGATAGACTGCCTCTGGTCTAGTCAACATTAAACTTGACAGTCCTCTTTATACCCTTCCCATGAGTCTGGAAACCTCACTTGCAAATAGGGGTAAATATTTCTGTAGGATTTTCCTTTTTAAACTGACCAGGAGAACAGTCTTTGTATTGTTGTGGGGCCCATGTTTATAAACATCATCCCTTCCTTCTTTGTTTACTACTCCCAACAAAAAGGATGGTGTTTTCCAAGAGAAAATTAGAAACTGATTGCCATTTTTTCTATGTCTTTCCTTTCCTGCTGTTAGTCTCTCTTCAGATATTGCAGACACACAACCGTCTGTCTTGCTCTCCTCCTTTAACTTCATCTCTCATTCACTACTGAAATGTTGACTCCCTCCATGCTTCACTTACTAAAATCTCAGACAAAACACACTTCTGAGGTTTCTCCCATGCTAGTCTCTTTTTTTTTTTTTTGTGAAGAAGTCTCCAAATACCTGGCTGTTCTTCCACCATCTGACTTAAAACTCTCCTCCTTGGGCCAATACAAGGAATGGAACTCCTTTGCTCAGAAAACCACTGACATTACCAGGCAATATGGTTTTCTTCCTTATCTGAATAGGTATGAAGATTATACACACAACAAAGATATTTCCATCCAGGCTGAAAAAATTGTTTGGAAGAGGCCTTATTGTTGTGATGACGAACTTAATGGGCCCCCTCCATCAGACAGAAGGAGAGGTCATGGCTTTGTACTGTAATTGTACTACCATTGCTATTGCTACTTTCCTGTTCTTCCAGGGGCTTGGAGACCCTCCACAGACTTGCTAACAGCCTGCTTCTGCAAGAAAAGCTCTTCCACTAACCTGTTTACAGCTAAAAAACCACCCTGTAATCATCAGAAGTCATATTTATTCCAAACCCATTTCACAGGGTTTTAACTGCCATAATCTCTGCTGAATGTTGAACTCAAAAAGCAGATGCAAAGCACTCCTCAAAGTACAGCTCACGTCAAACATGTATCAGGTCTCCCATTCCTTTTGTGCATAAATAAATATCTCTCTTTTACCGTTTTCTCTCTTGTATTTGCTTTCTATAGTTTCTACAGTGCTCCACAATCTCTCCTCCCAGAAGCTTCTGATCACTAATTGTTTTAATCTTCTTCTGTCTATATTTATCACTATATTCCACAACTTAGTCTCTTATTCTTTGATCCTTTAATAGACATCGTACCCTGCAATTTCTTTATTGTTATTAACAGCCTGAACATTCTTCATCAAATACAATTCAGAATGTGTTCCTTACTTCTTGTTTTCTTATTGTACTTGCAAACTTTCATCTTTCCTCTGTCTACAGAGATGCTGCAGAAATTGTTTTCTCAACTACTGAAATTATTCCCTTAAATCCTCAAATTCAAAGAAAACTTCAAACACAGCCAATTTTGTCATGTTTCATTCCACTTTTTTGGAGCGGACAATGGTGGTTACAGCATTCAGAAATCATCCCACATCATGTTTTAAGTTTTGCTGCTGCTAAATTTGTGTCTCTATCCTCATGGAAATGCCTAGTTCTTTAAAAGCCAATGAAAGGGGAGAGATCTCTACTGCTTTGCCACCTATTCAAATAACAGAGGCAGATCTTGACTTCAACATTTTCACATTATAAATTAGTGCAATAACAACGGATAGGCAAGTGAAAGGGGAAGCATCCAAAAAAGAATAATTTCCTTTTGATCATAAAGAATCATCATGTCAAAACTGATGTAAGGACACTGACCACATATTATGAGGCTTGTATACTTAATATTCATCATTTGTAATCATCTCTCCAGAGCCAGTTTTATCCTTTGTTATATGGAAAACAGAGAGGTATAAAGCCCTATTTTTGGCCCACATGAAACAAAGGTAGGCTTTTTATTCCATGAGAGAAAACACTGTTTTCCCACACTGCACAGAAAGAGAGTTGCATCCTGAATAGAAAAGGAGGAGGAGTGGGGAGGTGGTTGCAGGGATAGTTACTATGCAACTTGGAAGCCTGCTAGAAAAACAAACAGAAAAATAGCAGTTTGGGAAAAAACACACTGTTTATCACCAAGATACAGTGACTTAAAAGCACACGTTCAACGTCACCAAACAGGACAAGCTTGAAAAGGATACAGTAAAGCTTTGAGAATATGTCTAGGATCTATTTTAAAAAAGAAAATATAAAATTAGTGACGTCCAAATTTCTAGTATTTCTTCATCTCCCTATGAATACCTTCTTAAGCCTGGCTTAAAACATGCCCAAGGCAAGCAAATAAACATGGCGTACAGTAACACTGTTCATTTAGTCAATTCAGCATATCTTCTGACTATCACCAGGACAGTGTCTGCAAATTCACTGCCACCCTTTCACTATTCCTCTCTTTCCCCTCAGTCTGCATCATGCTGTGCAGACCATACGCATTTCAGTCATGTGCATCCTGCCTTGACAGTCTTATGTGCTAAATCTGATAAGGAACTCCTAAATCTTTACATTCTCCTTTCAAAAGTGTGTTTCCATGGCAGGGCTTGGTGGGGAGTGGTTCATATTTTTTACTTTAAGAACAATGCACATGGATGGTGCTACACAGGAGACTTTATTTTGAAGCACCTTACAGCCTTGTGCTTACACTCACATAGGACTGGTCAGAGCTCACAAAATTCACCTAAGCATCTGCAAGACTGGCACTAGTCCTCCTTTATTAGTTGAATATTGATAAATATCATCATGCATTCTGCCGAACAGTAGAAGGCTAAGCTACTCAAAAAGAAAATACAACAGCAACACGTAAATTTTAAAAAAGCTCATCTGAGTGAGTCAGTCTGTTTTCATGATAAAACAAACTTTCTAGAAGTAACAATAACAAAAGAGAGTAAGGTCTATCATTCTACCATGACATTCAACCCCGGTGTTTACAGGTGCTTTATACCAACTAAGCAAAAAATAGCAAAGAAATTACTAGGTTATATTAAAAGAAAAGTTTAAAATAACGACTGTGAGCTAATGTCAGAGGTATGCAATGAACTAGGTTAGGTCACACCTACAACTTACTGCCTTCAGCTCTGAGATCTCCTATGTGAGATCTACAAATATACCAGTAGAGCTGTTCAGAAGAGCATCATCAGTAAACTTTACACAAAGCCAGCTGTTTCCTTGTTTTCCATATTTGATAAATATTAATAAATATAATGTCAATTTTCCACTACATCCTTAATTTAAGAAAATCCTGACAGTTTAGTTGCAAAAGGTCCTGGATCACTTTATATGAGAGTGAGAAGACAGTAGTCTAGCAAAATTACCTCATCGAGATTTCCTCATATTTGGTGCTTTTATATTAAATACACAGCTAAAGATATGACTGTTGCTGTCCTAACCCCTTCCTCACAAACATGGTCACATCATGTCACAAATGATGGTGTCACATCTAAAATTAGAAACAAATCTCAACTGTGATGATTTTAACACTGAGCCTAACCTTGAGAAATGTTAAGCACCTTCCAAGAGGTACAGGAAAACAAATTCGAGGGTTCTCAGCAACACACAGATATTGATTGCAGAAAAGCAAATCAAAAGACAATAGTAAAATGACAACCAAACTAAACCAAACCAACAAACAAAAAAAACCCCACCACACATACAAAAAAAAACCCAAACCAAAACAAAACAAAAACAAAAACAAGAAAAAAACAGAGATAGATTTAGAATAAGTCCTGCAGGAAAACAGAGTAGAAAGTGGCAGGATTAATGCTATCCTTTTATATATAATACTTGGGGAATGTTTTTCTAAAGACTTACATGCTCTTAATTTTTAAAGTTCAATTTAAAATCTAAACCAGTTGCTGACAGGACAAAACCTGCTTCAAATTATATTAAGCCCTGAAGGTTTGTGGGCCATTTGACTCACAGAAAAAATAATGACATTGCATATTAAAGATAAGCCTTAAATGACCTTATTTACTTCAGTATATTACCTCGCAGGATCGATGAGATCACTGGCTATTTCTAAATTACCCCAGTGGACAAAAGTGTGGGGAAAAAAAAAACAAAAGACATTGGAATAATAACAAGGCTAAAACTATGAAGCTAACAAGACACTTCCTAATTCCTGCTACTCTGCAATTTATTGAATTACACTTCACATTCTTTTCTGTTGTCTTTCCACTTCAAGTGCAAACTTTCCACACAGCTCAATAACTAACCTCATTTGTAAATTACTCAGTATGGTTCATATACCAGATTAAAAATTATTATAATAATTTATAACAATGACATCATGAATCAAGGAAGGCTGGTATGCCACTAAATTTAAATCATTAACAATATCCATTTCTATGCAAGTTAGCTTGTCTACAGCTATTTGGAACACAATTTAATTTATTTCCAATTAAGTTGGGAAAAGTGGCAAAGATATGTTGTTGCAAGAAGTACGAAATCTCTTTTGGAAGCATATCACATCCATGAAGCAATTATGACAGGCAACATTTCTACCATATAAGATGTGCAACGTATTCTTTACCATCTCTCTTTTATAAAAGCCTGTTTTCTTCAGATTACACTGTGTCAAAACCTTCAAATGTAATTATTATAGACTTTCTGACAAGACACTGAACATCAGGTGTCCAAAGCTCAGCATGTCTGATTTCCAAGACAGACTGGGAAAGGTGCAAATGTATATAGTACTTCTCAATAAAGTACATGGGCTGAGTTGTATTTTGTGGTGGAGTCAATGGAATTTTCTGCCAGTGGACCAACCAGTTCTGGATTTCACCTCTCCGTGACATCCAAAAGAGCATGTAGAAAATACAGCCAAGTGAAATACATATGTCTGTCTCACAGCATAAGGCACAGTGGAAAGATCACTGACCTCTTCCTCCTTTTATTTTACTTTAGTGAGCCATTTAGGATAACCATTATCCTAGTGAACAGAGAAAGTTGGTGCAATGATCACGTAGACAGAGTATGAAAACTTAAAAAAACAACACACTTGCTTATCAGGATACATATTTCATATAGATATGTTACATGAAATATATTCTCCAAAGAATCTGGTTCCCAGCGGTGGCAAGATCTGAGCTTTCATTCAAACTATTAAGCTTCTGGTACTATGGCTGGGAAGCTGTCTGAACTCATGGTGTTCACTGCCACTCAAGAACCACCTGCAGGAGAGAAGCTTTGGCAGAAAGGTTTCTGTTCCAGCTTAGAAGCTGCACAGATGAGATTGAGTGAAGAGTCAAATATCAAGTATCGGAGCCTTCCCAAGGTGAAGGTGCAAATTCTTCAGAGTCCCCTTTCCTCGCCTGCAATCTGACTGTAAGGATAAAGACTTTACTTCATGCCTGTCCAATCCATAGTAAATTGCCTGCTGTCACCTACAACTGGTAAGCTCCAAAAATAGAATAAAATTGATCTCAAAGGGAAAAATGGATTGATTATGAGGGGGGGAAAAATCATTAAACAGAAAGGGAAAAAAAGTTATTTACTTCCTTTGAAAGGTTACAAATTAAAATTCCCATATCACTTAGCAATGAAATATGTGTTCAATACAAATGTTCTTTGTTTTCCACTTGGAGATAGTTGACAGTGCAATTGTTAGCAGAATTACTGCTTCAATAAAACTCTGCCACCATAAACAGTTAGGTTATAAATAAAAAAAAGGCACATTGTCTATTACTGTTTCAAAAGCTTATCAAAACCACTAAAAACTAATTTCACTGTACTAAATGAAGTGCTGCAGCTTGCAACTTACTATCACAAATAACTGGAAAACATATATGAGCCTGATTTTACCATGCTATGACATGTCAAAATCTCACAAAGGTTCCATGGGGAAAGTATGCATCTGGGTAGAAACAGCTGTTTGTGTCAGATATAATCGCCTTCTGACTATAAGAAAGTATAACACAAACGTGAGGCACAATGCTTCTTTGTTATGTGAAACAAATACATTCCCAAATATATATTATTTTCTTAAAATGATATTCATAACTTTCTGCTGTATTGCCTCAAGCCATAGAGAAACACCAACATCTCCATCAGTGTCTCAGAAAATAGCTTTTATTATTTGGCAGAGAAATAGTACTGAACTTATGATTACAATCTTTATATCCTCGCTATAATCAGTTACTTATGCAATCTAAAATTAACCTAATGAGCATATGCTAGTCTTCTAACCTAACAGATTTTTATTACCTTTTCTATTTGGTATAACATGTCTTTACATTTCTTCTGTAATTGAAACTACTGCTCTACAAACTGTAAGTTATTTCATTTTGTATTTTTTTCTTAGCGCTAATAGCAGTGCAGTAACAGTCTGATTTTGCTTTAATGGAGAAAACATACGAAGTTGCCACATCCCTTGAGTGCTCCCACGCAGGAGTGCCAGGCTGGCTCCCGTACGGAGCACACAGAGCTCCACCAGCGAGTGGCCAAAGCGACTGTGCGCCCAGTGCCACGCTGCTGAGGGCTGTGGTAAAAAGCTCAGGTAAAAAGCCCTGCAGCTGCGAATTCAGGGCTGGCTACACGGTTGGATGTATAGACTTGTAGGCGCAACACGTGGTGGAAGCCAAGGAAGCCACCTCCAGCCAGTGACCAAACCTCAGTAACATGAGTGCAGTACCAGGGGGATCCCTGAAGCTGGGAAAAGGAGACAATGACCTACAGCACCTGCCAAACCGCAGAACTAGGCCTTTTTCATATTTTTACAATGCAGTTCCTAATTTCACAAAAGGCTTTCAGTATTACCCAACCATGTATAAGAAAAGCACCTCTAAAGCCAAGCAGTGGATGCACAGATTGCTCACCATTTGACCAGCCTGTCAAATTTCACGCCTTCCCCAATCCCTAATGATAACATGAACCAAATATTCTATTTCTAGCATTTCTTGTGTGCGCTCTTTATTTTCTCAGTCCTGCATAACAAGCAGCATAGCTGCAAATGTCAGGTAGGAGCTGGCATTGCACCATTTTAACTGGTGTTACAAAACCCCCCCCATCTTTCACTCAAGTAATCTAAGAGTTTACCTCTCATAAAAACATCTCACTGGAGCTTACACATATGAACTGTTTCATTGCAGGGAAATCCCTTGTTGAAGAACACCATGTAAGGATATTATAAACTCTTAAATATAAAAAGCTGTGGCTTTTGCAAACACAGAAACATAAAGTCCAATGCACCGTACCTTCACAAAAGTGGATGTAACTACAAACAGTAATTGTCTGACCTGAGCAGCCAGGTCCCAGCTGGACCTGATCCAGTGAGACTACTGCCAAAGGCAACAAGGTAGATTTCTTTTTTTCTCACTCTTCCTTTGTTTACTTTCAAAGTTGTATTTAAGTTAAAGGATGAGAACAGCTGAAACAGAAACAGGACACTAAAAAGTGCTAAATCCTCAGAGGCTAGAGAGAGATTACGTGGAAAAACACTCAACTGAAAGCACAGTACTAATGAATCTCACCTAGTAAGGAGAGCTTGAGAACGAGAAGATGTCCTTCAGAAAGTTGAAGTTGTGCCCAAATGAAAATCATAGAGAGGAATAAATTAAATACAGAAACACAATAACCCCCCATCCAACACTAAAAAGTACAAGGATCAGCTAGCAAATAGAGTAATAATTCTGTTTTAAAACTCACGAGGTGCAAAAAGACTGTCAGAGAGACTCTGTAGGCCCAGTTAATGTTCAGAATGTGGCAACAGCATTCAGTGAAGACAAGGCCATTGCAGCAAGGCTAAATGAATCCTGTGCATACATAAGCGAACACTGGCTCGCTCAGAAATGGGTAAACAGTGAAATGGTAAATCTGCAACAGTAAAGACAAGAGCTGACCATGCAGGACTGCAAAAGAGATTTCTGAAACTGAACAGGCAATAAAATGGCAAATGAATTAAAGGAAAATAAAGGGATAGCAATGTGCATAGGTACAGCAAACATAGCTTCACATATAAAATGATATTTTATAATCACAACCACTCAGGAGTGAAATCTTAGATTTGTAAACAGTTCCACAAGAAAACATCTGCTGAGTGCTCAGTATAAGTCAGAAAAAGGGTATCAAATAATTGACAATTAGAAAAGGAACAGAGAACAAAATTGAAAGCATCATCACACCACTGAATAAATTCCCAGCTTACCTTGATACCTGGTACAGTTTGGGTCCCCTCATTTCAGAAAATGTAATAGAATTGAGAAAGGTTCAGAGAATGGCAGCAAGGATACAAAATGACTTCTGGATGAGGAATTAAGAAGTAAGTTAGAACTCCTCAGTCTGGATAAAAAGGATATCATATCCAAGAAGGATATGATAAAGGTCTGCAAATTCATCAGTAGTATAGAGATGGTGGATAGGGACCAATTGTTCAGTGTCTTTAAGTACAAGAGCTGAATGTCATCAAAAAGAAATTTGTAGAAAGCCACATGAAATGAAGCAAAACTATGCAGTTTTTCACAGGCTGGATAATAGTCCTGTGGAACACCCTGAAATAGGATCTTACAGATGCCAAAATGAGTCCCTTGAGATGAAAACAGGTGGAGGTTGTGAGATTACTGAAGAGAAAGAGAAATATCATACAAGTTCATCCCAGACATTTGTCTACAGCCAGTCCTGGAGACAGGATACCTAGTTCTTCATGGTGGTGTACCACCTTGGCATAGTAAGGAAGCTGTGTATGACACCAGCAAGACACTTCCCAGCACCATTCTGGAAAGTATTGTCTCAGTTAGATGGGTGCCATCGCTCACATAAGTGAATTAGGCATTTAAACACCACTGCAAACACTACGTCATGGAAGTGCCAGCCTAATGCACAGAACAAGACTGTGCAGGCACTCTCACTCAAGCTATAGGGCAGGAAGAAAGAGACTGCTGCTGGAAAAAAAAAAAAAAAAGTATCTCGACTGATGACCTAATATTTATAATGTGAGAAAAAATACAAATTCTTAAATATATTGTATATCAAGGAAAAAATAAAGGAATATGAATTTTTTTTTTCCGAAATTCAACTACATTTGACATTGCTTAACTTCTTTGTAAATATTTGTAAGTCTTCGAGAGATTCAAAGTCTCATGAATATAATACATCTAATGTAATCTGAAATGCCTGCGATGTCATCTTTCAGACAAGCTACGCCTTAAGACACGGTAAGCCAATAGTTAACAAGTTTTGCTAAGCAAGCCATCTCCATTCATTTAATAGCATCCCCAGCCAGCTAAAGGAAAAATATGTCCCCATAACATTATACTAATAATTAACTGTGATGCCATTAAAGGCCTATGCCTAGGGCTCCACAGGGACAATGAATCATGTATTTACATTTTAGTCAGGAAAGTAGTTGCCTGGTAGAAAGGATGCTTACACCTGCTGCAAAATAATTACAGTGAAAATATTAAAGACTAGAGAAAAATTAAAAAACATCCCCCCACCCCCCTTTGTAATCCTTTAAATGTAATTTAGGAACTTGTTGGATTTCTACGTGGCAGTAGTAAAGAATTACCTCCTTACACTGCATTTCTTTGTTGTAAAGTATTCGTGTGCTTTGTGATATTCTGAGGTGAGATAAGGAGATATGACTACAGAGAAATTATTTATTTTTATTCTGCTCAGAGTTGTAGTCGTGAGTTTGAAGGGATGAATTATTTCTCATATATACATGTAAATAATCAAATATAAGAAGCATGGAAGTAAACAAAACTGTTCTCAAAGACTGAAGTCCACAAAATTGTACTTCATGCATTACTAAATCCACAGTAGAGACAAAGATAATTTCCACAGAATGTCCCATCACAAATAACGTGCAAGAAAAATAATTACACCTGGCTATTGTCTTTTGCCTGATGGAATTGTACCAATCGTGCAGTAGTTTATATTTTGCACAAACTTACCACAGATCCCTTGTATACTACCTCTGTTTTTCTCTAAATATCTGAGTTCAACAATTAGAGCTTTAGTTAAGAATTTAACTTTTCATGTGCACATACATATAAATATATATAAATAAAAAATGAAACACTTATAAAACTTGTTTTCTACATTTATACGTATTTTTATCCCACAAAGTTCAAATGAAAGCTTGAGAATGTGACATATCTCTTTGGACTAAAAAAGAACCCAACAGAAGGCAAACATAGGACTCTCCAGTCCTAAAGATACTTAAACAATATATAATTATTCAGTAAATAGCTTCTGAGCTTACTGGTTTTTGAGGACTGACTCATGACTTTTATTCTGGGTTGGCAATATAGCCTCCCTGTCTCTCATGCATTTCCTTAACTGGACTATGAAGTCAGAGCTGAGCAACATAAGATACTCGCATACTTTTCCAGGAATGAAGGGTGAGAGCTGGCAAAACAGGCACAATTTCCTGCCATGTAGTGCAGATTTTTATCAACAAGTAAAGCTACATAAAATAATACATTTTAAAAAACAAAATTAAACCAAACAAAAAAAAACCTTGACAGAAATAATAGCACACAGACTCTCTTTTCTGCTCCTCAAAGAATGTGAATTATTTTCATTAAATTAAATACTTTTAAATAGCAAGCCCTTGTCCTCTAAGCAGAGTTTAGGTAACACCATATTGGCCTGCTTAATGACCTAGTAGCTGATTAAAAAAGACTGCCTGCTATCTGCAAGTAGATATCAGGTCACATAATGGAGCATCTGTCACACAAGGAGAGGCTGAGAGAGCTGGGCATGTTTTGCCTGGAGAAAAAGAAGGCTTAGAGGGTATGAATGTGTATGAATACCTGATAGTAAAGAAGGAGATAGACTCTCCTCAGTGGTGCCCAGTGAAAGGACAAGAGGCAATGAGAACAAATTGACATACAGGCAATTCTGCCTAGAAATAAGAAAAAAATTCCCTCGTTTACTGTGAGGATTATCAAACGCTGGGACAGTTAGGCAAGAGAGACTGTGGAGTCTCCCTCCTTGGAGATATTCAAAACCTGACTGGACAGACTCCTGGGAAACCTGCTGTATCTGACAACTTTTTTTCCAAAAATTAAAAAAATAAAACTTCTTTGGAGAAGTCAGAACTTACTGAGACCAAGCCCAGCAACATGCCATGCATGAATGACCCGTTGTTCTTGCAGAGAGACCCTCCATCGTTTGTGGTGCCCCACATGAGTAAGGAGACCACCTGAACACCTTTCAGTGCAAGACTTACGCCTTAGATCTACACTTACAGGTTCACGGCGTTTACACATTATTTATTTATTTTTAAAGTTATTTACAATGGTGAGTCAAGCATAGACAGGTTTAAGCAGCCTACTTTGGTTAATTTAACGCATAGCTAATAAATTCAAGCCATTAATAGACTGCCCTAGATCTAGCCCTGCTGCTTTAATGAGTTAGTGGTCCCTTGCAATCCAGTAGCTGGAGTCCACTGCCTGCAAAACTCTGCTAGCAGAAGATATTTTCACGTGAAGAGACCACCAGTCAGATGACTTATCAGGATGTCTTAGATGCTTTTGTCTTCAGTGAAGAAGTTGAACAAGCCCATATTCTAACAAAGTTTTAGAAATATTAAGCCCCAGATGGAAAGTAACAAGCCACTGTCATGGATAGGAAGGGCTTCAACCAGCACAGCTACTCATAGAGCAGACATGTCCATCAGTTAAACCAAAACAATTCAAACAGAACAATCTGTCAGAGGTTTAAATTCAGGCTAACTTCAGGTTTAAAGACAAGCTTAGCTCTACTGACTTAAAAAAAGAGCCTTAGAACTTCAGTGCAAAAATTCTCACTTTCCTTGAGTTGGGTAGAAGCATGTTTTCATAAACTATGTGTAGGGATCAGAGCTTGCTATCTTACCAGACCAGTGTAGAGCTGCATAAAAACTGGTCTAAAAAAGCTTGGTGTTTTTCTGAACTGATGCAAAAAACCTGCTCTCACAACTCACATGCAATATTAGGCCTCATTTATAGAAGTGCTGGCACCAAGAATTTTCAAATGTAAAGCAGAAATTGCTTCTTGGAAAAAAAAAAAAAAAAACCAAAACAAAAAAAAAACCACAAAACAAAACCCAACAAATTTAAATGAAATATTTGGGAAAATTTTAAACATTGGTTTGTAACTTCTATACACAATCCCCTTTTGGGGAAAGAAAATTAGCTCTTTAGGAATTTACATTTTGTGTAAATATTTACTACAGTCATCCTAAAAGCTGGAAAATTGTTTTGATTTGTTTACTTTATAGAATTGCAACATCTAGGGATAAATTATGCACTTGCTGCCAGGATTACAAATCTGTAAGGAGTCATTTTAAAGGAACATAGATGAGATGAAAGTTGGGAGAAGACTGAAAACCTCAGTATTGCGGTCATGCCCCTTGGCCCCACCACCACCCCTCAGTGTCATAATTGGACCCGTTCACTGTGTCCGAACGTGTCAGGAGCAGAGTTATGCAAGGCCCTGGCTCTGCTACACACCAGAGATCTTGACTTTGCTCCAGAGCCACTGTGGCTGAAAGGCCCTGAGCTGCTCTCCATTCCCAACATAGACCTGGCAGCAGATACCATCTATTTGGATTCCACTCCCTGGAATTAGAGGCTTTGGATGCCACTTGGAGCCCAACACACACACTGCAGCACCCAAGATAGCAAAGCTGCCTTCATCACCACAGCTGACTGCAAGATACTGGCAGGGACAGCATAACCCAAGCCCAGGCCCTTTCACGCTGCTTTGAGAACTCTACGCTGCAGGCTCCATACTGCAGACATGGTGGCTTCTCCAGGACAGAGCAAGCCACCCATCCTGCAGGCCGTGTGTGTGGTGGAGATCAGCAGCTGCATCAGCAAGCCACTTGGTGGGGTCTCGGGTGCTCCCAGTTAAAGAGTTAAAGGCATCGAGTGATGAGTTCAAATTCAAATGTATGACCTCATCACATGAATGAACTCATAAGACAGCACAAGTATTTTTATGACAGAATTTTTGGAAGCCTTCAGCATTGCTCTAATTCTGTTCCCACTGATTTCAGTTCTACAAGACTCTACGGTCATACTATTATTTAAGTCAACAGGAACCTGGTAGAAACCGACGTACTCTCTTGTCCTGTGCTACCTTGATTTTTTAAAAATTAACTACATTGTTAAAATTAAATTAGTTTATATTTTAATAAGGCTTACTCTGACAATATATTTTTCCTCCTTTTTCTCTTAACCTTCTTTTCCTACAAAGGCATATATGAGTTTTACTGAATTTGGAAGGTCATGAAGTTGTGCCAGTTTACACAAATTTGAAACCAGCTTCAAAATACATTATATGATTAATCAAAATATCACACTTTGCTCTAATGAGAGTCATGAACTTTACAGCAGCAAAATCAGTATCTGAATTAGTATCTGATCACTCCATATTAGTTGTACAAATAAACTGAAGAAAAAGATAGCACATCATCAACTCAGGTATAAATGCCTTCCGGTTCACCAAAACCTTTGTGGGCAATAATAAAGTATTAAGTGGAAAGTAAAGTAACTTATGGTAATTAGATTTAGACTGCTACTTAAAGAAAGTTGTGACTCAACACTAATAACTAATTTTACCTTCCATGATTAGTGAAAGCTGATTAGAATTAAGTATGTTATCTGCTGGCTCTGACATGACTACTGTCTTACAAAAAATGCTTTATTAGTTTTGCTGCAGCTACAAATTTCTCTGTAACAGGTATGCTCAGCAACACTGTAAGTGTTCCACTACTCATATGTTATTAAGCTCTCCTACAACATGCAAAACTCTTGTGTAGAATACAAGAGTTTCTGTCATTGTTCAGTATGGACTGAATTCTGTGAGCGACTGACAAACCACTGGTTTAGGATCTATGTTCTCAGAGATAACAGAGATGTAACTATAAAGCGAAAGGTTTCTCACAGTCGCAGTCACTAACGCTACATAAAAGCAAAAAAAAAAAAAATATATGGAAGCTAAAACTTTCACGGGCTTCAGTTGATACTGAGACATTGTGGAAGAGGTAGGTAAATATGGAAATGGTGAAATTATTCAGCCTCAATTCCCATTTTATTTCTTTTACTCATGTAACAAATTATTTGATTGCTCAGACTGAAACATGAATAAAGACTAGACATAGCAGAAAGATACAGAAGACAGCTGGATATTTACAGCAGTTCAGGTGGGGATGACAAGATATCTGTTGCCTAATGGATCCTGAGAAACGTCTGGCATCCCACAGCGACCAGAAAACAATTCCCTCATCAAGAACGTGCAGTGAAGGGCCTCACAAATGTTCTCACTAACTGGATATGAATTATAAAGTATGTGGTAAAAGAACTACAACATGACCTGAAACATGCATTTGAATATTGTGATGTGTCAAGTAGTGCCATTGATAATGGTTAAATCTTAGTGATGGTTACTATTATTTCAAAAGAAGAGGGGTAGATTTAACCATGCATTCCAGTGCTAAAGAGGATGTTTAAGGATACTCCATTCATTTAATGGAATCGGTGCTTTGCTTGAAACCAAGAATCTAGAATTGAAGACAGAAGAACAACTTGGGAAATAATCATGTAGATATGCGCCTCCTTCCCCACGTCTTTAAACCTCCCCTGTGTCTTTAAATCTGAAGGTTTAACCCCTCAGAGAAAAAATAAATGAAACCTCATATAAAAACATGAAAAATCTCTTCTATCCTGCCATCACAAAGGGCAGATGAAAAAATTATTTATTTTGATATACACTTCGTAAAGTCAGTAAAAATCTAGTAACTTAGTATTTGTCCTTCCTTGTTTCGCCAGAAGAGGAAGAAAAAAGTTAAAAGAGACAAACTTGAAATAAATAGTTTAAAAACTGAGGTATTATGTTCCTGATGAAGAAAGAAGTGGCAGCAGTTGTTCTTTTGACTAAATTCCTCAGTTATACAAATGTTTTTTCACTATATGGTGACCAGCAGCACATCTACTTCTTCAGATAAAAATTCCCAGATATTATCATTAAGGTAGGGTTAGTATTAGCAACCTTTTTTTGTTGTAAAACCTTGTTTGTGCAACATGCACCAGAAAAACCACAGTCCCCTGTCTGTTCATTTAGAGTTAACTTATTTACAAAGACTCTAGCAGTAACATAAAATCACATAATTCATTTCAGTTTTTGATGTAAGTGGGTGAAATTCCATTCTCTTCAGTGGAGCTTTGTATTTAACCATGGCTGTTCAAGGTCCCTAAAAAATTCAATAGACAGAGTTGCTCTGGTATCTGTTCTTCTGGGGTACCTGCCAGACAAACTCTGCTGCATCCACAGATTTTGCTTTGCAAAAGGGATCACAGGAGATCTAGAACCATTTAGATTTAGTTTGAGGGAAGCTCAATGAGAAAGGGGATGTACATCAGGAGGTGCACTGAGGCTGTAAATTCCCACATCAGCGTGTCCTAATATGGGTCCTCTTACCTCATCAACAAATTTTCATGTCCCTTCCAAAAAAAATATGATGAAAGTAATTGTTGCAGTATTGTTCCTTTTCCGTTTGTGTGCTTCTCTTTTTCATGTCTCCTCACGTTAAATTGCAGTGAATTTAGACCACAGTTCACAATCTGTATGTTCACACGCCTATGCTGTTCTTCATACAGCTGAGAGGTTTGTAGTTCTCAGTCAGGTGAGCAGAGAGCATATTGCAAAACCAGTTTGGAAGAGGAAAAACACAGCTGTTTCAGCATGCTTTGTTGTGCTTTACCTAGGGCTGTGCATGGCTTATTAGTTTACATGGCATTTTCTTACCTAGAGACTTCTACAGCTGCTTTACTGAGTGTTCTGTGGGATCACGCAGGTGATCTTGATCCAAACTGAGTCTCTTAATAATGCGTACGGACGATGCCAGTTTTATTATTTGGGGTTTAATGTGATGTAAACGAGAACAGAGACAGACCTTAGCTCCTACCTACAAACCCCTTTATGTTTATGCCTCTTTTATGAACTATTTTTAAGCTAGAGAGCAGGACTGTCCCCATAGGTTGCTTTCCCCTCAGGCACTGATTCTAAAATCAATGACTGAATTTACAAGACAAAAGGACCTTTGCAATCTTTTCAGATCCCCAATGGGCAACCTCTATTAGAGCATGTTTTATTTTCATAAACTAAGGCCCAACAACCATGAAAGGCATGTGAGCCCCCATAAACCCTACACACTGGTTCTACTTCAGTGAAACCGAGTGAAGTGAAACTGGCAGGTTTGCTGAAGCTCAAATAAAACTTATTTTCTTCTATTTATTTAACGGAGTACCTGAAAACTTCACCTATCAAAGCCTGCCTCCTCTGCCATCTGCTGGAGCCCTACAATATAAACCCTGATATACCATACTATAACATTTGAAATCTACCACAAGTGAATTATTATTATGTAAAATAAATTAGATGTATAATCAGGCAATCATGAAGAATACTGTAGTCTTATCAGGTTGATCTAGCACAGCAAGCAAACTTTGATCTTGGATATAGCAGTTAGGTCAGCACCCTGTACCAAATAAACAAAATTCTTCAAGGGTCTTCAATAAATGAGCATTAAAGTTATTGGTCCAAAAGCTAGCCTTTCTCACAGTATATAGCCAGTTACTCCAATGTCATTCATAAAGTTACCTGAGATGTATCCATTTGTAATGGAGTCCAGACTGTTTTGTTATTTTCCTCTGTGTTTTTAAAACAAGGGTCAAAACGAAGTTTCAGAGTGTTGCATACTACCCATATGCCTTGCAGCCTCCTGTAAAAGAGTCTGTATGCGCTGGTGTCATGTGAAAACGCATTTTGAGCCATACATTGCAGGATTGTTTTTACAGGCACAATGCAGATTGTGGTAAACCAAAACAGACCTCTTGTTTACCGAACGTGCCAAGTGTCACTCCTGGTGCCCAGCCAGGCTCACCGCTGAATTGTCACTGGCAGGACTAGAAAAAGGAAAAGCATATGAAACTTCTGCATGGGCAACTTGACCTCCTCAACCTCAGCGTGCCAGACCTTCCACAGCAAAATTATATGGAGGAGGAAGTCAAGATAAGGGGGGTTATTCTTTGTCCACAGTTGAGACGACTACTCCCACAACAGTACAAGAGAAGCTTCCTAATGCTGTTCGTCTCATCTGAGAAACGGGGTGCCAGATTTTATTTTTTCATGAAACATTTCAGAAATTATCTCATATCAACAAAGACAGGCTTCAGTCCTTTCAGCTCCCAGTGACTTTACTGGAGACTGACTACATCTCCAGTTAAACCATGATTTTCCACATTTTGCAGTAAGGACAGAGGACAGTTTCTCCTCAGACATCTACCTCAGCATCACAGACACCAGTGGATCCCCAAGTAAGGTGCTAATGCAGCAGAGAGGAACAGGATTTTGCACATACTTCTGTCCCCAGCATTTCTGACTGGGTAGCTGGGAGCACCCCATCACAGAGCTCCCCACTCCCCAGGAACCCGTGCTGGGACTCCTGCCTCTCCCCATGACGGCAGAGTCCGTGGCCCAGGGTGCTGCTGCAGGAGTCCAAGGGTTAGAGAGCACAGTAACCAGCGTTAGCTGCACAGGACCTTTCTGGGATATGGCATTTAAGCCAAATTTATCCCGAGTGGCACGTGGGTTTTTGCTGTTTTCTAACTGAATGATCTGCTATGATTGGCCTGTGGTTCGGTGTTGATTTTCTCCTGAAAGAGTTATATTTGCAATTAAAGTTGAATGGATCTTACCCAATACACAGCGATAATATTACTAAGTACTCCAAGAAACAGAATTTTTAAAGTTGGGTAGCTATATTGCTATTTTAGATAGCCTCTGAGGATATGTCTAAACAGCAGAATGCTCTACAAGTCAGAGATATCCTGTCTTAATATAGCACAACCACAGTGCTTCACTCAGGCTAATTTGGGAAGCACAATGCAGAACATCTTATTATGCAGCTTCTGGTAACTACCTAGCTCAACCAGAACTAGCTGAAGTAAACTCAGCACAGCAGTGCCCTGAGTCTGAGTTGCCTAGTTATAAAATAAAAATAACACCATCTCATCTTTTAAGGACATTATGAGAAAAAAATAATCCGTGAAACACTTAAATAAAATAGTCCATAATCACTATCAAAAATCCTACAGGACACAAAAAATTCTGTATCCAGTGAGGGGTTGGAGGGCAGGTGGTAAATAAAGTTAGAGCTTTATTGAAAGTAGAAATAACAAAACATCTTTACAGAGCAACCTATACAGCTAGACCATCTATCAAGTATTACCAAACAAGCCAGATTCTGTAGGGGAAAAAAAAAATCATGATAATGAAAGTGAAATGGCTATGCATAAGAGGAAAGGAGGATAATTAAGGGTATATGGACCATCTAATTGCAGTTTAACTCTTTTTTAGAAAAATTCTGTTTTAGCTTTCCACTATTTTACCTTTCTCTCTCACTGTTTTTCCAATTCACATGGGTGTCACACACACATACACTTTAAATACAGAAATACATGTAGTATGTTTTCTAATTAAGAATATCCCTTTCCATCTGACCAGAAAATAGAAGACAACTGTCTTCCCTCAGATTTTATAGTGTACTCTTTTTTAAAATCTATATTCATACACCAGGTTTCTAAAATCAAGCTTAAAAAAAAATTAAATATCCTTAGTTCCTTTGTTGAGGTATTACAGTTCTATTTATATATAGGAGTAGTGCTTTATTCCTCTACAACATGACATCTGGTTCTGCAATGGTTACACAAAGATGGTTATTTATAGACCAGGGAAGCACAAATGTCCCTCCCACCTCCCCCAGTATAAGGGTCACAGAGCCCTCACCTAGTACTAGATTTAACATGACAGGTGATAACATAGAAGTAAAAATAACTTGTCAGTATTCCCTTCAAACTCAGACAATTACTAGTTTAAATCCAGGGATGATCTGTTCTTAATTACAAAAGATTTAAATACAACGGAATACAAACACATGCACAAGTACAGTCCAACAGATACATGTGCATCTACATACGTACATAAGCACACACACATTAGTTACGAAAGAATATTTTGGTCAGAAACCCACACGAAGTTGAGGCTAACATCAGCTTTAATTAAAATCAGCTCAGTAAACCTGATACTGGATTTCCAGTGCTAAATGGAGGTTTACAGGGCTTTAATTAGGATATAAAGGCTCTGTTCCCAGTGGAACAGATCCTCAGTAAACCCCTCTGCTATTCCATTATCCCCAGCCCAGCATGCGTCATTAGGTGCCCCTGTCTATTTTAGCCTTATTAATGTGTTTAGGCACATACATCAGTGAATTAGTGCAAACTGGTCTAAGGTTTCAGGATAAGGGAGCCAGTCATTTCCATCACATCAGCTTTACCTCTCACCTTCCAGAAAAATAAATACTGCAAACCAACCCTGCTAGTTTCCCAAGTAAACTGCTCTACATATACAGCAGGATTCATAACAACACAGAACTTTTCAACAAGTTTATACAGCAAACAGGAAGGGGTTTTTAGACAGCATCCATAGACCAAACTCAACCACTTAGGTTTTGAATTACAAGACAGACCTACTCTCAGGACTGGGGATACCTCACCTTTGCAAACATAAAGTTAAAAAAATATTTACTTTTCAAGTATCCCATACTTTTGTTCCTATAATTTCATAGGCAAATTACAAAGATAAACCCAGAGGAATCCTTTAAAGAACTAATGCTTTTTAATCAATTTTCTCCCTCAGTGTCCTTCTAAACAGGCATTATTAAGTTTTAGTACTGCTACCCAGAGAACCTCATTTTGACAATATTCTAAACCAGAAAATGTTTCATCTCCAAAAGCTGTTATTTCTGTTTCTGTGCCAGCTGACCATCAAACTTCACAAAATATTTCAAAACCACTTGGAATTCCTAACAGCCTTACTCACATTAGTAATCAGGACAAAACTTACGTAGGCTGCACTCCACGTGTTTATTTTTAAGGGTGTAAAATACAGGAATGGAATAAACGTAAGGTATATATCGATCATTGAGTCTGAATGCATTAATTTTTATATGGCCTGTCACACTGCTACCGTCAGGGAATTTTACACAACTTGGTCATCCTACTCAGTCATACTACATGAACAAATCCAGACTGAGAAAATGCTTAAATCTGTTTGTAGCCATAGAAAATCAAGACCTTAAAATCAAAGCCAACAAGAAGAGGCAACTGTGATTCCTTCAGCCCATTCCACGCACACTTCAGTTCTGCAGGCGACCAGAGGTTAGATGCCACACTGATTTCAGGCATCCATACCTGGTAGGCTCTGCTGTAACCACTGTGTATTACAGCATTAAAGTCACTGATTTGGGTACTGATCAGAAACTAGCTTTAAACCTACCCAAGTTTAAATGGTCAATTAACTACTGATCTAATTAGCCTGAGTCCACATCTTCTTCTGCCTTTTGAGACCTCCATTATATCCAATAGCATGGAGTGATCCTCCTCACTTACCAAAATGAACGTCACCAGTATGGCTAGAAGTGATGGTGCATCCCACTGTTAGGATAGGTAGAGAAAATACTCTAAGAGGCCTTTTTTCATCTTTTATACTTCCATTGTCATAATCAGGCAACCATTTTCTATATAATCAAAACACAAAGAAACCTACCAGTATGCAATCCCTTTCTTTAATCTGGGAGAAAGGAATTTGTACTGATACTAATATGCCTCCCTTGAATTTGTTATGTCAGCTGATGAAACAAATCTTGATCAAATGGAACATAAGGTATATTACTCAGTCTCGGTTTATCTTAGTTTAGCTTCTTAATAGAAAGCGTATCTTTTTAATTTCGACATATATTTTTTTTTTTTTATTATTATTTGTTTTCCCCAAGAGAAATGGTAATCATGCTGGGATGATTTGGAGAGCAGAGAAGTGCAATCCATCATACTATCAGTTAATCTTGAAAATTAAAACCATCTGCAGAGAAGGTTATTCCAGTGAGGTCTGCAGAACCTGAAAACAAGAAATGGTTGTGGGTTTAGGATGATATGAAAACCTACTGTCACAAAGGTATTTGTTTGAATTTCTACTTATGGTAGAAGTTATATCTTGCAGCATAAGTTCTAGCACCTTATTCTGTATGACGTTACACAATGTTGCATTTACTTGGCAGATAGGAATCCTTCAGGTTCATGGGTAATTATTTACATTTTAGTGCATGCCCATGTTTTCACACTATCCCATTAAGAGCTGGTAATAGAAATGAAAATCATTAAAACTTTTTAACATATTCTAGGATGTCAAGCTATATTTTAAAAAAATACTGTATGTTGACTGTAGTCTGACTGCTGTAGCCTGTACTTCTCTTACTAGTGACAGGTGACAAAGCTTTCACACATAAAAGGTCAGACCATACATCTGAAAAGAAGAGATAGAAGGATGAAGAGAAAGACTTAAAGCACTTATGGGTTGAATCACTTTTTCAAAGCCACTTAGTAAAACAGGAGGAAATGCAAATGAAGTCAGATCATTCTGATTTCCACTCTCCTATTCTAATCACTGGATAATAGCATCTTCCCCAGCTCCCTTTCAGAAAACAACCCACAGAATATATCCTACACATAATTAGCTTAAATATCAGCTAGAATCTTGAAGGATCTTTAAGGAATAAGTGAATAACAGCAGCGAGTAACAAAAAAGAAAATAAGCGATGTTATTTTACATATGCCTCCATCATGTCTGCAACTTTTAAATTTCATTAGTACTTGATAAGAAGTCCATTCTTACAGATAGGAGTCCATTCTTATGATAAGAAGTCCATTCTTATAAGAACCCAAAGTGAGTACAAATTTAAATATGCATCAGGAGGCTGTGGGGCTTTCTGCCAGTCAAGTTTTACTGTTTTATGCATTCAGAGAATAACAACAAAGTATTCAGGAAGGAAAAAGGAATAATAACTAAAATGTTGTTCTAGCTACAGTTAGTGCTCAGAAGCACTGCTGAAGTGTTTGATAGATCAGATGAATGCATATACTCTATCTACTGCTGTGAAGTAGTCAAGAAAAAAATGCTGTGAACATTTAATTATTACCAAGAATCCAGAGAATCTAAGACATTAATTTTAAATATTCAATTACCTATTGAACAAAAATCTGTTAGGATGCTGTCGTGAGTGTAGCGGCTGCTTGTTAACTCTCCGGCATGGCAATAAAACTTGGGCAATGAATGTAATTGTACTAGGGATCAAAGAGCTGAGCTCCTACTGGGAAGCAAGTGTATACACTGCCAATATTTCATCATTCAGAGTCACTTTCCCTCCTCTGCCTAATATGAAAGCTATAAAAACAAAACAAAAAACCCCCTCAAACTGTTATTGTTAAAGCCAAAAACTAATTAGTCATTGCTTCCCAAAGTGTTATGTGAAAAGTCTCTAGAAATAATGGGCTGCATTCTCAAATTTTATAGGTTTACTGAGTCTAGTGTTCTCTGGTATTTCCTGTTTCCCGTGCTAGGGAAGATTGAGTGGAGTTTACAAGTCATCTTGAATAACACACAAACTTTTCAATAAAGGCAATAATTTGTAGATTCATAAAGAATACATTTGAAATAAAGACAAGGGTTGTAAACAAAGGGAATAGCAAGACTTTTTCTATTGTTTTTAGAACTAAAATTCCCAGCATCTTAAGCCTTCTAGCAGCATATGATTTGTCATTTTGGTACATTTTGGTGATGCACTTTTATTTTGCCACTCTAAAATATTTGAGCCTGAAAGCAGTATTAAATGATTCCAGCTGGTAAAAAAAAAAACAAACCAAACCAAACCAAACAAACAAAAAACCAAACAAAAACAACAACAACAAACAAACACATCCATTTAAGTTATATTTCTGTATGTTAAAAGATACATATCATAGCAGTTATAGGCTGCTGACAATATAGGGAACAATGAACAGCTTTCTGTCTCTTCACCTGTGACACATTTTAGCAAAACATAAGGACATATACAAAGGCTTCGATGCAATCCTTGAAACACCTACACATGTCACTTTTCCAAGCTATGAGCATTTGAACTGTGCTCCAAACAATTAATTAATGACAAGGAACCACGTCCTTTCCTGGTAGCTCTACCTACTGTGAAAACAGGAGTAGATGTCATGAGTCTTGATCCAAGTCCTGAGATGATGATTTCCTGGCTCCATTACAGTTAATGGGAGTTCTGCTATTGACTTTATAATGTCAGGATTTCAACTCCTGAGATCACCTTGTTTCCGTTTTACAGCAAAGCTAAAAGCATGTCCAGAAGAACTGCAGCCATAAAGCTGTGACCAAACACTACTTTAGCAAGGACTCCAAAGAGAAAAATACCATCTTCCAGAAAAACAATTCCTAAATCAGCCCCTGAATTTTTGCACAATCCCAAAACATACTCAAAACATCTAGCAGCATCACAGCCCAAGTGTGTATTGTTGCATTTCAGTTTACTTATATTTTACACAGTCATTATGAATACACATTGGTCAAGTAAGTGCTCTTCCAACACACGAGGTATGTTAAAGCTCTGTTTATATCCATGTGCAGGTGTACCTACCACCTTTCGAGTATTGTTCTGTTTTTTGTTATATTAGCAAAAAGACACAGATTCTCCAAGGACCGTTTAAGGAGAAAATGCCTTTGATTTACATAATAATAAAAATAGGTGCACCTGTATGCTTAACTACCATTCATATAGTAAAGTTGATGAAAGTAATAACAATGTGCACAATTTTTATTTTTTTCTTAATCTTGTTGTGCATTCAACTGACATAGACATTAGCCTGAACCCAGCTCAACTGAAGTCTAGGAGACTGCTGTCTCTTATGGCAATGTGATAGAAGGAGCAGGATTGGTAGTGAAGGAAAAAAAAAAAGTTCAATTAAAAGAAGAGACAGAAAGCAGGGCAGTTGGGCTGATCCAAAACTCAAAAGATATGTTAGCAAAACAGAAATTTAGGCTACATGTTTTGTGTCCTTATGAGATGTTTTTCTATTCACTGGCTGTTAAACTGCACAGAAAGTACCTGAAGATGTAGAAAACTTGTAATGTTTTGGTTAAAAACAGGTTTTCTGCAGTAAACCTCTGCATTGCAAAGATGCCTCTATCCTCAAACTTAAGCTCCCGTGATGTTTTTAACGAACTAACCTTGGCCTTCAGACACCATCAGAACAAGCTTAGTCTCACCATATTCTATATAATGTGTTTTACATACATGACACTCTTCAGTAAGTTCATAAAAGCAAGAGGTCTATATTTGTCTCTGGCTGATGTTAATTTCTTCAGAAACGTACACATCTGCATGCAAATGAGACACATCAGTTGGGCTCCTCACATCTTGTATGTGGTCCTGCAAAGGCCAGTTCCCACGGATGAAGAAGAACTTGGTCTCTCAGCTCCTAATCAGAGCTGCTTCCATTGGGTGATCTGGCACAATATGCACAGTCTTATAATAGGTGACAAAAAGTGAGAAAGCCGTAAAATGTCTATGTTTTGGTTTTAGCACACAGAGCCTCTGGGTTTTAAATGTTCATAAAAATATAAAAATATTTTTAGAAATGAAATCCGAGATACCTGTTTTGAATAAACTGCTGAGTTCTGAGGTAACAGGATTGTAAAAACAAATAGGAATATTAATAAAAATGTTCCAGCAGCTTAAATCTGTTGTAATTTAGTAAATTACTGTATACCTACCCAGTAGTCCTGCACTATAAAGTTACTTTTGACTTTATATCAATGTATTTCTAGCAGCAAATCTCCACTGCAGACCATTTATTTGACCTCTTCCTAGCACAGATCATGTTATAATACTGAAATTCTTTATGCTCCTAAAAATAGCAATGCAGAGATTCTGAAATGATTAATGACAGATAGGACTGTTGAGCTTGATGTAGAAAAATAAAACATCCACCCATCTACTGAAACCTGTAAGATTATTTTTCCTGTTCTGGGGTGAGGATATTAAATTTCATGAGAGCTCTCCTCTTCCAAGATTGTCAGAATGTCAATGGCTTTATCCAACATTTGTTCTAACATTTAATATAACACATAACTGCCTAGAGGTACTAAAATACAGGCAGCAATTGAATGTTTGTTTTCTAAAGATATAAATAGGAATGCTAGACATGAATTTATTGTGAAAATCTTGAGACTCCCAGGACTCAGGATCTCGATCACAGCCATGTCCCTGCAAAGCATTCTTCTGTTCGAAGTACTCCCTAAAAAACATACTTACAATGCAGAGATCCTTTGCCTTTCGTCAGCAGACCACAGTCCAATTTGCCAGAAAAATCTCATTAAGGACCTAGCACTGCTACAGTGAGTGAGTGGAATTTCTTTATCTTCTTCATAGAAGTGTTAGTATTTATTAATGAACTGCATAGAATTAAAACACTGATCTCTAGAGTTGGTATCTGAGTATCTCTTGTGCTGGTAACAAAAAAACATGCATTGTCAGAAAATTAAGGGGATGAAAGCATATCACAGGACAACTATAGGGATATTACCAGAGAATTACACATACACTTTATATTTTAAAAGGGTGGCCATAAAGCTGACTGCAAGCCTCCACAAGTTAGCAGAGAGGCAGCTGAGGTGGGCACTCTCAGAGTGTGATCCAGACCACCAATTCCAACTGAGTAGTGAAGAAAAACATAGTGAACTACCCTGGAGCAGATGTCTAATTTTTAGATGGATAAAGTGGCATGAGCTGAATCATGCTCTGTGCATCTTAATGCCACATTCTAACGCTCATTCTTCTGACTCAGGAGACAAAGTTCTCACTGGCCAGGCATATTCTGCTTTCTAACCACATTAAAAACAAAACTGACCAGTGCTAAAGACGTTATGCATGATGAATGCATGTTCAATTCACTTAGACTGAGCCCAGCCCAGTGACGTGAGCTGAATGTCAGATGTGTCTTACATGTCTACTTATTCTAGCTTTTCTCAAAGAAAAGGATAATCATGACCCTCCATTTTCAACACTTAAGCAGCAGGCACTTAACACTTAAGCAGAGGGTGGTGTAGCGGGCAGCATGGAGGTAATGTCTCAGCAAAAATTTTGCATATTCCTTGGATGGATCAGCAGATGTACAAGTGAGATGCACAACCTGTTGTAGACACAATTCTGACACATTTCAGAACAAAACAGATGAGACACATAATCCTCATGACCATCGTTATTTTTCCCCTGTCTCCCAGTATTGCAGTCCAGCATGCACAAATGGCATTGCTCATAATGAACAGGATGGAATAACCTGACAAAGGAGCCAAGAACTTAGTTCACAGCCCATTTAAATTCACAGCATTGAGATGTGAAGCAACAACAGTTGTTTCTGTATGGGTATGAGGAAACAAAAGCATTAAGAACTTGATGATGAAAATTTAAACAGCAAAACAAATCAGGGAAACAAGGCAGTATCATTGATGTGTGGTAGCACATGAAGTTCTTCATTACAAATTTACTTGGTGTTCATTGCTGGTAATGTGCAGATGTCATTGCACTTGCCTAAGAGCTTTCTTATAATGAAGCACTGATTTTACATACTATTAAAATTATAATGCTGATGTTGTAGGGAACCTGAAGGACAACAAGCTGAAAGCTATTATTGAAAGAGCAAGATCAGAGTGCGTTCATTCTTCATGTTCTCTGCATCTATTTATCAGTGAAGGAGCCAATTTTACTGCTCAAATAATAGCAATTATAAGGATCCTAGATTTAACTCCCATTTCAACATCAGCCATATATGAAATCCTCAGTATTTCTTTTACAGGCCTTATAATTTCAACATATTTTAAGTGAATGTGAGTGTACATGGAATACATGTTTCTTTTAGTAGATCCTGGATTTTATAAGACATAACTAGTTATAAAGGAGAAAAAAACCCACAAGTCTTAAACTAAATCTAGTGAAACTCATGCAAATAACAAAGATAACACATTCTCACTTTATACCTGCTTAATAATTAAATTCTTTAAATAAAATATTAATTTAATGCTCATTTTAAAGTTATTTTATAACTATTAAAATTGCATTGATAATTATTTAATTAAGATAAGTAGGTGTTAGGCTTTTGTAACAGCAATTTAAAACTGAATAAATTAAACTCTTACAATTTTTCAAAAACAGAGATAGCAAATACAATTCTTCTTGGAAACACTGTCGTCCATAAGCACCTTTGTTCATGTAAGCAGTGCCTTTGAGTTCTATTCATGAAAGTGTTTTCTGGAATGAGGCCCTATGGAATAAATGTAGAAGTGGTACTCTATTTTCCAGTATAAAATATAGCTGAGGAGCATGCAGTTTTTGAATAGCCATTTTATTCCTTCTGTGTCTGAAAGCCAGTGCTTCGTTGGTGGCACACTTTGAAATTTCTGGAACCTATTCATGTAATATTGGAAGTTGTTCTTATTTCTATGGCATGAAAAGTATACAATTTCTTACAGAAGGAAAATCAATATGCTCAAATTTCTATCTGCATGAAGAAACATGTACCTTTGGGGGCCATTCCTGCAACTAATCTTTTTGTTTCAAGATTACAATTCTGTATATTTTTGTATCTTCACACAGCTGTTCCCAAGCATATTATTCTGTAGAGATGTTGGTTTTCTACTTTAAATCTTTGTATTCTTTTAATTGTATTCTTTGCATGTGCTTTTCTGAAGTTCTATGAAGATCACAGAGCAAGAAATAATACGTAAATATGTTTGGTATAAATTCATTGTGCTAATGCATGAGAACTCATCTTTTCTTCCAGTACAGTGACAGCTTACAGATATATTTCAAGCAATCTTTTGCTTTTTGGCTTGTAGCCATTGAATTTTAAATTACTAAGCAACATTAAAATGATGAATGCAAAATATTAATCTTGCATCTGAATTGTGTGAGAGATAAAGCTATGCTTTATAAAGAAAGCTATTTGTTAAATGTAAATGAACAATTTTTTTGTTTTCAAAGGGTATCTGGAGATACACAGTTTAAGTCCTTGCTGTATTTGTGTCTTTCAAAAAGGAGAGAGAAATCAAAATCTTTCCAATAACCAAAATATCTTGATATTTCTATCAAAATATTTTTATTTCATTCTTGAATTGCCACACTTCACATTCTAAGTTCCTGCATAGTTGTTTCCAATATTCATCATTACAATTTCAGTACAGACAAGAAGGAGCAGACTGAATGTCATAGCTGCCCAGTGATGTGAAAAGTCTTCCTGGTAAAAAACTTCCAGTGACACTATCTTGTAGTGTGATCAGAAAAGTGAATTAATTCATAAAAAGTATGACCAGCAAAGTGACATGTACAAACAACAACCAGGATTTCAAGTTTTCATGTTAGGATTTTGGGTGCCTGTTTCAATGTCATTAAGGAGGAAAGAAAGAAAGGAGACAAAGCCAAACACAGTTCTCTAGACTGCTTTTCCTTCAGCCATCTCCAACAACATGGGGTACTTCTACACCCAGAAATCCCTGAAGGGACACCAAGAAGGCCAAAGCATCTCAGTGAAAATGTTTAAGGAGGTCCTGCTCTAGGTTTCAGGAATCTGTAAAGTTAGGTGACCAGGGCTCAGTATAGCTCCAATCAGACTAGATTGTTTCACATTTCAAAGCTCTGTGTTGTGTTTCACTTCCTGGTGCACCTTCTTTACAAGCAGAAACATCCTTTATTCTGCAAAAGAGGCTGTACAGCCCCAGGACTAACACAACGGAACAAGAACGTGCTAAAACCCAACAACCATAAACCTCTTCAGCCTTTGCCAGTAACCACCTACCTTTCCTCTGAAGTCTGGCTAATATTAGAAAGACCATTCTGGTCTTTGTGGACCATTCCAAACAAACACTGACATGTCCTGATGGTTTTAGTACAAGGAACAAAATGATTACTAGAAAATAATAAAAACAAGTCTCCAAAAAAACCTGTGGGATATTTCTCGCTGAATATCTATGATACATAATACATGAATTATCTCTAAGGATATTTACCTTAGATGAGAATTAGATCTACCATTCACATACTAGATAAGATGGAATCATGAGTGGAAAATCTTTACGTTTTTTACGTACCTGAATGCCCATTTTTGTTCTATCTTAATTTAAACCAATACAACTGACAATGTCTATTTTGTTATTAATAAAGAACATACTAAATTAATTAAACACCATGCAACAGACACAAAACTATGTCTTAATGGGAAACCATTTTTATCATACAGTATTAAGAAGCAACATTTTATTTAGAAGAGGGTCCAGTAAGGTCACTCTAAATACTATTCAGTATTTTTATATTTTTATCCTTCATTTATCATTTCAGGTAATGCAAAATCTGAATGACAGATTAAGTTGTATAAAGCATTAAGACTCTGTCCATTTAAAGCAGAACGAAATAGGTTCCAAAACCATCAGTTGAAGAATTATATAAGGCCTTCTTTGGACAACTGAAGAAGCCTCAAATTCACATGCCCTCATCCTCAAGAGGAAGAACTTCAACCACCTGTTATCTGCTGGAAGAACAACACAGCAGAGCACAAGCAATCCATGATGTTTCTGGAGGGCATTGGTGGGCACTTCCTAACACGGGCTATTGAGGAATGGACAAAGGCAGGCTTTCTGCTGGACCCCATATTTACAAGTGAGAAGGAACTGGTCAGGATGGTGAAGGTCATGGGCAGCCTTGGCTGAAGTGACCATGGCATTGTGGAATTCAGGATCCTGAAAGGAGGGAACAAGGCAAAGAAGCAGAATCACAACCTTGGACTTCAGGAGAAGAGGCTTTGACCTGTTTAGGGGATTGTCTGGAAGAATCCCATGGGACGTGGTCCTGAAGAGAAAATGGGTCCAAGAGAAGGTTGATTTTCAAGGATCAACTCCTCCATGCTCAGAAACCGTCCAGCTGAGGGGCAGGAGTCCAAGCAAAGGCAGGAGGAGGCCCGCATGGATGAACAGGAAGCTCCTGACAAAACTCAAACACAAAAAGGAAGCATAACAGTGGTGGAAGCAGAGACAGGAGACTCTGCAGGAATAGAGATGCTGCCCAAGCACACACAGGTAGGGTTAAGAATAGCAAAGTGAATCTGGAGGTGAATCTGACATGGCACATAAAAGGCAACAACAAGACTGCCTACTGAGATACCAGGCACAAAGGGAAGATTTGGGAAGATGTGGGCGGATGGTTGAATAGGGCAGGGGACTGATATCAAAGGATATGGAAAAGGCCACGGTACTCAATGTCTTCTTCACCTCTGTCTTCACTGGTAGGATTTGTCTGCAAGAATTCCACGCCACAGAGACCAGTGGGAAAGTCTGGATTACTGAATACTGACTATCCATAGAGGAGGATCAGGTTAAGGTAAGGTTAAACTTAACAATAAAACCTGATGGGATGTACCCAGAAGTGCTGAGGGAGCTGGACAATGTTGAGGGAGGTAATCCTTTCCCTCTGCTCCACACTGGTGACACACGTCTGGAAGGCTGTGTCCAGTTCTGGGGATAAAGTTCCTCAGATAGGAGAGACATGGACATACTGGAGTAAGTCCAGTAAAGGTCTACAAAAGACAATGAAGGGACTGGAGCCTCTCATATGAGCAGCTAAGAGAGCTGGGACTGTTCATCCTGGAGTTAAGATGGCTCAGAGGAATCTTATCGATGTGTACAAATGTCTGACTGAGGATTGTGGTGCAAAGAAGATTGAGACAGACTCTCCTCAATAGTATCCAGTGAAAGGACAAGAGACAATAGGTACAAATTGAAGTACAGAAAGTGCCATTTAAACATCAGAAAAGACTTTTTTCACTGTGAGGGTGGTCAAACACTGGAACATGTTGCCCACAGAGGTTGTGAAATCCCCATCTCTGGACATATTCAAAACCTGATTGGACTTGGCTCAGACCAGCCTGTGGTAGCTGACCCTGCTTTGAGCAGGGAGGTGAGAGTATACAGTCTCCAGAGATCCTTTCCAAACTCAACAATTCCATGATTTTGTGACTGTGAAACACATTGTAGTATTTTATTGTAGCTGGAACATGCAACAACCCTACCCTTTCACTTCCTATGCTCAATCTTGCCAGAATTAAGGAAAATGGCCAACTCATCAACAGAATTTTGTGCAAAAGGACAAACAAGCTTAGAATGAATAAGCACATTTGATATCACACTACTTTTGTTAAACCAAGGGAGGCACCATAGAGGCTAATTATTTTTGCTGTTCTTATCCATAAGCGTTACATTTTTCAATGTTCACAGAGAAAAACTTCGGTTAATGAGATCCATAAAGATTCTTTAATCAGCTTATATTGTGAAAAAGTATTAAAGTCTCCACTTTCACAACAGGCACATGAAATATACAGTTTTATGATATATTACTAGCACAGGAACTCACCTCCCCCTTTCCCCTGAACCACCTGCAATTTTTAATAGTCATGTATCGCCAGGGTACCAGAAACCCATAAAAGTTTAACCTGCCAATTAACAGCTAGGTAAAGTTCCAGCCTTGTACAATATTTTGATTGCTTCCAAGAGCTTTTCAGAAAATACAGAAAATATTTCCACAAAATTGCTAGCCAGAGTTTTGATCTGATCTATTACAAGTTGAGTAGTAGGAGAAAATGTAAGTGTATTATGTATGAAAAAAAATCAACAATTTTTATACGTGACAGTAGACCTGACAAAGCCAACTCTGGACAAAGCACTTACTTGCTAAGGGAAGGGGGAAAAAATAAACAATAATAAGAAAAAAGCTTTCATTCTAATATTTCCTCTCAAAGGGGACATAGAAAGTAAGGGCAGAGTTCAGCTATTCAATATAGGTTAATCAATGTATGAAGTACAGTGCAATAGTTTTCAATTTATTTCATGATAATGTGTCAAAGAAATAATGAGGTCAAATAAGATTAACTTCATTTTCAGTAGTTCTTCAAAAACTAGATAAGAATATAACAGCTTTCAAACCATTTTCAGGAATATACAAATCAAAGTAAAAGTATTTACATTTGTGTAGAACTGTACTGGGAGGTACATACCAAAGTATAAATTTTTTGGCATTACCATTACCATCACAGATCCTAAGTACTGACCAATACTCCCCTTAAGGCTTGAACAAAAGTAAGAATAATAAAACCATATCCACATCTGAAAGCTGAGATTCAATTATAAAGCATGGAAGTCTAACGTATATTGGCAGGAAAGAAATCATAGACAATATCGATCACCAACTATAACAGGCACCAACTCATATCCCTTAAACTAACCAGTACTAAATTTTTATAGGCAGCACAAAGTTTTGAAGGCAAATACTGGATATCCTATATATGAGAAACATAATGAGAAAGCATAAAGATGTCCATCTGAAAGTGTAACATGTTGCTAAAGAAAGCTGTTGAGCAAACAAAGTGAGAATACATTTTTACTACTGGATAGCAGATGCCATGAAGAAGCAGCAGAAAATAGAAGGAGAAAGTCAAAGTTAGTGGGATGTGGCTGGAACTGAAAGCCTGGAGCTTCATGTAATTAAAGCAAACAAATTATTTGGCGAGATATCCAGTCTGAAGAGGATGACAGCAATGAGAAAAACGGAGCTAAGAGAGAGAAAAGAAGTCGTAAGTTGCTTAAGGCATAAGTGGAGGGACTTGGGAAGAAAAAGAGGGTCTACAGGCAATGGGATGAAACTAAATGATAGATGGAAAAGAGTTTCGGTTTACATGAGTTCTTTCTGCCATAGGGATGCAGGTGCTGCAGAATAACCTAATCCCTGGCACTACAGGGTTACAACTGAGCACATGGCTGCATTCACAGGGGACACTGAAGGCACAGCGCAGTTTGACTACTGCAGTTACACCTTGCCTTTGGGTCAAAAATTATTTGAATCCAGGGTGTCAAAAAATGCTTATATCATGCAAAATTAGTGTAGACAATTTACAGGAGCTAATTAATAGCCCTAGACAAATCCTGGAAACAGCCTTAATGAAGGTTCAGGTCATTTCTAATACTCCAGTCCACTCGAGGAAGAGAAGGTGCACTGAATTCAGAGACAATAGTTTTTATTTTATAGAAAAATTAGTGATAAAAAAAAAAAAATTATGATAAAAGAAGAGCAAATTTTTGTACCACAAAATCCAGTATCAAGACAAGGGTAAGCAGTGCTCGCAGTCTTAGCTTCAAACTGATTCTACGGTACAGGAATCTCAACTTGTTTTTTGCTTCCCCTTTCTATCCTTTTTTCCCATCTTTCTGCCTTTGCAATCTGTAATGAAAAGCTTTAAAATTTGATAAGCATTACTCAATGATGAACTATCAAGCAATTTCAAAGAAACATTATTAGCATTTTTCAAACTGCTGTGATTTTTGTCAGGCCAAGTTACAATTTAGGTCTGCATGTTTACTGCGCACTGTCTTCTGAAAGATCACTTTTCAGGAGACCACCACCCATTACCACTGAAAAGGAGTATTAACTGAAATCCTGTCCAGCACCTCCTTTGTCCTCCCTTACCTGATCACAAGCTGACTGAAGAAATAGCTGTGGACTTTATGGCCCACTCAAAGCATCTTTCAGCATATTAAAAAAAAAAAAAAAAGAAAATGATCTAGCTTCTGCCTAGACACTCAGCTTACTTAGTAAATTCTTTGTGTCTCTGTTTGTGAGAATTGCAGTAAAATCAATATTTGTAGGAGTCAAGGGAGAAAGGAAGTGATTACCATACTGAAAAAACCCCCAACCAAAACAAACCAAAAAACCACTATGAAAACCCATAGGCCAAACGTTTTCAGACATAGGCTATAAACCCTAATTGGAAACATTCTGACTTCATGTTATTTTTATCTACTATAATGATCATTTTGTTATTATAGAAGAAAGGGGGTCAAAATAATTTACAAGTGCAGACTAAACAATACTTTACAACAGAAATGCAAAGATGTGACATTCCAGTAATTTCTAATTTATCATTCACTAGGTTCTGGATCTATACTATAACATCAAGCACATACTCCATTACCAGTAATCAATCCAATTCACTCTCCAATAAAAACACGTTTGCATTCACATTTTGTAGGAATGGCATTTTAAGAATCTCTTGGAGAGATTCTTGACTTCTCAAGAGAGGGCTCGCACAAGAATAGTTGAAATGGAACAAGCAATACCATTTAATTCTGGTTCTCTAGATGTTCAGTAGGAGCTTTAATTCAGAACTATTTTGTTTATTCAAGTAATTTTAGATAACTTTTTCCAACTTTTAAGGACTTGGAATACAGTATCAGGTGTCATCTATAAGTACCGTAACTTTACATACAAAGCATTTTAGTAGTAGTAGTAGTAGTAGTATACAGTGTCAGTGTCCAACATACACTTGATGCAAAAGTCCTCCAAAGTTTAAGTGATACAATCATAATGGTTCCCAAACAAAAAAATAAGTCAAATAACACTTCTTTTTTCTCTCAATTATTATAACTTAGATAATCACCAACATAATTGTGAGACACAACAATGTACAGTAAAATAAAAACCTAACTTTTACTTCTCAATTTCTAATTTATAAATAATACAGGATGGGAAGATTAAAAAGGCCGAAAATTCAATCATCCTTATTTCATTAGGAAGGCATCACGAATGTTAGGTTGGTTACTGGGCAAGGAAACTGTCTACATGAATTCTGCTTTGATTTGTGGTAGTTCTTGACGGCCACTTCAATTTAGGCAGAGCATGGCCAAGAAACTGCTCTCACCATACCACTGCAAACTAAGAAAGCAAGACCAATCTATCCCTGGTCTGGGGCCCTCCTGGTGACCAATCTGCCCAAAAGGTAGCACAGTCAACATGTACCTGTTTCTTCTGTTTTGAAGAAGATGGGAATTTTTCTGCTTTTGATATAAGTATCTTAGATAATTTATTGCATTTCATTTTCATGAAGGAAAATTGATTATTTAGTTTAACCATAATATCTTACTCATTGCCAGCTGAAGAACTGTAGAAATTAGCTCTGCCACACACCAGTGAGTTGGGTAGTCATTTTTCAGCTTCATAAACAAGTCAAGAGGAAAGGAAATCTACTTTTTATTAACCAGCTTCTAAAACAAAGTCATTTATGCTTCACTCTGCTGAGACACCTAGTCAAAGGAAAATAAAGCCAACTGCAATAAGTTTACCAGTAGGTTGCTTTATTAAAATCTATAAGGTGAAATTTTTCAACACAATCAAATCATCATAAAATAAGTTATGTATTTATGATAAATTAAACTGTTATTACACTCCTTTTCACTATAACACCACCCTTGGGATGAAGGGATTTTGTAGATTCCAAATACGTGTTATTGTAAGGTGCTGTTCTACTTAAGTTTAAGTTGCATATTCCATTATAAAACCCCATTTCCAGGGGTTTATTACTCAGCCATAAAAATCTGCTTGGGGCTGAAATACAACATGTAAAGACTCAGTTCAGCAGCAATTTTTTCAATGAACATTTAAGAAAAAAAAAAAAAAAAAAAAGAAACAAACCCTCAGTTTAGCTATTTTAAAATTAGTAAAGTGCCAAACTTTCAAAGAAATTCCACACCTGCAAAGGTTTGAGTCTGGATCTGAAGTACTGATGCCAAAAGCCAAAAATAATCTCTTCAGTGACCATCTGCCTGAGTCCAATACTGCCCCATGGCAAAGCAGAGCCAGCAGTACCAATAGGGCAGCCTAAACACTGCAGCACTATCTTCAAATACTGCTCTTTCCAGTCCCTTTCATGAATATTTGGATGCTCTCTTAAATCTTCCTCCTTTTAGGTGTATATTTGTGAAAGGTACAATTAAACTAAAACATAATTTTCTCATCTGATTCCTGAAAAAGAAATGCAAGCTGCTTCACTTAACTTTGACAGGCATAAATGATTATTTTATCTAGGCTTTTTGGGTTTTTTTTTGGTGCTATTTTTTGTTTGTTTGTTTGTTTGTTTGCTTGTTGTTGTTTTGTTTTGTTTTGTTTTGTTTTTGTTTGTTTGTTTGTTTTTTTGTTTGTTTGTTTGCTTGTTTGGGTTTTTTTGTTGTTTTTTGTTAAGGTACCAGTAGTGCTGGCATTAAAACTTCAAAAATATTTCAATGAATTTACTTTTATTTACTTTGCATTATTAAATTATAGTGACATAGGAATGGATATCCTGGGTCAGAATACAGGTACATTGAGCTCTGTACCTGATGCAGTGACTCATGCAGCTACCTAGGAAAGAGCAAAAACAGAACAAACATTCTGTTTTCCCAGCCCCCAACTACTTTCAGTTCAACAACATCTTGAGCCAGACGCACCTTCTGATATATTTAAACCATAGCAAGAGTAAAAATTTAATGTAAAAATTCTGTGATTTTCTCTGGAGATTTTGAGTCTGTGAATATTCTTTGGTTTTAGCACATAAAATGCTAATGATTTATAGTGATTCACTACAGATATAGTGATAGAATGACACATGCCTGCACACCAGTATGTGACCACACATACACAGCAACTCAAACAAACTTTAAAAGGTCTGATTAAAAAGGCAGGAAATACCAGATTAATCTCGACGGCACAACTTTCATTTTAATACCCTTGTGCATGGCTGCTGTAACTGAATCTTTAACCACACGTCTATGTGCTGTTTTTTTCTACAGAACGTATGACACATTTGCTCACAGCAGTCATTGCTCTATTACACCTTTTACTCTCCTTCGATCGTTACGTAGCCTTCATTCACACCTTATTCTTTGCATGGAATAGCAATGCAAATATAAAGACATTTCTTTCCAGGCTCTTCCCATTTCCTTACAGGTTTTCCTCTGATGCACATGCTCAAGTTTGACTTTTGCAAAGCCCGGTACGACGTGCAGCAGGTTACTGAGCCACCAAAGCAGAAGCGCAGTGCTAAAAGACCGAGAGCGAAGAGGAGCCGCTCCTCTCAGCTGCTGCTCTGGGACGTGACCCGTGACACTACCTTCGCCCCCAAGCAGTGGTTAGCACTGCACGGCACCCACAGCCACCCGAGCACACTGCTCTGCCCTCGGCCCGCAGCGCAGTGCTGCAGCGGACCCCTCTCCTGGCCCAGGCCTCCACGGGCCGCCAGCCCCAAGCTGCCGTCCTGCCGCCCCCCGGGGCACAGGGCCCGCGCCCCTGCCCAGGAGCTCGCTGTCACGCCTCCACCACACAGGTCCCCTCCTTCAAATGTCATGCTACTTCCAACTCTTTGGGTTTCTCCTTGGGCAATGTGCGGTCTGTTAACCTTCCCTGATCCGGGCTCTTTTTCCCAAGAACTGCCAGCACGCTCAGAAACCCACCTTGTACAGGTTTTCCTGCCTGTAAACCCCTAGGGTCAGTTTTGATTAAGATGGCCCAAAGTGGCCACCACAGGCAGCAGGATCACAGTGGCAGGAGAGTCCTGCCGGTCCCTGGGGTTCAGGGAACAGAGCAGTGAAAAGCTGTAATGCACAGGGGTCATGCACATCTTCCGTACACCAAGGTTTGCAATGCCTTTATGAAAGTAAACTTCATAATACAGACGAATCATAGAGGGACACCTTATTCTTAAAACTTGTATTTAACTCATCAGTGCATCTGGTACGAGTTTCGTATTAACTAAAGCATCAGAGTAGACAAAACCTTTCCCTCACCATTTTTAAATGTACATACTGCAGATAGTGCCGGTGGCATACAATACACTCTGGTGATTTACCTGATTTCAGTGAGCAAATCCTTCCCACCCTCCAACACCCAAGCATACCCCTGTCATTCTGGGCCAGAAGGCAACGGCAGTGTAAATCCTTAGAGATTACATTGCCCCTCATGAACGGTTAAGTGGAGATTATTTAAAAGACTTAATTACACAGAAACCTGACACACTCCTTTTTAATGGGCAGGCAGACAGTTGTTTATTTAGTTTTTGAAATCCAGTCTAAATTGGGCCCTGAGAAAGAAAAAAGTAGCCTAGGTTTCAATTAACAGATTGTCTTCTATTAGTCAAGGGTTAATTTGAGCTGTAGACAAACACGTGTAAGAAGTAAAAATAAAGTGTAAGTACTTCCTCATACTACATATTGTTTTGTATGAGTCTAGTTATCCTGCAGATCATCACTGGTCTTAAGAATTTATATGTATAATCTACTTTAAAGTATATTAACATAAAATAATATTGTATGTTACTATCTATCAGTCACTAAATCTTATCCAGTTTATCAGCAATGGTTTAGAAAAAACATCATACAGTTAAGTCAGATAGACAGAAACTTCCACAAGGAAACGATGCAACAAAAGGAGTGTGTCAGTCGATAGCAACAAAGTATTTTTATAAGAGAGAGTGATACTGCTTAGTAATATCAGTACTAAATCTGGAAAT
This sequence comes from Tyto alba, assembly GCF_018691265.1. Classification (NCBI taxonomy): domain Eukaryota; kingdom Metazoa; phylum Chordata; class Aves; order Strigiformes; family Tytonidae; genus Tyto; species Tyto alba. The sequence goes on from NW_024881313.1 coordinate 8,594,240, forward strand.
GTTTTGGCTGCAACTATGCAAATCAGTGACCAGGACTGTCTGTTTAGATGTATGGGGATATATTTAGGACACAAATGTTGTGTGGAATGCCTATTGTTTTAAAAAAAATTTAAAATCTTTTTTTCTATAAAAAAGTAAATTCTTAAAATCTGAGAAAAAGATTTCAAAACCTTTGTTTCATAGTTTCCATTCATAATGACATTAAAATTAACTCCTTGCAGACTGAGGTACTGTACTACATCAGAAAAAAATACCTAAACAATGTTCTTCAAGGGGAAAAAAATAAAGTATTATGGATGAGACTGAGGAGCACTTAAAATTGAGTTAGGAACTAGACATACAATAGTGATTTGCTATTCAAATTGACTAGCGCCTAGGTCAGAAGAAATGAAGCATACTATTTTCTCTTTAATCATTAGCATGAAAGAACATCTGCACACTGCTCTTAGCAGAAGAAAATAGCAGGAGGGAACTTATATAGGCAAGCAAGATTGATTCAGGTTGTTAACTGATTCCTGAGTTTGCAGTGTACTTCAGAGTCAATAGAGGGCAGGATGATCCTCTACCAAAGATTCAAGAAAACAAATTGACAGAATACATACTTTCTTCATACATATGACTCCTCAAAATATATATATTTTTTTTAGCTTTTAAAATATATTTATTCCCAATACTGTGAGAAAACAGCAACACAGGTCCCCACTCAAGAAAATATATATATTTTTTTTTTTCAAGGTTAGTTTCTATCCTAATTGTACCAAACAGTACATACTACCTTTGCTTGTGAGTACTTACGTACTTTAAAAAAGCTCAGGAAATATTAATTTCTATTTGAAAAATGAACACAAATTGAAATCATATAGTGAAATTAACACTTAATAGCTTTACAAATGTTAATGCTTTCAGTACACAATTAGCAAGCCAAACTGTCACACAGTCACTGCCTCCACTGCAGACTTTGTCATGAAGTCCAGACTTCTGCTCTTCTGCTAAATCTGGCTGAAATTTCCCTGTATTTTAAAGCTTGAGGGGGAAAAGGCAGAGGGTGTTATCATTTTAGCCTCGTTGCCTCATGAATGAAGTCCTAAAGTCCTGAATTTAAAATTGTAGTTTGGTTGCCCTACAAATCTTGACAATAAAGGATTACAGGATTTTAAGCATCATGATACATTGTTGCTACCACTTAGAAAAACAGCTATTTTTTAAAGAAATTTCATATGCAATGCATGCTCAACTTACTATTTTTTTTTTCAGTTTTACATTACAATTCATTAAATGCTTCACTCCAGTTCTCTAAACTGTCTTCCATCCATCAGAAATCCCCATTGTTCTTGTGAAATGGGGATTATTCTATTTGAGAAGGAAAGCAAAGAGCTATGGACCATATGGTATCTTCACTAAATCAGTAGAAGTTTCACTGATGCCAGTGGAAACCAGAATTCATCTACCCTACAGATTGCATCTGCATGTCATTGGGGTTAAACAACAAATGAAAAGGCATTTAGATTTGATTAGTTAACATCATGTTAAAAAAATAATTATTTTTCTGTTCTTTCATTTATCTAGCTATAACAACAAACAAGTCTTGATGATGTCATCATACTATTTTCACCACGCACTGTTCAGAAGGCTGCATTGCTAAGTAGGATTTGCACTGGTAAAAATACAACTTGCCATCGTCAAGGTGCTATGAAATGAATAAGCACCTAGCAACTAGTGCCAGGGAAGTAAATTTTTTAAAAAATTGGTGTGCACAGAATTGCTTCAGTAGAATTATCCACCCCACCATGCTGCAAGTCTAAGTACTGCTGCAGGGAGCAGATCTAACACTGCTCCTAGGTTCAAGCTCAAGAGGAACCAAACCACCTTTGATGGCAAGAGGAGAGGGAGTCTTTAGGTTGCCTTCAGAGTCCTGAAAATGTGTCCTTTTTGGACCAGCAAAGAATCCTGAATCTACACAAGGTCCCCAGCTTGGTCCAAGAGTCACATGAATGACAACTAGCTTAGGGGAAGGACATGCCTCCCTTCTCCTGGGAGGACAAAGCTCATCCATCAGCCACACTTCAGCTCCTGCCTTCGCTCGTGTGGTTTGTCAATCTCCTCCTGGGGAAGCCCAGCCGGTGGGCAGCATTCTTTACTCGACACATCAGCCCATGCAGAGTTCAACCAAAAACCTAAATATTTTTAACTTGCTGACTTGCCTCACCTATTCAAAGCTGGCTGGAAGGTCCTCGGCATGTTCTTGAGCACGTGAGCTGCCCCAGGCAGCTGCTGGTGTTGCGACACTGCCAGCACGTGCCCCCTGTGTCCGCTGAGGTAGGCATGGTGCCTCGCTCCACAAGCGGCCAGCAGCGACAGACCTGCCCCCCTGGCCTCCTTTCATCACGCTCAGGCCTCAGTCGCCGTACCCGACCAGATGTCGGTCCCCCAATGAAGGCTTTGCCAACAACATCAAAGCATCTAGCCTCCCAGCGATGCATCCGAAGGACTTATGCACAGTCACAGAAAAGTCTGACATACTAAAACCAGAAACTGCACAGACAGTAAAAAAAAAACAACCAAACAAACCAAACCAAACCAAACCAAAACAAAACAAAAAAGACCCCACAAACCCTGAATATATGTTGAACATATTCTACTTTCATACTTAATTTAAACCCTCGATTTTTAAAGAATATAAAACTTCTGCAAAACATACATAGAAATATTGAAGTACTACTGAACTGAATGATTTCACAGCAGAAAGGTCTCAGACTACATCAGGGTTATGGATATTGCCATAAATTTTGATTAAATGTTTATGAGTCACTTGAAATATTGCAGGAAGGATCTTTTTTCACTATAGGGTACACAGATACAGTGTAAAATCCTCTAGAAAAATAAGGGGTTGTGGGCTTAAAATATGATTATTTATTGTTAGCTCAATTTATTATGGCAATGGTTAGGGGCCCCACCTGCGATGGGAATACCACCAATCAAGGCTTATAAAACAGAGGGGGGAAAAAAGTCTTATTCAGGGCTCAGTTGGGTAGAGATAAAACGGATGTGAAAGTCAAAGAAGGGGAGAAGCAGCATTATCTCTGTAATATAAAAAAAGAACTGAAACGTTGAGATGAGGCGACTTGTCTAAAGTAGTACTAAATATCTACAGTGGGCACAGGGGCACTTATGCCCAGGGCCAGCCCAAGTTTTCAACTGATACCAGGGAAAGAACCTGGAAGCAGTAGCAGACTAGACCATGTTCCTGTTTTAATTAGAATATCACACTCAATAACCTTCAGTTTAGAATCCCCTTTAACCAAACATCATATCACCATGTCACAGACAGGAAGATGCTGCTTCAGTAAAAACACCTTCTACAGCTCTGTAAAAACTTCCCTAAGGGTAAAGTTTTCTGATTGTTCTGGGTACATGAAATGAAGTCCAAAATCCAAATGCAAGCTTCTATGAGAACAGAAATTACAGTAAATTTAGGAAACTTTTTTTCCAGTCTCTGTTGCACACAACTGCACCCTGAGTCAAAACATCCTACAAGTATGGTTTTGATCTGATGAACTCATGACTGATTCAAATAACTAGCTATCCTTCAGATCCCAGCTAGCTGAAACATACTTTCACAGGGATATTCCTCTTTTCTGTAATTCCCAATTGTGCACATACAAGTGCACAAAAGTGGTTAAATTAAATGCATGTCTATTAAGCTTGCTGTGCAATTATTTACTTGTGCAGAACCAGCTTGAACACTCTGAAAAGTTTAGCTTGTTAATTATGAGTCCATTGCTAGATATTTATGCAAGTGAAATTACCAGGACATGCAAAGATGAGTAACAGCTTTTTACATTCCTCTATGCTCAGAAAAGAGCAGAATTCCTTTGGAAATCTTAGTGTGTACTTATGCATTTAAAGACAAATCTTATATATAAACATATATAAGGTTCTCCAAGCTCCTGGAAACTTGCATATTCTGGATTTGCATGCAACAACACCATTTCAAAGCAGCAAAATGAAGTGTGCAAGAATGCGTTTAAATAAATAAATAAAGGAAAAATGAATCCTGTTTTACGCAGCCATGCAGCCCCACCCCATCAAATACCACCACAGCTGACTGAAGAACCGCTCGCTACTCAGCCCTTCACTGCACTGCCAAGCAGCAGCACTGCTGCTGAACAGAAAACTGGCCTGCAACCGAAAACTGTTCCTTGACAGGGTTCAGAGAATGCACTGCAGATGTGACTTGCTGAATGTGAAGAGACAATCAGCAGGAAACCTACTATGGCTTTCTGTTCACATCTCAGAAATCAGGAGAGTTCATGCGTCAGGTAGTCCTCTCTAAGAAGAGGTAGACCTCTGACATGCTCAGGTATGGAGGGTAGTCAGAGAAGTGGGCTGTCCGGCTGCCTTTCCCTTTCCTCTAGCATTTCTGCTACTCTAAGCTCCCAGATGTTTCCAACGTTGCTTTCCCATTGCGCCTTCCGCTGCTGCTTGAGCAGTTTGGGCTTCAGCTTCTGTAATGCTCACATGCAATTATCATTTAATCAATCACTCACAGTTTTCCCCAGCACTGCAGCTGGCATGAAACAAGTGGTAATTTTTAGTACTTTATAGTTCCAATAATGCTAAACAAAACCAAGAATCTTTGTGTCTGGCACAGCTTAGAGCACGTTACAAGCAAGGGATCGTTATGAGCTTCTCCAGGCAAAACGTAACTGTGGAATTGTACACAACAGGAACAGCACAGCAACTTAACAACAGAGACTGCAACAAGTTCACTCCAGAATTACACATTTAAACCCATGTGTGTCTACTCAGGTATGTGCAGGGAAATGGGTTATCAAGATTGCAATTTTTTTGATTTCTAACGGTTGCCAAATTGAAAAGAAACAGTCCCAGGAAAATAAATAAACACTAATTAGCTAAGTCTCACCAGCAGAATGCCTGTCAAATGCTTTTAAGTGACTGAAATTAATTTCAAATACTTTGTTGGGTTTCCTTAAGCAGTGGGGGAAAATAAATTGTTTAGCAAATACCACCTGGATCCCATGAGCTCTTCAATAATGCTATGCCTGTATTAAAAATGTTTTTGGAAATCCTTGAGTACATTTCCAGTATATCGGAAATAAAGACGACTGTCAGATACTCTTATTAGTCAGTTGGAAAAGCTGAAACAGCTCAGTGGGAGGGAGAAATGTTATACTGATACGATTATGAGTCATTGCCATTTTGATTGAATCAGGGCCATTTATTTGAAAATCTGCTGCCCCAAAACGTTTCCTAATCTGCAAAACCCTTATTTTTTTCTTTTTCTTTTTTTTTTTGAACTGGATATCTTATATAGAAATTTGTTTCCATCACTTTATGCTCAGGAATTTTCTGTTGGCCCTTGTGTAGCATGATGCCTATAACATCCAAAACAGAGGGCTCCAGGATGTCTGCCATAAGAAAATACATTGGCTTGCTTTATTTTTAAACATTAATACAGTTGGCAACCATGAGGACATGAATGACATGATTTACAAGTTTGTGGGCCAGACAAAGAAGGATCAAAAGATTATCTGCAAGCAAAGAGTAAACATTTCAAACTGAGGAAATAGGAACAGAAAAGGCTCATCTGTATGCAGACCAAATTTTTCCAGCAGCCCAAGGTAGTGGGGAAGAGTGCGAGAACTCCTCTGCGCCAGCTCCCTCTGCAGGGGTCAGGCTGCAATCCTGGCCAGCAGATTTCACCCTTGGAGCTTGTAATTGCACGTAATTTCTGTGTCTGAGTGGGAAACAAATGCACAAGTGGGCTGATCACTTTTAATAGCTAGAAAAGAATGAGAATGTCTAAGAGAAATGTCTTTTTTTTATTTTTTCTTTTTTTTTTTTTTTTTTTTTTTTACCTAGGTATAATATGTGAACTCAAGTGGCTACACTTTTCAGTGTTTAACTGTGGCTGCAGTTTGGATCCTTGCCATAAAGAAGATATAGTACATTAAGAAGTATCTGCACTCTGAAACAAAAGTCAGTGGTTTGACTATGACACAAGCAGTTTGCTAATGAACAAGCAAAGCTACCTTCAACAGCACCCTGAAAATCTGTTGTTCCCCCTTTGCACTCCAGGGCACAAGCCTGGTGAGGCACATCTCACGTTTAGATGCCTTCCTCAGGTATTGCTCTCGGGCTTCTTCCCAACCTGCCTTTAAAACACAAGAGACACCAGAAACAGCACCAGAACAGGAGTTAACGAGAGTTTTATATTACGAGTTCTGAATATTGACATTACTTGGCTGCCTCCTCCTGGTTTCCAGGTCTTCATTAGACATCAGACTCTTCTTGGTGGTGAAGATCATACAAACTCCTAGAAATTTCCAGGAACAAGCAGATGGGGACAAAACCACATAACATGTCTGCTGGTAAGCTACAGACCACAGCCTGGAGAATTCAAAAAGCATCAATTACTCCTGACTTTGAAAGACTCTTTGAAAGACATTTCTGACTCCTTCCCACACCAGCCCCCAGGGAAGAAACAACTCTGTCATTCTGCACCTAGCCCAGCATAGAAAGCAAAGGACTGCTTCAGCTGCACCATCCAGCACAGAAAAGGAAAAGTGAAAAAGCACAATCTGAACCAGGGTAGGAGCTGAGAAGGATACTGTAGCCAAATCAAACACTTTCCAAATGCTGGAACAGAGCACAATCCTAAATACAAATGAACCCTGATGGTTTCATGATCTGCACAATGAAGTTTGTCAAGGTATCACTTCAAGGCTACATCCTATTTACAAATACAGAACTCAAGCCTTTAAAGAGCTGTGGCAATACTACTTAAATATATGCTACTAATTACTTCTTCCCAAGGATTAAGCTATTGCAGTCTGGAGCTGAACATCAGAGATTCTTGTTCATGCTTCCTTTTTCCTCCTTTTCTCTACCCAAATGAATATTTTCTGAACACAGTAACTGGAAAAAAAATGGTCTTTTTGCTCAAGCATTTATACAGTCAGTCCTCTAGTGGATAATAATAAAAAAGAAAAACAGTGTTAACTGGATGGACTGAACTCCAACCAACAGCTCCCCCTACCAGGCAATTCAAAGAGGATCAAGGGAAGCAAAAGGTAAAGTTGTTTAAGATTCAAAGGCACTATGAACTAAAAGGTAACTTTTCCAGTGATAGCAGCAAAATTTTAGTACATAGAGGCTCACGCTCAGTTCTGTGATGACAGGGAACCTTACACCACAGACAATGCCTCAACAGAGTGCATCTTACAAGTCACTGAAAAATTACTGTACTTCACAGTAATGACATGTTTAAACCTACAAGATAAAGGGTTTCTATTTTGTTTTACAAAATGAGAGGTAAATTTTACTAGAGCTGTGTTGGAAGGACAGTCATCAACCTCTGCAGTAGGAAGTGGCATTCATTTGGAGGTAGAATTTGACAGAGTTCACTGCAAGCATCGCAGACTCACAGAAGCACCTGGATTCAAAGGGACCTTGGGACATCTCCAGTCCAAGTGCCTGCTCTGCGCTTTATCCCATTGGGCACTGAGAAACTCCAAGGAGGGAGGCTCTACAACCTCCCCGAGTAATCTGTTTGTTTAATTATCCTTATACAGACTTTTTTTTTTGCCTTTTATTTCCAATTTACGACAACTGTTTCTTGTAATCTTGCTGTGCATCTCCATAACAAGCCTAGCTCCACCTTCATGGCAACATCCTCTTAGATATATCAGAAGGCTGCTATTCCCACTTCTATTCACAGCTTTGTGAAAACCATTTAACTAACATTAAGTCTCAAGGGCAACTTACGGTGTTTTTTTGGACACACAACACATACATTGTTTGTATTCAGCTACACACACAGAATGAACTAATTTATCATGAGGCTATGCGATCCATCACACAGACATCTCCAGACATCTGAGTTGGCTTATGCATGTTACAGAGTACATAGATAAATCTACCTGTCTTGTGCACACATACCTAGTGAGCATACCAATAGGGCATCTTGTATTTTGAAAGCATTTAATCTGTGATTTCTGCACTTATCTTCAGTTCTGAAACTGTTTTCAACATTCTCAGCAGCTTCAAATAGCCATTTGCTTTCCTTCCTTAAAAAACAAAACAAAACAAAACAAAACAAAAAAAAAAAAACTACAAAACAACAAAAAACACACAAAACACTCAAATGTTTAATCAAAATGTTTTTCTCTGCTTTCCATCAACAGTTTCCCTTATCCACCCACATATGGTTATATCCCCTGACTCTAGAGGATACATTAATAGTATAGTGCAACAGCAGCAGGCCTAGAACATGAATTTCATATCTGAAAATGTGAGACTCCCAAAATTCCCAGTGAAAGATGTAAATACATATTTTGAATGCTTAAGAAGATCCACTGTGTTGATCCTAAAAGTTGTGATATACTTATGAGTCAGAAATCTATTTTAGTTCATTTAGGATTACGTTTATGACACTTTCTAAGCCCTACCTTTGAACTAAGGTACTTATACCTTATATAAGCACAAAAAATAATACCTCTAATACCATTTAAAGCCCTCTAAAATGTTTATTGGTTTCCCTAATACTTGCTGAGTATATAAAATACTCAATTGTGAAATGGAGAGATTTAAAGCTTTTAATAGCTCTTTAGAAGGGAAAAAACTGTATAATTTGTTTGTTGCTTTTCCTCTTGTAGAAAGCACATATATACCTGAAACCTGTGCTCCAAAACAACTCTTGTATACACTGTGTGTAGATTCTGGATTCACATTTACTGACACATGCCATTTCTATACAGCACAAACTGACGCATAATTATAACCCTAAAGGAACCAACTCCTGGTTCTCATGTATGTGCAAGGCACCACTCCCTTCACAAGGACATCACAGCAAAAGCACGAGCACAGTGATCAAAGTTGCGATCTCCGAGAGAATGAACAGCTCAATAGATCCCATTTTTACTCCTTTTTTTCCTTTTCTCTGTCTAGCAACATATTGTAGGATATTCCTGGAGCTGAATGTTCGAAACTTCCTCTAAGTGTACCTTACTTTTTTTATTCAACTCACATGACATTTTTGATTGATGCTATGTGGCTAAAATGACACCATTTAAAAATCTCCAATTTTAAGTGCAGTTAAGAAACAACCTTTTCCTCATTGAAATAAGTGAATCACAGATAGATGCTACAGCTCAGCTCTTCCAGGCACAAAAGACACCTGACAACAACCTACTGCACTTTGACTTATGCTCCTAAATAGGTCAAATGCAGTGCCTCAGAAAAAAACATTTCTAACTACTCTGAGAACCTTTATCAATTCATGTTAAAAATATAAGGAAAATATTATACATATCTACAAATAGTTACTTGATCATGTATGTGCAAATGGATGCAATTTACTTTATCTTTTAGCAAACTCCACTGTAAGAAGAAACCATCAACAAATCTTTCATATTCTGATTAGATACCTTTCTATCTTCTGCTCTCCTTGCTCTCAAAATCTGTCACCAAAAAACAAAGTTCTCCACCTGTGTTTGCATTATATTTGTCTTTCACAAAATCCATGTAGAATTAAACCAAAAAAATAATATTCTTATATACACATATATTACTGTATATGCACTATTATTTATACAAGAGAGTCCACACGCTTATTCAGGCATCTCAGGAATGCTGTACGAAGCCCTGTGTGCAGTCTCAAGCACCAAGTCTACAAGAGAGGAAATCTGTGTTTGCTTTCATAATAGTAAATCAACTTAATGTGAGGGACAGAACAAAATTCTTTCTTACTAGTCACCTGCTAGTTACTTTCATATATTAAACATGCAGAAAATAAACCGTCTTTAACCATACAGTTTTATTGGTAATCCCTGACTTCCAAACACTAAATACAGAGGAGTCACAGCACAAACATTCAAAGCGCAGCGACGAGCAGCAGCTGTACTGGCCCAGACGCTCGGCGGGTCCAGCAGCCGCCCCTCGGAGCGCGGCTCCACCACCCCCTGCACCCGGGAACCCCCGGGGCCACAGCCAGTGGCTGGCACTCAGTCCTGCTAACCACCTCCAAGTTTCTTAGGGTTCATACAGACAGGCTCAGGGCAGAGAGAGTACGTAGGGGATGGCTGGAAATAGGAGGTTATAAGAATATAAATTGTAGCGGTCATGAGAGTAATGACCAGCAACCTGCTTACAAGTGACAAGCTCCTTCCACACCCTTTTCCCTGTCCTCCCATGCTTTCCCTTCCCTGACCTACCTTCATTAACTTTGGATCCTTCCCCCAAATATCCCATACCAAACCTTGCACAAATCTCACAACCCCATTAAAATACCCCGTAATAACTTTTATACAGTCTGGCCACAGGAACTCATGAACTCACTATGACCCTTCAGGCAATAAACTTGTTAAGATCCCATGGCATCCTAGGGAGAGGTTTCTTTCGGTGGCTTTCAAGCCAGGGACCTTTACAGCATCGGGCACAGGCATTGGAAGCGCTTGGTTCGTGGTGCTACTACTGCACAGAGCAACTGCTGGTCCCCCGGCGCCTTCGTGTTCCCCCTGCTCCGTCCCTGCCCACCACACCCAACAAGTACCTGTGTAACGATCCTTTTCAAAAGTGATTTCATTTTGTTAAAAAAATCATTTAAAAACTTGAAATTCATCTCAGATGGCATGATCTGTTGTCCTGTGATGAAACACAAACTAAATCGAACGTTCATGTTTTGCTGAAATACGTATTAGAAAATTTCAAGACGATAGTTAATTACATGAGCGTGATTAGTCCAGGTTGACAATGGGACAGCTTTTAAATTGGCAGCATTACTAATAGTAAAGATAGGTGTCTATTCAATGTAAATACACTCCCAAGCATACAGGAACTCCCCATCCAGTCAGTGAAGTCACCAACACCAGGCAAGGGTGTAGCAAAGCCAGTGTCACAGACCTGTTATAAACAGGGCTGATTTTATTAATAAACTAGCTTTCAACAGAACTGTTTTCATGTACAAGAGCTATTTTAATAAACAAGCATCATGGACTTAGCACTTCCATCATATGCTCCTCATGACAGAGACTTGGCACTTGTCACCAACGTATTTACTATGGCTATATCACAAATAAATGAACTAAAATAGCAAAAAAAAAAAAAATAAGAACTCTGAAATGTTCTCAAAATACAGGCCTTTATTTTAATGAAGGCAGGATTTCAGCTTAATTGCTTAATTGCCTAGGGGAAAATCTAGTCTAATAAACACTGAATTCAGTGCTATGTTGAGGATCTAATTTGGCATGCCACGGCAGCCGAGAGAAGGATTTCACTGATAAGAGCTGCAACACGCAGACAGGATGGAGAAGAATTCTGCAGCATGAAGTCTGCCAAAGACTTCCAATTTTTAATTCTAAGGTTTTGGTTTATATCAGACTTGTAACTATTTAGCATGATTTTCATACTAAAAATAAGAGAGGAGTCAAGAAGTATCAAATTCCAGGAAGTTTTTCATACTTTTTAAAATTAAAAATAAATTCCATTCCAAAATGTATCCCAGTGGATCTCAGCAGAAAACATTAACAGTAGAAATAAACCAGTTAACAATTTTAGAAGTTTATTTTCAAGCTCCATGGTCTCAAAATAGAAATAATGTATTTCCTAACATTCTCACCAAAAGATAACTGCAATTTCAAGGAACAGCTGAGGAATGTTAATGATCAATAAGAGAGATTTTCTTGAACAGTTCAAAGTTTGGGAGCAGTGCCAAATACATCCCTTTCGGAGCTAATTTTGTGTCAATGACCTAGATTATTGAAATGTGATTTATGGCACCCTAATTCTCTCTTACATTTCACTTATGAGAGGTCTAGTGCAACATAAAATTGTAATTTCAAATACTACAGCAGCAGTTTATTTCTTAAGCGATAAACTGATAAACCGGTTTCCTCAAAGAAATAACAAGCAAACCAAAATAGTCACATAGCACTAGTCAAAGATCTGCAAATTTTGGTAGGAATTCAATTTAACTATAGATAAAGAGGACATTGGTTTGAAACAGACGGTTCTTCTCCACACTTTGAATAAATATAAGCTATAATAAATATAATACATTTCAAGATTGGAAAAGAATGCGGACATTTCAAAGCCCCCAGATCTCTTACACAATTCTTTCGATTTATACTTACTTTTGATGAGAATTTGTAAGACCTTGACTCTACTGTTAGATAAGTCCAGTACTCGCACACACTCTGCTCGATTTATTAAAGAAAACCAATCCTGAGTTCAAACACAAGCTGATAACTCCACTGATCATAGAGGGATTGCAAGAATTTTATTTGAAAGCAGAAATCACCAACTATATTTTAACTGAATTTAAACTGGAAGTATTGTTTCAATTACAGAAAATAATTTCACCATTACTGAGTACTACCTGCATTTCCAAATTCACCTTAGTATTGATATCAGCCATTCAGAAATTCTTAATCCACAGGAAAAATAACAATGTGGTATTTCTGAAATACAAAAAAAAATCGTGTGGGGAAAAAGGTAGAGGATTACTAATTGGATTACAGAACGTATTTTAGGCTTCAGTGAGAATGGTGCATAGACATACTTTCAGTTTTGAGCATGAGTAATCCTATTGATTCATATAGAAGTATTCATACTCTTTAGTATATACCTCCATAAATGGCTGAAAATTGAACATCAAAGATCTTAAGTGGAGAAGCAGCATCCTCCCTTCCAATAAAGCAAAGTAGTCAGATGCACTTAATAAACCTTTTCTCGTTTGTTTGTTTCTACACATGAATTTAGGAAAAACAAACTCTGAGAACCTCAACAGCCACTTGAACATATCTGGTTTCTTGAAAATGTATTTAGCTTGTTTGTTCATTCCCCCTAACAAATTTTCCAGGCATCTTAATACTAAATATATATTAAAAGACACACAACTACAGCTAATACTGATTTTAAAAAAATTATAATAATAATAAATTCAGAAAAACAAGCATCACATAAGGATAGGCACAACTGGCTACAGGAATAGAATTGCAATATTATGTATAACTTAAAGAAATCAATCAGAGACCATCTCTTACAGAAGGGTTAGGAAAAGATCACAGTTTAAATTAAAGATAGCCATTGGAAAAAGAGAAGCAGAGAGGCTGAAATGAAATCATTTCACTCCACATCAGTGAGCTTCTTGTGACTCAGATACTCTCTGCAGTTCCTAGTGCAATCCTGTTTGTGCCTCAAGCTCCGGCGGGTCCCTGAGCCTTCACATTGCACTCTCCACTTCCCCACGTACGTATGTCCTGCAAGTGTTTGTACAGCAACACAATACCAGCATTAGCCCAATACAAAAACATCCAAGTGGAAAAGCGCTTAAAGCTTGTGCTGTATTAAACTAAAATGTAATACAAGTAAATGTTTCAGTTAATAAAAAGTCTCTGTAATAAGTGTTAATCATTGTGCATTAAGATAACATTTTTCATAATAATATTCATTACAATGAATAAGCTGATTTGTTAATAATGAGGATGTCACATGCACTTCAGCTGGATTCCTTTATTCACCAACACCACAGCCGTTATTTTAAAGTGCTTCCAAAAACATTAATGCACAATGTTAATCTGAAATCCATACCTCAGTTATTTTCACAAAGCAACCGGTAAGGTTTGTTTAGGAAATTTCATGCCAAGCTTCAGAAGTGTGCACTCTAACCTTCTTCAACACATAATTCAAGATAAACACTTTCTTCATGACAGACGTTTCAAGAGATGAAGGAGTGGAACAAAGGCAGAGAGTGACACGAAGCACAAGTTCTGCACCATCAAGATGAATGGACAGATTAGCTGGAAAATCCATAACGACACGTTGGGCTGGCTGAAGCGGTTCTGTTTATGCAATTACAGCTTTGCTGCTTAAGTGATAGGAAGCTCTGAACAAGACCTTTACCTGAGTACCCCTGCACCAGCACTTTGGCAGCGCTTCGGTACCCCCGTCCATCAGTGCCAACCGCTGCAATTCACCTGACAACTCATTAAAGGTTTTAAAGAGTCACCTACTAGAGGGCAAATGGTTCATTAGGCAAACTGTTATGGGCTAAATACAATCTTCAGGCAAAGCATGCCAAGCAACATCCGGGTATATTGCCAGCAAGGGCAAAATAAAAGCCAAGCAACAGACTGCCATCCAGCACAGGCAGCCACTCAACTCACGTCTCTCTCACCTGCCAACAGACTGCAAGACAACGTCTTCTGCTTGTTTGAAAAAAGTGCTCTATCCAGTCTATCTTAGATGCAAAAACTGAGACTGCAAACCTGTGTGTGCTTTGCTCTAGGAAGGTCAAAGCAACTTCGCATGCGAGAAAGCCCACAGTCAAGCCTGCCTTCTCAATTCATGTTTATAGCAACATTACAGACTCACAATGCAGAGGTGTGCCATGAATCAAAACCTGACCAAGTTTCTTCTTTCATTAGAGACTTATCATGTCCTAACTGGCACGATGCACACAGATTTACTGAGAGATTACAGGAGAAAAATTATCTATGAGTTTGGAAAAACTGTCTCTCTTGGAATAAACAGCATCGAAGAAAATAAAAATAGCTTGAATTTGTGCACAAGTACTCTGCGCTGATCACTAGGACACCCAGTGAAGGCTACTCAGAAAAACTGAAATATTTTTCTGAAGTTAAGAATACCCTAGTCCAAGGTTTGCTGAGCACAGATTGGTGCAGGACTGCTGTGTGTAGAATAAAATGGAATTACTCACTGATTTTCCATATTCTTCTAAAAAGGTCAATAATATACTGGAATCATCCTATGAAACAGAACACCTGTCCTCAACTTAATGATTACCTCTGTTTTTATTTCACAGTCACATAATTTCCTTACAGCAAAACCAGCATTAGTTCATGATGAAAGGTAATATGTGCACAATATGTGCCGAAAATGATAGGAATGCTGGAGAAAATGCTTTAGAGCAACATGTATTGACTCTCATATTCCTGAAGCTGAATGTGATGATCAGTGTGCCCCGTCTAGTCTTAAATTCCATGAATCCATAGAAAATGAGGAATGGAACAAAAATATCCCAAATATTAGCATTAATAGAAGTTGCAGTAATTGTATAACACATTCTCAAGTCTGCTTCAAAAATGCACTCCAGTGGCACAGCACAACATCTGAATTCAGTAGTCACAGTTCAGTAGATGATATCCTTGTAAAGGACATTAGGTCATGAAGAGACAGCAATCGCAGCCACTCATGACCATGTTGATATACCAGCTACTTAAGAGTTAAGGGAGTACACAGTAATTCAGGAAATACTCCCATGAGTAATTCTCCTGTAAGCACAGGGAATCCAATGCTCAGTCATATCACAGACCAGATCCAAAACAGAATATAAATAACTACAGTTCTTCAAATTCCAAATCTCCAAATAAAGTTTTCCTGAACTCCCATACACGCTAAGCAGCACCAAAACTCACCAAGCGCTTTCCTTGGGGTCTGAGGATTCTGTAGGTGCCCCAAAAGTCAGTCTGTGTGTAAACCACAACTTCTTCAGTCCAAGCTATGCAGCGCTTTGATTGAGCTTGACCCCTGACTAGCCTAGAAACTAGGCAGGGCGGCACCCCAATCACCCTAATGGTAGCTCTGCTCCATATGTAACTAACATGTACCAACAAAATTAGGTTTCTCTCAAAATGCAGTCATAGTGGCTTTCTTTTTAAAGCATGGCTGTCCCAGAAAAGGAGTAGTGCTTCAAAAGCCCAGCCAACTTTCCCCTGAAAGCCCAGCTTAGCAGGAAGTGGGAGACCTAGATCCAGTTTGCTTCTCAGCTGGAAGAAGTCCCAAATGTAACTTCTGCTTTCCAAGAAGGTACCTGAATTCAGACAGTTGGACAGGTGGGTTGGCACAAGGTAAAAAGCAAGCAAAAAATGTACCTTTCTCTGGATGAGTGGTGAGGGAAGACCTAGGTCCTGATACCTACCCTAAAAATTATTTTTATTTTTACTGTTTCATAGAAGTTCAAAACCAGAGACACAGCCCTAATACAGGTTTCTGGTTTTCTTTAAAAAAAAAAAAAAAAATTACAACACAAATTTAAACTCTTCAGTTGTATCATACATCTGAGCATGTGTTAGGATTCTGGGCAGGGAAACTATGATTGCTATAAAATCTCAACAGTCAAAGAAGCTGATAAATATAGCTTGCAATGTGATTATACTGAAACAGTTTGTTCCAGTCATACGGGACTCTCGCCTTGACATTCCAATTAAAAAAAGAAGTGACAGAAAAAACATTTCAGAGCCATACTTTAGTATTAAGTCAAGGATGTACAGAATTTTCTTTTTCTAAGATGAAGTAATTGGAACAACCAACATTTTAGCTACGGCAGTTCCTTGTATTTCCTATAATTTCCTTTAATTTCTAGATTAAATTAAACACTTTCCAAATTCATGAAAGCAAACTCTATGTCATTTCAATGGCTACCTGGTTCTTTACCTCCAGTATTAAGTTCAAGGTGTTTTGTGTTGGTGTTTTAAAACAGAAAAAAAGCATGAAATCTCAACACTGTAAAAGATCAGCACTTCTCACCCCCAAAAATAGCAACTCCTGAAGAGAGATTGATAAAGCCCAGGTTTATGCATACCCATGCCAAGTTACTTCTCATAGCAAACTTTTCTATAACTCTGTCAATTTTTTTTCTGATAGGAGAAATCCTTCCACTTTGTCGGTCAGGGTCTTGAGAAACATGTATTTTGCCTGGTGAACAGTGGACCGTGCAGGCCAGACTACGACCTGATCATCTGGACAGCTTAACAAAGCAGGCAGCTTTCTCACCATCAAAGTGCATCCCAATGAAAGAGCTATCGATCCTCTGGGACTTGCCCGGAGCGCCAGTTGCTCTCCCGGTGTCAAATCCTGCAAAGGAAGGAATGCATTCCTGCTAAGGGGAGCCTGCCAGCGCTGAGTTAGCATTTGCACTCAGACCAGAGCAGCTGGGGAAGGGAATCAGTCTTTCAAGAATAAAGAAAAACTGGCTAGGAGTTCTCCCAGTAAAGGACTGGCACAGATGAAAAAATCCTCTGGCTCTTCATAGCAAAGGAAATGGCACATTAAAATGCCCATGTAAAATACAGATAACTAAAAATCCTGGGGGCAGTATTGCTTTTAGTAGCTTGAGTAAATTATTTTTCTCTATTAAAAATCAAAACTCAGCTGAAAAGCAAAAAGTAGGTATCAACTACTTAAAAACCATCCATTATTATAAATGGTGAGTTCTCTGACCTCGTTTTGATTGCTGCCAGGTAGGCCAGGCCAGAAACAACATATGATTTCCTTTTCCCAGTTCAAAGGAATCTGCGTTAAGAGTCGGCAAAAGGTGCAGCAGGAAGAATCTCATGCTTGAGAGTCTTGAACCTAAAGATGCCATTTAAATTTTCTGCTGTTACAAAAAAGAAAAAAAAAAAAAAAAGTAGCTGTAAGGCATAAATTCAATATTCCGTGAATCTGGCCAAGCATTCAACAGTGCCAGGTTCTGTCGTGACAGCCTGCCAGTTCCCAGATCACTTGTGCAGCGGACCGAGGAAGAGGCCAGCTTGTTAAACTTTCCATTAGGTTACGAACAATCTGCTCTCCAAATCACATAGGTACTCTAAATGATGCCATCAATTCAGTTCTCTGTGTATTTATTTGCTTTTAATTAGGGGAGTTTGCCATATACCACTGCTGTACGAAGCTACTGAAAAGAAAGCAGTAATAGGGCTAATTCTCCTTGGTTTGTCATTTACAGTATTTGAGAGCAAAAGACAGTGATCCACTTTTATATGGTTTTGTACTGATGTAAATGAACGTAAATGTTTCAGGTTAAACAGGCTTTTAAGACACTATAAATATTCTTCTGAAAGCATACGATGCTGAGCATTTATTTCCACTCCTCCCCCCCAATCTATTATTCCCATTCAAGGAGATAGGAATTGATACAAACTTTTCAACAAATTGTTTTTATCGTCTTATGTCTCAAAGAGCAACTGTACCCACAGCAACACCTATGTTCACCTCTGTCCCTGAAAGGCAATGCCCGTTGTTTGCTGAATTTAGTTACAAACTAATTTCTTATATATACCACCTACCCAACACCACTGGACTGAATATGGTTGGTTTTTTTGTCGTATCTTCACAGTCGCTCCCTTAAAGGACCAAATTGCGAGAATGCTACTAAGGACAAGACATGTGGTTTAACCATCTGCTGTAGCTACCACTGACCTCTTTACCTTAGCTTTTCTTTATTACCAGAAGCACAGTACCACCAAATGGCTGGAAAAATCAATCAGAGGAATGCCAGCAGGTAGACAGTGTCATCAAACACCTGTTTATGTCATACTATAGAACACAGCTTAGTGTAAATCACCCTTCAGACATGTTTAAAATTCATTTTTTTACAGAAACTATTCTCTGTATGTCTGGATGAGGCCCTCCAAAATGCCTTAAAAATCTAATAAGGAGTCAGGAATTCTTGTGGTTTCATTCCAGTTCTGCTACTGACTTGTTGTGTGGTCTTGGAAAAGGCACTTATCCTTTCTCTGGGTTTTATTTCTCACATATGGTGATATTAATATGCAGCAGAAACTAAAGCCATATCATATGTGAAGCTGGAGAAACAAGTTGACATACACAGAAAAAAAATCCCAAAAACAAAAACAAACACCTTCAACTTTATTCATCATCTTAAAACCTATTTTAAACACTAAGATTATTGCTCCTTGGCAGATGAAAATGTTACTGTAAAAAACACAGGACATGAGAAGAAAACCCAACAGCCACTATACATTATTCACGTATGCACACATTCTTACCCAGTGATGTCTTGACATGCATTTTCTTGCCTTTCCCATTCAGGAAAAGTGTACACTACAATTTACCTTGGAGTAGGTGATGCATTGCAAGACGATGCCTCAATTCAGTCCATGGCATCTTTTTCATATGCCATTCATAATCTTAAATCCCGGTGCCTAGCACCTTTCTCTAAGAGGCAGTACTCTGAATAAGGAATAGCAGATTGTGTTTCATTATCATTATGCTCAGCAAACTGACAGAGTTTGGCCCCAGGGCTCCAGGGCCAGAGTTTTGGCATGAGGGCCAGCAAAGATTTTTCTGACCTTGTGAAGACAAGCTTGAAGCATTCCCATCGAAAGTATGTATGCAACAACTCTAATTCCTGATCTCCACATTTACTGTAGATAGCACTAACTTAAAATACTAGTCCAAGTCATACGTTAATTTTTCAATATTAATAAAATTCAGTACAACATACTGACATCATGTCTAAGCTTCCCACTCTCAACTTTGAAAAAATGCAATGTGTTATGGAGAGTCAGTGCAGTAAGTGACCTAAAGATTTAGAGACAATAAACATCATATATATACATGCAGCATACTACTAATTTCTGAGACCGCCTTAAAGAGCATGAGTGATGCACTACAGGACCGAGGCTCAGCAGAATGGCTCCTGAACCTTACTGAAGCCTCCCAGATTCTGCAAAGCAAAGGGCTCTGGGGTCTTCTCTGAAAGACAGTTCCTTTCCAAACAAGAAGAGCCTTGCAGACCTTCTCCTGGGGAAAAAGATTTTTTTACCATACTGCCAAATAATCAGACTTCTAAAAATTTCCCACTTTGTTCCAGGGATGAAATGAATGCATTTAAAAGGAAAACAAGAAGGAGACTCAGCCTCAAACCGTCAAGTAGCTGCACAGATGGATGTTCCGGTATCAGCCCCAGATGTAACCAGGGCCAAAGCTGAGTCAGGGAAAGATGGGCTACTGAACGCTTCAGGAGGTGTCAGTTTTCCTCTAGGCTACAGAAATCTTTCCAATTGAAGTTTTGTTTTGGGTTAGTTAAATTAGGGTTTTTTTTGCAATAAAAAGTTACTTTATTGGATCCACTGAGAGCACATTCTGAAGCTCTGAAGCAAAGTCTCCTATTGGATCTTCCAAATGAGAGAACAAGTAGAAAGTCATGAAAACCATGCAGGGAATCATCACAGCATTTAGATACATATTACATAATGAGAAAATTGTTTCCTAGGTACTTCACTACAGCAAAACTGACACACAGGGCTTAATTTAAAGCATGCCCGTTGTACTGTGAGGAGTTTCTTTAACCTGCAAAGGTCAGGGATGGTCTCTCAGCTCATTAGAATACATCGCAACAAGAGCCTCTGGGAAAAAGCTTCTCCTTTTTCCCATTGGAAATTTTTTCATAAATAGATAACTAGCTATTTTTATAGAAATTGTGAAAAAGAATCATATCTGAGATGTCATAATTTACCTTAAGGTCCATGAAGCCTAGAACAGCAGTGTAACAAATTTTTAAGGCAGCAAGAAGGACAAACCATATTTCATGCTGGCAGTACTGAAGAGATCAATTTTACTCCACCTAAAAAAAAAAAACCTGTAGTTCCCAGGAAAGCCAGCTGGGCAAAGGGACTCATTTTATTATCATCAAAAAAAAAAAAAAAAAAGGAATAGCATTCATACTTAATTTTGGAGAAAATAAAAAATTACAGGGTTTCATTATTACTTAGAGGATTTGGCAGCCATTAGAAACTTCTCCATTAAAACATAAATATGAAATAAAACACTTTCTGATGCTTTTAAGGAAGTTTGTCACCAAACGAGTATTATGCCCAAGAGAGTTCACAGCATCTATATCGACTAGTTCTCAAGGGAAAATGTGCCTAATTTTCATGTCACATTCATAGTAATCATCTTTACATTGTGAAAAAGCATTCACAGAACAATTTTATCATTAGCTAATATTTTAATAATGACAATGTTGCAGTTGTGATATAAAGGAAATATGTCCATGCATTTAAACATTTAGATTTAAATGTTTCCAGAGTTGCAGTATGTGCATTTGGTCTGCTGCTTCTGTAGCTAAAGCATCTGTTTGGGAAAGACACAGCAACCTAACACCTGCTGTTCCAGGCAATGCCCTGGCACAACAGAGAGTACATTTCATTTTGCCTGAGGGGAACAGACCTTATGGTTCCAGCCCTTTTTATCTTAAAGATACTCCCAAATATCAGCATCTTCCCTAAACATGTCTGTGAGATAAGTAGATTCAAATATCACTGTGCACTTGACACAGACACTGTCCGAGGCTTTAGAGTATGAAAAGCAGTAGGGAAATCAAAACTACACCTTCCTCAGTCCTCTCATGAAAAAGCAGGTGACTGGGGCCAATGCAAAGAATAAAATAGGATCCAAGGAATGCTTCATTTATTGCCAAAATTAGTGACCTGCATTTATGTCATGAACTGCCTGTATTCCTTTGAGATTCCATGTTGCTAGAAAGTATGAACAACAAAAAAGTAGTTTTGTAAAACTCTGTATGTATTTCTGGGTGCCTGTACTTTCAAAATGTCATTATGCACTGGAATTTATTGTCTAGCGCATCATTCAGTGGAATGTAAGAACAATGCAATAGATTTTGGGGGTTTTTTTGTTTGTATTTTTCTCTTTAAATAAACAAGTTTTTTGTTTACGGAGGGATGACAAATGGATATATCAATTTAAACTGTAAGGGATACCTGTGATCACTGTTCAAATTACAGTCTAAACAAGTTATTTTTTACATTTAACTTCTATCTGCAGAAAAAGACCTGTAATGTACAGGAAATGCTCTACCGTCACCCTCATGAAGGCACCATGACTGGAAGGTTAAAGTTTGATGACACTGTGTAGAGGCTGTAACACATTATAAAAATTAATAAAATCAAGTCGATGACAAGGCCGCTTTACTTTGAATGAGTACTTTAGATGATAAAGGTTCATTTCTCCTCTTTGAAAGTTTATATTGCAATGGAGCTTTTTCAGCATTAAATCTCTGGCTGGAGACAGTGGGCAAACTTGTTTCATTCAGAACAGGGACACAGAAAGAGCCAGTAACTTAGGCAGAATTGACCTAATATGATGCATCTGCCACCCTCCTACGCCCGCCCCCCACTTTGTTCTGAGATTTCCACACATTAGCTACCGGCACTGCTTTCCCCCTGCTTTCCAATAGGACAAAGTTATGTTTCATAAACAGCAGAGTGTGTTAATTCAAACAAAACGCAGGACAGCAGTTCTTTTTAGGCAGTAAAGTCCTGTCTGCATATTTCAGCTGTTGCATAATTGTTACCTTTAGCTCATAAACTTTAAGGTCAATTCAAGGTTGAGAGTAGGTGTTCAGCACATGAAACTCGGAATGCTGCTATAAGAAGTATATTTTATAAACCACAATATTTTGTTCTCATTTGGTTGTGTGTGTTGGGTTTTCTTCTTAACTATCTGGTAATTTTTACTCTGCCTTCATAATGCGTATATTTATACAGTACTCTTAACCTAAAAGTATAATTTATATACTTGGAATGCAGGCTAACATATTTCTATACTCCAAATTTGACTATTTCCCCTCTAACATCCACATCAAATGTTCTGAGTTGGTTTGCTGAAGTGCAGAACCCAACCACTAAAACAAGGCAGTATTTATTCAGAGCTGGTATCAAATATTTGAAGAAATTTATGCGAGAGAAAGAACTTCAGTTACACAGATTATTACTAATAATTCTCTCATATTGAAATCTATGATAAAGTTTACATTTAATTCAATGAAATACAACAGAATTCATATTGCTCTGACTCACTTCTACATGTTAACTGTATCATAGCACTAGCAGTAACTGCTAGGGTAACTTTTCCTCTTTCACATCATGGATATTTTTCTTTGCGTAGGACACAAGCAGACCGTATAATGTTAAGAAAAGCATACAAAGATAATTAGAAGAATCCTAAAAAAGTGCAAGGGAGTTCACAAGCTAATTACTTAAATCTTTGCTGACCTGAGCATTCACACAATGGTAGTTCAGAGTGGTGACTGGTTCTGCACTCCCTCCTCTTTGCATGCTCTCGATACCCAAGGTATAGCAAATAATGTCATCGATTTCCTTCAAAGGATTAATTTTCACCCAGGGAATAAAAGGTTGCAACAGTAGCTTTTGCATCACTCAACAACAGAAACCAGCATTTGCAACATGACTCAGGAGCACACAGGAGCAGGGACAAAGTCATTTACTTAGTGTTCTTTAATTCTTTGTGGTATAATGAGAGCATATCATGATTTATGACTAAATAGCACATATATTTTTCTCAGGAGAAAAGCCTTTCATAACCTGCTCATTTCTGTCGCACTCAGGAGTTATGAGATCCAAGTCCACTCCTAAGTGTGGTGCCCTGCTGAAAGCGGTTTGATAGCCTTTTGATTAAAAATAGTTCTATGTACTGCTGTGTCTTCAAAATATGGGTTAAAAAGCTAAACCACTGGAGTTTTTAAAAAGTAAGCTTTAATGATGGTGCACAAAATTACTTATTTGCTGTTTTTTAAAAATGGGTTCATTTATTGTTAATTAAGCATTCTTTTCCTGATTTGATTACATAAAGAGTTGCTTTGCAACACAATAGCATATGAAGGTCAGTATGGCTATAGGAGAAACCCTATATGCTGTGACAAATCCAATAACCATCAGGGTATTTGGTTCATAGAAATAAAGCGTTTCTTAAAATATTTTGCTGATTTGCTAAGGTATTGGGAGACATTTTGCTGAGTGCGTAGCATGACATTCCCAGAAGGAGATATATTTTATAGTGAAGCTGTCAACAAATTTGCTTGTGGGATAAAAGGTTGGCACTTAGGAAGCGAGGGGTGTACGAACAGGTTGCAGGGATTGGGGTGCTAAGACTGGAAGGGTGGAGAGGAGTAGAAGGGTGAGACCACTTTCTCACCCTCTGCTTCTATTTAGAGAGAGGAAAAAAAGGTGAAAAGTAGGATTTTTTCTCGTTTGCTGGACTAAACAGGAACTACAAACATTCACAAATTGTACTATCTTCAGTTTTCGAAAAGAAGGCATCAATGAAGTTGTTAATGCGGTGTTTCAAAACTGAAACAAATGTGATTTGTGGTCGGGAAGGGAACATCCCCCCCATTCCCCTGAGCACTGCCCAAAGCAGGGTGCACACAAGCACAGCCCCCCCAAAGCGCTGTGCCAGCCTGGCAGGACACACTCACAGCCCCCTCCATCAACCACTGCGCATCGCCGCGGCACGCTCCCCTCCCTGAAACATCACAGGCAATAGCTATGAAGTTCAACGTGTAAACTGTGAAATACATTTCTGAGTAGTACAGATGACAGTATGTTTAAACCTCAGACTAAAAATGTAGGACTAAATACCGTGTCGGAAGGAAAGAAATTTACACTAGGAAACACTTCAACTCCAAGTAAAATTGCCATTGCAGCTGTAAGGAAGACTTCTGGCTCCCTCTAGGGGTTTCTACCTGCCCCTTTACAAAATGTATTTTTTTAACATGCCCTATAAAAACATTTCTCACTCTTATATCCTGGTAAGGGAGAAGAGCGGTATAATTCTGATATAGCTGGACAAGCAAAGAATACATTTTACAATTTTGGTGAAGAGATGCTTTTTTTGCCCTGTTGTGGAAATAGTAACATGTCTAAGAAGCTCTCCTTTTCTTTACTCCAAAAACAAAACTTCCACATGCATTTGTTCTTAAATTGCTACAATCTCCTAATTGTGTTTGAGAAAATATTTCAAATCAAATCAATTATTTCCACATCTTTATAGTTAATAATCTCACAGCCAAACTCTGATGTGAACCATCACTAGTTATTTTTTCAAATACAATCATCTGTCATATTTATGCACATCATCACATCCAGGTTTTGCTGTGACTATTACTCTGAATAGTGTTAAAACACCATTACTATTTTATTATTATTATTCAAAATTACAGCCTATATTTGTGTTTGGAATCTATCAAACAACATCAAACAAAGGAATGAAGGACTTTGTTGTAAATCCTATTCTAAAGATCATTATCTAGTTATATCTCAACCGGAGTTTACGCATTTCTAGCACACAAGGAGTAAGATCACCGCTTCAAATTAGGCCAAATGGTAACATAAGAAAAAAATCGCGACAAAGAAAAGCAGAGATTGCTGTTTGTGATCTGTTACAAAAGACTTCTGCTCTCTACACATACACAAAACAAGGTAAGGAGGCCTAAAAATCAGCGTGTCTCTTTCCATTGAGTTTATTGGGCAGGTCATCCTGTATTTCGCCTCTTACAGAATGCAGGTAAGACAGGGCAATGATGCATCATTAAAAGAAACTATGAAGATGCGTTTTTAGGGCCTTTGTTAAGAATTACAGTCAGATCTTGGAAATATCAGCACTAGTTCATCTCCCTGCGGAGTGCGTGTGCATCAAGCCTGGCTGTTTGTACGCACCCCTTGCAGAGTCGACCACTTCAGTTCTGGGTGCTCAGCAAGCTTTGCATCGGCAGATGGGTGAGAGGCTAGGAAGTACTTCCAGCAAAAGTTTAATAATACACAGCTAAGCAAAACCAGCATCAAAGCCAAGCAAGCTAACATATTCGATAAGAACAAAAGCAACTCCGGGTATTGGTAATTCCACCTAAACGCATTGCCCAAATGTCTGTAACTTGCTTAATGTGAATCTAGTCAGAAGTTTGGGAGCCTGTCCAGAGAAATGCAGCCTCACCTCCCAAGCCACTGCACAAAGCGGGTCAAGAAGCAGCACGGCAACAACAAAGCTATGGCATGCCTGCCCGCTGCACTTAGGGGGATTAGTAGGGGGTCAGGCTCCCATGGCCGCACCTGCAAAGCTCAACACTATGACATTAGCTAATATCCTGCATAAATCATATTCCTTCTGTTTTAAAAGCAAATAAATAGCTGTGCATGTGTCCTTTGACCTTCATTGCTGGGAAACCTATGCAGTTTATCTTTATGGCAATAGACTACGCTCAGCTAACCACTGCTGGCAGGGTGTCTCTCCACTGTTTTAAGTAGAAATGAAATTCAAAGCAGCTATACCCATAGAGATTTTATTTTTTTATTTTTATTTAATCCTTAAGAAGTGGAAGGGACTTTAAGAAGTGTGAAATAAGGAAATGTAAAAAGACAGAGTAGACCATATATATGGACTAAACAGCGAGAACTACTGTAAGAAATCCCTCATATGTATAATATAATATCAAAAAAGAAAAAGTCGAAACCATAAGTCCGATTCAGAAAGCATATGAGCTCTTGATCTTATCATAATACGAGGACAGAGATGAATGAATTTTTGCCTGACACAGTTTCTATAGTATACTTAACTTTTCATTTAAATTCAGGCTCAGATCTCAATTATAGGTTCAGTCTATATGCAAAACACTATAAAAACAGTTATTTATTCTTTACCAGAAACTTGCAAATACCAAATATATAGACATGCTTGCATAATAATAATATTTTTAATATATGGAATAATATTAACCAGATAGAACTGTAACTAGAACTGCTATTATTTACCAGACTTTAAAAATGGCAATAGTTTCTTAAATAGATTCTCTCCTTAGAGGATATTGTTAAGAAGTTAAGAAGTACTTAATCTTAATGGGGGGACTGTAGAACAAACATATCATATTGAAATACTCTGTTTTCTTTGAACTCTAATTTTACAATAGATCCTGTAAGTCAGTATCCTGTGAACAATGAATCTAGAAAAATAGCTCGTTGGGTTGGGAGGGGTGGGGGGACACAGCTAGTAGGAGGTTGGGTTTTTTGCTTTTTCAAGAAACCACACAAAAACTTGGGTGTATGCACAGAGAATCACTATTCTGTTATTTTTCTGTTATTTGCACTGTAGTGTACTGTAGGGACATGGTGTAGTGCCCTAGCTAATTGTTTAAAATCTCTTAGATGTCATAAAAGGATTTCACAATCTCAAATACTAAGTTTCTGACAAACTAGCCAGGAACAGAAAAAAATCCATTAATTGTAATAATCAATTCTACTGATGTGTAATAAACAAATAATATGTTTTGATGAAAGTGTGCTTCTCACATAGCCAGAATATTTATGGCAATATAATATAAATAATATAAAATTAAGTAGCAGAATACAATTATTTAAGAATTAGAAATAAAACTAAAAGTCTGCTTTAGACATTTTATTTTAGCTTCTTTTCAAACTGACAAAAAATGTCTATTAAGGAAGAAATATGATTTATTATTGCTACATAATGATGCTGTAAAAGATAATGTATTTGCTATGGAATTACATCAATGAAAGTGCATAAACTTCATAAAGTACCACCAAGATGAGTGTAACATTACTATAATTTCAAAACCAACACATTTGAATGCCCATACTAACCAAGGAGAACTGAGCTTTCTTACAAAAATACAGCTAGGTAACAACACTGGAATAAAATATATCCAGGTTTCTTTTGTGCATGGGATTTAATTCCACTTTGAAGCTTAGTAATCCACACTATATTTCAGGATTACCAACACTCCCCTGCACAATACCTTGGTTTAGAGCAGCAGCAGACAGTCTATGCTTAGGGGAAGGGATCAGACCCTTTCTGCAAGCAGAACAGAAGAGGGGAGTGCAAACCTGTGTGATGCAAAATTCTGAGAGATTTGATATGAAGAGGTAAAATGACTTGTCTGAGATCCTACAGGACTGCAGCATTCTTGGGAATGCAAAACTTTGGGATTTAAACACAAGGCTCTGTTTTTTTCTAATTTATTAGCTAAATAAACCATATATGTAAAATATGATCTTTCATTACATCACTAAAACCTACTTTGCTCAATCAAAATCAGCTTAATGTCACAGGCTCTTTTTGTTTCTACTTTTCTTCTTCTTTCCCTCTGCATAATTTCCTTTAAATTAGATTGAAAGCAAAGACTTGATACAAAAATCTGTTTTAGTACAATGCGAAGCACAAGGATATCTGATAACCTGAAAATCTCAAGCTAGCTTCAGGCATGAGTGGGTTTTAATCAGAATTTGGCAACTGAAATGTATTTGCAGTAGTCTATATGAATCAGCTCAGATGGTGGTTTTACTGATAAAAATGAAAAGAGCAATAGACATGCAAAAGGTTTTCTAAGGCAAAAGTAGTGGGACTGAGCACCAGATTTTTCCCAATACTCTTATTTGAAGATAAATCTGACAGAATTCCCTCACTCCAGTTTTAGAGAAAGATTTAAAAGAAAAAAAAAAAAAAAAAAACACGAACAAAAAAACCCAAACACCACCACTATTTCTGGTAGGAGTTTCTTGTTTAGAACTTAGTTTGCTAAGTCGATTCTCATATAAGCTACATTTAGGTAACTAATTAACCTAGAAGTAGAGTAGAAAATCTGAGATGACTTCTTGTCCTGTAAGTACAAATAAGTTTTAATTCAGTACTGTTTAGGGATATAGTTTATATGAGCTCACTTGGTTCAGGACTATGTTTTTTGATGGATATGGCCTTCTGTTTGTTCAGCTGTAGAAAAGAGGAATGCAATCCAGGTTGATGGTGAAAAAAAGTAAAAAAGTAAACAAAATGCCATAAACTGAAGATTCTGGAATTTATGACAGCAGATTTGGATATAAACTTGCAAAAAAAAAAATAATTAAGAAGTGTTACAACTCTCGAACTGAGATGCAAAGCCAATAAATAATCATCAATATAAAAAGAGAACAGAAGGAAGTAAAACAAAAAAAGAATCAAAAAACCCCACCCAAAACCTACCAGAAACACTACAGATTGCGTACCGCATTTTTTAATCTTCAGAATTTAATTAGCCCAAAAAGAGTATTTCCATCCCTCTCTGCTACACACATTGTCTATGCATTCACATAGATATGTATTTGGCAAACATAATAAGCTTAAACTATAATAAACAATAACTCCAATGTATTTCACATATTTTTTCTAAATAGTAGAGCAACTCATTTGGACTGCTTTGAGAAAACTGTACCTTCTTCTCAGTCTAACACACAGAAGTACTTAAACAAAGCCTCATGTGTTTCAGTTACCTCCCTCCACCACTTAACCACCCTGACCAGATCGGACCTGCTGTTTCCCCCCCAGTTCCGAAGGGCTCTGCAGCACTACCAGGGACTCGAGGGTGGAGAAAAGAACGGGGAGCTGCAAGCTGGGGTTTGTTCTCACCATGCCTGCCCGCAGCACCAATGATGAAAATACACAGAAGAACAAACTGTAAGGCCAGCAGAGGGACCCATAAGGCAGAAACAGTCATTCAGCTATGCAATCACAAGAAATTTCTATCCAGAGGGTAGTATTGGGATGGTTATGGAGAGTTTTGCACTGTGAGCCCCCTTCCCAAGGGCTTCCCACAGACTGCGTGCAGATTTTTAAGTGCATTGCCCAGCACCAAGATCTCCTTGTGCTGTATTTTCTGAAGAGGGTGGGGTGTTCTACAGTCTTCTTCCTTGCTGCTGCCTCTCCCACTGAACCGGACAGCCTGGGAAGTGGGGTGACCAAGGGCTGGAGGGTGAGCTTGCTGTCCCCTGGCAGTTTTGGCAGCAAGATGAAGCACCTGTCCCCCCAGACTGGCTGATAAGAGATGAGAGGTCAGGCAGTCAGTCACCTACTCTGAACTGGCTCCTTTCAAACTGCTTTTGAAAGGATGACAAAGCTTAACTAGTGTTATCTCCACTGATCAGCCCTGGTGTCCCTCAACCACAGGTCAACGCAGGAGAGCAGCTGGGTACCATCAGTCCCAGAAGGCAGCAGCCTTCTCCTGGTGCATTCACAGTAGCATCACAGGACACAAGAAGGCAAAAACACAGCAGAAAGACTCAATAAGCCTGTCAAGCTAAAGAAACAACGGATCACGCCAAGCTATTAAGACTTCCTGGTAAGCACGAGGAAGACCTACCTCAATACTGTCTTACTTTATGATAACAAAGGACAATAATCTGCAGTTCTAGCTACACTACTAGACCTGTCACCTCACTGTGACAAATTCAGTGCAAGGCATTAGGTAACATCTGTTGCTTCAGTTCTCAGCTTGCACCACTAAATGTTATTAATGTGACTTACAGTCTCTATGACTACCTTTCATAAATCAGGATCTACACATCCTCCTTTATTCACCAAAAAAAAACACCACAAGCCCCGCCTGCCTGCGCCCCCCCAAAACCAACCAACCAACCAAACAAAACAAACAAAAAACAGCAAACCAAAACATACACATGCAGTTCATTATCTGGTAATCATAACCACAATTTCACAGGCCTGAAAACCAGTGTTCCTTAGTATCTGACAATTCTCTATTCAATAGAATTATCGGGGAAGTACAGAAACCATCTTGCCACCAAAATAAAACACTTGAATCCTCATGCACTCGATAAATATGGTGTTTTCTTGATATTTCAGTCTTATTCACGTAACCATAGCTAGGGAAAAAAAATACCATCACCTCACATGGAGTACCCGTAATTACTGTCTTCCTTTTCTGTCATGATGTTCAATTCATAACACTCTTGACTTAGAAAAAGGTTGAAAAGTAATAGAAAAAGTGTTTAATAATCACTATCAAAGCCAAGTTATGTTTATAGATATTTATGCCAAATGAGAATCAAATATTAGGCTTATAACAAGCTATCTGATAAAACTATGGGATCACCACAAGTGTTTAAGGAAAGGAGTCTTACAAAGGCAGAATGGACTTCTTAGCTGCCTGCTTGCAAGCACAGCCCAGAACATGCTCCTCCTCTTTTGAAACATGACATCTTCACAGTATTAAAAAAAATCATCAGCTTTTAATCTCAGGAAAATATTACTTCCTAGAAGCTTTGGTGTAACTAATAGCAACTGCCAACAGCACCCTGCACTGATATTTACCTGGACACTGGAATTTACCTAAATAGCCACACACAAAGTGTTTCAAATAGAGTCTCCAAATACTAGGGCACCTGACAGTCAGTTCAAAGTAATTTCGCTTTTTTGGGATGCACTAGAGAAAACTCTGCAAATTTGTGCAAAAGAGGGATAAATGACAAAGCAATGATGTACAGTCTACTTTGTGATTTTAACCTGTTGTAACTGACTTGTAATTTGCTCTTACCATTTTTACTGGTCATGAGCTTCACTGGAGTTTAACATTAAAAACTCCCCGGTATAAAATCCTTAAATAATATATACATTACTTTATTTTTAAAGCAACACTGGCAGTTTGGAAATGAATTTGCAGTTTTTCTGTAACATCTAGGTGGTTGCCTTAAATCACCATAGTGATCCTGTGACTAATATCCATCAGAAACTTCCCATAGTAATGTCACTGAGTTCTAGCAACTAACCACTTCTGACCAGATCCTTGCTCAATGTAAATTGCATAGAGCAAATTTAGATGAGATATGAGCCATGTGTCTTTGACATAAAACTAAAGAAAGTTCCAGACATCTGCCTCAACAGGATTTTGTTCAAAAAAAACACTCCTACATACCAGTTATAAATATACAGAAGGTTATATATATTTATTCTAGAAACATATATTTGATAAAGATGACCTTCTCTGCAGAATGAATTGGAAAAGTTTGTTGGTGGGAACATGAACCATGGAAATGAAAAGGGGTGCAGACAGCATTTTGTTAGACCAGGGATTATGTTCAAATAAAAGACTACAGCAATGCAAATAAACTGGAAGGATCTGACTTTTTTTTTTTTTTAATTTGGATATTTAATAAAATACAGAGTTGTGCCGTCTGTATGTAA
Organism: Tyto alba; assembly: GCF_018691265.1. Taxonomy (NCBI): domain Eukaryota; kingdom Metazoa; phylum Chordata; class Aves; order Strigiformes; family Tytonidae; genus Tyto; species Tyto alba. The sequence continues at coordinate 8,625,863 of NW_024881313.1, forward strand.
AGCAATGTAACTTAACTATCTGTGGCTGTACTTACACCATGATCATCGACTGCCCACATACATATGGCATGGAAATACTGTACAGCCTTTAGTTCCTCAAACACATGGGTCTGTACTGTCTGAGCTTTCTCTCACTACAGAAGGAAGAGCAACCTGTCCATATGTGGGGTCTGTTCCAGCCGGGAGATGGCAGCAGTAGGCAGAATGACTCCAATGGTTCCCTCGTTTATTTCGTGTATGTGCTCTTATGGTCGTAAGGTTAACATTAACAAAAGTATAAAAAAATGAGGAGGGAAAAAAAAAAAAAAAAAAAAAAACAACCAAACAAACAAACAAAAAAAGAAGCCTTTTTCATGGTCATAATATTTACAGTTATACTGAAGTAGTATGTTTGTGGTTTCTGATACTGTTAATTCAACACCATGAATGGCAATTAAAATTAACAGAAGAGATGATACAATTATAGTTCCTATGGCAATCTATGACTACTAGATAGGAACCGTGGCTGGCATTTTTACCAGTTGCCTTCATGCTGTTTAGTGCACATGGAAGGAATTTTTTTATTTTTATTTTAAAGTGCAGTACAGTCCTTCCTCCCTCTTATCCCTTCTTGTTTTCTTCTTTATGGATAGGTCTCTCTGAGGTCTATCATACAACCCTTCAGGCTGGCTAAACAGTACTGGAACTCCTTGTGGAGCTGCGTTATCTCTTCTCCGGAGCAAGTACTGCCAACTATTCATCTGGCAGTGCCATCACCACAACTACAGTTGCTGTCACTCGTTTGACCCTCCTGTCAGGGAAGTGGCAGAGGGGACTGACCTGTACTGAAAATGCACTACCCGAAGAGGGGTTTCACAAGTAAAACATTTCCGTCCAATGCTACTTACACCGTTTTCTCAGACTTGTGGCTGCATCTAACACATTTTCTTTTGGAGGAAAACCAGGTATAACTATTAATTATAAATAAAATGTGAACATTCACTGAATATTCAATGACATTTTAAAAAATGGAGAAAAAAATTAAAAATATTGCATACACACTATTAGAATGAATTCCAAAAGAGTAAAGACATCATCAAAAATCAGGCAGAAGAGTAAGCAAGTGAAAGACTTTTAGCACTATTAGAAGATCTTCCTTAGAAGAAGCTATGGCATAGATTAGGTCTGTATTAGAAGAGATTTTGGAGATACTAGGGGAAAAAAGCCCACATTGTGATATATGCCATAGATCTATTGAAACAAATTACAAGCAAAGGAAGATGAAAAACAGGATGGCACTTGACCACTGGGATAACGGAGAAGTCTTTCAATGGAGGCAATATTATTCAATATACAGAAATCTTGAGTAATACTTATATATACATTGAAAAAATGCCAAAACATAGGAAAGAAGAGAAAGCAAGCTAAGATAAGGGAGGCAGTTTAGATTGGGCTATAAAGAGGGAGAAGTCAGGAGATGTTTGGGTCACCGGGGAGTGGCTAGAAATCAGTTTAGGAACAATCTTGCAAAGCATCTGGGAAGAAGAGATAGGCGAAAAGAAAAACATAAAAGGGATGAAAAGAGAAGATCTAGAGAGAAGATCTCATCTGTCTTTTAGGATATTAATCTTGGCAGAGGATAAGAACTTAACAATGGAAATAAAACCAGGGAATAAACAGTTTCAAGGCCTGGCCAGTTTTCTCCAGCAAATATTTTTCAAAATTAACAGGAAGACACCAAACACTCTGTGCCCATCGTATCTTGCTTTTCTGCTTGTAATTGTGCCTGCCACTGTGGCAGTGTGCTGATACCCCTTATCCTACCACTGGCCCAAGAAGCCAGAGCCCTGCAGACAAAAGCTAACACAGGTTCTCCAGGGCACAGGGGTGCTTAAATGTGTAATGTAATAACCAGAGAACATAAAGCCTGACAGTAACTCTCTGTACTAAAAGCCAAAGAGATGAAACTACTGAGTAAATAAACTAACAAATACCTTGGTACTGGCAGCAATAGGTTGCAGTGAGCTGATCCTAAAAAAGCAGGGGAACTAACATTATTTTCAACAACATATTAATGCTGCAAACATTTTGTAAATGTAAACATGCTGAAACTTACAGTCACATAAAGTACAAGCATTTTCTTAATTTATTACTACCATATTATGACTTTATTTTGTAAAGGGATGTCAAAGTTACTGAAGGAGTCTTGACAAAACCTCATGACTTCTTTCTTCTTTTTCTTTTCCATACATTAAACTCTTTTAAACAAAGCAAGATACGCTAAGAATTCATCTCCACAGTAGTCAATTCAGAGGGAATCAAAATTTCAGTAGGATATGAAAAACTGCTTAAGAAGAGAAAAGTGTTTGTGAATTTTCTCAGGAAGGGGAAACTAAGACAGTTGTTCAGTTTACCATATAAGAAATAGAAACTGTATGTTTGATTACAGTGCACTCTTGGCTTAAAGCTAAGCAGGAGAGATCCTAGTTAGTAAACATCATCTCACTGATTCTTAAGAAGCTTAAGAAATGCCATCACCAACATACTTGTCTTAATCTATCAGAATAACTGAAGTATCACATACAACTGATGCTGTAAGAAGGAGTAATCCAAAACCTGGTTTTAAGCATTTAAAATCAAAGCATCCTACTGGGATGGATATTTTGTAGAATCATAAAATCATAGAATCATTTAGGTTGGAAAAGACCTTTAAGATCATCAAGGCCAACCGTTAACCTAACACTGCCAATTCTACCACTGAACCATGTCCCTAAGTACACGTCTTTTAAATGCCTCCAGCGATGCTGAGTCAAACACTTCCCTGGGCAGCCTGTTCCAGTGCTTGACAATGCTTTCGGTGAAGAAATTTTTCCTAATATCCAATCTCAACCTCCCCTGGTGCAGCTTGAGGCCATTCCCTCTTGTCCTATCACTTGTTACTGGGGAGAAGGGACTGACACCCACCTCACTACAACCTCCTTCTCTTGTGCCCTTCTCTGGATGTGCTCCAGCACCTCAATGTCTTTCTTGTAGTGAAGGGCACAAAACTGAACACAGTCGAGGTGCGGCCTCACCAGTGCTGAGCACAGGGGTACAGTCACTTCCCTAGTCCTGCTGGCCACACTATTTCTGGTACAAGCCAGGATGCCATTGGCCTTCCTGACCGCCTGGGCAGTAAGTCGCTCTTTTAGATCATCTGTGTTGATGTTGTTATGAAGAAGAGAAAAGAAGGAAAATCTCTTTTTGTCATTTTTCAGATTTTAGGTGATAATGAGGAGCCTCAAAAATAATCTAAGTGCTCCAGATTTTTTTTCAATATCATATCAATACTAATTTAAAGCACCATCTGTAGGTTTCTCTCTGTTATTTGGCAATTTTGCTGAAGGCTGAAGAAGCATTAATTCCCAATCAGTCATCTACATGACTATGTCCAACACAGCCAACTGCCAGAGATTTGGGATAAAATGCTAATTTCTCAGACTAGATAATTCATTGGCCAGTTTGGGTCTGTTGCGCTGGCTATGATCCCTCCCAGCTTCTTGTACACTTGCACACTAGTAGGACATGGGAAGTTGAAAAGTCCTTGATTTCTTAGCAACAACAGAAAACATCAGTGTGTTATCAACATTCTTCTCATACCAAATCCCATACTGAATCCAAAGCACAGGATTATTCCAGCTACTAAGAAGAGAAAACAGCTCTGTCCCAGCCAAACCAGGACACCAACGTGCTCTAAAAAGGAATGCAGAGGCAGAGCTGCTTTGAGATCTCAGGTAGTCCAATGATATCTTGACATACCATCGGAAACAAAAATCAAAGAAAATAGCACGGGAAAGAGAAAGGTGGTCAAAAGATGTAGGTGAGTGTGGAAATATGAAGAGTTTCTCTTTAAAAGCTATTACACCCAAAAGGGTAATCTGCTCATGTGACCAGAGCATTTAGGCAGAAAGAGAAAGGCTAAGCCACTTTTATATAACTAAAACTCATTGAACACCTTAAGTAAGAAGCAATATAACAAACCACAACTTTACTTTCTCTCAGATAATGCAGTTATTCAGACTGGAATAGTTTTCCAGTATACTGAAACACTGAATTAGATGATATCTGTTCTTCTATGTACTTTTTTTTTAGAAATAAATATGGTTTTGTAATGCATTCAGCTGAATCTAAAAGGAACTGTCAGAGAAGGGAAAGACTAGGATGGTTAGAAGCAGCAAAAAAATTGCACCAAGTTGGTTTCGGTCATTTTCATTGGCACCCATCAGCAAAGGAACAAGTGAAGAACAATGTTATAAATACATTACAGATATATGAAAAGGACACTTGGAAGATGGCTGCGTTAACTGTTCCTCTCCAAAATTTGCATGATGTCATCTGGAAAAATATCTGAGGATTTTTCAGGGCCAGCACAACTCTAGTCTAGAGTGAAATGATTTATTCCCAAAATTCCATTTTGATGTTAATCCTGTGCACCTTGAAAATATGTTCGATTCAAAAGGATGAGGTGCGATTTCTATTTGAAAAACCACTTAATGGCAGTGCCTACTCTGATTAACAGCTTGGAAGTATCAAAGGTTATTGCTTCTCGACAGGAGAGCATGCCCAGCTTTGTGCTGCCACATGGAAACGGGGCTGGCACCCAGGTGCAGTCTGGATAGTTTGCAACCCTGTACCAGTACATCCCCACTGCTAAGCAGTCATTTCTGAGTGGACTGTAATACAGATAGATCCAGTCCTTTAACACAGGGTTTAGCACATGTCTTTTCATCTACAGGTCTCTGTGTCTGTACAAAATGTAAGCAAAAATTTTTAGGCTCATTGTAATTGAAGCTTGCCTATGACGGCCCAGTCAATAACCAGCACTGCCAACAGTGCGTTTCTACATGCCAGGCACACACACGCACACAAGTGCTAATATACCCTAAAAGACTTTTCATTTGCCAAAACATCAGTGTCTATCCTGGCACCTATGCAAAAAATTTAAGAAGTATTATCAGAGGTAAAAGTTTCTGAGTACTTAAAGGTCAAGGCAAGACAATCAACTATTTCACATTTGTGAAAGAGAGATGGTTTAATTTAAAGCAGTTGATTTCTTAAATTAAAACAGTTAATTTCTTTAGTGAATCTCCCTGAAGACCTGCTTGGAGTGAGTGGAACTCCTTTTAAACTTGTAGGTGCATTCTTCATGACAAATAATAATTCCTCTGCAAGTATAAGTGGCAGTCCGAACAAAATAGGTGGCTTCATATACACTGTGCATATACAGAACATTTTACTGCTAAATGGCAATTTTTCAAAACATGGCCTGTAACATTTCTCAGAGTACAACAGCATACTTTAGCATCACTTTTATTCTCGACGAACAAAATCTGTGTATTGCCCGTTGTAGTTAGTCTGCACTCAGCAGGTTTCATTGTTAGAAAATAGCTCACAGAAAAGATGGAGCTCCGGTTATTTTGAGCTGTGGAATTTAAGCTATAATTGCCTAATTAGATTTCAAAGCCTACTGACAAGCACGATCAAACTCCATTTCAATATCTCCTGATACAGGCACGGAAGTGACCCCTACAAGATGTGGGAACCTCATTAGTGATGAACAATTAGGAAATATAAAACTAAAAAAGTTTTAATAAACACAGAGTGAACATTACGGTCAACTGCAACAGCTGTTGTGATTTTAGGATTTATAACAGATTGATGACTTGGTGTATGTTATAGTACATTTCCTACATACTCACAAGCAACTCCTACAATACACACCATATTTTTTAAATTGAGGGGAAAAGAAAAAAAAAAAAAGATAAAAATGTAACCCTTGCATTCCTTTCTGAAACAAAATCTTCAAAATCAAAAGCCTTCCATTTCTGATATGTAATGTAGCATCCTCTTTCCAATTTTACTTTACCCATGCACTTCTGAAAACACAGTAAATTCAAGGACTAACTCAATAAAGGAAATTAATGCTGTAACAGCTAAATTTTGTGTGGTGAACAGACTCAAATGCAAAATACAATGTTAAGTATCTCTGCTCCCATTATAAGGCATTCCAGGTCATGGAAAAATTTGTCACCTCAGAGGACAAACCACAAAACTGGTGCAGAGAGCAAGAAACAGCCTGAAAGTAGCTAACAGCAATCCAAGATAGACAGACACAGCCTGAGTCACTTGGTTCAGTTCTTCACAATTAAAAAGATCGACTTAACAGAAGTTTAATTCCAGGTAGATGCACACTAAAACTGGTATCAGACTTCAGAATGTTACAAGCCAAAAATTTGTAACTTCTTCTAAAGTTTTACAGAATATTCCTCAAAATATTTACAACAGACTTTTCATTCAACAGACCATGAGCCTCAAAAGCAGCAGTACAGTAAAAAGAAGAAAGTGGGAGAGAGAACAAGAAGCAGGTGGGGGGAGGAGGGGGAAGAAAAACTAAAGATGTTGCAGTAGCCTCGCAGAAATTTTATTAGGTGAAACATGCCCAGTGATCCTTACGAATGAACAAGGCTCTGTGCTGTAAGGGAAGGAAAAAGAACCACACTCGTTCCTGCCAATATGACTCAGAGGAAAATTCCTCCCTAACCTAAAAATCAAGCCATTAGTCTAACCTGAATGTGCATGCACGACGTGCCACTCGACCAAGTCTCTCCAGATCCTGGCACTTCCTTCCCTCCCCTGCTTCAGCGCAGCACCTCAGAGCATCTGCTTCACTGGGCCTCAAAACACCACCACGATTCTGGATCTCACATGATTTACACCATCAGTTCCCATCTAGCGAAACACGGCACAGCGCAGTGCCTAGGTATTACCCTCTCCTAACCAGTTCTGACAACATGCAGTGTGCCAGCTCGGCTGGGCTTTCTGACTCAGGCTACCCAGCAGTGTCACTGGTGGTGCAATGACTGAGGTCAGAGCAAGGGAGAGGAGTCAGGGGAAAAGCACAGCCCTCGGGGAAAAAGGTGTGCAAGGAAGTGGCATGGGGAGAAGCAATGGCAGAACGAGGAGAGGCACGGTGAAGGAAACGGCCGCAGCAAGACTGCAGACATCCAGTTTCACCTACAGAACTTTTACAAGGCAAAGGAGCGGAAGCAGACGGGGAAGTGGCTTTATATCACTCTGAACCATGGACACTAACAGTTTACCCTTTTTCTCCCTTCCTCTCCTTTCTTTTTAACTTCAGGGAGGGCAGAAAAGCCAGCCTGCCCCTCTTGCTAGGCTGCAAAAAAAAAAAAAAAAAAAAATCTTTCTAATTACACTGTCCTGAAGAAACTCATACAATCATTTTTTCTTTCCTTACACCTCCTATTTGAAAAACTAAGAAACAACAGAACTCACTATATTCGTTCTGAAGAGGAGATGGAACATTCTTGTCCACTATTCATCCTTCCCTGGTGCTATGGAAATCAGCACGCCATTTTATAACTGAGTGCAACTCCACACATCTCATTCAAAAACCCATACTGATCTTACTGTCCTGCATGAAAGGACACCATGGCTGTCCGTGCAATAGCATAGCTTCCCACATGTTTCTTTCAATTAAATATTTCTGAGAAAGGAAAAGGCAATACTGTGAAAGCAACTGTGTGCTGGTTTTGACTGGGGTAGAGTTAATTTTCTCCATAGTAGCTAATACGGGGCTCTGTTTTGGATTTGTGCTGGAAACAGCGTTGGCAACCCAGGGATGTTTTAGCTGTGGCTGAGCAGTGCTCACACCGAGTCAGGGCCTCTTCTGCTCCTCACCCCCCCCCACCCGCGAGGAGGCTGGGGGGGCACAAGGAGTTGGGAGGGGACACAGCCGGGACAGCTGACCCCGAGTGACCCCAGGGATACCCCACACCAGGTGTCGTCCTGCTCAGCATATAAAGCTGGGGAAGAGGAAGGGAGGGGGGCACGTTCGGAGCGATGGCGTTTGTCTCCCCAAGTCACCGTTACGTGTGGTGGAGCCCGGCTGCCCTGGGGAGGGCTGAGCCCCCGCCTGCCCGGGGGCAGTGGGGAATGAATCCCTTGGATTGCTTTGCTTGTGTGCCTGGCTTTGGCTTTACCTGTTAAACTGTCTTTATCTCAACCCACGAGTTTTCTCACTTTTACTCTTTTGAATCTCTCCCCCCATCCAACCCAGGGGGGAGTGCTAGAGCGGCTGTGTGGGGCTTTATTGCCAGCTGGGGTTAAACCACAACAAATTGTCATTTACTACTCACATTTACCATTACTGCATTGTCGGTTTACAGGAGGAAACAGAAAAAAGTCTTCTATGCTTTGCTACGTAATTTCCAGCAGTACTGCACTATTCTTGAGCAACTGATGGAATTCAGAAAAGAAAAATCTCAATACCCTATATAATGGCAAAAAAACGCTGGAGACAAGAGTTCCAACTACAGAGAGAAAACAGGAAATACAGTATTAGATTGTTACTCCTTTGCTTTTTAATATCATTCCTACTAAGAGCCTTTACAGACTACTTAGAGTTATAATTAAGTGTGTTTGGTGTGTCAATATGCTCTAGAATAATTCTACTAACAATTTAATTACTAAAAACTCTTTTTGACATTAGGCTGTTAACAACTGAGATTGATAACAAAAGCACAGGATAATTAGATGGGGATATTTAAACCAAATGGAATTCATGCATTTATTACACACTTGGTTGCTCATCTAAAATTAGGTAACTAATCTGAATATGAATGATGAAAAATAACAATGATGAAAAAAAAGTCAATTAAAAAACAATACAGAGATAAATGCGCTGAGTTCTTCTCTTTTTAGCCATAAGTGCCATTTCTACTCCTGATTATAAAAGCAGCCTAATGTGATTTCCTATTTGGTTTATGACTGCAGGCTGACAGCAAAGCACATCGTTAATTGATTGGCAGAAAATACTTCATTTCTTCTAGTTTATGTTTAAGCTTTGATCTTAATTTCTCTTCTGATTCTGCCAGGATTGTTTGTCATACTTCAAGAAAATTCATGAACCACATAGGAGGTGCTAACCTTATATCTAGGCATTTGCTTATGAATAATCTTCCTATAGTCTAATTTACATAATTTTATTGTTCAGTGGATTCTTCTCATGCAGATATATGACTGACAGTGCAACTGTACTTAAAGTGGTGTCAACAGAATGTGCTTTTGAGAGTTATAGTTTGCACATAAAAATCTACTCTGAGCTAAAATACAACATGTATCAGAAAGCAATGCCTCAGAGGAAATTCAATTCACAGAAAGTCGGGAGGAAAATCAGTTTGGTCATAGTAACCTACAGGAATGCAAAACACAAACAGAAGCTAGAGATTTTTAGGGCATTTCTTAGAACTTAAGAATCTGTCGGTTTGTTTTGTTTTTTATGGTGATAATGCATGTAGAATTCTGCCTTTGGGTTTGGGATGCTTAAGAATTAAAAGCTGAAATTGATAATTAATATTGTGTTTAGAAAGGTTTTGTCCATTCAAAAAACTTCACAGTTTTCAGAAATATTAGCACAAGGATCAGTTGTTAATGAGGAGATTATAAAATCTAAAATATTACCATTGTCACAAGAACACTTTCTGACCTCACTGCCCAATGCTATGTCTGAGCAAGGACTTAAGAGACTGTTAGTCTTTTATTATATTCTACCCCTTTCTGAATTACCTTCATGCCTCACAGTCTTATAAGTGTTTCTTCAACACCAGGGAAACTGAGACTCAATAAACAGAGCAACTAATTCCCATCAATTAAAATGCCAAAACCCTTTTGTTGCTCTGGTTTCAGTGATCTGAGCCCCTTAATTCTTGATCAGACCCCAAAGGTCTTCTGTACTCTGAGAAACTGGTCCATGCTGATCCCAGGCCAGTGCTGCCACTGAAAGGAGTGGGCATTACCAAAGAGGAAAGATGCCCAGAAAGGCTCCCTGAGAACCAACCAACCAGCCTCATCTTCCTCCCACACCTTAGCAAGCCTTCCAGATTCACTAACACTCCTCAAGACTGAACAACTCCATTATCAAAACTGGCACCGAGCCCAGGCAGCCAGACCCCAGGAGAGGGCAATGAGCTCAGGGCCCTGACATTTTCTGTCACTAAGAAAAACTAAATAAAATGCTTACTCCTCCACAACCTTGAGGGTGCAAAGTTAAATTTTGTTTATGGTTTTCATAGGCTTTCATCTAGCTCTGCATCTAAGGCAAAGCAGAAAATAACTGTGCTTTAATTACTGGTTTTGTTGCACATACAGGGAAAAAGTGAGAAAGCTGAAAGAAATGTGATTTAACTCAGATACAATTGCAATTTGCACATTTAGAATGTGTAATTAAAATATTACAAAGATACAACTGTTTCCATTACAATCCTAGGCTACATTCACATGGCATGAGATGGACAAGCCTCCTTCTTGCCCTTCTTCTGAACTATGTCAATGTGATATCAAGCCTGAGTTAGTATCTCTGATTCTTCAAGACAGTATATTACTTCAAATTTGGCAAGCAAGTTTGCCAACTCTGAGATTTTCTGTACAATTCTTGTATCGATTGCAAATAGCCTTCTCAGTAGCAACACCTTTGTAAAGATGTTTTTTAACGTAACCTAATGTTGAAGGTATGAAAAACATAGTACAGAGTTATTTAACAGCAAGAGTTTAGCATATCAAACGTAAGAAAGCAAGTGCTGTAAAGAATGAGACTCACCACCCCATCCCACTGAGATCAGTTAATGGAACATACCTGATTCTTTGAGGAGCAGGTAACTTCATGTAGTTTGGCAGCACAATATATTAAAAAAAGTTTTCAGTGCTAAATAAATTCTCTGGCTGGTCATGGTTGAAGCCAAACTTTCAAAATAGTATTGTACAACTCTCTTCCTTTGTGTTTCCTACTGCATGCATAGCTTTCTAATGTTTCTTTTCATGCTTTGGTATATTCCATTTTTATTGACAAATTTTTCCTCACAAAGGACTTGTTCTTCCTATTCTTTGTACAAGGGAACCTCTTGGTAGGATTAGAACATTGATGGAGGTTCTCTGTTTTGAGGACAGGAAGACAATTCACTTTGTTCAGAGAACTTTGATACTTCACACCAAATAAAACCTTTGTTGGAAACAAACAATCAAAAAGTGAAGAAAACTAGACTTTATAACACCTACCTGGCTCTCAGGAGATATCTCTCTGGGTAATGAGAAGAAGACTGTACAGTAGCTTCATATAAAACAACCATGTCTCCTTAGTTAATCTAATATTACAAGAAATATCCAGACAACTGAAGACCAAATTCTATGCAATCACTCCCTTACATACACTTTATTTAAATTCCCAAATGAAGCTGGAGGGGGGGAGAAGGGAGGGGAAGTAAGCATTCATGGATAAATCGTATAATACTTTGATATTAAAGCAAAATACTCCTAGCTCACGTGCAGTGCAAAACATCCTCAAAACAAATGTTTACATGCCAACCCACCTACTTATCTACTGGTACTTTTGCAGTTGTGCTTACGCCAAGGAAGCAAGTGAAAAGCTCATACTGAGTCAGTCATGTATTTTCTGGAAAGCTAACAGAACACAGGAAAGCCTCAGGCCAGAAAGGTTAAAATGAAATACCCAGGGGAAAATTTTCAAGTATTTAATGGCACAAAGGAACTGCCAGTTTCTAGGTAGTCAGACATATGTGCATGCCACAGTAGGGTAAACTAGACTGCAGATTTACAGATGTCTGAATATACTGTTTAGCCACTGGTATTGTAATAATTAGGACAGAAAAGTTCCCCTGAGTCTTTTAAAAAATGCAGGACTGAGGTCTTTGCACAGACACATGAATGCCTTTTTCTACTCATGTAAAAACTGCATGTATAAAACAAATTCCTGATAACAGACAAAGTGATAAAGTCTAAAAGGTTTGAACATTAAAATAAATTTCAGGAAGCTGTGATACAGACTACTGTGCAGGAATGAACTCAATTGAATTTTTAGCGACTGATCTGAAAACCACTTAAAAATAAAAACTAAAATGCAAGCAAGGCATAACTTCTCTAAGTATAGCAGTACATGTGGGCACAATTTTAATAAATAAACAAAGAAATAACCTTGTACACGTATACTTCTGCTAACACACTGGACCATCTTAGTTAGTGGAGAATGTTTTTGCCAATCTCAGCAACAAAGGCTTAATGTAGCTGCACAAAACCCAGTTGTGTTCATTCTGCTTGACAGATCTTCCCCACCAGTCAGATAAAATGACAAAATCAAGTAATTGGGACTCTCCAGTGTTTGCTTTTATGTAAGGATTACACTGATATTAGAAGAAAGGGTCCAAGCAAATATAAGAAATTAGTTAGATGATAAGGCAACATTAATATCTAGATCCAGTTTCCCAGCATGGCCTCGGGAAGAGAGTTTTATCTGGGAGGATTTTTGGAAGCGATCTGGTACACTCTTAGTCTCATTTTAAAACGCATCAAGACAGAGCATATAATCCGACTGCTACTAATACTACATAACATATGTCATAGTTTAATTTTCTCTCCTCTTATTACTGCAAATGCTCAGTCTAAGTTATGAAATTCACTACTATTTTTATTGATATTCTTATTATTAGAATTATCTTTAAAACAAAGCTTGAAAATGTTTCCTTTTACCAATGAATGTTTTTCTGTATTTTAAAATGGCCCAGAATTATTCTTCTTAGTGTTCCAAATGAAACATAATAATTTATTAAATAATGTTTATTACATTTTTTTGCCTTGTCCTTAACCCTCCTTTCAAAAATAAATTCAAATGACAAATTTCAGTTAAGTAAAATTATCCTACTAATTACATACTAACTATCCTACTAACATATTAGCAAATTACAGAAGCTGTCTTTTTATTTTGGATTTCATGTGAGTGCATAGAATCTTTGTCCTACAAGAAACGTGCTTTGATAGAATGATAATGCAAAAATGTTCTATGGGTTTCTAGTCTAAAGCTGTAACAGCCTGAGGATGATTAATTTTGCCAAGTTATTTTAATCTAGATGAAATTTACAGCAGTTAAAGGCCTGGTTTACAGGGAAAAAAAAAAAAATCTCTGAGAAACCTGAAGGTAAAACTTGACAGCTGTCACCGTGTTTTGGGGTTTTTTTCAGTTTTTTGAGGTTAGTAAATGATTACAAGCTATGGCAAATTGTTTCTGCATGATTCAGAAATAAATATAGAAACCTGATGTAGTTTCATCACACATACAGTAAAGTATACATCTACAGTACAGTACATTTATGTTAAATTTTACCCTTTGATAAAATACTGCTGAAGGAAATCAAATATAATCCAGTCCAAAACTAAATACCTTACTAAATGACAGAAACACAACAGGAAAAAAGCATACCAAGATGGTTTCCCAGCCTCTATTTCCTCAACTGAGTTGGGTTTTCTATTTTAACATGCTACTCTCTCAGTTAACAGATCTCACTATCATTTCCTATCTCCCTCCCAGAACTCAGAATCCACCTTTTTTTTTCGTGTAGACTCCCATGACTACAACATATTCCTACAGCACACATGAGAGGCAGAGACATATTCAGCAGCATTCATTCTTCTTAGAACATGCACATCTTTTGACAGCACTGAATGCTTATGAATTATGACTTCTAAATCCAGAAAAAAAAAAAATAAGAAAATTCTAGTCTGCTTTTGGCTAAAAAAGCATTCAAACCGATCTGGAACAAAAATGTGATTTTTTTTTTTTTTTTTTTTTTTTTTTTAACAACGCTTCTTCAATATAGTATAACACAAATGGAGTCTGTCACATTACAAGTCTCAAGGCACTTCACAATTTTCAGCAAAAGCTGACAAAACTCTGTCTAGTTAGATATGACATAGAAAACAGATTTTTCAACTATTATCTTGTGTCTTAACATAGTAGCTGAATCTCAAAACAAAGAATAGAACAAGTTCAAGAACACAGTAGCTATTAGAACTGAGATTCAAAGGAGTCTTGAATTCAGGATTAGAAGTCAGCAAAGTCTCCCTTCAGGGCAAAAGGAATTTAGTCAAAAACAGTATTCCAATCTGTCTTTTGTTACATGAGCTGATTGCTTATAGAATACTGTTAAAATCCATGCGGTACATAAAAAGACAGTTCTAATAATAGAAGCAGTGTACCAAATACATGCAGAAACTACTACAATTTCTATAGCAATACCTCTGTGGAGACCAGCAAAGGCATTTTTTTTTAATCTGGTCTATACACATGTCCACAAGAGCTTGCAATATTATCTCTAACATCTAGAATCTAAATTTCTTCAGAGGAACATCTTTTTGTTTCAACATTCCTTGCAGAATCATATCATCAAAAAAAAAAAAGCTGAAAATTCACAATAGACTCTTCATTATTATTATTATTTTGCAAATATTTGGGATGTGAAGGTTGATAGTAAAACAGTCAACAGATTCAGAGAAATTATATGGAGAAATAGTCACTAGTCCCAATATAAGGCCGGGACCTGGAGGGGTAAAAATTCATATAATCCTTATAACTACAAATATTTTACAAGCTGATATGCAAAGGAGTTTCTTCATATAATAACAATATGGTTCTTCCTCTGAAAAAGTAGTGCTGGACATACCAGTATAAAAAAGAAAATGTCTGTGTATCTGAAAAGTCATTGTAATTAGCTGATTGTCTTCTAGTAAAAAATGTTTTGTGTAACACTGAAGTTAGACATACAGATATATCTGAGTATTGCAGAGTGCATCCACAGTTGACATCGAAAATAATATGTTTTTACTGTCTTTGTTCTGCAAGTTCAAGTGCAAATTGTTTTGTTACATCTTTGTTATCACCATCTATCACCATCACTAGAGACTTCTGTTTCAAACGGAAGACCAAGAGAGGACAGACTTGTCTTTGAATGTTTTCTAATATCTGCAGAATTATTCATTTGCTGGAGGATATTCACGTGGGCTAAAGTATCTCACACATGAACGTCTGTGCTACTATTCCTAGGTCATCCAGGCCATGGAAAAGTGAGTGATGTAGCTCCAAGACTTTCATACTGTGTCACTACACAGTAACAAGCACAGTAGCTTTGCTCTTGCTTGAAGGCAGTAATAGAAAGCATTACACAGCATTAGGATTTCTGTTCAGTTTTGTGATTTCTCAGAGTTGTCGACAGCAAGCATCCCATACAGAGCAAGACTCTTCCTTCTCATGTTCTCTGTTGAAGGAAAATGCCAGCACTGCTGAGCTCTGCTGCTCCTAACATAGTTCCAGTTTGTGCCCTAAAAATTCTTCCCTTTCAATAGAACATACTGTGGAATGATAACAGAAAACTTTCGTTCCTTCCAGCTATTTTTTGCAACATAAGTAAGAAGTACATATACATGGTGGAAATTACAAATTGTTTTCACTTCAGTATTTGACTGTATGTCTAGCATGAATGGGAAAGCAGTAGATATACCAACTATTTATATAGCACATATCTGTAACAAATACATCAAATACCTTTAGCAAAGAGCAGCAGTACATTTACACCAATTTCAGATTCCTTATTATACACGATAGCAAACATTAGTAAATAGAAACATTGACAACATAGCAATGCCAGCCATCCTTACAGAACTGTGTAGCCCAGAGGTGCTTCTTTGTTCACCTAAGACCATGAATAATAATGTCCTGGCTTGTAACTGGAACCCTTAGGGGCAACTGAAAAACAGCTAACCACCACCACCTGCATACTTGTTTAATTATACTAAGCTAGAATGAGGCAGAAAAGTGGCTGAAGAAATACTACTGTGCTAGCTCATAAAATGCTGAGTCTGTTGGATTTTTTTTTAATCTTCTTGATGACAGGAAAGCATCTCTGTTCAATGAAAGTTGATCACTTTGGTAATTAAAACCAAGTAGGTGCCTTGCAACTCTTACAGACATTTCACAAAGCCAAAAGTTAAATGCTGTTTTCAAACAAAAACTTGAAGAGAAATTGTAGCCTCTGAGAAGCTGTAAAGACAAATACACACTAATCTTACCAGCTGGAAATGTTAAATTCCTCTTTAGAAACTAGGCTAATACCCCTTGGAAATGGAAGTGTTTACACATAAACCCTACTTTTTGATGAATCCCACATAAAAGGAGATTCAAAACTGTAAAAATGCATTCTGTATTTTTTTCTTTATATTAACAAACTTCCAATTAAAAAACTATGGCCTCTTAAAAAAAAAAAAAAAAAGAAAAATTAATCTCAGGTCAAAGGGGTTTTGTAGGCATATTCTATTTTCTGTGTTCATAGTTTTAAAATCAAGTAAGTGAAACAAACTTAAAATTACTCAATTTCCACAAATGTATGTATCTAAAACACTGGTCCTCGAAACACTTTCAGTCATCATTTAAAACATGTCTTCCCCAGCCACATGCACAATGTGGGACCATTTCCAATCAGGACTTACTCTAGGAGTAGCAGAATAGGTTGGTCCTACAAGCACACATTTGCATGCTTCAGAAAACTGACTCAGCTGTGCAAATCAAACATATGCAGGGAGAGGACGCTCACACTTCACAACAAGGTTTATACAACTGCACAGCAGAACAACTGCTGTACGTGCCAGCATCTGCAACATGGCCCCTCTGCTGGGCAATCACCACATGGCAGCATCTCTCACTGACAAAAAGAACATTCCACTGCAAGCTTGTACCTTCCCTTGGATCCATGCAACTAAAGTCAGGTGAAGTTTCTAAGTTTCCTATTATGATGAAATACTGATAGCTCCACATGGTGGGGGGAGAAGAAAGAAAGAAAGAAGGAAAAAAAAAAAAAAAAAAAAAAAAAAGGAAAACTGTGTATGTTGAATACAAATCCAGTTACTACATTGGATAATCTAATGCATGCATCAGAAATAGCTGCACAATAAACTAGTGGGAATAGAACGGTTCAAAAATAAGTATTTTGAGCCAGTTTGCTTAGAATTTCTCTCTTAGTCAATTATTACTATTGGTATTTGTTCAGCGTGTTCTCACAACTAAATGTCATTTTCAGCCTAAACAATTTCCTCATTTAGCAAACAGGAAATAACATTAACAAATTAGAAGACATGGATAAGGGCATTTACTGTGTTGCTACTTCAGCAGCAGTGGTCAATTTTTTAATGAAGTAAGCAAAGATCAGCTCAAGTAGGAAGAAAGAAGTCTCAACACTTACAAAGTGATAAACTCTTTCTCCTTCCTGTGCTTCCCCCATGCCAGTCTTTCACCTTAATAATAAAGTATGCAAAAAGAGATCTGTTTTAATGGGTTTTTTTTTCAGCACACCCTGATCCCATGCAGGAGCAGCACGCTGGTGTGACTCCAGTGCTTTCAACCTACAGCAGCATTAGGTAAATGGTGTTAGACCGGAGACTCTCCTTCCCCATATCCAAGAAGGGTGTCAGGGCAGCACACTTCAGAGCAGAAAGACAGCCAGCTGATGAGAGTTACTGTCAGATCAAATAAGGGAGACTCAAGAGGACAGGGCAAGGATCCAACACCCTTCATCAAGCTGAACTGTGTCCTAGCACATGAACAATTTCACTGTGGTCAAAGGATTTCATCAGAGCAAGGCACTACTCAGAACAAAGAAAATCCAAAGGAACAGGAAAAAATGTCTGATTTCTCACTCTTAAGACTATCCAGGAAAGTAAATTATAGTAGGTCATGTCTTCTCATTGTTTATAGTTAAAACTACAAGCAGCTAATCATATAAAAAGCAGTTAGGCCATCTATTCTAGTCCAAAGTGTATGAACAATTTATTTCTCTCCTTAATCTGATTCTGTACTTGCTGAGGTGTCATTGCACTGAGATGCAATTTAAGTGGCATTAATGTTTTAAGTTTGCATATTTATCCTTGAGGCTTGGCAACAGGAACACATTTCACCAGAGTATTCATTCCAATGACAAAGTATGAATACAATTTGCACACACAAGCCTGAGGTAGATTCAGGCTACTGACTCCTGTTGTAGCCCAGGAATAGAAAGCTCGGAAGAATTTGGGTGTGCACCTACTCTGCAAGGAGCTCTACTCTGCAGCAGCTGCTGCCCATGACCAGACTCCCCCCAGAGCTGCATCAGCCCCCCAAGAGCTGCCAGGTTCCTGCCCCAGCCCCAGTGCAGCAGAAATGGCTGCCAGCTCCCCACAGCCCTGCTCAGCCATGAGCTCCATCCATGGGCCCCTGTCCCAGCTCAGTCTCAGCCTGGATGGCCAGGGCCAGCCCAAGGTGAGACAAAACCAAAGGATGGGAAGGCTCCAGCGGGCAACCACTGGAAGAGGCCGAGCTCTGCTTTCTGGCAAGTTTTGCAGACTCTCGTGGTAACACAGGGGCTGCTGCAGACACAGTATTTACAGAGCATCATCTCTCTGAAGGGACAGTCCCATAACCCTGACACGGACCCATCCCCACAGTCCTGCCAAGCCGTCCTGGTGCTGTGCCTGATCTCCCTGATCCTGGCCCTGACACCACCCCCCACCAGCCAGGCCACGGTTGTGGCAGGTGCACCCACCTCGAGGAAGATGGGGCTTCGTGGCTGCTGATCCTTTTTTCACACCCTTGTTCTCAGGTCTTCACGGTAACTGGGGCCCTCAGCCAGTCAAAGCTGATACTGACCACAGAGCAGATATGGCTTGGGTCTAAATGGAGTCCCCTTGAGGAGCCGTTTTGAGCTAGTCCCCTCCGGAGCAGCACAGCTGCGATCAAGGACTTTCTCCTTGAGGTTGAGAGCCCTCACTTTTCACATGAGTGATTGAGCATTTTGGATCATCGTTAAATGCTAGGAATTTCTTGAATTGACTATGGAGTAATAGTTCTTCCTTTCACAGACATTTGGATCTGTTGTTTATTAATGACTGCTGGCATGCCAATTGATTGTACCTAAAATAAACTTTAAGTATGTCCTGTTTATATTCAGAGCCTCCACAACAAAGCCCCAGCCCTCTTCTTCCCCAGCTTTCAAATCTGCCTTTCAGAAGTTCTTCCTGTTCTGGACTGTCCCGATCAGGCCCCTTTTCCTGGCAGTTAGCTAACATCTCTCTTCACCCAATCCGTGGAAATCACACTTGTGAATACTGCATCAAGTACGGGTTGCTGCTATGTGGCACAGTCACAGATCAGTGACAGATCGAACGGTGCCCAGAAAGCTGCTGGCCACCCTGCTGAAAGCTAACAGCTGCTCAGTACAGGCTGAACCTCAAAAGAAACTGTGTTATAAAGGCACAAACACTGTCTTCATTTCCAAAATATCACAGGAATGCCACTTTATTTTAAAAGGAACCAGAGTTTGCCCGTTATGGAATTAGACACAGAATGACTAAACAATATCATCTAAACCAGAGCAGTACTGAACTCTACTACAGACAGCCACTCACAGCTCCAAACCAAAATGCTACAAAAAAACTTCGGAAGAACTGTTGCTGGAGAACAGCATTACAGATTAAGGAAGCAGTGGCAGACCTAGTTTAGGTTTGGCTGGTTCCAACTTTTACAGTAGGCCTCAACCATTTTTTAAATTGAAAAAAACACCTAATTATGTCTAAAGGCACAGAATGTGAACAGAGCAGTGGTAAAAAAAAAAAAAGGTTGTTTAAAGAGGAAAGCAAGCTGCTTAATGTGGATGACTTTTTTATTATTTTTTGGTGGAAGTCTTTTAGATCGGGAAAGAAGAATACAGTGTACAAACCAGATGTTACAAAGAGATCTTCATTGCTGAAGATGACTGAGTAGGTTGATGTTTAAGGAATCAGTAATGTGAGAACCTGAACATCTCAGCTTTGCGCTCCTAACCCGGGGAAAGAATGCCCTCTGGAAGGCTGTTTCCACTTCTGCTCCTACACTGCTTGTCAGAGCCATTGAAAAGGCCCCTAGTAACTATAATCCACATAGGAAATACAATGATTCTTATTCTGAACCAAATTAAAAAATAAACTAAAAATATTTACTCTTGAAAAAGATGAGACCACATTTCATTACTTTCTGTACCAATAATGCTTAGGAGAGATTTCTTCTCTTCACCAACTCCCAGGTGGAACTGGCCATTTTAAAAGGCTTATTTTAGTGCCTTGCAAAGCAAGCTGTGAAGTGATAACGAGGCAACAATGTGGCCTCAGATAAAGCGAGCTATTTATTTAGCAGAGTTTTATACCATCTACCTCTCACAAGCAGGAAACCTGCTCTTTCAGCAATGGCACTTCCACAAATAGACATAGGCTTCTTGCCTCTTTTGACCTTGTCTTCTCTATGTGGTTTAATGCAGCTACCACCTGAGAAAAGATATGTAATGCTCACAGCCACTAGCAAAATGTCACAAACACAGCGGGCTTTGCTTCAAGCAATGCTAAAGCAAATAAAAGTTTATACAGCTCACAGCATGCCTTTCCCTAAATTTGTCATAGAGGTTATGTTGTACACATCTGTAACTATCAATCACAAAAAAAATTATCAAAAGCTTTCCTCACCTGAAGAGTCAGCCTTTCAGATTCTTCTGTAGCGACATAAAATCAGGTATTTTATGACACACCCAACAGCAGCACTGTTTACCAGTTTTGGACTCTAATCCACTGCACCAAGAGCTTCCTTACTCATATTAGATGACTGCCCCTTGAGTCCACTATATCAAAGCATCTCCTCTGGTGTTTGCTGAAGACACTTTGTGCTTAAAGACCAACTCCAACCTCCTGTTTGCCCTTTCTCCATTACTTTCTCTAAAAATACCTGCATCAAACATGTTTCAGGCTTTGAAGAGTATCAACATACACTACAAGTTTTAAGGTAAGTATTTCTGGTTTCATTCATAGTTAATGGTGGGACCACCATTCTCCTCAGGCATGGTATGTATCTGGGGAAAGAACTCTCATAAGGCCGAGAGCTTTTTGTTTGTTCAGTTAGGTTGCCCTGTTTTTCCTGTAACCAGGGAAAAGTAACCTGGTCAAAAAGCTGTCAGTGAAGTGGTAGTGATCCTCACTATTCAGAGCTAGGACGCAGCAAGGCCCAACTTTTTTCGAGGACTACTTACACGTTCTTTGTAGATACTACCTCTCACAATTCCATGCCTGTTACAAACCAACAGAAACCTGGTAACTAGATATCATCATTGTTTACGGCTCAGTAATTTTTTCTTTTTTACATGTAGGTACAGAGAAGACCACATGATACACCTCATCTTCCCACATATTCATACTAAGGAACTGTATTCCACATTGACATAGTTTGTGGCACAAGTTCTGGTACTGACAGGAAAACCTGAAGGAAGGTTGTAAGATAGCAAGCTTCTCTTTACATACACCTAGCATAGATAATTGCCTTCTGCAGGATAAAAACAGGCACAGCTACATTAAAGGTAAAAGCAACAATATTTAATTCACATTTCCCTAGTTTTGAATATAAATTCATCTTTAAGAAGAATTTGTTTCCATAACCAGTATTTGAAAAGCACAGAGAACATTATGTGCAACACTAGAACAAACATAGTCTTTTGAAGCCATGGCATCTATTATGGAGAAGTAGAAATTTCTATCAAAATTCAGTTTGATTTGATTCAGACAAACTTAAAATTATAGCAAGTGTTTCACTCCTTTGCAGAAAGCTAATTAACCTAGCACTGCTTAACGTTTGGAAGAAAAATTGCAGAAAGCACAAGAAAATGAGCTTGCACTAAAGAAATATTTTTGCTATATTATAGACATGTAGGCACATGCGTGTGCATAAACATAAACACAAAGAGAAATTGGTCTTATTACCATGACTGTCTTCTGTCTTCCAGTGATGACATATATATTATATGTGTTATCAGCTGGACTCTGAAATGCAACTGTTTAAAAGATCTATGTTTCTTCATATTCAAAAACCTATCTTGATAAGAAAGGACCAAATATTAAAAACTTTTGATTGTACTGCATGATCCTTTAGCAAACAACCTTTATATGGGTAAATTTGTGTCTAGTACAATTCCAATTAAACTAACAGGTTGTAATTAAGACCAATTTGATTCTGTTCTTCCTGTAGGTAAACAGATATATTTTTTAGGTAAACTGTGTAACTTTTGAAGCATTAAATATGTTTTCCATCAGTGAAAATACTCAACTACAGACAACAAAACATGTCACGAACATGACAAATCAGAATACATTGCTTATTTCTGTTTGTGCAGGCTACTCCCTAGAGTTCTTCAGAAGTCTTTGTAAGGGTATCTAGATACAATCATAATTCAGAAAACTAACCAAGCAACCAACAAGAACAGTCTGCAGAAGGTGCTTTAGACGTTTTTACAGACCTTCACAAATTTAGCACAGCTTTCAATAGTGGTATATTAGAATAACAGGAATCTTTAATTAAAAAATAAAATTATGTGGTCTATAATTAATAAGTGCATGAGAAGAGGGCTTATAGGGTAATATTTCACTATCTAGCTCAAGTAATGTAAAAGCAAATACAAAGACATAAAACAACAAGTATAGTGGATTTTATAAATCCTGAACTTGTTCACCTAGATCTAAGTTTTTAAGAATTTTTTTTTAATTCTCTCTTTTAAATTATCCTGAATAAATGAAATATGCCTACAACACAATGAGCATACTGAGTCCTAGTTCCAGTTACTTTCAGTATTAGAGAAATCTGAATGTGGTATTTTCAAAGGCATTACCTCTAAGCCTTTTTAATTTTTTTATTACCTTAAAATACTTTTCTGAGATTGAAACATTTTCTCCCATCTGTCAAAATATTGCCAGCAGAATAAAGCTGGTAGTAATTTGTCAAAATATTTAATTGCAAAAACTATCTTAAAATCAAGCCCAACTCATTGAGCTACTTAGAATAAGCTGTCAAAGAGACAAATGTTTTCAGAAGAGTTTGAAGGATTTTGCTATATTCGTGATAAAAGTGTTTAAGCAAAAAACTAATGCAAGTAGTAAAATATATAGACAGTGAAAACTGAGTTTCCATTTTCTGTCTAAAGCTACAATTTACCATATATAACTTAGATAATGAAAATTACAATAGGTGCTCCAGGGAAATTATATATACCTCTAGGCAGGCTTCCTCTCTTAATTTACATCTCCTTAAGAAAAAAATACAAACAAACAAACAAAAAAGAAACAACAAAAAACATACACACAAAAAAAAAAAAAAAACAAAAAACAAACAACAACAAAAACATAAAATAAACCAAACACTTTTCCATTAAGAATTTCAACAGCTATACACCAGAAAAACAATAAAATCAGAAATATACAGTTTCATTACTCTATTTTCATGCTTTTGATAGACATATTTTACAAACATAAAACTCCTAAAGAGTATTAAGGCTACAAAGTTAAGCACTCTGAAATTACAAAATTTTGATTAGGATTGTCTTTGACATTTTCATTTGGCTGATGTTCTTATAATCAGTATGGCAAAAAATTTAATGAAGTGTTCATATCATACTTACGATCCTTATATCAGGGATGAATATCACTCATTTAACAGAAACCTTTTATCATTTTTTCCCCCCTATGCAGTGACTAAGGTCGCAAACTCAGTTTAAGGAACATTACCTACAGCCTGCTTTGAAAACAAAATTATTCACTTCTTCAACGAGCTCCCTAAAACGTTCAAGAAAATCACGTTGAAACACGTTTTACCTTCTCAACATCCCTCCAGTACAAGAGAATCCTCTACACTTTAGGTGGTGTTGAGTGGAGTCACCAGCTTCCTTCCCAGACCAGTTTCCTCCCAGTCTGGCATTTTGCACATAAGCTCCCCTCACTCCTGGCCCCAGTTTCACCGCACGGTCCCCCTGTGCCAATCTCCTTGCCTAGTCAGCACCTCTACCAGCTCAACTCCCAAATCTAACACCGCTAATAATCTGCCTGGTATTGCTTCCATTCTCTGAGGATGCCTTATTAGAATGTATAGTTAATATACCACGTATTTACCTGACAATCTTTCAACTACAATTTTACTCAGCCTAGACTATTGCTTCTCCAAATAGTGAATCATTTCTGAGCTGGCAAGTACTATCCATCACAAAAAACAAAAGCCCTAAAATTAGGATGTTTCTCATCACCATCATATGGCATTATGAACTCTTGGTTGGATCTGGCTCCTGCCTCAGAGGCTGCCCAGCTTGCCTAAGGCAGGTGCTGTGTGGACCCTGGGGTCCTCCAGGAACTTTTCCACTTCTGCACAACACTGCAGGGTTGGGAGTTATTCCATGCAATTTCAAGGAGTCTCAAGAGCCTTTCCAAGCTACAGAAGCCTCCCCAGTTTGTTTCATATATCTTAGAATTGTATAAAACTCCTCTATCAGATCCTCTTGAAACACTTCTCCATCTGTATTCCTCATCTCAGTTCACCTCAGAACTAAACCAGAGCTTGAAAAAATCCTTTAAGAACTGCTTTTTTGCTTTGTAAAAGACAAAGAAATACTCAGTCATTCCTTTAAGTTTGGGCTTTGTAAAAGCTTCTACCATGTGTCAAGAGGGGCAGGGCAGGATAGATGTAAATGTCATTCCCTGAACCTCCATGCAGAGGGATCCTAGCCATTTCATACAATAAGAGATTTCCCATATACTCTTTTTCTTCTTTTTAAAAGCATATTTTTTTAACTTTCTATGTATTTTCCTGCTGTAGTTACATACTCAGACTCTCTAACAAGCTCCTGTGAAAGACCAGAAGGGTAAAGAAATACCTGCCAACAAAAAAGGCTAGACTCTCAGGTTTGGCTTTAAGAAACACTAGTGAGAAGAAATTCTCTCTTTAATTGCACTACTAAAAAAAGCTTCAGGGATGATACAACCATTCTTCAGAAATACATCTAATGGTGTGTGACTCCACAGGTACTGTTCCATAAAATCTCTGTGCCAGGGGTCTGGCTTAGTTGTTTTGGTTTTGGTGGGTTTTTTTGTTTGTTTGTTTGAGGGGGTGGAAGAAGGATGTTAAGACAGCTAGAACAAGGCTTAGGTTATTCATGTGAAATAGGCACTCTGAGAATCCCAGAGTGAAAGTAGTACATGCCCAACAGTGTTTTCATTTTCAATAACTGTAGAAAGACAGAATCTGTACTATACACCATAAGGTCCATGGAAGCAGGATTTGACCTGTGAACTATGGAAGTTATATTTTAGATGAGCTATTTCCCAATATATCACTGTAACAGACAGTACAAAAAATGACATGGAGTTTGCTACTGAATGTAACTTGTCTAATATAGCAGATTTTGAAAGACATGCTTAATAAAGATAATCTGTTTTTGCAACTTCCAACAAATACTATTTTTCTGTTAAACATATTAATTCTTACACATTAATTTCTGCAAATCATATTTGAGGGAAGAAATGGGAAATATAACTGACTGAATCAAAAAGCTTAATTTCCCTGAAAGCAGTCACATTTTTAAACTCTTGGAAAAGCTGCTTATAGCTATGTATTTCATTAAAAAAAAAAAAAAAAAAAAAAAAAAAGCCACTAAGGGGACTAAAACAACATACAGACCAGCATGTTTGTGTCCCAGCTATATTTTCAAAAAAAATCCGCTTATGTACATATTTAAATGTTTTTCAAAATACTGCATATTGAACTCTTCTCACAAGAGAGCCACATCTGAACAGTAAACTGCCTAATACAGTTTAAGAGGCTGTTGGTCTTCCCTGCTGCAATGACACACTGCTGGCTCCTCTTCCAACTTGTCCACCAGGACCCCAGGTCCTTTTCTGCAAAGTTGCTTTCCAGCCAGTTGGCCCCCAGCCAGTATTGGTGCATGCGGTTAGTCCTCCCCAAGTCAAAGTTCAACAAAGAGAAAAGCAAAGTCCTACATGAGATTCCTGTTGGTCTTTTTCTCCAATTCATCAAGGTCCTTAATGAAGCTGTTAAGCAGTACTGGCACCTGTTACCAACCCCTGGGGCACTCTACTAGTTACCAGCCTCCAGCTGGACCTCGGGCTACAGATTACAACCCTTTGAGCCTGGTTGCTCAGACTGATTTTAGTCCACCTTCCTGTTCACTTATCTATCCACAGTTCATCAGTTCATCCATGGGAATGTTATAGGAAACTGTGCTGAAAGCATTACTCTAGCATAAATAAACAACATGCACTGCTCTCCCCTCATCCATTTTGCTAGTCATTTCACTGCAGAAGGCTATCAGATTGGCAAAGCATGATTCTCCTTCATAAATCCATGCTGACTACTCCAATCATCTTCTTTTCCTTCATATGTTTGGAAGTGATTTCCATGATTATTTGGTCCATCAGCTTCCCAAGGATCGAGCTGAAGATGACCAGCTCTGTGTTCTCCTCCTTGCCCTCTGTGAAGAAGGAATGATATTTGTTTTCTCCCAAATACCACAGTCTTTCAAGGATCATCAAGTTCTGCCCTCACAATGACATTGGCCAGCTCCCTTAGCAGACATGGGTGCATCCCATCAGCTCCTGTGGACTTTTACGTGTCCAGTTTGTGTTCCCCGATCTTCCTCTACTGAGGTTCAGTCTTACATGCTCCATCCCTTCCCATTGGTCTCATGGGCTTGGGATTCCTGAAGGTCAGTCTTATCAATAAAGACAGAGGTGAAGAAGGTACTGAGTATCTCAGCCTTCTCCATGTTCCCTGTAACCAGATCCCCTGTGCCATTCAGTAGGGAGCTCACATTTTCCACAGTCTCCCTTCTGCAGCTGATACACATGCAGAAGCCCTTCTTACTGCTCTTGTTCTTAACTCCCCTTGCTAGATTAAAATTCAAGTGAGCTTTGGCTTTCCTAACCCAGTATCTCCCCAATACTCCATAGTCACCTGTCACTGCCTCGACTTCCTGTATGCTTCCTTTTTATGTCAGATTTTTGTTAGGAGCTCCTTGTTCATCCATGTAGGCCTCCCGGTATACATCTGGATGGATTGCTCCTGAGCTTGAATGAAGAGATACTTGAGAAATCAACCAGCTCTTCTTGATCCTTCTTCTCTCCAGGACTGTATCTATTGTAACTGTGGTGTAGCATAGTATCAGGGCTGCACCTGTGAGCACACCCAGTGCACATAAGTCATTAATTCCCTGGGTGGCCCAGGAACTACCAGACAGTTCTCTACAGAGATGAGATTAAAGGACTTATTTTCACCTGTAGTTGCAAATACTTAAGTATTTGACTAACTGCTAAAGGATCTTGCCATGTGGGAATTTAAAGATTCCTCCAGGCAGGTCCTGCTGTGTCTTGACAAACTCATCTGCTTCAGTGTGCTGATTAACATCTTGAATGGAGTCTCTGGCCATTTCAGAGAGACACCAGGCAGTTTCTGCAGCAGAATTAACCAAATTGTATACAGATAAGACACTTCAAATTAGCTAGTAAACTGTTCTTCCAGATGCAGAAATGTACACATACAACAGTCTTTGTAGTTAAGATCATTTTGGAAATAATTTGTACAGCTGAAGATACTCTATAGCAATGGATCATGCATGTGCTAGAGAGGTCACACAAAACCATAAATCAGCTGGGTTGTAAGAACTGGGTGGAGCTGTGGTTTGGGCAGTCTCATGCAATCCAGATGAAGATACTGTTGCAACAACCCACCATCCCAACCAGCAACTGATCGCTTTGTTCAAGAGATCTGATTGTTGTAGGAGTCAGTGCAAGATACTTCTACTATGGGACACTACAATAGTGTATTTGTTTCTTTTCACTGTGTGAGTCCATGACTTGAAAAGTCATCAGTCACAGACCATTCATAATATACGATTTCTGTTTATTTACCAGTATCAGTACTTTGTAGGCACCTGAAATGTCAACACAGCAAACAAAATACAACCACTTGATCTAAGAACTGCTACTGTTAGCATATGCTACAGGTGCAGTCGAGTAAACCAGTCCAAAAACTTCATGTGATCAAAATCTGCATCTATAATGAATTAATTGTGTTCCTGCTTCTAAAGTAACATTTCTTTCTCCATTACATATTTACACTACTAAGATGATCTCAAGAATGAATATGACAAGATATGCGTACAAAGTACTTTAAGCATACATTTAAAAGGCACACACTTGCAATCAAATACTTCAAACCTCATTTGGGAATGAAGAGACAGAAGCAGGTCATTGCCATTATAAAAAGTCTCACAGATAGCCATCGACTTCGCATCTGTGTTGAGACAGGAATAATAACTTGACAGATACGTGACTACATGAAGAAAATAGGTAACTAGAGGAACACTGCAACTATTACACAAATATATATGTAAAATGCACGTAGCTCTGCAAACAATGCCATTTCTTTTATGAACTCATCTTTTCAGCCTTTTATTTTCTCTACTGTGGCAATGCTGAAGCAAAAAAAGTTGTGTAACAAATAATTCTGTAAATATTTCACACGTATTTTTAAAAGATAGCAGAGTACATAGACAGATTTCAACATGGGTTGCCATAGGTGGACATTTAGACTTTCCCAGTTGGTTTATTTCACATTTACTAAGTTTTAAATTATTGAAAAGACCTCCATACAAATTCAGATCTCCATTTCTGACAAATATGTATCTGAGTAATACATAAGCTTACAAAAGAATTGAGGAGAGTATTACAGTAATAATATACTTTTGATAATGTTAGTATATTAATTGAAATAATTTGGTATCAATTTAACATTTCTCTTACAAACATGAAATCAAAATAAATTACAGAGAAAAAAAACTATGAAAAACTAGCTGTATTCTGAAATATTGACTGTAGGGAATAAAAATGACTGTTCACACACACTGAACCCAGAGATGCACAAATTTGATACAGTCAGTGTAAAGAAAATCTTTATGTAGATGCCAATTCTTTTACCTGCTTCCACCATAATCGTTATCTTGTACTGTACCACCCCAATAAATCAAAAATAAGTGGTTTTGGCCGCACTGAGATGGTTCTTAAAATATTTCAACTTATCTTCCGTTTTGCAAATCACTTTATGAAACTGCAACTCCAAATGTTGAAATGGTGATATAATAAATAATTATGGAATTTGTGTGGTAATTTTTGGTGGTTTTTTTTTTTTTTAAAAATCACTGCAATAGCTGCATAGATCCACATTTAAAAAATCTCTACCTACAGCACGAAAACAACAAATTTTCTCTGATAAAGCCTGACACTTAGACATTTATCACTGAATACAATTTTACAAGAGTCAAGTTTTAATTAGCTAGTCCTTCAGATATACTTCAAGGCCTGGACACCAATCCATGTATTTCACTGCTGTTGTCTTGGACTTAGTTAATCTATTAAAGAAAACGCACAGTTTTACTAAATGACAAATTATTTTGCCAAAGTAACTGGATTGGAAAATCCAAGAGATAGTTGTATTGTTCAGAATATTTTTGTAATATTGTTGTGGTTTAGGCCTGGTTGGCAGCCAACCACAATGCAGCACCTCTCTCTCCCTTCCCTTCCAGCAATGAGAAGGGACAGAGAGCCAGGCTTGGGGTTCAAGATAGGACTGGGATGGGGAAAAATCCCCCTTTTATGATCACAAGAAAAAGGCAGACTTATTAGGGGAAGAAAAAAGAGAACATATATTTATTACAGACACTAACAACACATAACAGAGTAGGACAGTGAGAAGCATTGCCACATCTTGAGAACACCCTCCCCCCACCCCTCCCTTCTTCCCGGGCTCAGCTCTGCTCCCAATATCTCTACCTCCTCCCCCAGGGGCGCAGGGGCAGGGAATGGGGGGTGCAGTCAGTGCTGCCACTTCTCTTATCTTCGGTGAGGGGAGTGTCCGGAACTTGTTCCTCCTGCTCCATCGTGGTCCCCCTCTCACAGCAGACAGTCCTCCACAAACTTTCTCCGACATGAGTTCCTCCCATGGGCCGCAGCGTTCCCCACACTGCTCCGTCGTGGGTCACTAACTTCCTCCGACTGGATTCCCTCCCACGGCTGCAGCCCTTCCCGAGCTGCTCCGGCGTGGGACTCCCCCGCATGCTGCAATCCTCCCAGCACTGAATTACAGCAGCGGGGCTGCCTTTTCCCATGAGACCCCGGCCTTCTTCAGGCACAGAAACTTGATCAGGTGAGCAGGAGCCACAGGCCATAAATCAATGACTGCTCCACTGTAGATCTCCATGGGTGGCAGGGGGGGCCGCCCTGCCGTCTCCCCACAGGATACAGGGGGGTCTCTGCTCCGGCACACCTCCCCCCTCCTTTCTTCCTCCGTTCCTCCACTGACCTTGGTGTTCATGCAGCTGCAGCAACTCCTCCTCACAAGTCCGACTGCCCATCACCACGTCCCTTCTTAAATACGTTCTCGCAGAGGCGCAGCCGACTGGCTCAATTTCCCAAACAGAAGTGGAGCTGGCTTGGAGCTGGGGGAGCTTCAAGAAGCTTCTCACAGGGGGGCTGCCCCGATAGCCCCCTCCCCTGCCACCAAAAAACTCCACCACTCACTCAACCCAGGACAAATATAAATATGAAGTAAAATTATTTTACATGTTTTGGAACTGTGCTCATTTAATTCTCCGAATCAGATAATATTTTTTTATTGCTAACTGAAGTTTATGAACAAGTGATGGTCATTTACAATATCAAATCCCGTTAAAGGTAATTAGATTGGGTAAGAAAACCTAAGTAGTTACACCCAAAGTGGTATTTTTAAGTATGTCAAGAATTATTAAGACAAAGTAAAATTACGGAATTTTCCTATTTAGGAAAGAGCATTTAATTTTTTGTCATTACCAAGCAGGGACTGGGTCTATGGTGTGAATGACCGAATCTGTAATACTGTTCTGGGATTTCAGAACAGATAAAATGCAGTAGAGAAAAGTATTTGTCAAACACAGATGTCACATATTAAGATGTATGAATAACTGCAATCCGGTATTGCATTTCTTATCTACATTAATATATGAAGAGAAATGAAGGAGAAAAAGGACAGACAAAAAATAAAACCCCTTCTCTGCAGGTTTCTAGTCATTCAGTATGATTAAGACAGCTCTCATAAGGACTGATAATATGCCTCCCAAACATTTGCCATCTGACTCTGTTGACATTAATGCAAGAAATAACTTTAAGGAAAAAAATGCAAAATACATCTATGCATGATTGCTATCAACTACTTTTTAAAAACATGAAAGATGGCACTCTCAGAAACATCATAAGGGGACCATGATCTAGAAACCATTAAAAGTATTCCTTCCTCACACACAAATATATAGCTTTACCAAAACCACAAATAAATCAACTTTGAATTTTCTGACTCAGTAATAAAAAAATCTGTTGTATGCAGCACTGGAAAATACTTCTTTAATTGTTACGAATTAGAATTAATGTCTCATTAAAAAGTTATTTCTTATCATTAAAATAGTTATGGAAAATGTTTGTAGGCACCACACTGGATATGTAAGAAAATATATTTAAGCTGATGCTGCAAAAAAAAGAAATACACCTCAGTCAGCAGGACACAAGCCCAAGACCTGTGGGTGCCCAGGGGAAATGGCAAAGTTATACACTAGTTTAACACAGTGAACAAAGCACAGGGCTGCCCAAAATGCTTTATTCATTCAGAATTGTTACTCATGATTCAGGGGAAGTTCAGAACCATTACTCTAAACAGACCAAAAACTGAAGTGATGGTATTATTCTATGAGGACAGCATTTTATTTTACTTCATTAACTGCCTTATTCAATTTTGCCAAGCCTTCAGTCTAGCTTTGGCATTAAACATAATTTACTATACTTACATCACATTGCTATAAGCAAGTCTGGCACCTGAATTCAGATAGGGGTTGGGCAGAATCCCAAACCACTAAATATTAGATTAAAAATTAGTTTGTACTTTTGTAGCTTCATAAAGCCACAAAGCTGTGAAGGTTACTTTTAATTACAAAAGGCACCATCAAGAATTTATTACATAAATCTTCATGACTCTTTACATGATCTGTGTACTAACTTGGATTTATCCATCCTCATCTCAGGCAAATTCTGGTGGTAACAGACAGGTCTCACCCACCAATGCCAATCTGTAAGTCCCAGCTGAAGCAGTACAGAAGAATTTTTTTTTTTTTTCCACATTTTTAATTTAAGGCATTAGTTATTCCTCTTGTCAGCCCTGGAATTCAAGGCAAGAAATGGAATAACTGCCAACTTTTGCTGATGAAATTTACCTTTAGGGAAGCACTGTCTTTCCTGCAGCTCTTGACTACTTGGAATGAGAAGTATTCAACAATTCCCAGATACATGCATATTATCTCATTATCAAATGCTCCGCTTGATGGGAAGGCAGGTGAAGAAAGAAATGGGAAGTGTGGAGTCCTTTACAAACTATCCTGCTCCCAACTGCAGTCAGGATGCAAGGCTACTGCTGATTGGTGTTCTGTTTGCCCACGGGTTTTCCCTAACTAGAACCATAACTCATAGTAATCTTTGCCTTTTGGAGACACAGATGTTTAGGCCCTGCTAACTATGAAGTGCTTTACAGAACTCAGAAAATGAGTAATAACCAAAAACTTCATTTCATAACAAAAACTTCTTAGGCTCTGTTTGGGCCACCTGACTTCAAAGGGAGGTATTCTTTGTAACCAGACAAGGAAGAAAAGAATTTGTATGCAAACAGAATTAAGCTATCGGTAAAGCATGACAGTTGAATGTGGATTCATTAAACAGGGCTGCATCGAGGACTAAATTAGACATAGGGAATAGAAGGGGAAAAAAAATCTATATCTTAAGATGTGATAGGGTCCATTTACGCTCCTAGATGAGATTACTTTTCTCTACAATACATTACCCAAAGGCACTTCCAAAACTCAGGGAGTATATTACATGGCGCTAATCAGAACTTTGTTCCTAAGTAGGTCAAATGTTGAAACAAAATCTTGAAATCTTATGCACAGTTATCAAAAAAAAAACCAAACAAAACAGAACAAAACAAAAACCACTCCTGAAAGCAGTAAAAGGTGCTAATCACTTCCTAAAATATAAAAAACTTCTGCATAAACATTAAATGTAGCACTTTAAAATGCACAGTCATACACCTGAGGCTGTTCTTTCACTGTCATTTTAATTCAGTTTTTAATAACTAACTGAATCTTAATTAGATGAATGACTTTATTTGCATATATAGTTGTTTAACTTCACAAAGATTGATTTGTTTAACATTTAAATTTTTCCTGAAATCAGAACATCCCTGGTTCCAAATGGTCAGGCTTATTTAGACTTTAAGAATATGTTCTTTGTTTAGAAGAAAATTAATAAGGTAAGATAGGGGGGGTTTCTGGGTTTATTGACAATAGGCATACTATATCTTTGAATAGCTTTGGCTGAGAATGAGGCATCATGGGGAAAGACAGTGAAGGTACTAGCAAAACTGAATGAGAAGCAGCTTTACTGACAAAATTCAGAAGAGACAATTCTGACTTCAGGTTCCAAGCAAACACCAGTTACACACTGTCCTATATGTACTGTTCCATACTGCACGTAACTTAGCAAACTAAAAATCTCTTTAGTAGAGTATGTTTTCCAGACATTATCCTAAAGCCTAGCTGAAGATTATCCATTATTATCTTCATGCCTTTTTTCAAAATTCAGAATCAAAGTACACATAAGTTTGTGGAGGGGTACAGAAGGGAGGAGTTGCCATGGATTTAAATGGAAATACCATTAACCTCTCTGAAGGCATACACAATAAAGCTCAAAGCTCTGCCTGCCTCCTGGGCTAACTGAAAGCTGTTTTAATTGCAATTAGGACAGCAAAGAACCCTTGCTGTTAAGAAACAGGCTCAATTAGCTTGGGCATAGTCCCAACACAGCTTTCTGTAATCTCAGGATGCAGACAGAACCATCTTCCAGCTGTTTGCAGCATGGAAACAGTAAACTTGCATCTGTCTAAAAAGGACATACTGACCTACTGATGTTACAGCTTTAAGCGCAGAACTAGGATTATGAATTTTGCTGAAGTATAACTGATCAGGGAATGATGACTGGAAGCAGCTGAATCAAAACCGAAAACATAAAAATATGTGAAATGTAACTTATTTTCATCAAAATGGGATGGAAAGAAGTGGGTAACTTGCTGGGGAGTACAATACCGTAATTTGGTCTTGAAAACAGAGCCAAAATAGCTTCCTGAACCAGGTAAGATTTAGAAAGGCCCAAGGGGCAGTTGAAGCTTTACCACCCAAAAAAGGAACTTAGTAATGTACTATATCCAAACTACTGCAAACTGTGCTTCATCAAGAGCTTCACATAAATGAAAGGTATATTTTAATTGTTCATGGGTTTGGACGGGTTTTGTGGTCTCTAATTTGGAGGGTTTGGTCTATAATATTGGAGGGGTTTTTTGTTTATATGGGAATAAAGAAAAATCCTGCACAAGAAAATGGCTTGTCAAATAAGCTAGTGTGTCTTACGGAAAATGTAATAAAATACTATACTTGCATGCATATAGCCTGCATCCCTGCTAATGTAATTCCTTGCAAATAGGACAGTCGATAGTCAATATCCTCATATAATCACATAACAACAAAGACAGAGTCTAGGATGCTATCTTGCAGAAGGAACAGATTATCACAATGAAGAGTACTTGAAGGAAGAGGGTTCTTTGAAAATGAGCGGATCCTACCTACATACACAAAACAACATTACTGTCCAAGTGAAGGTTTGGTTTGTTTATCTTCCTCACATATGTAACATGTAGGCTATACATGACTATTGGCTAGGTGTCTAAGAGTTTGTCGTGGTTTGGGCCTGATTGGCAGCCAACCACCACGCAGCCACTCACTCTTCCTTCTCTTCCAGCAATGAGAAGGGACAGAGAGCCAGGCTTGGGGTTCAAGATAGGACTGGGATGGGGAAAAAAATCCCCCTTTATGGGCACAAGCAAAAGGCAGACTCGTTAGGGGAAGAAAAAAAGAATAAACATTTACTACAGACGCTAACAACACACAACACAGTACGACAGTGAGAAGCATTGCCACATCTTGAGAACACCCTCCCCCCAACCCTCCCTTCTTCCCGGGCTCAGCTCTGCTCCCGATATCTCTACCTCCTCCCCCAGTGGCGCAGGGGCAGGAAATGGGGGGTGCAGTCAGTGCTGCTGCTTCTGCCATCTTCAGTGACAGGAGATTCTGGAACTTTTCCCCTTGCTCCATCGTGGTCCCCCTCTCACAGCAGACAGTCCTCCACAAACTTTCTCTGACTTGAATTCCTCCCATGGGCCGCAGCGTTCCCCACACTGCTCCGTCGTGGGTCACTAACTTCCTCCGACTGGATTCCCTCCCACGGCTGCAGCCCTTCCCGAGCTGCTCCGGCGTGGGACTCCCCCGCATGCTGCAATCCTCCCAGTGCTGAATTACAGCAGCAGGGCTACCTTTTCCCACAAGACCCCGGCCTTGTTCGGGCACAGAACCTTGATCAACCAGGTGGAAGCCACAGGCCATAAATCAATGTCTGCTCCACCGTAGATCTCCATGGGTGGGAGGGGGGGCCGTCCTGCCATCTCACCACATGATACAGGGGGGTCTCTGCTCCGGCACACCTCCCCCTTCCTTTCTTCCTCCGTTCCTCCACTGACATTGGTGTTCATGCAGCTGCCGCAACTCCTCCTCACAAGTCCCACTGTCCATCACCACGTCCCTTCTTAAATACGTTATTGCAGAGGCGCAGCTGATGGGCTCAGTTTTGGTGCAGAGGTGGAGCTGACTTGGAGCTGGGGGAGCTTCGAGAAGCTTCTTACAGGGGGCCGCCCCTATAGCCCCCTCCCCTGCCACCAAAAAACTCCACCACTCACTCAAACCCAGGACAGAGTCACATAGTAATAACATAAAATGTAATTTTTAAGCCTCAGTCAAATACTGGAATGATTCCATGTTTCTCCCCTCAAGATAACTTACTGTGAGTTAATTCAAGGCACCAAACATGTTTTTTTAAAATAGTATGTAGGCTTCCACACAATTGTTCTGGTCTACAAGTATGTATTCAAGCATGAAAAATAACCTAATTTAATTAACAAATAACTAACTTAAGGAAGAACAGTCTTCAGCAGACATAATGCCAGTTTTGTCATGCCTTTGTGAAAAATAAAGTAGTTCTCTTAACTCAATCTCCACATTAAGTATTCTCAGTAGACATGCACAACATTAGAGAGAGATTGTTTTGTTATAAACCATATTCATTAAGAAACTACTGCATGGCCTTTTCAGACAAATACATGTCTGAGAAAAGATTACATTCTTTAGGATTTTTGCCAATTTATTATTAAACAGCATTCAACTGTATGTAACATTTCTAAATGCAGCAACTCAGAGTAAGTGAGTACATAAAAGGATAAATCTGGTTCACACAGTCTAAAATCTTCTTCACAGTCTGGGAAAACACTACAACAGGGAAAAAAATTCATAAGAAAAATCTTCATCTGTCAGTCAAAGATTCTCCTGGCATAACTTCAAAACTTTACTCCCACTTTGCTATACGTTTTGATATAAAAGTTCATCCTTTCAAATCATCATGTTAGACTGAGCTAGCAATCTTGCTAGAATATCTGCAAACAGAAATCTGTAAAAGAGTAAAAAATGGTTGCAATCTCCAAAACATACTTATGACCTCACACCTTAAAATTCAGAGGTTTGTTTATTCTTAAACACTGTATTCATCTACCTAAAATAGTTTGCTTATGGACCTGTTCTCTTCACTCCTCTCCCTACGAAGACAGATTTGAAAGGAATTGGACTCATAATACCAACCATGAAATGAATAATGCTGTTCACAATTATTCAACAAATTGTACCATTTGCTTCCAAACGATTTATTCAGTGAGTATTTTCTGCGGTATGAAAACAGTGCATTAAGTCCTGAAATCTTTGTGTATTATCTGTGCAAAATGCATAGAATTTGCAAATAGATCCTATGTGAAAGAAAGAAAAAGAAACCTCCCGAGTCATACGACGATTTCTTAAACAAACGGCAGCAATAACAATCCTTTGCACAACAAAGATTTGACAAATAATAAGAAGTTAATGGAAATCTAGAATTACCGGGATTATAAATTACAGAATCATCAGCAGCACTGTTTTCATTTACAAAGCCAACAGTAATTATAAATAATTAAATAAGAGAGCTCTAGAAACAGTCTTGGTTAAGAGTATCAAATTAGTGAGCTGAGCATAATTTGAAAAATATAACAGCACTAAAGAGAGGTCATAGTGATAATAATTGTCAGCATCTGCTATTTCAGTGCGATAGTACAGCCAATCCAGCTGTAAATACAGGGCTTTTTAAGTTTTCTCACAGAGTTGTACTCTCCTGCTTCCTCTACTTTCAAATATAGACGTCCAACAACCATGCCTCATACAAAGATATTTGATGAAAGAACTATGATTGAGAATAAAATGACTTACCAATATTTATGACACAAGAGGTGCCATTCTAGACAGAAACTCAAATAGAACAACTATTTCCCAGCCTCTATTAAAACATTTTCAAGTCACTATTTGACAATTTTAACACTGTTCCTACAGAATTCCTGCATATTATTCAAACTAATTCTGTTCCATCTTCTACCAACACAGGGTCAAAAACTGGAACAACAAAATCAATCATACTACTTAATGAATTGTATTATTCAAAATTCTGTATTAATTCTTGAAAATTATACCTCCAGAATGATGTGATGACATTATCTGAGATATAGAGGAAACAACTTAGAAGGTTTGGAGAATCTAAAATGCTACTACTTCCTACAAGCTACAAACCCTCCAGATCTGACTAATTTGGGCTTCATAACCACAGTCTTGCTTTTGGAATAAAAAAAAAAAAGTGCCAGGAAATATCAAACCCCACTTTTATTCTAAACACAACTGAAGTTACATTTCCTACAAGTGCTCAGGCACTGAAGGTGGGAGTGTGCCATGGAAATAGCAAAATTCCAACCACTGCCCAAATGTCATTTGCTCTCCACAGTAACTACAGAAGATGGCAAATGCAGGCTGGACATTCCAAATACCTATGATGGGGAGGGAGATTATAGACAGATGAAGCAAAGGAATGTACAACTGCCACAGACACATTCTGATGAACCTCTTAAGTATTTTCTCCTATAAACTTTGAAATCCTAGATAGCTTCATTTGTTCCACGTGCCTCCA
The DNA here is from genome assembly GCF_018691265.1 of Tyto alba. NCBI lineage: Eukaryota > Metazoa > Chordata > Aves > Strigiformes > Tytonidae > Tyto > Tyto alba. The sequence goes on from NW_024881313.1 coordinate 8,663,867, forward strand.
GAAACAACTACATAGATAGTCCTATATTAAAGACCCTCCCTCACCATTCCTCCTCCTGACCTCTTCCCACCTACAGAAGTATTACATGATCAGATTTTAGAAACATTATTTAAAATATCCTGTATACCCTCCCACTCAGAGACATGGTCATATACAGTATGCTGACTTGCGTTACATTTAATGTACAAAATAAACCCCAGTAACTGAAGACTGCTTTGAGTGCTACATATTTGCTAGTTGGAAGTTTGATTTTAAGACCTGACCTGCTTTTTTAAAAAATTTTTTAATTAAATAAATACATAATATTTATTTTGCCTATATTATGTCAATGTATTTGGGAGGGGGTGGGGGTTGTGCAGCAACCTTTTCTGCACCATTACCACCACATAGCACAGAAATGGCACAGAAAAAGTCACCCTGGAATTATTTTACATTTGTTTGCACCCCCTTCCACTTACAACTAGCTGTAGGGGGTGGGGTGGGGAGGGTGGAAATGAACTAAAGGATGAAAACTGTCAGCAGCAAGCTGTACTTGGAGGCAGATCTCCAAAAAGTAGGTTTCTTGGCTTGAAAGAATTCCTGCCCTGCCCTACACCCCAATACTCAGAATCCAATTAAGTTCATTAATTTCAGTAATAGTCAATTGAACAGTTGACATGAACACAGTAAGTCTACACTTGTTAAGACGATTAACACCACAAATTTTGAAATGGATAATACAACAATTCCTTTGAGATGAGATACTGGATAGGGAACCAATCTGAAGCACTGAACAGCTTTGGGGTTCCAGAGATTAGGCTCTGGTAACATAGGTAATTACATTTTAAGACTTCTAAGCCACGATAGCTATTTTTAAGACCAAAAAGAAATGGCCTCAGGAACAGCACTAAGCGTATCTGAGTGCTAGAAAGAAGAGGAAAAAGAATTGACAACCCAATACCTTAAAAATTAAACAACACATCCCACACAATTTGGCTAAAATGTCATACTTTTAAAACAATCACTTTTTGCCTCCCATTTTGCAACAAATTTGATACTAACATTTAAAAAAATTTCCTCCGCACACAGAAGAGCTAGAAACTTATTTTTAGCCTGGTTTCCTAAGGAAATGAAACTTATCCGTTAGGCCCTCATCACAACAACTTCTGAATTCATAGAATTATTTCTGCCAGGTCTGACAGGGTATAAAACATGTTAGGTTCCCAAAAATGGCAGCTGGAAGAGGAAAGAATTGAACTAGTGCTCCCACTGTGGGGGTGCCTTCTCTAGGCATCAGGGAGAACACCCAGGAGCTTCTCCGTGCCAGCCCTGAGACCAGGCTGCTGTAGTTGTGTTGCTCAAGGGTTGAGATGGAGGTGGGAGAGGATAAGGCTGGTTTTGTTTCATTGGCTTGTTTGCTTTAATGAAAGCCAGGATGATTAGATATATTTGCATAATTCATTTGCATAACTGCAAATTAAAGTAGCATTGACCAAATCCCTCATTCATGTGTATCTCATCACAGGTCCACTAAAACTTTTAAGAACAGTCTAAATTTGCTAAGGAGGCAACATCAGACACTGCAGTGAAGTGAAGACTGTGGTGATGAAGCTTGTTACTGACATGAATGAAGGAAAAACTTTGAGAATTTCAAGAGGATCTCCTGTAGCTGGAGAACTGGGTAAAAGAATAATAGTAATAAACTTTGGTGCAAAGAAGCAGAAGGCAATATTAAGGGTTAAGATGCCTGCAATACAAGCTTATTTTGTCACTTCAGTAAGAAGAAATTACTAGCTGATTACCCTCATGTTGCTCAGATGAGCAACATGTTATGGATGGCCTCAAAAAGCAACACGTTCTGCAGCTATTACTCACTACTGTTAGATTATTTTTCGTTTTCTTTACAGGACTTACTGGATGTTTTCCTCAGTGGTTCTCCAAAAACACTGGTATTAAAGATAAGTTATGTGAAAGCCTTTTCATTACAGTACACCCATATGTTAGGGCAAGAGTGGCTGGCAAGCACAAGGTCTCTCCTAGTTGAACCTTCCATGATCCACCATGTTTTCTTGTGCGAGATTCAAATGGAAATACTTCTACTGTTCTTCAGTATGAGAATATAAATAAAACTATAATAATTTTAAAATTTTATTTTCATCAACCTCATGAAACCCCTGGCTTAATATTTTTGTCTTTCAAAAGTAAATATCCAAATATGAGCATAAAACATGGAAATCAGTCTACAAATACATGTTGTAGTAACTATAAAGTATCAATGTGAACAGACAGCTTCAATAAAATAAAATGAATTAAGGAGTTGACAACAAGTCTTGAATGAAGAACCTAAAATGTATTGTCAACATTTTAATGATGCCTTCCCTAGGAAAATGCAGCCATTACTGGGGGGTTTTTTTGTTTATTTGATTTGTATTTGTTTAGTTCGTTGTTTGTTTTTTTGTTTTTGTTTTTTTTTTTTTTTTGCTAGGAACAGTATCATTAAAAAGCTGCTAATACATTTGAAGTAAAGCTATTAAGCAAAGAAGTATACTGACAACAGAAGTTAGCACATTCCACTAAATGAACAATGCTATAGATTCTGAACTGATGTCCCCTTCCCTAGTTTTGGGGTATATTTAGCCACTTCACAGATGCATTATCAATAAGACAAAAAAAAAATAGATGTAACAGCTTAAACCTCTATTACAACTTTTGTCTCCATACTAAGAATCCAACTTAACTCGCATTCAGACCAGCAAAAACAGGCTAGAGCCTTCAATTGTACTGCTGTCGACATACCAGTCTTGAACTTCATACAGACTTTATGGAACACAGCAAGCATAAAATCAGCTTATTTTAGCCTTAACTATATGTCTCCACTTTAATTCTACTTCACTTCAAGTTATCTAGTGTATTTAGAGGTGAAACTACTGAAAAGCATTTGCTTGTTTATTTAGTGTATTATTTAGGATTTTTAACTATAATAATTATTACTAACAGTACCTGCAACAGAAACCATGAAACAAGAATTTTCCAACCACCAAAAAGTAACAGCAACCAACATAGGTGGCTTCAGCTTATGAAGGACAGCAAAACACAAGATACAGTACTTGGGAGAGTTCATTTTTCAACTCAAAAACCATCAATTAAACCGCCTCTCAGGCATTACAGGCTTGCAGTGGTTTTTCAACTTTTACTATTATTTTGGTAGTTAGCTTGTAATTTGTCAAGGGAATACACTCTTCTGACCCTGCACAAAGTTTGCTGCTAAGGCAGGAATGTGTATAGATTTGTTTACTATGAACAACAGATAGGATCATATTTTTTTATGATTATGGAAAAATAACACAAAGCAATATGTCTTATTCAAATTTTAATCACTGAGGTTCACTTTCAATTCAGTTTTCAATTTAGATCTTAAATGAAAGGAACTTACCAGTTAGAGCGTACATGGTCTCGTTTATATAACTCATGGTGGTTTAGAAAGCTAGCAAGGCTGTTCTGATATTAAAAGCAACAATGAAGGGAAGTGGTTAGTCAACTAGCTGGTTCTGTTATTCCCTCCCACTTCTTACAGCAGTATCTAACTCTGTGGGCTCGTAATTCAGCTTACCATCCCAGTTCTTCCTTTTGTTTGTTTAAAAAAAAATAATACAAGAAGCACCACACCAGTTTTGCAGGATTATTACAGTGTTTCAAACCAAATGTTCAATACCTGCAGACATCGTAAGATACTAGATAGATCACCCAAGCAGTAATAATATCTGCTTACTTGGAGGAGAAAAAAAAAAACAAAACCAAAAACATAAAAACCCCAAAACAAAACAAAAAAACAACAACAACAAAAAAATCTATCTAAGAGTAGTTTTTCTCATTGCTGCTTTGAACTGCAAGCAGTCTGCATTAGTGGGGATGGAAGAATAAATTAGCTGTATATATCATTAGTCAAGTTACCAAACAGACATGATCTAGCTGACTTGGAGTCAACATATGGGAATTTTTATGCAGGCATTTATGCATCTGTACACGAACAGGGGATGATATCTAACAAAATATTAGTATTTTGTAGTCATTTCACACAGGTCAAAGTGACCAAGGGTAATAAGAGGCAGAAAATAACTAAAAACGACATAATATTTTTTTAATTAGCATGTTTTGGTTTTGCCTTGAAGCCACATTTGTAAATGTATTTTCACACATGTACTGTACTTTTCTTCATTTCAAGTAACAATCTGGTTCCCTGGAATTTATTTCAATTTACAATTTCACTGCTGACCCATGATTTTTTCTCATATACAATGTTTAACACCACATGTAAAAGGAACTCTGAACAAACGAACACAATCTCGGTGTCCTGATTTAGTAAGCACAAAGAGCTTTAAACACAAAGAGCAACACATTTAGCAACAGTATTTGGAAAAAAAAAAAAAAAACCAAGACTTTGGTTTTGTGCATTAAAATAATACAAAAGAGATTAAGACAAGTTGGTTAAAGCTGAGCCACAGAAACAGCCCAAGTTTATCTTAACATTTGTGGTCTCATGGTTTACTCAATGCTTTCCTTTGGCATTTTTAAACTACATCAAAGATTTAGTGCCTAAACAATCTATGGGTTTGGGTGTTTTGAGTACTTGAGATAAATCATAAACTAGATCAATGTTCAACTTCTCCTCCTACAAAAAAAAAAAAAAACCTCTCACCAAAAAAACAACACTTGACTGAGACCACAAGGAACTGCACTCTCTGTGTCCCTCACTCTGCAGCACCGCCCAAGACAGCAGCCTACAGAAGCTCTCGTGCTTTCTTGGAAGAATGACCTTGCCACCACTCAGCAGACACATTGTCATGCTTCACTTTCTCTCACATTTGTTTCTTTCTTTCTCCATCCATAGGGATTGACCATTTAACATAACAGAGAAGCTACATTACGTAAGTATTTTCAATGTACCCAATAAAAGTCTCTCAGACATACACCACCATCCTCCTTCACAGCAGGACAATTCTAACAGCATTCTTGTATCTTCCCAGTTACTTAGCATTCAGCTGGGCATTGCCAAGCCCCATTTGCTGTAGCTTGACAGTGAAAAAGAACTTAAAATAGTACTATTAATTTCTTAATAAGTAAACAGCCTCTATGGAATCATTTCCCTTCTCCTGGGAGGAAGAGAAGACAGGATCAGGAAAGAAAGAGACCTTCCAGAATCTGGTGAAAATATAACTTGTGGAGGTTATGAAAAAGGACTTTACTCAGTAGAAATAGAAACGTGGACTAGGTGATGCTACCTGTTTCTGAAGCAGTTTCCTGGTATAGTAAGCAAATATTTCATGTTATAAACACATCACACTATATCTGTTGTACATTGCCCCTGTCCCCCTATTAAAATACTGTTCCACGCTTTCATTTCCTTGATGGCTAAAACATTTATGGGATTTCCAACAGATCTGTACTCATAGTTGGTCTGTAACCTTTGCTTCTTAACACTAAAGCTGTCCTTTAGCTTAAGGACAGCTTTTCCCTCCCTTGTAATGGCTACACTGGTACAAAGAAATCTGAGCCTGTTAGATTTGAAGCAGTTTTGCTGGCTTTCCACTACACATATTCAGGGAAACTGGGGGTGGGCAGGTGGGTGTGTCTTTAGCATTGTTACACGTGCCAAGAAAATGTGTTCTTTTAAGGCTTTCTAATTATTCCTTTTCACTTCTGAAGGAATTACTACACTGGCTCATCCAAAGTCAAAGTTATTCTCATATTTTTAACATGCACTGCAATATCTATGTGCTACACACACTTTGAAATTATCATTATCGATGCAAACAATTTTCTCCTTTATGCCCTAAGGTATTTATAATTCTTGCATGTCCACTGAAGAGGAGAATTTTCCTCTCTTTCTCCACACTTTACAGAACTCCTGTCAACCTAGTTCTTTAAAATATATATACATTTGAATTAGTAGAGTTACTGAATGCAAGTAATTCCTAGCATAGATTTTCGTCATCATTTAATCATCATAATTTAAAAGTACATTCAATTTTTAATTCCTTGCTATGTGCAACATCATATTCTCTTTACTATTTGTGAAATGAATGGCATTTTATTTATGTTATTCCAATAAAGAATGATATAGTTTCCCTTGTATCTCCTCTATCCAGGATGCACTGCCTTACTATCTTCCAAGTGTTTGTCAAGCTTACTGTGCAGACACTTGTCTTCAAGTCAAATATTCCAACAATGGTGCTTCTGTAATCACCTCCTCTAAGCTCAGGAGCGATGCGTTCTGACAAAGAGGAAGTCAGATAAGAATGCCAGGAGGCCTGCATGGATGAACAAGTTGCTCCTGGACAAACTTAAACACAAGAAGGAAGCCTACAGAGGGTGGAAGCAAGGACAAGTACCCTGGGAGAAATACAGAGAAACTGTCCAAGCAGCCAGGGATCAGGCTAGGAAAGCCAAAGCCCTGATAGAATTAAACCTGGCCAGGGATGTCAAGGGCAACAAGAAAACCTTCTATAGGTACGTTAGAGATAAAACAAAGACCAGGAAAAATGTGGGTCCGCTCCAGAAGGAAACAGGATACCTGGTTACCTAGTGTATGGAGAAGGCTGAGGTACACAGTGACTTTTTTGCCTCAGTCTTCACCAGCAAGTGCTCCAGCCGCACCGCCCAAGACACAGAAGGCAAAGGCAGGGACTGGGAGAATGAAGAGCCACCCACTGCAGAAGACCAGGTTCAAGACCATCTAAGGAACCCGAAGGTGCACAAGTCCATGGGACCTGATCAGATGCATTCGTGGGTCCTGAAGGAACTGGCAGATAACATGGGTAAGCCACTATCCATCATATTTGAGAAGTGATAGCAGTCCGGTGAAGTTCACACTGACTGGAAAAGGGGAATCATAATGCCCACTTTTAAAAAGGGGAAAAAAGGAAGGCCCAGGGAACTACAAGCCAGTCAGTCTCACCTCTGTGCCCAGCAAGATCATGGAGTGGAGGATGGAGTGGATCCTCCTGGAAACTATGCTAGGGCACATGGAAAATAAGGAGGTGATTGGTGACAGCCAACATGGCTTCACTAAGGGCAAATTGTGCCTGACAGATTTGGTAACCTCCTACAACAGAGTTACAGCACTCACGGATAATGGAAGAGTAACTGACACCTGCACTCGTGCAGAGCTTTTGACACTGTCCCACATGACATCCTTGTCTCTGAATTGGAGAGATACGGATTTGATGGATGGACCACTCAGTGGACAAGGAATTGGCTGGAAGGTTGCACTCAAAAATTTGCAGTCAATGACTCAATGTCCAAGTGGAGACCAGTGAGGAGTGGTGTTCCTTAGGTGTCAGTGTTGGGACCAATGCTGTTTTAACATTTTTGTTCGTGACACAGACATTGGGACTGAATGCACACTCAGCAGATTTGCTGATGAAACCAAGCTGTGTGGTACAGTTGACACACTGGAGTGAAGGGATGTCATCCAGAGAGACCTTGAGAGATGGGCCCGTGCAAACCTCATAAAATTCAGCAAGACCAAGTGCAAGGTCCTGCATGTGGGTCAAGGCAATTTCATGCACAAATACAGGCTGGATGAGGAGTGGACTGAGAGCAGTCCTGCAGAGAAGAACTTGGGGATACTAGTGGATAGAAAATTGAATATGGGACAGCAGTGTGCACTTGCAGCCCAGAAAGCCAACTGTATATCCCGGGCTGCATTAAGAGAAGTGTGGCCAGCAGGTCGAGGGAGGGCACTCTTCCCTCTGCTCCACTCTGGTGAGACCTCACTTGGAATACTGTGTCCAGGTCTGCAGCCCCCAGCGTAAGAAGGACACAGACCCGCCCAAAGGGTCCAGAGGAGGGCTACAAATATGATCAGAGGACTGGAGCACCTCCTTTATGAGGATAGCATGAAAGAGTTGGGGTTGTTCAGCCTGGAGAAGAGAAGGCTCCAAGAACACCTTATAGCTGCCTTCCAGTACCTGAAGAGGGGCTACAGGAAAGATGGGGAGGGATTCTTTGTCAGGGAGTGTAGGGACGGGACAAGAGGTAACAGTTTCAAACTGAAAGTGAATAGATTTATATTAGATATAAGGAAGAAATTCTTTCCTGTGAGGGTGGTGAGACACTGGCACAGGTTGCCCAGAGAATCTGTGATTGCCCCCTCTCTGGAAGGGTTCAAGGCCAGGTTGGACAGGGCTTGGAGCAACCTGGTCTACTGGAAGGTGTCCCTGCCCATGGCAGGGGATTGGAACTGGATGATCTTTAGGGTCTCTTCCAACCCAAACCATTCTATGATTCTATGATTTACATCAAAGACTTAAAAAGCAAGAAAATCATTGTGCAAGCTGACAGCTGGACAAGCAGGTATTTAAAATACAGTTTAAAAAATGCTAAGGTAACTGAGTGCTAGATGTGATAAAACAGCCCCAAGAATTCTACACTTGGATTTTTTACCACTGGCTAAATCATTGTGCAGCGCTACTACAAACATTATATATAAAAAGAGTCAAGCAAATTGAAAAGTTTTCTACTTCATATCATCTAGGTGTATTTACAATCCTCCCTGGATTTCCAGCTATGGCTGATCCAGAAATTTTGTCTGTAATGTATCACAGAAAGTTGTCTATAGTAAAACCTGGAACAGAATTCAGTTTATCCAAAGGATAAGACCCTTAGCTACAGCAGATGTGTACTCCTCTACTGACTTCACTAGAACTGTGCTGATTCAGCCTCATTGATGAAGTATAGGGAAGATGACCTCTTATAGCACTTTCTCCTACTCGCTATTCAGCATAATATTCTGTAGCTTTTAGAACCAGACATTAACACACCCAATTTAAGTCCAAATAGGTGTTAGGTGGAGAAAACTAAGGAATCGTCACAGATGTCCACATAAGTGCCCACCTACCTTAACAACATCACTACCTGCACACTTTCAAGATACGTTTATTCAAACAAACTGGAGTCATAAGAAACATTCCTATAAACACAAAGGGGGAGCAGTGCTTTATGCATGTTAACTATACCTCAACAGAAAAAAAAAATACACTAGAACTGCCTCCTAAAAAGTAGCTCTCAGATTATCTCTAGTTACTATATAACCAAACTAGTATTCAAACCTCCACAAAAAACTTTCAACATTTTTCCTTAAGATCCACAAATCTGGGGTCTCTGGAAATCATCAAAAAAACAAAGTTGCAGATCCTATTAGTATGACCTGCGTGTGACTCAACTCTGTATCTGCTTGTGCCTTTCTACAGGTTTTGAGATAGTGTGACATAGAGCAGTTACGTAAAACACAAGAACAGAGCTAAACTACCAATCCTAAGGACTGCATCACACAAAGAGGATAATATTTTATGCTCTAGAAGAAACAATTAAAAAATACTTTCAATATCTGCTGATATCTCAGCATTCATATGTACAGTGGCTTATCAAGAAAGAGCAAACTTTAAAAACTGATAGCAGACATAAATTACTGTACTGGAGATAGTGCAGGAGCATAAAGCTTTCTCCACTGGTCACAATATACTTAACTAATATATATGCCACATGACAAACATGCCAGACATCAGGGAACCTCACACATTTTGGTATAGTTAACTATAGTGTCTACTATTCTACTCGTTCTACATGTGCAAATGCTGCTGTGTTTGCTCAGATGTTTCTACTAGGTTAACACCACCACAGCAGAAAAAAATAGCTACATGTTTGATTTTGAAAGACAAAATGTGATAAAGTAGTAAAAATTTTGTTTTATATATTAAATATCTATCTTTCTTTCACTGTAACTGTTAACAATTTAAGTACCAGCCTATGTCTAAAAATCATCCTTGCCCTCTTGAGAAATCGTTACAGTTCTCCGTATTTAAAATAAAAACAAATAAAAATTTCTAAACTGTTCTAATCCCCATTTAGACCAGTTATACATTACTGAAATTCCTTGAGGAAGTGCAACTTTTACACATTTGGACAGCTTGTTTCATTTCCCTAAGTTGCTTCTTTATAATATCTTTGCTTAAAGGGCAGGGAAAAAAGCCTCCAGCAGAATCTAAAAAAAGGTGTTCATGTGGGCAAAACAGAAATGGTGTCTTTTCAAAATTGACTTTTTATTACTAAAAGTTTTGGTCTGTTCAATGGACTGAAAAAACTCTTAATTTTACAGTGCCAGGGCTGCATGTCCCAATGTGTGTAGCATGTATTACAGTGTAGCCCTCAGCTAGTCAGAGGTCTTTGGTTTTCTAGAAGTTTTTTTGAACAGCACAACTCTTCCAGTCTTCCTGTTCCCAGAGCCGAGACAGTGCTGCCTGCATTAGCCCTTCCCGAGGCCAAGAACTCTGTCAGAGAAAAGCTTGAGAATCATTCACACTGCAGCACAATTACGCCCAGCTGTCTTTTTTTGGACTACCTTGAGGCTTTTCCAACACACAAACACTCTGAGACTTAACAAGCACGAAATTAATGAGAAACCCGCTTTATCCTGTTTCAGGTTACACAAGGAGCAAATTTACTTCACAAAGATAGAGTATTTTCAGAGTCTAGAAGACAAATGTAACTTGTGTCTGGATCACTGTTGGTACGGGTCCCTCAAGCTGTTCCTGGATGGAATCACTCCAAGAAGGTTCAGCACTGCCTCCTCCATGAGCAATAGTCACAAACTAGTGTCTATGTTCTTATGTTAATCATGTTTCACAGCCAGAAAAGAAACCATATTTTGTAGGTATTTGTTCTTATATCATGGATCCTCACTCTGTGAAAAGACTCCGAACATGTTAGAACTTTCAAAGCTATTTCAGGTCATTTTCCTAGATAATGTCTTTTCTTATGATCCAATATCCTATTACCTTTGATTATGTGATCTGGGTCATTGTTCACAGTTTGTCTTACAGCAACAGATGACCAAAGCAAGATGTGTAAAGCTGTCGCAAAGGATTGCACATCTGAAGTAAAACTGTTAAGTGAAATTTACTAATTATTTTAAAACGTAACTTTTTTGGAAATTTTCTTACATACACCTGTCAAAACCCAGAGAGATCATCACCTTATGCACAAGACCAAACCACTGATGACAAAAGCATAGTGCTTTTCTATCTAACATGCTGTGATATTTAATTTGTAAAAAGCCTACGCAGTGAAAATAGTGAGTTTCACATTTGTCCACAGGCAATTTGCATGTGAAATGTTATCACGTTTTGTAACGTTTTTTCTAATAACTCTCCAATCTCCATGCTTACACACACACACTGTACTTCATAATACATGCTAGATGCTTCCTTTACTCTCTGTGAAAGAAGACAAATTAAAGGCTGTTCATGATCCCACTGCTAAAAATGACTGTCACAGGATGCTAAGAGTGAAAAAACTTTAAACAAGATTACATCAGACAGGATGACATCTTTTGCCCTCTCACTCTGCACACTTCAGAATATGCAGCAGCTATGGAAATAAGCCAAAATACTAGCATGTACAAGTCAAACTGGGCATAACTTCTCATTGAGGACTACACATTTCAAATGAATTCAAAAATACCAAAGTTGATTTCCAAAACCCTTTTAAAATTTACCTTAACTTCTAGATTACATACTGAAAATATGAAAAATGGCATAAAACATGTTACAGATTTGGTGCTTGCAGCAGTACTTCAAAAAAATCACAGCGATTTTTTTAAATTCACCTTTAGTTGCTTTTAAGGTTTCAGTTTTTAGCTTATGTACTCCACATACATCAATCTAGTGTGTTAAAGAACCTAAAAATAGACCCTCAAAATGTGAGTCTGAAAAATAAAGAAATAATTATAAAATCCCTGGACAATCTGAAGAACACTGACCTGGTATAGCTGGAAAATTACATTTGTAGGAGGAAAAAATGGTGCAGAGGATAACAGACTCCAAGTCTGTTATTTAAGTGTGGGTGGGGAGGGAGATAAAGGACAAGTGTTGCTGCATGGCTTCTACAACTACTCTTCATCATGTTTTTAACATATGGCATGGATGCACAAAGCTCCAAATGAGGAGAATTTTGGATGCAGCTTTTTTTAAAATCACAAGAATAAACAAGTAAAATAGAGTACTCAGAGCATCTCTACAAAGGGAACACCATATAAAACTTTGATTGCCCTTATCAAAGAAAAGTATCTTCCTTCTCTTCAAACCCAGTATCAAAACAGTCAGACAGCATATTCTAACTGTTGATTTTGGACAGAAGACCTCAACGGGATTACTCCCAAACTGCCCAGATTTCATAGCTATAGTGGCTAGTGATATTTTTGTATTCTTCTGCCTTTTTGCCAATAATTTACTTATCGTTTAACTTTCCAGTCTGCATCTGAAATCTGTATTAGGATGAGATCTGGACATGTATCAGCTATTCCTCTGCATACTCATTTTCACAGAAAATAAAACTGGGTATGTAGCCCAATCAGGAACTGCAGCGTGTACCAGTAAATACCCACGGAACAGATCCCAGATATACAAAAAGATCATTAAATTCCCTGGGACTTCTTTTTACTTTATTACTAGAAGACAACTTCAAACACCAAATACATACTTGTGCATTCAAGTTTTAACAGTAGGAAGACTAGCTTACCTCTCGTACTTCCCTTTTTTGGCACTACTTTAGATACAGAGATGACTGCTGGCTCAGAGGAAAGTGAACTCCTTTTTTCAGGGAATCATAAATGCAAGAGCTAAAGTTACTATATTTATTTTGTCTCATACTTTTAACGTTACAGAGAAAATACCTAGAAAAACAGAGGAGGAAAACCCGATAAGGATTCTTTTCCTTCTCTTTTCTGCTTATTTCTCAGTAATTTTCTATCTCAGTTTTGGAACCTTCCTTTTCAGCTTGTTTCTTCCCAGCAGAAGCGACACAGGTAGTTTATAATAGAGATACCAACAATATCAGCCTGATTATTCAATGATTAAGAGAGAGGGAGAGAAAGAGAAATAGTTTAAATTTTATATATATATACATACATATATATCTCTATATATATATATATGAGTGATTATATGCCTAACACCAGCCGAAATCTTTGACCTCTCCCTGCTCTTCCCCCCTAAATTCTGTATGTCTCTTCTTTGCCAACATTTCCTCCTCTTCTGAAAGAGAAGATCTGCATGATCATATCTTTCTTATAGACAGTAAATGACAGCAAATGGCATGTAGGTTTTTGAAGTGCAAGTGGTTCAGAAAAGAAGAAAAAGATTTACTCACATATCACATGAGAACTGATTTTTGTTTTGCCAAGACTGTCCTAAGGTCTAATATTTTCAAACTGGTGCCTCCTGAAAAGTACAATTTTAATAATAAAGATTTTATTTTACATAATTACTCTTGAAGCTGTCAAAGATCAGTCAGCTCAGTCTACTCAGTTAGCTTTACACTGACTATGTAGAGCTTGATGAGAGCAGCTCTACATGGATTTTATTTGGTAATGCCTTAGGTTCTAGTTATTCCACATCTAACTGTGGCTTAAACTTTTAATCTCTTGTTCTGCTCATCAGTGTGACTTTTACGTATGCCAATCTCTAATTGTGTAAGAAGTTTAACAAAAAGAAAAAAAAAGCAGAAGGAGAAACATTTAAAGGTAGAGATTTTCAAGGACTTGGTGCCAACTTGCACTCTTCACTATTTTGTTAAGAAACTAATCTCTTCCATTAAATAAAGCGACTTTATGGAGCAAAGCTTTAATCCTCAAAGCAGTACTTCATATCTTTTTTTTTTTTACCTTTTTTTTTTTTTTTTTTGTAAAAAAAAACAAAATAAGCTTTGTTATTAACAACTGAAGCATGGAGAATTTTGAATGATGTTGCACAAGTGATTGTACTGGAATTGTTTTCCAGTGTCTAAGCACATATACCTAACTGCTTTCTCAAGTAACCTGAGAATCTGTTCCAATGTTGTCTTAATTTTTAATTCTAAAAGGAGATAGCCACATTTTGCTGTTGGTGTCTTTAAATAGTAAGCAAATACTACGGCTCTGCAATGCACCTTTCTTGTAAGGAAAAAAAAAAGCCTACAATTATCACTGTACGGTACCCTGTATATCAGTGTGCACTTGAATATAAAAAGTGACTATTATCTCTACTGTTACAGACTACAAAATGTGCACCTTTAGGGCACTACAGCAGTTTACCAATGATGGTGCTTCTTTAAATAACTACGTTAAAAGAATGAGCTTTAAACAACTTTTAATGGCTGCATCTACAGAAGACTTTGTGGCACTAAGCCACAGATCCTTCTCATCTGAAATTTATATTTAGATCTGTAATTTCTTTTATCTGTATACCGATTTCTCATTGTTACAGAACATATGCTCTTCCTCAAAATAACTTGCTATTTTTGTACTATTACTCAGCCACATACTTCCACAAAGCTGCAAGTGTTACTTCAGATAAACTTAGAGGCTTTTTGGCTAGTTTCCATGTTACTTTACTGACAGAGAAAAGAATACCTAATGAAGCATGGTCCTGTACCCCCTCCACCAAACTGGAGTTTGCACTAAGGGCAACAAAAACAGTTGTTTATCAGTCCCCAGTCGAATGATGTGGATGGAGGGGAAAAAAAAGGACAATTTCTTGCACATTTCCCCTCTGGCAGAAGTCCTTCAGACAGGAACAGTATCATATCCTATCTCTTAGTAACTCTGATGACTTTTTCTGCTATTTTAAGTGTTTCTGAATGAAAAATAGTAGCAGTCCAAATTGTAAGATTATCTCATTAAAAGGTGCATGAAAGAGAATGTTAAACATCCACAAAATTTCACAAAGCTGTTCAGAAATCTGATAAGCATCTTCCTAAATCTTTGATTTGATACATGCAGTTACAGCAACTTAAATTTCAAATGCTTTATCTAAATTATCATTGCCTCACTAATTGCTATATAGATGTTATGCAATTTTGAAGTTAATAGCCATACTATATACCACCTCTTCCAGGACATTTTTGCATCAGCTGTCACCATTAGCACACCATTGCCATTTTGCCCCCCGATCACAAACATGGCTGTGTAAGACACATTTCAGCAACAAAAAGTCTTATTTTATTGTTAGAAGTAATTTATTGCAATCATAGAGATACATATTGCAATGTATTTTTAAAAATACCCCACTCACTTCATATAGAAATAAAGTATTTCAGTATTCTTCAAAAGGAAGTAGCAGCTTGTTTCCTACATGATTTGAAAAACAAATCTACAGTCTTCCTCTCCATTTTGAACATCATGATAGATTCAAATTTATATAGATATGGAAAAAAATAGGAATTTACCATGACACAATACTACTAGCTAAAACATATTTGTTTTCTATTCTAAGTATGCATACATTTCTTACCAACTATATGCATTCTCTTCTGTCTTACGTAACTATTTTAGACTACATTATGTGGAGTTTAATCATATAAAGTAATACATATTCATGCAAAAAAATCTCATTTGTTCAATCACATAATTCTTACATATTTTACCCAATACTGCTGAAGTCTACAGAATCATAAATCTATCGTACAGGCATGTAAAGAGTTTCTAATCTAAAAGAAAATATACATATATATTTAATAACTTAAAATAATTTTGACTCAAGTAATTTATTGCATCCTGATTTTATAATGTTAAGCCTACATAGGCCTTGCTGAATTTAGTGCCTTTGGGCCACTGACCTTCCTCTGTAGCTCTTCCCTGAGGAAGCTATTAAATCTGCCCTGACAGATCTTCAACATGTTTTGAAGAACTAGCATTTAAATAACCAGAAAGTTTCCATTAGTTTGGGGATGTTCTGAGAGGAAACACACTGCTTTCAAGAACTGCTTAAAGCTACTGGAAAAAATTTGGATTGGACACAAGAATTCTGAAAATTGAGTGGAAACAAAATTGCTTCATCACACAGTGATTGCATCATATGCTGTATGCACAGCTCCAGCCCAGTAGAGCCCCAGCTCATTGGGTAGTTTCTCGACATCCAACATGAATAAATAATCCACAAGAGTCTGTGAACTTACTTTCCCTTGTGTTTTACCAATTTCAGCGGTTTTTAATCTATTTTCCCTACAGTCCTCAGAGCTGACAATTACCCTAGAAAAAAATTATCCTAAGCTGTTTGCAATCATAAGTAAAACTGCTGGGACACAAATGAGTTGAGGGAAGCAACCTCCAGCTGGGGAGCACTAAAAGAACTGAGAAGAGAAATACATCTTCAACTGCTCCAGGCAGAACCAAAAGAGAAGATCTGACCAGGTTAGGGTGTTAGCCCCACATTTAGCTAACAGAAATTAAACTGTTCTTTTATAAATGTATTTCTACTAGTATTGCCCTATCAACATTAACTATCCTATCAGCTACTTTTGCAGCTTTCCCTATTTGTTACACGACTGCTGTTAAGGGCTGCTCCACGTTACACAATTCAGCAGGATGCAAAAAGCTCTTGGAAGAAGTTGAGGCTGCTCACTGAAAGGCAAGGAAGGGACATTAGTAATGTACTGACCCTTTGCTTTCCCTTTTCCGTATTCTACTGCATTTCACGTGCTACTGGTAAGTCAATTACTGGATTTATTTAAACTAGCAAAACAAAACAAAGAAGTATAATTGACATGCTGGTTTAGTCACCAGAAATCCACTCCCTCTTACCAAGTTATCCCCACAGTTTATCTGCTTGGGAGTCAGATAACTGCCTCACAGCACAGCAGGACCACTATCACCTAATCATCATCATTAACCCACCTGATGCTACATGGTCATGGCTAATCTGGAATATTCTTTGCCCCTCTGTACCACTCTGTCTCATGCTGGGAAACTAGCATGTCCTATTTTCACAGACACATAATATAATCACAAATTGCAAACTGAAGTCAAATCTACACAAGAAGTTTTTGCTGCTATGGTACTGTTGGCTAGCAGAATCATACCTTCCAATATTAGACATTAATGGATAGTTAAGAAGAACTTCTCTAGTACTGTCATCTTTGCTGGGCATATTCTGATGAAGAAATATTTTAGCAACCAAAAGGGAACTCCAACAAAAATACAAATATCAGCAAGACAAGAGCACCCTGTTTGTCTACAAAAACAAGAAGTTTTTGCTGCTATGGTACTGTTGGCTAGCAGAATCATTCCTTCCAATATTAGACATTAATGGATAGTTAAGAAGAACTTCTCTAGTACTGTCATCTTTGCTGGGCATATTCTGATGAAGAAATATTTTAGCAACCAAAAGGGAACTCCAACAAAAATACAAATAGCAGCAAGACAAGAGCACCATGTTTGTGTATATATACATGAATGATCTTGTAGCCTGAAATGGGTCCAACTGTAAATTAATGAATAACAGAGGAAAAAGTAATAGGGAAAACAATTAAGCAATCTGACTTCTGTATATACCAGACATGCCTGAATCAAAGCTCAGTTTGAATTTACTGCATTTGATTAAAAAAAATTCTAAACATAATCATCAGAAATTGTGGACAGATATTTTAGACTGCATGTTGTTTAAAAGTGTCCTGGTCCACAGTTTGAAAGAGTTAACATTCAGTTTTTGAAACCTATTATTCAAAAGTAACACAGCTGTACATCTAAGAGAGCCTTCAAATTTCTCAATAATCATTTGTCAGTTTCATTCCATTGAGTGATGATGAGCTGAGCTCAGATCGTATTTTTTTTTTCTTTTTAAACAGGAATGAACTCCAAACTCTCTTAATTTAAGAATTAGCAAGTCAACCAAGATGACATGCAACAGCTTCAATTGACTGTTAGATGAAACATAAGACCAATATATTGTCTTCATCAATATTCACAAGCAGATGTCCAGAGATAAGTAAGAATAGGACATATATGATACTCCTCTGAATACTCTTCCAGATTCCAAATCCTTTCCACTCAAGGAACTTTCTGAGGCAGATATCACTATATACTAAGAAACCTTCATGCACTTCTCCCTATGTTGTTGTCCAGACTCCCATTAGACCCAGATTAAAAAGAAACAGCACCAGCAATATTCTCAGCAAGGCTTTCCACCACTGTTGCTAGGAAGAAGAAACCTTTCCTTGTTTTGAACCTGTCTCCTACTACCTTCACTTGATATCCTTTAGTTCTTCCAGAAGAAACAGAGAACAATTAATCCTTATCAACCTTCTCCCATGCTATTTATGATTTTGCAGAATTCTACCAAGTCCTCCTAAATTCTCTCTTACCAGATACAGCAGCTCTTCCAAAACACAGATCATGATCTTGCCTTACTTAAATTCTCCCAATTTCTACTAAATCATTTCTGAGATTTCAGAATTCTTTCTGAAAGAAACAAAGTCACACACTTTATTAAGGTGTAGGAAAACCTTGGATTTATGTACTGACATAGCAATGTCTTCAGGTTAGATTTTATTTCTTTCCTAATAATTTCAAATACTTAACACACCTTAGTGAATACTACTCATTAGGTATTTGCATGGGAGTATTAAAACTTCAAGATCTCAATCCTGAGTGATTGCAGCATTTTTGAAGCCAAGCACAACCTATATGAAGTTACAATAGCTGTTTCTTACAGGCATCACTGCACATCTACCTCTGCCAAATTTTATTTGCCACTTTATTGATGAAAGTCAAAAGCTCTTTGACCAATTCTTTACAGCTGTCTCTAATACTTATTAATTTAAACAGCTTAGTATTATCAGCAAACTTTCCTACCTTACATCTCATCCCCTTCCAGGGTTAATTATAAAATGCTGAACAGCACAAATCCCAGTAGAGTTCCCAGCAGAACTCCCTTTCTGACCTACAGCTGACCATTTATTTCTGCTTATTTCCTACCTTCCTCCAGTTTTTCTCCCTAACTGTCTCATTCACAAAGAATTTTCCCTCCTATACCACTTCAGGCCTTGTTTCCTTAAAAAGCTTTACTTCTGTCTTTCACAAAGGCCTCTTGAAAAATCCAAACAGACCATGGTGCTCAAACTACTCCCCTCCACATGACTGTTCAATCCTTCAAAAGGGCTTAAGCCTTTAATAAAATCACAATTTCTTTCCCCTGACAGTATCTTTTTTAGCTAGGTGTCTTCTAGTCTGTTCTTCACAAAGGCTCTGATGACTTGTCCAGTAGAGAGGATTTTTTCTACCGGTTCCCCTGGGGTCCGTTTCTTCATTGAGCTGAAGCTGCACCATTCTATTGCTGTATTGGGTTTGCATGGCAAGGTTTTGGTAGTGGCGGGGCTCCAGGGGGGGCTTCTGTGAGAAGCTGCTCGGAGCTTCCCCTGTGTCCGATAGAGCCAGTGCCAGCCGGGTCCAAGATGGACCCACCGCTGGCCAAGGCCAACTGGTCGTGGTAGCACCTCTGGGATAACATATTTAAGGAGGAGGGAAAAGCTGCTGCACAACAGCATCTTAAGAGAGAAATTCGAGTATGTGAGAGCAACAACCCTGCAGCCACCAAGGTCAGTGAGGAAGGAGGGGGAGGAGGTGCTGCAGGTGCCAGGGCAGAGATTCCCCTGCAGCCCGTGGGGAAGACCGTGGAGAGGCAGGCTGTGCCCCTGCAGCCCGGGGGGGTCCATGGGGGAGCAGACCCCCACCTGCAGCCCGGGGAGGACCCCACACCTGAGCAGGTGGACGTGCCTGAAGGAGGCTGTGACCCCATGGGAAGTCCAAATGGCAAACAACAGGGATATGCTTACATGTGCCAGTCAAAAACCTGACATCTGCCACGTGAAATATTCATTTGGCCAACACCATACTGCAAAATACCTCCAGATCTAACTAACTACATACATTTGAATTATCAGAAAAAAAAAAAAAAAATCTACTAGAATATTCGACTCAGTCAACTTAAATGTCTGGGACTGTACTCTCCTGGTTTCCTAGAGCCAATTCCCAGTGAATTCGTTGTCCAGATCTCCTGAACCTTTAAAATTCTAAAAATACAGACAAACTTTTGGATTCTAATAAGATACCACTTCAGGCTCACTGAGTTTACTTAAGCTTTGGCTAACTATGAAAAGGAACCATTCTTGTATAGCTACCTGTCTAAAATATGTGCTGTTCAATTCCTGTCACGCATTATTGCAACTGCATCTCTTATAGTGTACAAAAAAAAAACACCCAAAACCCAGAATACTTTATATTACTTACATATATTTTAACAGAGCATATAACTTAAAAGAAATGCTTCAGAAAATTAATATTGCTTATTAAGGAAAGCATCTTTCTCACAGTCCTACATTCACATTGAAATAACTCAAGAATTTGTCAATCACAAACTATTCAGCAGATACCAGAAAGATAGTTTGACATGCAAAGAAGTATTAAGAGTTTGAATGACACATTTTTTGGTAAAATGTGAGTATCTTCATTTTAAGTACATATTTGTGCATCAAAAAACAGATTTAGCTTTCCAGCTACAAGAAAACTAATTTTTTATAAATTCATATTCAGCCTACTGTTATAAAACCTTCATCAATATTGTTTAACTCCTGCAAGTCCTGCATTTTTTGGTAAAGAAATCTTCTGTCGATAAAAATAAAGTATTTTAGTGAACCAAAATACACAATTTTGAGCTTTGATTAGGAATATTAGTAATTTATTTTAATTTATTAAGTAGTTTTACCTCTTCAAGCATCCAGGAGACATGCTGAAGGCATGTATAAGTAGTATTTGCATTTCTTTTACCTTTAAATTGTTAGCTTTTCTAGCAGATTAGAATATAAGTATGCAGGAATTGAAATGTATGGAAACTCAAGCCCTGTGAAGCCATTTTCAATAAAATTATTTTAATTTATTCAGGATAGAAATGCAAATAAATCTTTTGAACACACACTGAGCACAGAAGATTGCAATGAGACTTCAATATAATTATTACACCATGGGGGGGGGGGGAAGGAACGGAGAGAAGTATTAGTGTGAAAGCTTGGAAAAGAGATCTTCTAAGGATACAGCCATCAGATAAGTACCAACAGTGTTCACAGTGCCTTTCAATCAATGAGTAGCAACAATAATTTTCAAACTAATATGTACTGGGTTTTTGTGGCAAGGTTTTAGTAGCGGGGGGCTACAGGGGGGGCTTCTGTGAGAAGTTGCTAGAAGCTTCCCCTGTGTCCAATACAGCTGATGCCAGCCGGCTCCAAGATGTACCCACCACTGGCCAAGGCTGAGCCCAGCAGTGATGGTGGTAGTACCTCTAGAATAACATATTTAAGAAGGGGTTAAAAATTGCACAACAGAAAACTTCAGCTGAACAGAGGAATCAGAATTTGTGAGAGCAACAACCCTGCAGCCACCAAGGTCAGTGAGGAAGGAGGGGGAGGAGGTGCTGCAGGTGCCAGGGCAGAGATTCCCCTGCAGCCCGTGGGGAAGACCGTGGAGAGGCAGGCTGTGCCCCTGCAGCCCGGGGGGGTCCATGGGGGAGCAGACCCCCACCTGCACCCCACGCCTGAACAGGTGGATGTGCCTGAAGGAGGCTGTGATCATGTGGGGAAGCCCACGCTGGAAGAAGCTCCTGGCAGGACCTGTGGACAGGAGCCCACAAGGGAGCAGGTTTGCTGGCAGGACTTGTGACCCCATGGGGGACCCACGCTGGAGCAGTTCGTGAAGAACTGCAGCCCACAGGAAGGACTCATGTTGGAGAAGTTCTTGGAGGACTGTATCCCATGAGAGGGACCCCACACTGGATCCGGGGAAGAATGTAAGGAGTCCTCCCCCTGAGGAGGAAGGAATGGCAAAGACAACATGTGATGAACTGACCACAACCCCTATTCTTTGTCCCTCTGCGCCGCTGGAGGAGAGGAGATAGAGAAAATTGTGAGCAAAGTTAAGCCCAGGTGGGGAAGGGAAAGGTGGGGGGAAGGTGTTTTTAGGATTTGGCTTTATTTCTTATTATCCTATTCTGATTTGATTGGTAATAAATCAAATTAATTTTCCCCAGGTCAAGTCTGTTTTGCTCGTAATGGTAACTGCTGAGTGTTCTCCCTGTTCTTATCTCCACCCATAAGCCTTTCATTATATTTTCTCTTCCCTGTCCAGTTGAGGAGATGGAGTGATAGAGCAGCTCTGATGGGCAGCTGGCATCTAGTCAAGGGTCAACCCCCACATAGTATCAGAAAATTAGTAAAATAATACAACTCTTTCATTGACATTCCCAATATAAAATAACACATATTTTTTAAGAAAACTAACATATCTTTTTAATGTAAGAAAGATGAGAGCCAGTATGATGTCTTATTGTCACTTGAGGCTGAGAAGACCTTGTGTTCGGTACAACTGTCTGAACTCTCTCTCTTATACACTCTCCTTTTGCCTTTCTCTCTCCTCCCAAAGATATTTTATGTAAATACAGGAAAGAGGTCTATCAGATGCATCAGGCATTTTATTTCTGTCTTGAAGGAAGAGCGACAACAGATACTTATTTATTCAAACATCTTAAGCTTTCTATAGATATATGAATGGTGGAAAAGCACGCACTTACAATCAACTAAAAACTGTTGCAGAGTACACACAGTATGAATATGTTCACACAGATCATCACAGTTAATGAGATTAGCTAGATATCCACCAAAATAAAACTACTGAAAATTTAACTATTTAGCATGTATAAAAAAAAAACTGGAAAAAGGATGACCCTTTCCTCTTCCATTTCTGTTGTCATCATAACGCCTTGATTCTCAAAGGTAACAGAAATAAACTGCACTTATTTCTTTTGACATTTCATTATTCAAAATATTCAACACTATAAAAGAAGTACGGAGAAAATTTTTTTTTTAGTGCTTAAAAATGTACATTTGAAGAAAATGCAAATTACATTAAAGAGTTATTCCTATGTTGATTAGTTCAGAAAACAATTAATAGCTATACATCTACCCTAATTAATATTAAAATGGTTTTATTTACTGAACCTCACAGACCTTTTTCTTCTTTTCCTTAATATTAATTTCTTGTGGCAAATGATACAGAAATCGCTCAGCAAACTCTGCCATAAGATCAGCATCCTTCCAAATACAAAAAGGGCCATGTATCACTTTAAAGGTTGTAAGAAAAGCTAGAAAAAAGCAACCAAATAACAGTACAGTTCAAAAGATACACTGCACAAGGGAATATATTACAAAATAGAATAAAACCCTCAGCTCTTTTCTAAGATCTAGCTTGAAACTAACTCATTTCATCTGGCTTCTGGTCACTAACCATGAACAGATATGTGTCCTCTCCCTTACAAATACTGACATACTTAAAATCAGAAAACCATGCCAATGAGAACACCATATCTGACTTTTACCATGTTCTAAACCCAAAAATGCTTTAGTTCAAGAGTCTTGTTTACTCTAAAATGCAGTATGATTAGGTGCAATGTGACAGTACTCCTTTGAAAGGAACCTAAGGAAACACATTAAAACTCTGCTACAGTATTCTGCTTGATACAACAGGCCAGCCCAAATTTGATGAGAGAAAACAGAACTGTATGGAACATAAATTCTGTCAGTCACACCTGATTAAATTTGTAGGAAAAGACTAAAGTTCAAATTTACTATTCCATCAATGGTACATCTGATGAGCAATACACTTTCCCCCAGCCATTCCCAGTGACCTGTCGCACCCTCAACCACCATTAGACGCTTCCACTCCCACACTTGTTCTGGCTCATCCTGCCTCCTCCTGGGCATTGAAATGCTTAGGGTTTTGGAAACTGACGGAAGCATTGGCTTCTGTCAAACCGAAACAAAGCAACCCAACATATCTCACAAATCTAGCTTAAAATACACCTACCTGGAAAATTAAATATATCTTCCAACAGGGGAAGATCCTCTTTTACCACATCCTCTTCTTTTGACCTTCTTCTACCACTTCTACTATCAAAAGAAACCCTTATCTATATCTAGGCATAAACTAATCTTAAACACTACAAACATTCACAAACTCGAGTAGGTAGTAGGATATTCTCAAATTACAGGAAACACCAAGACCACCTTTCTTACAATAATTCTCAGGTCGTGCACAGCAATAAGGAAAGGAGGAACAGAAGTCTGATCTAAACATGGAGGTCTACAGACATGACCTGACAGCCAGACAACTAAGGCCCAGCGCTCTCAGCTTCAATGGCCTGTACTCTGTTGGAGCCACGTCTGAAAAACACTCTCTTAAAAACACTAAAATGGTTGGGCTCTGCTGCAACGGAACAAGGAAGAATGCTGAATGGATAACTAAATGCTTGGGGGTATTAAGTATTTCTCAGTACGCGAGTCTGTGATTTCTTAAATTTGGTAATGAGTTCATTTAATTCAGTGAACAAGAAATACTGCAAGCTAGGGCAATGCTGCCTCCTCCTAGCCTGTCTTCATTTGTGCATCAGCATGACCTGTCACAACTTCCATCCCCTAAAGGACTGCCCACTGAGCTGCTCCTGTAAATGCTCCCAGGGTTTTTCAGACAAAATGTTCCAGATTAGCAAAGCCCTAATATTTGAAATATTAGTAGCAATCTGATTGCTGGAATAGACAAGAGTGCATTCAGAGAAGGCACTTTAGGTACCACTACGCTCAGAGATACCTGGCACAAAGAAACAAACACTGAGTTGAAGACTGGTAAGAGAGAACAACCTCTTCTAGCACAGCTTCCTGGTGAATGCACCTCAGTCTACATCTTAACATGATCAGTGTTAGGCCTGGACTTAAGCAAAAACTAAATAGGTTTCAAACAATTAAGAACCAGATCAACCAAAAATTATTTCTAAACTTTAATGAACCTGAGTTGTCCCAGCAAAAATGGATGATAAAATCACTAGAATGAAAAATTATTTCTTGTCATGCCTTTTAAGTGAAACATTTATATACTTCATGTGGCGTTTGAGAAGGAAATTACTTGAATTTTTAAAAGTTAGAGTACAATTACTAAATTCAGAAGTCAATTATTTGCTCTGAAGCTGGTCAAAATCATCCCTTCTTGCTCTTCCTTCCCTTAAAAGTAACCAGGTCCAGTGGCACACAATTTACTGCAGATATCTTTATCAGTACAGCATACTACTTTGCTTGTACCCATTCAGATCTGCTGAACAGCACAATCACTGTAAAGCTAATTCTATGTCTAATCTTAATCTCATCAGGTAAATGGGAAAGGGTAATAAGTAGCAGATAGGCAATGCATTATTTCTCTCCTCTACCAGATTCTTAATAAAGGAAATGCTGAAATCTCAACTGAAGAGCTCAAGGGATCTCATTTCCCCTTCCTTTCTTGCTCTCCTGTTTAGGAGTGGGCCATAATTATCCTATGATAAGTAGACTGGGAACCATTTCTAGGTCACTGACAAAATATTTAAGTGAGAAAGCCGGGAGCAATCAAATCATCACAGAGCTTTTACTACAGCTGGGATGATCTAAATCCAAACACTGATCAGTTTAAGGCTGCATGTCATGTATACAGCTACTTAAAAATTCATCTGCACAGCTTTATCACTTCTGCTGTCAAAAACCAGTAAATTCTTATAATTTGATTTCAACCTAAAACATCTTAGAACCTGACTACAAGTGTTACTATTTTAAGATCCACTTGTAAATTGAACCTGCAATCATGTTCAGGCAACGATAGATTTGCAAGTTCTTGAATCACTAGTTGTTTCAGCCAATAATCAAACAGACCAAACAAGTGCATTTAAAAAAAAAAAAAAAGTAAATTAACACATTTTCAAAGCACTTTTTAAAGTTATTTTCATACTGAAATACCTTCAAAAAAAGCTTGTAATCTAAATCTCTGCTTGGCATCAATTAGTCTAAAAAATTACAGGCCACAAAAAGACTGATTAATTTACTTCCTGCAGTTCAAAAAAATCTCATGACTCATGAGCATGACAACTGCAAAAGAATTAATGTTGAGGAAAGAATGCCACACTATCAGTTCTGACAGCTTTGCATTGTAGATACATTTAAATATAATCTTATAGGAATAAAAAAATACAGTACTTATCTTACCCACCCACCACTGAGCTAGTTCAGGTAGCTAGTGCTACCTTCAGAGACAGGCTGGAATTTTTGTGCAGTTTCTCATAGGAGGCTTAAATTTGTAAGACAATGACAATATGCATGGTAGACATGGAAGTTGAAGAATTGTAGGAGACTGGATGAAGCAGAGAAAGAAAAATTCTTATTGAACATAAAGTAAATTTTATAGAGAAAAAGGCATTTAATTTAGAAAATGTAACCATTTAATTAAAGCAAATAGCACTAAGGCTAAAAAATGCTAAAACATCAATAGAACATCAAGATCCTAACTAAGTGTAGTTATCATAGAAAATGTAAAACACTGAGGGGAGAAGAATGTGGAGACATTTAATCACTCAATATGACTGTTTCATGCCACTGTATCTAATTTGCATTGTCTGCATATAGAGTAGGCACCTTAATCAGTCCTGTTTTTCAAAAGCCTTTGCTTAAACACTCATTTCTGGATCTTCTGCACAACAGTCTTCATCTGCCATCATTGCTTAAAAACCTGATCGCTGATTTTCAGGGTTTGTACCACTTGTTTTTTTGTTACGGTAATTCCTAAAAGAGGCTACTTCCTCAAATACATTGCACCTCCTTCCCCCAGGTCTTCCTATAAACATAACACGAATTTAGTTAGGCAAGTACTAGATTGAATAGCAATTTATACACATACAGCTAGAATGGTCTGGAGGCTGTGCAACTTCACACTATGCTCCTCCAGATGCAGATCAGTAGACCTCATAAATAGGATGCAGGCTGAAATATTCACCTTCAAGCCTCTCATTCAAAGCAGAATTACCTGTCCTAGGTGGTTCCAAAACAAATAAAGCAGACTTGAGCTTCAGTTTCCCACTTCCTAGACTAGTCACTGAGACTCCCAATAGCAGGCTGGTGAATTGTGGAAACTGTCAAGCCTCAGAACAGGTTTTGGTTTTAATACCATCAAGTTAAGCAAAAGTGCTGCAAGGAACCCTTCCTGAAATCATAGGGGCTGTTGTTTTGATGTGCACTTGCCAGGTATCATTCTGTCACACCTCCTATATTTTGTGTAATGCTTTACCCGTACAAACTTACTCCACAGAAGTCCCACTGATCATTACGCCATTAATCTCATTTAAGTCATTCTTCCCTTGCTTTCATTGGGATTGTTCTCAGAGTAAGAGGAGCCCTGTGGTACAAAGATGCATAGTCATAATATAGTTCCTGACAAATACAGCTGTGAGCAGTTATTGTGCGTGCCTTTGAGTTTGGTATTATGTAACCTTCCTTTGGCTTACCCACGCAGAGAAATATTAAAATAAATTAACATTTTACTGGTTCTCTAATTGGAAGTGTCTCTTCAAAACAAATATGTTTATCAAACAGTTTGACTGGGAAAATACATTACTGTAGCTGTAGTTACCCAAATTACATGCTGTCTAAAGCAAAAAGGGCAAAAGCCATCTGGCTCCATATAACTTACATTTTCTAGACAGCTTACAGCTGGTTCTGATTAAGCAGCATCTCAGTACTCCCAGAGATCTATTTTTAACTCTGCAAATTTATTTTTAGGGCTCACACATCCAAGGCACATGGTGTTTACATTAATAAATGAACAACCGCCTACAGTTAAGAAAAGCTTTGTGCAATTCTTGTGGCACAGTCACTGTGCAGTATAGATGGATGGTTAAATAAAACATCATGTGTACTAGTTAGAGACCTTGCCCACCTCCTGGCTCTTTACAGGACTGCAGAAAGCATCTCTGGAGAGCTTGAACAGCAGGAAAAAGTGCTAAACAACAGGGTAATTTACTTCAGAAGTAACATTAGGTGTCATGTCCTAGGAAGAGAGTATGCATCTCCTGGCCTAACCCCTCCCCAGAAAAGTCTCTTTTTTCATAGGCAATCTACAGATAGCTCAGACAGAGCTTATCTCTGTATGTTATGCAGCCACATGTATAAGGTAGTGGAAATACTGTCCTTGACATCTAAGAACATTAATGCTGAACAGGAAAACAATGTACAATTTAGAATGACTGAAATCTTCTACCAAAGCCTGAAATTGTCAAAACATTGGATGCTGCAAGTCCAGGAAGCACTAGCAGGCCTATTTGCACGTTTACTTATTTTTTTAAAGACACACACACACAGTTTACACATGATTTTTGACTGTAAAATACCAGCTTATCCCTTTCACAAGGATGTTAAACACATGCACTAAAAACCTTAAAGGTAGAACATGTTTCGGGTTGGGGTTTTTTGGGGTGTGGGGGGTGGCTTTATGGTCTGTATTTTTTCATTCCATGGTACAACTGAATTGCAACTTTTTTTTTTTTTTTTACCACTTTCCATAGGTAAAAAAAAAATACAAAACATAGAAGTAATTCAGATACCTCTTTTAACAAGCAATTAAAAGAATTTGCTCTTCCAAACCTTATCCATTGAGCTACCTCAGTAATACAAGACTTTGAAACCAGTGGTGGCTAAATACCTTAGAATCCCATCAGTGAAAATGTTTTAAGCACCATAAAGTACTGACTAGCTGTAAAATGTTAGTTAACTTTGAAACAAATCTCCATTTCAGCGGCTAGGCATGCAGAGCACCAGAGAAGCTGATCCCAGTTCCCTCGTGACATTAAGGACCAGTGCCAAGCGGAAGGGAGGCTATTTCCCCAGGAAGTTCTTTTGAAAAATTTCTTTTCCTTACTCACACTTTAGACACACTTATTCTCATGTATTCTTCTGTTTCTGCATATGTCTTCTCTCCACAGCTTTTTTAAGTCCTTGTTCTTTATTCTTTTAAGCCAAGTCTGGTGCTTACCTCTCCCACCCTCCACAGCCTTTAAGGTCTCCACTCTATCACATTTTCCCTTCTTTATGACAGTATCAAGTCCCTGTGTCAGTGTCTTTCTTCCTAATCTCCTCTACATGTAGATGCTGGTTTTGTTTTGTTGTTCAGTTTATTGCCTGGGGAGTTCCTTACTATTACTGAAAGAACTATACTATTAAATTTCCATGTATAGACAGATCTGCATCCCAAAGACAGCTACTGCAATCACTTGTTAGTGTGTCCCTGCCAGAGAAATGAATGGTGCCTCCACAGGTCTAAAGGTACTCCTAATCAGCTAACAGAAATCAAATCATTATTTGTCATTTATCACATGTTCCTTGGATGGTAATGGATTAAAGGAGTGCTCACAGGAGTAACCTTACTTGCATGTTTGGTGAGGGAGGGCAAGTAATACCCTCAAGTGCATCC
The DNA here is from genome assembly GCF_018691265.1 of Tyto alba. NCBI lineage: Eukaryota > Metazoa > Chordata > Aves > Strigiformes > Tytonidae > Tyto > Tyto alba. Next base: position 8,693,013 of record NW_024881313.1, read on the forward strand.
AAGGACAGAGCCTGAAAGGCATGTTCTAATGTAAGTTTGGAAAGCCAAAAACATTGATGATGTCACCAAAATAACACAGGGGAAAGGTGATGTAGTATTTCATGTAGCAGCATTATGTTTTGAGTTCTCTTTTCTTCTACTCTTTCCAAAATAGCTGAACAGAAAAGACAAAGCACTCAGTGGGTACTTTAGGATTTTCCTGTCTTAGCTTACACTTACTTGTGAATTTGCTCACAAAAATATTGTCTAGGGCAACCGCTGAATGTTTCAATACAGAAGGATATTCATCTGTATCTGAGGCAGCTTTTGAGCAATATAAGTGTTCTCTGCACCCACAGCAACTACTGCAAGCTGAGTTGGGGATATCTAAGTGGGCTGTATTCACTTTAAGTCACTGAAGACATACTTCAAGGCTAGAAGAATAGCTGCAAGCACCTTCGGGGAAGTTGTGGAAGATATCTGATGTCTGTTTTCTTCATGTAGCTTAAAGCGTGTGTATTCTGCACTGGCCTTTATTGCTGGGTACTGCCTCACAATAGTACTGTCTCAAAATATAGAGTATCTGTATTTTTTATACTGGTTTATGCTTTTTACCTTTTTTTTTTTTTTAAGCAGGGGTTCTGTTATGCTTCTTCCTATTAATTATCTTCTCTGGAAATACAGTTCTTGCACTACTATTGAGACTCAACTCCCTCCATCCTTAACTAGGGGACCTGGTTAAACACAGACAGCATATGGGCTGCATATTCTAGCAAGACAAAGGATTGCTAATGCAGTTCCTGACTCAGAGCTGACCATTTCCTGAAATGGTTAATGTGTCTTTTTTCCCCACTCTGATTAGCAAGTGATGTGAGTCACACAACACAGAGCGTACACAATAGCTCACAGGTCTCCATGCTTACAGAAAACATCTTTTTCCTCTACCATGCTCTGGATTAGTAATCCTTTGTGAATTTCCCACCCGTGTCAGATCATCCTCTGTTACCCAATGTAGGAAGAATCAAGAATACAGACAAATGAGGCTTCTATAAATGGACGACACAGACATTCAATTTTGAAAAACCCGTAGACTCATTTCTGCACAGCACAGGTGCAACCTTAAACAGTGGTACACAGAGGAAGCCCCGTGTGAGCAGCTGTCATCTACACCACTCATGCCATGGCAATGTCCTACAGTCAAGTACTGAGGGGCACGGAACCTGGTTAATCCATAATCCAGACACTTGAGAGTGACTCTGTCTACAAATTGAGGGTTATCATGAAATGAGCAATAAGCAATAATTACTTGCATAATTTTACTTTTATATAACAAATTTACTTGTGACTTCCAGGTGGCACCTTAAGAATCTAATAGAAAACTGAAAATATGAAACGATTTAAAAGCATGATCTATGAGAAAAGGTTAAAGAAATTATTTTTTACAATCCAGTAAAGCAAAGACTGGAAAGAAATACTAGCAAATGCTATCCTAGGAGAAGAACATTGAACAAATGAGGGAGGAAAATAGCATGGCAGCAGTCACTGGTTCTCATGTCTTCAGGTCAAACAGCCATTGATTACAACTGGTAACAAAGGGCACTTTGGGCAGGAATTCAGAAATACTAGAATAGCTCCGTGTTTTGTTCTGGCAGAAACTGCAAAGTGTTAAACCAAAAACTTTAAACTCTAAATATCGCATGTTTAATGACTGGGAGTTTTGTCAAACCGTCTGAGGTCCCCTTCCCTTCTGCCAGAATTCCCAGCCGGAGGCCAGCACCTGTAGGAGACTCAACTCTGGAAGAGACATTGACACCACCAACACCACACATCTCAGCTCCAAGAACTGCAGTCCTCACCAAAATTAGACATTACCCCAGGACCCCTGAAAGCTGTTCAGATTTGTCATAACTAAAATTTATTTATTTGTCATAACTAAAAATTTTTAAAAAGAAAAAAAAAAAAAAAAGGCACACAAAACCCCCACTATGTAGGTATTATACAATTTCAAAATCTTCCCCCACAGTGAGCAACAGTCCAAAATAAGATCTTTTGTGTTCATCTGTTTCAGACCACATTAAGCTTTGAAAAAAATTCTTTTACAAGCCTTGCATATCTATACTGCAACGTTAAACAGAAATAGACATAACTAGTAGAAATATATATAGAAATAATAGAAACCTTATGTTTCTAAGTATAGTCACACATGGAAACAGGTCATCAAGGGGGACTGTGGAACTCATTGTGTTGTTACCTTTTAAAACAGGCATTTTTCTAGTTTTCTTAAAGATAATTTTTTTAAAAAAATATGTCTGAGTCAAGCTCAAACCATGAGCTTCGTTGGTTCAGCAGATTGGATTCACCCCTCAACATGCACATCCTTGCCTGAAGTAAAGTTTGCCCTCCCCAATTTAAATCCTACCTTAAGGTCCCTTTAGACCTTCATTTACTAAATTCTACAAAGCAGTACTTAATTTATAAATTCTACACGCTATAACATTTCAGACTTTGTAATGAACTTTTGAAATTGTCACCAGCTTCAAAATTAAGGTGCTACAAAACAGTCCTGCTTTTTGTGAGTTACCTAATCTGGAAATTACCTGTTCTAAGTGTTAAAATTATCATTGCAGAAACACTTATTCTACAGAAACACATCTGGGCTGCTAGAGACAAAATTAGGAGGTGGTGTGGGGGTGGGAAAACATTAAAAAGTTGGCAAACACACCTTTTTTAGGGTATTAGATATAATCAAAATTCTTGCATCTAATCTAATGAATGAAGAAACTAAAAGAAAGATTTTATACATGGTATCTTATTTAACTTTCTGTATAATGTAACATTTCAGAAACAGATCGTTACAAAAATATAGATACTATAAATTCACATGGGAAAATATTAATTGTATGATTTTTCAACAAAGCGTATTTCACATACTTCTAAATGCTTTGTGGTGCATATGTCTTAATGAATATGAAAGAAAGCCTAGCAGTCAGATGCTGAAATATCACATTAAAAGTGGTATGTTGTATGACACATGACGTGACCTTTTTGGTCATTTCTTTCAGCTATAGAGCTGAAAAACAAAAATGCTCACTGAGCCTCCAAATTTGGCATGGGCAGAACTGGGAACTCTTTAACCTTTGGAAATCAGAAATGACCAGTGAAGTGAAAATGTGTAAAGAAGTCCTTAGTATTTCTCTCCAGCTTTACCTAGGGCTAGATAATCCCACAGTTCTGGAGGCTGACCATGCTTTTGCTCAAGGATCACTTGTGATCATTTCTTTCAAAGGTAGTACATGAGTTAAACACTCTCTTCTCTTCCCTTTTCCCTCTGCACCTTGCCAATACCATTTATTGTGTGGCCATGTAGCAAACCACAGTGAGGAACCAATACAGGCTAAAAACAACTCTTTTTTTTTTCCTGGGAACAGCTGAGCCTGGATCAGTTCCCAAACCTGTTTCATCCTGGGGCCACACAAATAAAAGGTATCTGGCATGACTGAACAGTCAATGAGAAGAGTGAGATCAACAGGCAGGCACTCACTAGAGTTGCTTATTCTGGCACTGCCACTGACAAAGTCATTTCTCAAACTGTAACGTCCCCTTGGTGGCTTTCTGAATCACACAGTTCTCCTGCTCACAGTCTCCCACCTGCTCTCCTACCCTAGAGGTGACTGTGTCCCGTCTTCTCCCCCCACTAAGACAGACACACAGCAATGAGTCTTGACACCAAATCATTTAGTGATTGAAGTGAAGCAGCTATCTGTGGGGTAAAGTCACTCAGGAGGTGAAGTGAATTTGCAGTGGTTCGGGGAACCACGAGCCTCTTCCATACTACTTGTGTTTTCAGATACAAAGAACCCTGCTAATAATGATATCGGAGCAGGATTTTTTTTGTTGTTTATGTGGATAGCGCAAAAGCAATTCTCCAAATAAAAATCTGAGGATTGACACAGACAGAAATCAGGAAAGTAACTGACCTGCCAAATAGAATTTGTTGTGCAATGAAGTACCAGGAGAGACCAAACTTTACTTTATAGTCTCTAAGAGATATTAATTAGGTCTTTTTAAAAAAGCAGTAACCCAAATTCTCCCCCAAACAACATGCTAGGCAGTACACTGAAGCAAACAATGTTTGTAGAAGATCAAACAGATTATTGGATATGCCAAGACTAAGAATGAAATTCAGATTCTGGTGAGGGGAGAGGAGGGAAGGGGGGAGGGAACTTATCCAGGATTGGTCCCACCCACCAATGCATTAGGATTTCTCATACTTGGCACAGTCAAGCAATACTCTGCCTTTGTGACAGGCCAGCTGCATAGGCAGGAAATTCAAAGATGGTAGTGATCCCCCACACACTCCAATAATACAAAAATCTATAAAAACCTGGGCCTTGTGGAATTGGTGCACAGGATGACACGTGTCAACTGCTGAAATTAGATAGGGCAAGGGACATTTCTTTAGTTGACCTGCTTCAGATCCTGACGTGATTTGGAATTACACAGGATTTTTGTTCCCAGAGCAAATTCATACACTTAGGGAAGGCTTTATAGGCTACACTAAAGTGTGTGCATCAAATGAAGCCAAGCTTTTCTAAACCAACGGAGGATGCTCCCATTGCATAAACTTCCAGCAAGCAGAATGACTTTAGAATTACAGGCAGTAATGTAGTAGCAGCAGAGTTGGTTAAATATTTCCTGGGAGACTGGAATCCAAACTTCTAGGGCTGGAGGCTTTCTAAACTCACTTAGAGTGATGGCAGACTTCTATTCAGTAAAAATACATTAATATTTTGTCTTAAATTCAGTGACAATCGAAGCAACTTTTAGGTGGCTGTTGGGCTTTATAGCTTGTAAGAATGAGCCACATGAGGAATCAGACCCCACATCATTATCCAGCATATTCCAGTCGTTAATTACCAATACTGTTGAAAAAAGGCCTTTGTCTAGCTTCAGCTTCCAGCCACAAGATATCATTAAATCTTCCTGTTAGGAGTAAACATCTTATGTACCAGAAATCTTCTGTACACTGGCACTCATATTATATATATATATATATATATATATATATATATATATATATATATAAAGCAAGAATCATCAATCACATAGTCTCTTAACCTTCAGCAAAAGAAAACAGACTGAATGACTGAATTTCTGAAACTTCTTTCAGTAAGGTGTATTTTCCAGACCTTGTATTATTTCTGTAAACTCTTCTTCAAAGCACCTTCTGAAATGCCACTATCAGAATTGGAACGAGTACACCAAGAACAGCTTTGTTCACTTAGTCTAAATGGAGACTGAAGGAAAAGTTTTGTTTGACCCTAACCACATCTCTTTTCTGTGTTGAAAAGGAAACTAAAACATATTCATTCCTGACTCATCCAAAGTTTCTCTCTATGCCATCAGCAACACTGGATGTGGCCACCAAAGCAGGAGCATTACTTACTCTCAGCATCCAGCTGCCATGTCATAACAAAGCCCAAGTGCTTTATTAGCTACAGCAGGGCACTATTTTTCCTTTTTGTGATTCAGGGTGTTTATCATGACTTAAGTCATAATCAAGCATTCCTGTGTACAGATAGATAGTGAAAAACTGATAGTGGAAAGCTATCAAGAGAGAAGACTATCAAGTCTGGGCCCTTAAAACACACGACCTACAAGGAGAAGCTGAGGAAGCAGAGCTCATTTAGTTCCATGAGAAGATGACCAAGTTGCTGGTTTAAGAACAGCCTGCAGCTACCTGGCGGGGAATTACAAACATCATGCAGGCATGTTTTTCTCAACAGTGTTAGATGACAGTGAAAGGCTCAACAGCCACAAATTCTAACTTGGAGGCTCAGGCTTCTCTCCAGAAAGACAGCGCAGTACCTGAGCAACGTGCCCAGGGAAGCTCTCCAAATCTCCTGCCCTCTAGGGTTTCAAGACCCACCTAGAGAGCACCATGCCTAACCTGATCTGGTAGTGGCAATGGCCCTACAGGACCTCTCAAGGTCTCTTCTAATCAATAGCCTATGATTCTCCTCTTCTTAAGTGCTACATTCTTTGTTACTTTTATTTGATTAAAATGAGTATTTTTCAAAGGAATTTACTTTCTCAAGCAGGATTATATAACCTTATATAACCAAATTTATTCTAGTATAACTGATCTTAGCTTTACCAGAACTAATATTTCTTTTCCTCTAGATAACTGATAAAAATAAAAAGTAATGTTAAACTAATAATAAATTCCTACAGATATCTACCAGAACAAGTTTCAGGGGATAACAATTTTCCCTATGTATAATGCTTTCTGAAACCTGTTAAGACAGTTTTTATTTCATTTAAGGCTGTAATGATTTTGGATAATTTTATTTTTAACAGATTGTCACATACCACAGAAGTCTAATTATGTGCCTCAACAATTATCTTTATCAAACAAGCCTTCTATCATCAAAAACACTAAAAATGTCAGAAAACTTTTCCTAAAACCATGTTAGTCGACATGAGTTATAACACCGTATTTTCACTCTATAGACTATGTACTCTTCTGATTTGCATTTCATAAGGTTGCTCAAAATATAAACATATGCTTTAAATAGTTAAATATATATGTATACCTACTTAAAACTTAAAGAGGGCATTAGCTTTATTTTATAGCATTCTGAGTTCTGCTTTAGAACATTTTAGAATCTGTTTAGCCAGTTATATTAATATTCTTATAAGCAAATTATCCATGTTTATATTTAGCATTACACCTGACATTTAATATCTGAGTATTCATGAAGGACGATTTTTTTTTTGTTGCTCTGAGATGCAAAACCAAAGACCTAACTTCCCCAACAGCTAAGAGAGAAGCATTTATTGCCCCTTCCACACTGATAACTTTATGCTCACTAAACACCACCACCAGTCTAGCACTCAAAAAGTAAGACCTGTGCTTTGGCCAACAAAACAGTGATTTTGAAATACAAGTTCCCAGACAAAAACTTCTGGTGGCCAATATTAACAAGTGATTCCTGAAAGGAAAAAGCAATGCAACTGTAATTTTCACGCACAGTATCTGCTTGAAGAGATAGGAATTTTTTATGTATTCATAGATTAAAGTTTGTATGCATATTAAAGCACCACAGAGTTATATCAAAAAACACGCTCCAGATCTGCTTTCTTCAGTTAACCTGAATCTGCAGAAACTAGTAACTAATCTCCCAACACACGGGCTAGGTGACTTCTGTTGTCATTATTTATTTACTTAAAATTTGGAAGAGTTTGCACACAAAATGATAGGCTTCCATGAACATGCGCAAGTGTAAATGCACAAATGAGAGCAGGACCATGACACTTTAATGCTGTGATCATCAACTTCAATGGTAAATGGTGTAAATTACCTCTAAGAGGAAAGAAAACAAAAAAAGGAACATAGGGAGCAGCTCAGTGTATTTACAAACTTTAATTATTAGCAAGTGAACAAGATGATGCTTTCTTACCTAATGCATGCACAGAGCATTTTATTCCTTAATTTGTTGTCTTGTATATTAAATCCCCAGTGGCAGAACACATTTTGGATCCAAATTTTTCATTCATGCTTGTGAATTAATGGGACTTTACCTAGAAACTCCTAGATAAGGATGTCAGGGTTAAACTATTATCAGAAAAATAGACAAAGACAGAAAGACGGTCTATAAACAGCAACTTCTTTTGCATTTCATAAGGGCAAAACTAAGATTTCTATCAGACTGAGGCTATTTTGGACTTCTGTAAGGACATTCAAGAGGTCAAAATCTGAGCTGCAGATCTGAGTCATGCTTTATATTGAAAGTTAAAAAAAGCAGGGAGTGCAGTGGGGGAAGAATCCTTCTTTTATACATTTCATTAAGGCTGAGCTCACAGATTTTACTTTTTTCCTTTATCTTAAAGAGCTGCAGCACTCCGTCACACATAAATAGATATATATAACATATCTATTAATCCTGAAGGTTATTGGGCCATATTCAGTGAATTCACCAAACATATATCTAATCCACCCTTTCTGTAAGTGATTTTTCTTTTTTTAATCAAAGGAAAAGTCATCACAAAGTCATCACAAGGAACAAATGCCTCTGATTCCTTCAGTCTACAGACTGAAAAAGCATCCATGCACTCAGCTTCAGTGGAACTTAAACACCTGCTGAAACACATCTGTTTCTGTATGAAGAAGAGGTTTCAGCCTTCCGGTATTTCATTTACTACTTTGGTTTGGACTCAAAGTTCCTTAAATCTTTTTGTAAAAACACTGACAAAATACACTGTAGAGTAACTACATACACAATCTTTCATCAAAATATTATTCTGTTCACAGCATCTACTGCTGGTGCAGAGATGTTTACTGGACTGCAACATAACCTTTCACTGCATTTTAATTTTAAAACAGTAGTGGAAATACCATTTTGGAGCATTTTCTATACTTTGTCTTTACTAATATGAGGAAAATTATTTATGAAAAAGCAGAAAAAGAAAACAGGGAGTCGGTTTTGCAGAGAGGAAGAACAAGATATTCCTCAAGAGGAACAAACAAATGCCTATTAAAGAAATTCAGAATCAAGATGACAGAAAAGTGATCCAAAAGTGGGAACTGGCAGAATTCAGTACATGGCTCCTCTCTCTTCCCACTCAGTTTATTAAGAAAAGAAAAATCACCTTCTGATCAATTACAGCAACAAGCAGCTCTTACAAGATACTAAAGACCTGGAAAAATAAGCCATGTTGTTGAAGAACAGAAAGAAGGTTGAACAGAGATTTCCAAAATATTATATATCAGACTGTGATTTTAATTCAGTAGTTACAGATAGATAAAAGAGCCAATTTCACCTAGGTGCAAGTAAGCAAACTGTACACATTTTTAACTTGTTCTCTTCAACAGCAGGCACGTGTTGATATGCTTCTGAAAACCAGGGACAGTGGAAAGCTCTCACCGTAATCAAAGACCAGCTTTCCACAGCTGTTTGCAACAGTAAGATGAAGAAACTGAATAAACTGGATGTGTGGTTTACCAGTGGGACACTGTGACTGCCAATATAGTAACAGTTTGCAGCATCTAGAAACCTGATAGACAGGTCAGAGTTCCAGGTATCTTTCTTCAGCATCTACTAGTATCATCTTTTAATATTACTTGCCCCTCTTCCCTAACAAATTATTCTACCACAAGTGATTCCCTGAATGACTTCAGGGGTTTTGGTGTTTTGTTTTGTTTTTTTTTTAATAGAATTGATTTCATTTAACTATTCCAATGTTACTTTTAATTTCAAGGTGAAGAGCAAAGCACAAAATGTGAAAGATCTGGGTTATAGGAGAGGCAAAGGGGAGGAGAGATGAGATCTCTGGACTTATTCCCCTTCTCAGGTTACAAAAAGAAAACCTTGGGTCTTCATGCATGACCTCCCTCTTTACAGAAATATTTATAGTCCACCCCTCCCCATAGGTGCTGGTTTTCTTTGGAACAAATCTGGGTGAGGAATACTGTCTTAAATTGACACGTGCTTTAAAATTAAGAGATCTGTTCAGAAGAGTAACATCCTTTGCAAGGGTAGAATCCTTGGAAACCAAGCTGGTAGGCACATAACAGACACAACCCCCAACCACACCACCATGTTAATAGAAGATACATTTCAAAGTATTAGACAGAGACAAATAAATCCAAAATACATCTGTGAGTATTAATTCACCAGTGGTTATTATTTAGTATTTAAAAAAAAGTCTCTCTCAAAACAGTAAGTTAGCTACTCCCTATAACAACAAATTCTGTTTTTCTGTCCAATGCTTTTTATGCACACAGATTGGTTCAGAACATGTAATGACAAAAGCATGTAAACATTTCCTTAATGATCTTACAATTTATAACAAGCAAAGCAAACAACCAAACATCAGCACCGTCCCCTGCTGGGATTCAGCATTTACTTTATAGCTCTACAGATTAGCAAGAGCCTGGTCCCTAAGGTTCAAAGAGTTGAGATCAATTTAATAGGTTACAGTGTTGTTGTAAGTAGATGTTGCTACACGGGAGACCTGTTCATTGCATCATACAATGTAAGGAAACACTTACATGCATTGGTGCTGCAAACAAACCCTATCCAAAGAGGTTCCTCAGATAATATTTGAATAAATCCTGCATAATTTTTGCTTATTCCACATCAGGTCTTTCAAAGGACTTTCTAACAATTTAAGTATGAAGGGACAGCAATTCTAAAGAAGGATTTTCTCCACTTAGCTTATCACATTGTAAAAATACAGATAAATTTAGCATAGCATTCAATACTTGATGCTCTCTACAGCATTTCAGAATTTTTTCATTGACAGAACAAGCCATCCATGAAGTGGGCTGGCCTATACCGTTCATCTACAGAGTAGCACTGCTTTACCAGTTTGCCTCTTGCTTTTTTTCTTCTCTTTTTTTAAACGACACTTATCTTCTGTGTAAACAGCATGTATGAATGTACATATACAGGCTATATATATATCTGAGCTAGATAAATTATAAAATGAAAAAGTACATCTACCATTCTGTTTCAATCTACAACCATGACCTAAAATATTGACATTTACAATGTATTATGGAAATTTTCACAGGGCTTATGTATAAGACACATGGATTGGTATTCAAATGAGGTCGCATCCTGGTATTACAACAGCAAAAAAGTAGTTTTAACTACTGTCTGTATTAAATGAGAATGCTTAAAGTTTCCTGCTTAGAAATTATTTTAAACTGCCCCAACCACTGGCTGTATCTGAATATAGCAACTATTCCCTGAAGAAGCACAAGATTCTCAGGAGTAAAACAGCAAGAGCACAAACCCCTACTCTAACACTAGAGACACATCTCCATCGGGCTTTTGCCACTTAAACTATGTGCCATAAATGGAAGAACTGCCTTCCACAGGCTCACCATCACAGGAACAAGCTGCTCGTGGCAGTGTCAATCCAATTAAATTTTCATTTGGAGTACTAGGGATACTTCCTCAACTACTTAAGTGTCTTACAAGTGAAACAAGTACATCTTGGTCTATATTTCTAACCTCAGGTTAGGAGTCATAGAATCACAGAACAGTTTGGGTTGGAAGGGACCTTTAAAGTTGGATGGAACTGCCCTTTATCTCTCCACCTCATAAGGTTCACCTTCATAAAAAACTCCAGGAGAAAGAAAAATAAGCAATAAAAATTGCAATGGGACAAAAACATATTGGTCACAATTGAATAAATATGCGTGCTTGAAGAGGACTGGGAAGGGGGAGCTCAGTTTCTATGGATGCAATAAGAAAATTCATCAATCTTTATCTTCTAAAAAACTCTAATAATCAAGTGGGAATTGCTCACAGAAATGGGAGGCCCTTCCTACCACTATATTCCCTATCAGTCTATCACAATGACTGCACTGAAAGCAGAAATTTGAGTGACTGCCAAAAGGTGACAGAACACTACGCAAAACACATCTCAGACTCCCTCAATCAGGGGACAGAAGAGATGCCACAAGGAGACACTCATCCTCTTTCAGTCCACAGCATTTGCTTTAAGCAGGATGCAAGACTGAAGTCCAAATAAATCCTGACTCTTTGCCCTTTCACTGCGGGAAAAGAAAATGAGGATCCCGTGGGTGATGTTGCCCTTGAATACTGCAACTCCATACATGCCACAGAAGTGTTTGGACATGGCTGGTGAATCACTTCTGAGCTTTCACAGGCAAACTCTAATGATGGGAGACACTAAGGACTAAATTTAAAGATATTTAGGCACCTAACTTCTACTGAAAGCAATGTTTCTGAAGCGCCTAAATACCTTTACAGGTGATCTGATTATACTGAATGTTTATCCTTTATTGGATTTGGAAAGACAGCAAACATGAATGCATATTTACAATCTGTTTCCTCATAGCAATAAGAGTATTGGAAAATTTACTTTCTTTTTGTGAAAGCCAATTTCATTTTTGGCTGTTTCCACAGAGTATACCTAATGCAAGATAAGAAATGGCAGAAAGATACCCAATCAGCTGGAATATCCTGGAATTTGAACTGCATGTTTAGGAAGGTACAAGATTATTTCATATTAGTCACCACTGCAATACAAATAAAACAAAGATATGCCTATCTGCTGAATGCCCAGTCATGCTTTATATGGATAATTCACTGCACCAAATTGCACTGAAAGAAAAAGAGGCCAAGTATGAAACTCAGCTATGTTTGACTCCATTTAATGTGAAAGCAGTTATTGCCAGTTTTCAGCACTACAATCAACAGTTCTCCAAAAATCCTTACTGAATTACATTCCTATGAGATAGGGGATCTAGAAGCTAAGTACAGCTCACTAACTATGACAGTGTTTTCCTTGATGCTTTTATAGGTTGTTTGCACAAAACCAAAGCAGTCATAAAATAAGCCACCTGTAAAGGGTTATTTTATCAACAGTACTAGAAATAGATACTTCAAGTGTGGGTGAATGAAGTGTGAACCATATGGGACATTGCACAGATTTGACTTGGGGACTCTCACTCCTCAAAAGAACTGAAGTCAAGGCATGTTCCATACACAGCATTCTGTTTTCTTGGAAGTTTGAACACTGGGTACAGCTACTAATAGTTCCCTTTATCAGGTAAAGCTGCAGTAACTCATTTTGCAGGCATCAGATAAAGACCATTGTTAATTATGCATCTGTAAAGGAAGAAGCTCTGGAGAGAATGCCCAATGTAGGCAAATATGACTTTAGAGCTAAAAAGAAAAATATCAGAATACCATCTGCAGTCTTTCTTTAAATGAAGCAATTGTGCAAAGGCAGAAATTAAATTAATGACTAAATACAAATATTAAGAAGTAAAATATTTTAAGATGCCTATTCATGTCCAATCATGATTATTCAGATTCTTAATAAACTCTACAAGTGTTTGAAAAGCATTGGAGGATTACACTGACTTTATAATTCAACTGAGATAAGGTACCCCCAAAATACTATTTTCTGCCTGTATAGCCATTATCCTGTTTTATAAGATAGTCATACCTTATGAAGTGCAGCTGGCATATCAGTCACTTGACAAATCCATTTCATCAACACAAAGAATTATGTACTTCCTAATACAGGACAGTGTTCTGCAGGAGTGAGGTATAAATATGAACAAACTGACCTGGTGTTGTGGAGCTCATTGCTCTTGATGGAATGATAACTTGTTGACAGTGTAAAGCTAAACAGTGGCAGAAGTTATTCGGATTTTGAGGCGCTTCCAGAAGTGAGCTGAATCTGAATAAAATAAAGAAGAAAAACCACCTTTGACTAAACGTTAACATACTGGTTTTTAAGAGATTATGTCAAAACACACTTAAACAGAAGAACATTTGAAATCTCTCACACTAAAGGTTCTTTCTTTCATGTACATTTTTGCTATAAATTCGAGACCTGATGAGCACTGAAAACAAGACTAAAATTAAAAAAAAAATTCTCAAGCTTCAGGGCAGTTCAGATTCAGATACAGCAATTTCCATTACAGCCCATCTGTAGTCACATAACAGTACCAGAAAGTAAAGGATGAACTGGTCCTTTCTCTTTCTGCTAAAATCAGGGAATTACATGAACTAAAGTTTGAGAGACTTGAGGAAGAAATAGCTGGATTATATCCTTATGGCTAAGCAGTGGCCAATTCATAGTTTTACTCTTAATGTAGATATTTGCAGCCATCACTGTGCAGAAATACATCTGTATGCAGAAGTCTTTTTGGAATAGCTACTACTTCCTTAATCTCCAGTGTTTACAGAGTTCATGAATAGAAATTGTTGAAATAATTAGCATAGGTGAATGAATCTCCCACAACTAGCTAATGACATCTCTGACACCAAAGATAGTTGCTAATAGCGTGGGCTGCTCAAGAGTACGGCAAGGAAGGTTCTGTAATTTGGCTAAATCCTTTCACAGTCCTGTGGCATTCTCAGTTCAATGAAGAAGCAGAGGCAAAAGTGTTCCTCTAATACTCCCGTCTGCTGAAAGTTTAAAGCTGCAGAGAAGAGGCTTTCAAGGAACTAAAATGTATTTTCATTCAGGCATGATATAAACAGCATAACTGGAGAGAGAAGGTTGTAGTGCATTACGACGACTGTGACTATCCTATTCAGCCACTGCTCCTGAAGCATCTAAGTAGTCAAAGATATTCTTAGTGCTGAATATTTTAGCAGCCTTTGTCACTTTTTTTAAAACACCAACTGCACATTTAGTTTCAAGCTGAGCTCAGCCAAATTTCAGATAGTAAATTACATTTTAACCAAGTATAATCATTTAAGTTTAGCATCATTATCATTCAAGAAATGGAAACCATACATTTAGATAAGTAACTTCTGCTTTTATGCCAACTAAAGTAGCCTGCTCTAACAGGCATGATGTTTGGACACTTCCAGACGACAGCATCCGTAAAACCGAAATTCATGATACTTCATGAAAATCCCAATTACTTTCCCTTGCTTACCTCATGCATCAAATTTCAGCAAATATCAGATGGAATCGCTATTAAACTGAACAGCCTCTACTGCTAATCTAATTCAAAATGTGTATTTGGGCACATCTTTACCTTGACTGATGGAGGCAAGTTACTTCCCCATATGGCTGCAAGATTTGTCAATATAAGTACCACCAGTGCGCAGTTTGGGCTAGATGAGTTTTAAGATTTTACTTCATTTCAGGGAGCTCAATATTATCTTAGCAGCTACACAGATCATGAAGAACATTTTCCAGCAAATCCATTCATTCAGTACGCAGTTTCAGCTGTGACTACGCAGTATCTCACAGAAAGAAATGGATATTAATGCTCTAACTATGGACTTTACTAGAGTGAATTTTCAGTAGAGATTTAAGCTAAACATAACAGAAAATTCTGGGTATCAGGATTTGACAATATTTTAAGGAAAACACTTATGATCACCATAGCTAAAACTATTATTTTGTCTAATTTCACTTCATGTAGACACTCCTAAGTGGATATTTGAAGCTAGTGTGACCAGAAAACATGCAATCAGTTCAGATTGCACACTCAAATGGTTAAGCTTTCGCCTCACAAACAAATCATCACTTTTTTCCCCACTAAAGATAACTGCAAGTAATCAGAATAGTTGTGTATGAGAGAGAAAGATATCAGTGGATATGACTGGCATGCTCCTGTCAGTGCAAACACTGACATCCCACACTCCACCAAAACAACAGTCCCACCAATCCCAAACTACTGGGTTATGGATATCAGCTTTGCTGAAACTCTGTAGAAGGATGCTGATTCATAGCTCTTCTATGGTCTTCTGAAGCAAGGAACACTTACCCTTGGAGGAGAACCAGGTTAAGGAAGACTTAAGCGAGACATAGACAAGTCCACATGACCTGATGGGATGCTCCCACAAGTGCTGAGGGAGCTGGACTGTATCACTGCAAGGTCATTCTGAGATTAACTTTCAAAGGCCATGACTATCAAGGAAGGTTCACAAAGACTGTAAGAAAGCAAACAGTACTCCTGTCTTCAGGAAGGACAAGAAAGAAAATACAGAGAAATACAGGCCAGTCAGCCTCACCTTAATTTCTAGGAAAGTGCTGGAGCAAATAATCCTGAGAACAATTTCCAAGCATGTGAAGTACAGGAAGGTGATGGGAAATAGTCAGCACATATTTATGAAGGAGAATCACCCTTGGCCAACCTAATAGGCTTCTACAGTGAAACAACTAGCAACATGGATGAGTGGAGAGCAGGGAACGTTGTTTATCTTGACTTTAGAAAGACTTTCAGCACTGTTTCCTGTAACATCCTCATAGACAAATTGTGAAATATAGAGAGATAGGTGAACAGCAGGGTGGCTGAAAACTGGCTGATCTTCTAGGCTCAAAGTGTTGTGGTCTGCAGCCCAAATTCCAGCTGGAGGCCAGCCACTTTAACGGAGCACCCAGGGGTCAGTACTGGTGCCAGCACTGCTTTTCATTAAGGACCTGGCTGATGGTACAGAACATACCCTCAGAAATTCTACAGGTGATTCAAAATTGGGAGAAATGGTTGATAGCAGATGGCTGTGCTGTCATTCAGAAAGACTTAAATGGGCTAGAGAAAATGGGTCTACTGAATGTATGTGGCAAGGTTGGGGTGGGAGGGTGCTGCAGAGGTGGCCTCTATGGGAGAAGGTAAAGGGCTGCCAAGTGCCAAGCACAGGTGGTCTAGCTGGCCCTGCAACAGCCCCACCACAAGCCAAAGCTTATTATCCCATCACCAAAGTTTGTGGAGCCTCTGTGAAAACATATTTAAGGGCAGAAGACACTAGACAGGGAGAGAAGGAGGAGGGGAAGAAAATAAAAGCGAGAAACAGAAAGAACATCAAGGTCAGAGGAAAGGAGGGCTCCCTCCCAGAGCAGCTAGGTAAAAAGCAGTGAAAAAGACAGAGCCAGACTTCTCAGTGGCGCCTAGTGACAGAAAAATAGGCAATGTGCACAAGCTGAAACATGGGAAATTCCATTTTAACATTAGAAGGCATTTTTTTTGCTGATATTGAGGACAAACATCTCAAGAACAGGCTGCCCAGCAACTTCGTTGAGTCACCACGGCTGCAGATTGCACACCATCTTGGGCAACCTGCTGTAGCTGACCCAGCCTTGAAGCGGGGTGTGGACCACGTATCTCCAGAGGTCCCTTCCAACCTCAGCTATTTTGTGATTACATGACATGGAAGTGAAGGATTTTTCCCTTTCAAGATCACCATTGGCAGCATCAGCACTGAATATTCATTGTGGTAAAACCTACTGAGAATAACTTCTGTATAAGAAAGCATTCTGCTGGGATCCCCATAAAAAGATTTCTGTTAAGGAATTTTGTAAATTCAACTGCACTGGTAGTCTTATATTTTATGAAGTGGCAGTTGGCATCCTGCCTGATACTCTATTTCCATATATATTTCTTGTAAATGCAAAGCTTTCTCTTAGCTGAATGTTGTTGTTCAGGTTCAGTTTTAACAACTCCTTGAAAATATGATACAAGGCTCATATTGTCAAAGCTCACATTTAGAACCATGAAAAATTCCACATCACCATATACAGAATAATATTCACAACACAGACACTCTCATTCAAATACACTTCTACTGATAAACTGACATGCTTCATTTCTTTCCTTTTACTGAAAGAATGTCAGTGTAAATTAGGCACTATGAACTGCAGTGTCACGTATTTTTTAATGTTAGCACTGAACCAAAGGAAAAACGCATAGTGCTGGCCCCAATGCATTATAATTTCATGTAGGGTACTACAGTCCTTGGGAGATGCATTTGTACTCCACCTCCACCCACAAAAAACAGTACACAGTTCCTGATCGGTCAAATCTTGATGATACTAAGGTACAGCAAGCAGCTCCAGGATTTAGTACAGGCTATCTGCACTTCCTAAGGCATTCCATTTTAACTGGAAAGTTCTACCTTCAGATTTATCACTGGAGATGATGCTACACATCTGTGACTTGCATTTGCTCACTCAGGAACAATGAACCTTCTCATTTTTCTTCAAAGGGAATTCAATAGTTCATGTGCTCCAAGGATTAATGCATCTTTGAAACTGCTACAGAAGAACAGTGCAAGATGGAATGTAGGTCTTCATACCCACTGGCCATCAAAAAGCTTATGTTTTTCATGACTATAAATAGGTACAACATTTTCAAACACAAGTAAGCATTTCAAGTTAATATCATTTCTTTAAACTGTCATCTCTCACTGTTCTGTCCCAAGACTATATTCACTGACTACCTTTTTTTTTTTCCCTTATCTTGTGCCTACACTTCAAAATTCTTTTGGGAATTGAGTTTCTGAAATAAGATGCAGTGAATACAAATTAACAAAATTCAGATGAAACAGATATTTCTACTTCTATTTCCCCCTTCCCCAAGATGAATTTTTCATGAGATCTTCTGAAATGAATCCATAGGCACACGTTTTTCAAAACTACATCCTGGAGGTATCTTCCAGATCTTTCTCTTCTAGGAGTTTTTTTTACCCAACTCCAAAATATCCCTATTTGTAAAGGGCTTTATAAAAAATCGTTAAGCTAAGGATTTTACAGATAAATATATAGAACAATATACTTCATTAAATTCTGAACATAACAGGTTGGCACCCCTAATAACACATCTAATTGATTCTCTGCTGAATACACTGTTTTAAAATAGCTTTCAAGATACTTATCGACAAAAGTGGTGCTTGGAGTTGAGATGAAAATGCTGGAGGCCATTCACCTCAGGTATCACGAGAAAGGAACAATAATCACTTCTCCTCACAACAGCTTGTATATTCAAAAACTAAGCGTCTAAAACAGCTGTCAGAATTGGTACAAATACCATTGTCCAACAAGCAGTTTAGTAAAAAGCAGAATTAAAAGAAATCTGGAAGGTTAAAAAAATAATAATAATAAATAAGACAAAACAACATCAACAATTGTTCTCTGCAGGACATGAAAATGTGATGGTTAAAAAGGAATACATCTCTCAAAAGGTATTTTACAAAAAGAATCTTGAATAGGTATTCATACTATATATAATGAAAATCACATGCAAAAAAAGATCAAGCTATAGATCTTAAGAGTATGACAACATGAAGACTAGAAGACAAATTACAGTGAACTTTTACTAAAGTGAATTTCACCCATGTAAGTCAAATGCAGATTGCCAAATCCAACCCTTTTAACCTTATATATGAACGTTCAAAATTTGATTAGGAAGTGAGCTGGCATCTGAAAAAGGAGAAAAATAAGATCACACATGTTAAGAAATTTTGATATGAATCCTAAACACAAAGGACTTTAAGGAATCAGCTCAAAGAGCAAATGGCTATATGCTCTTTTATTCCATTTCTATTATATTTGGCTTACAAATGTAAAATAAGAATAAGCTAGACTAAAACCAGAATTTTATGCAGCATAATGCTGTTATGCAGTGACCTTTACATGCAAGTACAGTGCAGGTTTCCTAGCATCATTATCAAAGTCTAATCCAATAGATATTGGGGTATACAACTGCTTTCAGTGAGAATTTAGGAGTTCCACAGAAAAGCCTTCAGTATCCAGAGCTCAGTGCCAAAATAGATATTTTACAATAAGGTATTCAGATATCTTAATTAGCTATCTACTTAAAAACTTTCTGAGGTCTATAACAATTTTGCAGTACATATCTTTGAAGGTTTGGTATTAAAGAACTAGTCTAGCAGCAAGTTCTAGACTGTCACATTCCTTATACTTCCCCCACCAAAGTCATTTTTGACACAGTGCTTAACAGAAAAGTATGTCTTACAGAGCCTGTAAGGAATCCTCTGCTATACTACAAACATATAGCTATTTCTTTTGAACTTTTCCAATTACTCATATGCATTATTAAGCAGTTTTACACCTCACACATGCTGTCAGCATACTACTGAAGCTGTTCTAAGTGGGAAAGCTCAGACCTCTGTCCAGTGAGACAAATCCTCCTTTCTGAAGCTCTCTTAAGCAAGCAAAAGAGCCATATAGCCCTTTGGTCAATCTCTCTTACACTCACCATGTACTACAGAGATGAAGCAAACAAGTTTTCGAAAAAGCTAGATGAGGCAATGTCTTCCATCAAAACCGAGTCTCAGGCCTCAATCATTAGGATTAAATAATGCGCTGCTAAGGAGCTAGTTGGACTTCTGCTATACCAGTTACAACAAACTGGCACAAGCTGCTGCTGTTTCCCAGTGCAGTCAGCTGGAAATATGATCTAGCTAAAAACAACCTTTTTTTTCAGCCTCAAACACACACACTCACCCACCCCCGCCTCCTCTTTTTCCCTGTAACAGGTTGCCCAGGGTGGCTGTGTAGTCTTCATTCTTGGAGATATTCAAAACCCAAGTGGACATGGCCTTGACCAGCCTACTCTAGTTGACTGTGCTTTCTGCACTGGGTCTGAATTAGACAATCACTAGAGATGCTTTCCAGCCTCAGTCATTCTGCTCCAGGGCACACGAAGAACAGCCCTCTGAAGTAGTTCAAAAGTGGATATAGCAATCTCCCCACACAAAAGGGCACGGAGAAACTTCCACCAGATTAATATAACTGAAGGCCTCTATCTCATGAATTTTAATTTTTCTCAAAAAATTGGACAAAATAAGACCCTACAAGAAATTATAGAGCCCAGAGTATTTTGAAGAAAAACTCAAATTCTAAGTTTCTTTTATTTTGCCTCTCTTCCCCAACAGTGACAAAATTAATTACTCAGGCTTCTGGGAAGGAAGCCTCAGACAGAACTCAAGCACCTAATTTAGAAATGCTTTCTAAAGTCTTAACATTGTCTTTTAAAAACTTTAAGCAGTCTTCTGTGGAGGGCAAAGGCAAATTTAAATGACAGCTGGAGCACAAGAAGGGAAGAGGATGGACTGTTTATTCTACATATACATACACATAACAAAAACCCACCACTCCAACACACATTCTTAGTAAGTGGTCTTACACAGGAAGAAAAAAGTAAACATGTAAAGTTTTACCATTCATGTCATTAAGTTACGACTTTTCCTATGAGTTCAGGTAACCCAACCTATTTCAGAACACTAGAACAAGAAACAATCTTTAAAAAAAACAAGAAATAAACAGTAAATAGAGCACTTCTGAAACCCTTTCAGCCTATAATATGTAGTCCACACCTTTGGTTTATATTTGTCTTTTGCCAGCTGAAAACTAAATTTCTCTCAACCACCCCCCCTTATTTTCCTTAAACTGAATCCTATTTCTGCTGCTACTGAACCTTGTTGCACAGTGTGGTAACTAACATATAGCTACCGATAAAGAA
This sequence comes from Tyto alba, assembly GCF_018691265.1. Lineage (NCBI taxonomy): Eukaryota > Metazoa > Chordata > Aves > Strigiformes > Tytonidae > Tyto > Tyto alba. The sequence goes on from NW_024881313.1 coordinate 8,713,768, forward strand.
CTTTAGTGACAATTTTCCGCTATTCCTTATTTACTCTTATCTCTTCAAGTAAAGGGCAGCATAACAACTAGTTTATTATGTTTTAAATTTAATCTGAGATGAGCATTTACAGCAGAGGGACTCTGTAATTAGAATGTATTAGAACATCAAAGCATCATGTAGAAATGCACTTTTGCATTTCTGCAACATCATACTTATTTAGAATAAGAGAATGCATCTCATAAAACAACAAGAATTATTAGCCTCCCTATGGGAGTCTCTCTGTCTTAGACTCTACAGGAAGAGACTACTTATCTAGAAGAGGAAGCCTCAAAGGGCAATCTCAGATGGCTGACCTGAGTTCTGAAATCAGTCTTGCTTTCCTTCTAAGCTCTTAAAGGAAGCATGAGAGTATGCGCTGGTTAACTTAAAAAGGAAATAAAATTTTAGAAAAGCAGATTCATGCATATACTTCCTCAGACATCATAAACATTTTATTTGGAACCACCAAAACTTTACGTTCAGTTTAATTATTTGGATTCACTTCACCTAGATATATTTCAATAAAATTCTTCTGTTTTTAAGACAAAAGGGCATTCTCTCCTTCTCTGAGGCCTTCCTCAGTATGTAACAATTAAACACTTTGATGTGATCATAAAGATAAACACTTGGGATTATCAGTACTGCCTTCAAAAAGGCTAAATTCACAGCTAAATACCCTTGAAAAAATCCAAATTCATGTTAGATATGTTTATATATAGATATTAGCACAGATAATCATATTGAACAGAACCTGATTTGCAAACAGTATTTTTAGAGCACAATGTCTCTGTAAGCTTTGCTTTGACACTTGGTTTGGATGAATCTGGACAAACCTCAAGGTGAATCATGATCACATTTTGCCGCTTTCCAGCCCTTCCACAGAGTCTACAAAGCCATCCATGGTTTCTCCAGAACCACTGTTGCTACTTCCACTAAATTAGGACCTAGATGTCCCATCCAGGATTCAAACCACTTAATAAGAGTTTCAGAACTCTGTTATTTAATGGACCTTTAAAAGTTATCAAAACCTTCATGAAATGTCAAGAGATGGAAAAGAGCTCTTACACCTTACTTCAGTGGCCTTGAATTAGTACATTCATGGGGACTGTGTCTCAATCATGACCTTCTGATATCTCATGTGTACTGCCTTCCCCCCTAAAAAAAACAGTATCCAGTCTTGGACACGCTTCTTCGGTGACACAGGCATATTCAAAAAGCTGTAAAAGTATTACCCCATTTACAGTTAAATTAATGTCCTCTTCTATACTTACATATATTTCTGATTTTGAGAAAGTCTTAGCCACTTATGATACAGGATATCATTTCAGAAAAAAAAAAAAAAATATGGTTTCTGAATTTTATCACTTATTGGCCTTAAAATCTTAACCTCAGAAATGAGTATTTGAAAAAAATATAAAGCAGAGAACTTCCAATTCACAGACATATTTAGATCTTCAGTAATTCTGACTTCCACTAGACAGAAAATTTTCCAGAAAAATAGGACACAAGAGTAAGGCATGCAAAATACAAACTCATGACAACTTCATTGTAAGTCAAGAGTCCCAAGAATACAAAGAAACAGAAGCATCTACAAATAGGTAAGGCGCAAGCCAAGAACCATGGTAATCACCTACAGAAAGCAGTCAGCTGCTTCCATTACGTAGCACAGAGGCTCGGGTGAGAAGAAGACCATCTTGTGTTTATCTAGCACCTAAAGGAGTTCCTCCTGCAAGGAACTTGGAATCTGGGCTAGCAAATCAGGCAGAGGGGGACAGCAGTACAGGCACTGAGCACCATGATGAGTGGTGATTGACACCTTTGCTCCAAGAAAGATTTTTATAAAGTGATAAATTCAAACTAATGAGAGGAACAACACAGAAGAGGGGCTACAGGTACAGAGAAGCTGTTGGCAAGCTTAGGAAGAAGAGGCAAGCTCTACATGGAATTTTTTCATAGTTGTGATACACTACATGAGATGTTGCCCGATACTATTTCACGCATTAGAAGTAGCTGAGATGAGTCAAAATTTTCCATTTAAATTTATGATGGAGAAGTGGGTTTATCTGCTTAGCAGCAGAAGTATTTTTGTTATTTTTATCATAAAAATCCTTCAGCTTTTGCTGCTTAACTAACAGCCAAGTGTTTCTCTGTTCACTGAAAACAAGTTTCAGTCAAATCTTCCTCAGGAAAAGCAGATGAATGGCCAGAGAACATATAAGCTGACTTTTATGTATATAAACTTATAATTAAAAAAAAGTATATTTGCTGCCATTGAATTTTATCACAGCTTTGACAGATTTTTTTTACACTAGCTTCTACATACATTAAGCTTCAATTTTGGCTTTTCAATGTCTAAAGAATTATAACTACAGAGACTTTAATTGTTTAAGCACTTATTTGCATTGTTTGACGATTAAGAAATTTTGTAGAACTTCTCTTAGAAAAAATATAAACCTTTCACTAAAGCTGATTCTCTGAAGAACATTTACACTGAATGTCCTTTGATGATGGATTTATTTACAGTAGAGCTTTACGTGTCTTCACATTTCAAGTTTAGGATTAAAACTGACATTTGTTAAGACTATGGTTCAGCAAGGACCAAGTGATACATAGAAGTTTGATTACTACTTTGGCATTTTCAGTGGAATATAAACCAAAAAAACCCACAACTTTCTGCATTAGGCAGTTAAACCAGATCTCAGGTAGAAGTCTGAAAATTATTTTCATGAACGATTAGTTTTCTGTGATTTTACCAGTGTCACTGAGGAAAAAAAAATAAACATTATATTTGTTAATTTATCAGTTAGTATTACAACATATATTTCATACAGGAACTCACCAGCCACAATACAAGAGACTTACTAATGTACCTGTCTGCTGAACTGAACTCATGAAGCAGAGTTTAGGAGAAAATTCTGACCTCTGGTGCAAGTGCATATTGCCATACAACAACAGCACTAAGGCAAAATAATGGGAAAAGCTAACAACATCCATAAAGGTCAGGGAAAGTAAGTCTTGTGCAGGGGAGATGGAAAACAAAACCCACAGCCCACACTGACCAAGTTCTTGTCCACTCTCACCCAGTGTCTCATGGTTAGCAAAAAAAAAGAAAAAGAAATAAACAAAAAAAGATCCAATATACATCAAATCAACTGGTTGGTTTTAGCTCTATTAGATACTATGGATATACATATACTTGTAATTATTTTTAATGCAAACAATTTTGTACATCAATTTAATTATAAGGAAGCTTACACATCTGCAAATCTCTGATATAAATATCACCTCAGGTATCAGTTTCAAGAAAGCTTTAAAAATTTTATCTAGCAGCAAGCTACAGGTAAATCTCCTCATTTAATAAAATTAATTTTGTATCCATGCACGTTTGCACCTAGTTACATACATACAAAAAATAACAGGCTTCTTACCAAGTGACTCAGTTTCCCTTCTTGTTAGGATTACAACTGTGGCAAGGACTCTATAATTTGAAAGATTTCACATGCACAGTCATTTCAGATTCAACCGTGTGGGCTTGTTCTTTCAACACTAGAATTCAGTTTTGAATTGCAGATTTAATATACTCAAGACCTCAAGAACAATCACAGCTAAAACCACCAAGTTTCATGAAGACTTGGGAAAAAAAGAATATACACACACACCAAAAGAAAAAAAAAAAAAACAAACACCACCATAAAAAAAAAAAAAACACTCCATGTCTGTGCACATTCAAGAAAATCCCACTTGATACAGGTGAAAACAAAAGCACAATAAGTAAAACCAGGGCTAAAGACAACTCAACACTTGTACTCACTTAAACAAGCAACTGGATAAAAACAGTTTGAATTAAAATTCAAAGGTTTTGGCAAACACTTCAGAAGGAACACTGAAGAACATTGCACCTGCCATTATAAAAAAAGACATAAAAATGTTTAAGTGCATTAAAGGCTTGATTTTTTTGTTCCTATTCTTTCATAATCAGCAACCTGAATACCCATGGAAGAGACTGCATCTGTGAACAAAGATGTTACAGTCATTTGGTGACCCTTAGTTTATTAAGAATATGAACTTAGAGCGCTCATATGTGAAAGAAGGTTTGACTGGGTTTTTTGTTATTCCGTAGAAGTGAACAGGTAGGCAGATGTCAACCAGTCAAACAGAATCACAGAATTCATTTTATGCTTCAGTGAGACTGTATTCCTCTTGCTGTTGCCTCTAAAATAATAGCAAAAGCTATTTTCTTACACCAAAAAAATGAGTATTCACCCCCATCTTAATTGGTAGGTAACATAGCACTTAGTCTGTGATTTATCCAAATCTATCATATGCTAATCACAAATGTTAGGTAATGCAAGGATTTTTAATTACTGCTGCATAAATTTAAGAGTCCAGTAGAATTTCAAGCGAAAAGAGAAATATGTCATTGTTAAAAAAAGATTTTCAGGTTGCAGAAGCAATTTTAAATCAAACCATCGCTTGTCAAACTAAACTGTGTGTAAACACAACTAATGTCAAACAAATAGGACATTTCGTAAGCCTTTAGGACTCAAAGAACAGCTCACAGACAGATTAGCAAAGTCAGAGGCAGGAAGGCACACGATAAATGGGGGAGGTGGAACAGATCCGGGTTTCCAGCACGCTTCTGGAGGGAGCAACGTGACAAGCAACTTTTCCATGTAACTTTCAGCAAGATGGATCTTCCAGTAGTAAGAAAAAAAAAAAAAAATCGCAAACCAGAGTTACAAACTGTAATTCCTAACACATATATTGGTACATTCTGAACAAACTGGAATTAAAATAAAAGCACAGGTGCAGAGTTTGTGAGTACACCAGAAAGAAGAGAGGGTTTAGGAGTTTACAAGATAGTCAATACAGAATTTAACAGTCCGCTTTTAGGAAAAGTCATGTTTTAAACTAATAGAAATATATTTTTCACCTTTTTATCCTGTATACAAATTAGATATGTATCCAAATTAAGTGTCACCTGCCACTCAAGCAAAAGTCACTTCGGTAACCTTATTTCTATAGAAAAACAGAGGCTAATGAAAGCAGTCCTACATTTTTTTCCCACAACAGACAATGAAAGAAAGACAAAATAATTATAGTGTTACATTTGTATTTACTGCCAAACTGCTATAACAAGTAAATCCAGATGCAAACAGGAATAGATTTAATGTTATTTCTACTGGAAGAGCCCCAACAACCGGTCTGCAGCCCATGACAGCTCATACAGCTGCAGATTCCCTGCTGCAGACTCCTCTTCACAGATAACTAACTCTTTTTGTTTTGTTACACCACCAACCATATTGCAAATTCAACCAGAAACAAGTTTCAACAGAAGCTGCATCACTGAGGTTATTATGCATGCCATACCACAGACTGGTAAATAAACATCACACTGAAATATTTTCCAGTATATCCAAGTTTTTTCAATCTAGTATAAAGATATTACTATTTTTTATTTTATTTTTAAACTTTAATAGCATAGCAATCAAATTCCTCTTGACTTTAGGACACACGGACAAACTCATGGTTAGATTTGTCTAAACAGAGTTACAGCAAAGAAAAACCTAACACAAAATTCGAAAGCAAGCAAACAGCAAAAAAATACGCCCTACCTAGTAGAAAATGCCTAACCTAATTAATTACTAAACAATTAAAATTATTCAATAAAGACACACACACCTTAAATAGAGGCACAGACATTCACAATGATAAAGTTCTTTGTTGGCAATAGAAAATTCAAGCTTAAAACTAGTAATTATAGAACTACATTGTCCCACAGCTGGACGAAGCTACTTTCCTCATGAACATAAACATCCCTAACCATAAACCTGTGGCTAAAATAGCCTGCATAAAACCAGATGAGGTCTCTAGAGAAATGAGCACAGTGACATCATCTCCTTTCAAAACCCACTCAAACTCCAACTGAGCCAAGTCTCAGGTCATTTCAGGCTCAAAAAACAGCAACCAGGCAAATGTAGCACAAGCTTTCTTTTCAAGGATTGCTAGTCTAGCTAAAGATTGGGTATGGGTAAGACTAAGAAGCAATATCCAGGATCTGTGACTAAAGGTTTTTCTGATTAATATGTCAATTATAAAAATTAAGAAAGTGACACAGATAACTGATTAAAAATTAAATAATAATAAGTAACCTTCTTCTTGCCCGCAGAAAGACAGCTATCGAGTATTCGGCTATTTCAGCACTATTGCACAACCTGACTTCCCAGTAAAAGGAAGAATTGGTTTCATAGAACGAAACCAATCATAGTATGATCTTGTACAAATAAGATGAGACCTTTACTATGGCCCTTCAATGTATATAAGGGAGGCTTATAAGAAAGACGAGAGAGGTTTTTTACCAAGACCTGTAGTGACAGGACAAGGAGCAATGGTTTAAAACTGAAAGGGGGTAAATTTAGACTGGGCATAAGGAAGAAATTTTTTATGATGAGGGTGACAAGACACTGGAACAGGTTGTCCAGAAGTCGTGGATGTCTCATCATTGGAAGTATTGAAATTCAGGTTGGATGGGGCTTTGAGCAACCTGATCTAGTGACCTAGTGAAAGATATCCCTGCCCATGTCAGGGGGATTGGACTAGATGAATTTTAGTGGTCTTTTCCAACCCAAACCATCAATGATTCTACGTTCACATTTACATATTTTTTTGAGTATGCTAAAATAAAGATTAGCTGATGCTTCTGCTAAAAGTTTAAAGTTGTTATAGATGTTTGTGTGAGATTTAATACTGATGAAACGGCTACCAGTGTGAACCAAGTATTTCTAACGCTACTACTACCAAAAAAAATCTTTAAGTAATACAATGAGCACACAATTGAACCTATGCTAATGGAAGCTAACAGCACACAGTCTTTGACATTTCAGGGCTAAGAAACAGCTCTGCAGATGCTACAGCTACACGTGTATTGCATTAGTCCATTAACATCGTTCCATTTAATCATCTTACAAAGCTTTTTTTTAATGCCTAGAACTACCAAAAAAAAAAAAAAATGCATCTCTCATTATCGCTGACATGCCACATTTTCAAACAATCTTTTTTTGTTTTAGTAGAACTAGAAAAGAAACACAATTTCTTACAAGCAGGTAAAAAGACCCAGTTGTAATCAGTCAAGAAAAAATAACCCTGAAGCTAAGAAACAGAACAGGAGACAGAGAGGACATGGAAAAGGTTAAGAGAATTTGCTAGGCTGCCAGAAGATGATCTAAGAAACTGAGCTTTATCCCAAGATATGCCTTCAGCTAAAATAGTCAATCATTATGATAATGAGACAAGGAAAAGAAGCTGTAAGTAGAAGTTATAATGGTGTTCAGAAATGCAGAATTTCCATTCAGAAATTAATGGAAGTATGACAGCATCAGCTGGCAGGAGGGAACACGGGGAAAAAGAAAAAAAAATTTTAAAAAGAGGTGCAAGGCAACTCACGCAGTAGACAAATCAAAGAATCCACAGTTTCATGTACCTTTCTGATGTTTAAACAGAGCAAGACAGCAAACATCTCCATTTCAGCAGGGGGAAATCATTTTCAGGAGAAGTAGAAAATATATATATTAATGCAATAAAAAAAAGCCAATCCTGCTGAAATCTACAGTAGGAATGTTCCAACATCCTACAACTTAAGTTTCATAACATTTAAATATTTATTGACATGGTTCAGGTTCTGGACAATAAAGAAAAAGTGCTATCTATTGCCTCTTTCAATGTTTCATGCTTTTTTATCCTTAACAAAAATAAAAGATCTTCAAATGCAGACAAAATAGTCAACGTGCCAAGACTCAGGAAAAGGTTCTCCCTGTCTTTGCTCTTTTTCTGGTCATACTGTGGTAGGGAAAAGTAACAGATACTGATAACTCACCAGAAATATGTTTTATTTCATGATGCGCTTCATATAGCAAGAGAATTAGGTAGAAAAGAAAATTAGGTAGAAAGAAAAATTATAGGCTTTTCTCAAATAATAAAATACCTTTTTCAAGTCAGGAATATCTGCTAATACTGTCAGTGAGAAAGACACCTTTTCCTCAGGATGGAGAGGCTTTTGTTACCTGTGTTTAGGCACAGAAGTCACAATTAAATGTGGGCACCTGCCAAAAAAAATGCATTACAAAGTACAGCGGCTGCTTTGATGAAAAACATGTACCATTACTGTTTCCCTGCCACAGCAAAACCTCAGTTAAGAAAGAAAGAGAGGCATTTAAAGCTACAGCTCTACTTTCTCAAAATTGTATCAGTCAGTCCCATAATAAATACAATACAGAATTATAGAGCTTAATTCATTGGTGAAAATATTATTTCCACTATTAATGTTTAGGATATTAGAGTAAAAAGTAACCTCTTTCTGATTTTATTACAATATATACTATTGAAAGACATGGGTTGTCTTTATTATCTTTGGATCACTACCTCACTCTAAAAACCACACTGTTCAGAGGGCATTTGCATCTTGCCTTATAGCAAACTAAGTCTTGAACACATGCAGCCACTCTGTGTACTCAGAAAAGTAAAAGTGACACCATAATTTTATTTCTGATAGATCTACAACTTCCTAGATTCTCAACAAGTTCTTAATTCTAAATGATTTTTTATGAATGGGAAAATGCTGTGGGTCTATCTCAGCCAGAACTGCATCTCCCACAACATCTGATGCTTACATAAAGTGTACAAGTACACAAAAAGTGCACACTGACATCTCCCAAGTTTACTCTTTCAGTGACTTAAAGAGTTTATGGATTTCTCAAGCCAGAAGACTCTTGCACTAAGTGTACCTTAAAAGATTTTGTTATAACCTTCATTACTGAATGACAACAGCAAAAAAATAAAAAGTAAAAAGCGACATTTTTAAATGTGTGTAAATCACTTCTCTTCCCACAAATGAGGATATTTGTGATATCAAATATCTGAATCAGATATGCACTTCTCAACCGCACCCTAACAGTTGTGTTTAATGTGCTTTGGTGGATGCACACCTGTCTGCATCCTTCAGATTTCCACAGTGCAAGACTTGAACCCTATCAATACACACTGACATAAACTAATTACCCCAAAAGACTTGTTACTATTAATAATTTTCAAGGACAAAACTCTATACTGTCTATTCACCTCCTGATAAAAGAAAGATCAGACAGCAAAAACTGTCTTTCCTCCTACTGCTTACCAGGACAAGAGGCTCTTTTTGGTTCCAGTACAAACACAGAAGAGACTATGATAGCAGTTCTGGCAGACAGTTAAGCATTGTCCAATGAGTATTTGCATCAGTCTACTTCTTTCACATGCTAGCTTCACTTTTTAAAATTTCCCCCCCCTCACTGTTTTCTCAGGGATCATAGCATGTGCAGGAATTAGCAATAAAACTGAAAAGTTGCATCTACACATACTTTTAGGTGCATTCAGAAAAACAGCAAAAATAAGATTTAAGGTTGAACACTAAAAATACGCAATTCCAAAGGTCACATTGTTGGGGGGTACAGGGTTCCCCCCCCACACTGAAAATCTAATCCACAGACTATGTTAGAACTGATCTGCAATATCCCTTATTGACTGGACAAGGGAAAAAAAAATACTACAGTAACATTTAAGAGAGAATGGAATTAAGGATTCCTGCTGATAAAGGATATAAAATAAAACATGCAAACACAGCTTATGTGAATTTGATCTGTGAAATACTAAGACAAAAAAAAAAAAAAAAGTTCAAGTTGGGGAACTTGAATTAATTAACACAACCTACATTAAGCCAAGGTTTCACTGACACTACTCTAGACCTTAGGTTCCCACTGTGAAAAAATTGGGACTGGGGAGGAAAAAAATAAAAAAACCTCTTTAATATTTTCTAGAAGCCCTTGTGCCCACAAGCAGAAACCTGCAGCTATGAAAGCAAGCAGAACAGCACAGTTTGCTGACAGCGAGCTTGCCATCCAACTGCACACCCTCTCCAAATCAGCCACATCCTACAGTGAAGTGGTAGGTGGGACCCAACAGAACCAGCATCATCTCCTGCCTGAAAACCACTCCCAAAGTACCCGTGGCCTAGATCATGTGCCTGTTAGACACCTTAATATTTTGGTGCTCAGCCCATAACATGAGGAAAACTGGTCACCTAATTTTGATCAGGTGAAAGGTAGTTACGTTTTGGATAGTTAAGCTGAGAAGTAGAAGAATGCCAGAATAGGACACACAAAGGAAATCAACCTTTAGCATATGTGTCTTAGACTTCTATCTTCCATCTATAAAGACATGTTAAGAGATGCCAAAAAGAAAAGTTATTCTCCTTCTGGTTTGCACACCATTCTTGAACAATGTGGTCCAGGAAAAACAGCATTTAGATTTTTGTTTTCTAGGTTAATGTAGACACTGTGTGGCTTCATTCCTCCACCTGTGCTACCACCTGCTCCCTTCCTCCATCCCCTTAAATACACAGGCAACACTAAGCAAGTAACATTTACAACAGTAAAGCTATCTCTTGTTCAGATCCTTTTACTACTAGAAATGTTACTAAAACTGAAAAAGTTATATTTTACTGTCAGTATTTTGGAAAATGTCTTGTGGTTTGGGTCAGTTGTCTGAAATCCTAAATTTCTTAGTCTATCATTACATCAAGTCAATACCTAATTAATTTGGGGAATGGAAGAGGAACTCAAGTCTTCAAGGAAAATTAGTGTTATTCACAGGTTTCTTTAAAAATAATAATAATTAAAAAAAAAAAAAAAAGGTTACATCACTTCCAGGTATTCAGTAGCAATCCATTTGTTTTGAAACCAAAAACAGTTCTAATGCTATTTCAAGTTTCCTACATCAAAGCTCTCTTGAGATTGACACAACAGAATACTGGCCATACTTAAGCCCACTTTTAGGAGGTTTTCCTTAACCATCTGTTCTTCTATAGCATTGTCTTCTCTTCAGTTCACCCACAGTAAAACCCTAGAGCCTTTTTGATTCTCAGTCTTCTTCATTTATCCTGTACCTCCTAATCTCTCATCATTTACGTGATAACCCGCTGCAGTCACAGACCTCTTCCAGCCTCCAATTCTTCTGAAAATATCATTAGTAATAATTAGCGGAGTATCTGCACAAATATGACCAAAGAATAGCTTACAGAGATCTCACTGTGGCCAGTGAAAGGACCTCCAAGTAATTCAGAAGTCAGAGCTGTGACTAATGCTCCAAGATGTAGCTGGTACTCGGTGACTGCTATCAACAGTTCCAAAGCTTTTTTTCAACACCGTTTCTGCCAGTGATCAAACCCACTCTGCCTGATCGCTCAGCTGAACACGGGATCAATCATACAGGTCACTCTGATTATGGTAAAACAGGAGATAGTCAGACTAAAATTATGCCAGAAGTGTAAACACTGCAGCAGCTTGGACTCAGAGAATTTACTTGGGTTCGCCTGTTCAAACACACTAAATGCATTTCGCATACATTTTTGGTTAATTACATTACTCTTAAAAGTTCCGATCACTTGCAGCACAGTATGTTAATCCCTTCATATTATGTTCCATTTTCCTTTATCTCCCACATCTTCTTCCATACTATTCATACTGTCTGTTGTGTTGACTTACTTTAGCCCTTCAAAGGCGTGTGCCTAGTACTAACTCAAACTTCACTCATTTTTGGAAGGGGTCAGTGTGCTCATTACAGTTTATTCTATTCACAATGCTGTGGTCTTTATCTGCCTCTTGGGACTCATTAACTGCATTTATGCAACTCTGAAGACATTTACAATGCATGTTCTTTCTAAGATTTGAAGACCTGATCTAACAAGGGCAAACTTTGTTTCAAGTCATGCAGAAAACAATTAACGAAACTAATCATGAACGTAAAGTTAGGCACATATCTTATAATTCACCAAAAAAAAAGTGCAGCATAATCTCAGAAAAAAAAAAAAAATTAAAAAGAAAAAAAGCCAGGCTCTTACTCAATTACAGTGCAGTATTTGATCCTCATTTTGCCCCTAAGATCTTCTCATAAGAAGCAGAAAAGTAATTGCTAACATGTGTATTACATAAGAAGAGGAAGAATAAGTTTAATATCTGAAATGCACTGGCTAACTACACCAGAAAAGGAACACAGTCTCAAAAAAAAGAAAAAAAAAAGAAAACAACCCAAACCCATGCTTCAACACAATTAAATCTTGCTGTCACTTAAAAACATAGTTTGTAAACTATTACAAATAATCTGATTAGCTTAATAAAAAATATTTGAAAGATATCTTCAGAACAGAGAATAAACCTGGATCTATTACTATCAACATCATTAAAGACCTAATCAGTATATAAGGGCTGTATCAAGCTCAGAAACTTTTAAGTTAACACTATGATTAAAAACAAAAGAAAAAAAAACAACAACAAATTTGAGCTGTCAACATACTGAAATACTCAAGATCAGGTCTCATCTATGTCATAATACTTATTTCAAACACACACAAGACTAAAATACAGCTTTTTCAGGTAAGAGCTAGCTTGAACGGGTAACATCTCCAAGTTCAATAGTTGTCTGTACACTCCACCTCACACCAAAGTAACTCTCCAACTAAGCAGTTGCACTAAGTCTTGACGCTTAAACCAGATTCTTGCAGCATGTCACAGCTTGGCATCCCCACAACAATATCTATCACAACATTTTTCAAACATAATTAAGGAAAACCTTACCCCATCTCTCAAAACATAAATTTTCAAGCTCATTTAAGACCCATCCTCTCACAACAGCCCCCAAACTGGCTAACTATCAACTCATCCCTCCTCCTACACAGGTCACCACCCTGCTGCTCAGATGCTCCCTCTCATCACTTTAATTTGCCCATCTACTCATTATGCCTTTTTCCCCATGTGCCAGTATTACCACCAATCTTGTGTGTCAGCTTCCCTTCTAAATTTACAGATTTCCTCATATCTTAACCATTTTCTGATCTCATTACAGAGCCTCAGCAGCCAACTTGCTCCTGTACATCTTTGTGTACACAACTTTAGTGTTACCCACAACCAATTAAATTTTATATTTTTCTCCCTCAGGTCAAGCTTTAACAACTTTTTATAATTCCTTTCTTTACTGACAAATTCCCACTCCCAGATGATATGCATCCAACTGGTTGAATGTCCCAGGTGTTCATCCAGCACCACTTTCAACCTGGGCTTCTCTAATCAGCTTGGATCAAGATAATATTTTGCCTGGTTACCTATGTGAACCTATGGCACAGAAATATATCTGTGTCTTCCTGTAGTTTCTTTTCAGATATCTCTCTATATACTTATTTTTATTTGCTAATAATATAAAAAAAATGGTCCTGTTTAGATGTGCTCCGTAGCCATCAATCCAATTACTCTGATTTTTAAAACTCCTCTTCTTTCAACACTGCCCACTGATGTCACCAAATTCTATTATTTGCCTTCCCCCATCTATGTTATTTTTCCTTTGACTACAGCACTTCCACTGTTGCTGAAACACAAGAATGTCAAAGTGTTCCTTCATCTTATGAGTCATATTCATCACTAAAACTCAAAGAAAAGGCATAAAAGAAAACTGAAATTCACAAAATAAATCTAAGAGCTTTACTATCTAGGTAACATGTCTTCAGTGGTTTCTTCAAAAGATCATTGTGGATTGAAAACATAGATAAAATTATCAATCTGCGAAATCTGCTTTGAACTAAAATCCAAGCTTTCTACCAAGATTATTAGAGAAAAAGTATTTAAGATCTCTACAATAAAAAAAAAATAAAATCAGTAAGTGTTCAAAGAATACTACTATAATCAAACTGACAGGAAAAGATCAAAAACAGCAGGGTAAGCATCTTCAAATTTAGACAGGTACAGTACTACTTCTAGAGAGCACTGAAGTCTAGTATCTGTCATGGATACTTTGAAAAGTATCAGTCCTTGGTGTCATTTGGAGTATTTCAGTATATGTTTTGCAGGACCAAGTTCTAAATTATGAAATCAAATTTGAAAGGAACAAACTTCAAAGTATAAGACTAGACTTAACAGACACATGTATTTCTGATAACATCAACTCACAGTATGGACTTACATATGAAATTTAGTTACTGACTGTAACTTGCTTATTGCATTCCATTTGCCAGTGCCAGGTGTGCGACACCTTTCCTCTATGTTAGTCAGCATAAAAAATAAATGTGAAAATAAATGAAAAATAGATTGTACAGACAAGAAATTAAATTTTGTACACACTGTGTGTATGTGCAAATATATTGCATTCAGTAATATTGCATGTATGTATTGTAATAATGTATTTCATTCTTTTCACAAAATTGTCACACCACATGCTTTGAGAAATATCAGCTTAACATTTTTACTTGGCAGACGTGGCTTTGCAGAACACTGTTTTAAGTATACTTTACAACTGAGTATTACTTTCAATTACATGAGTTTGATTTTAAAAGGGTATGATGTATTTTAGAAAGAAAGAAGTTCAGTTTAAACCCCTGTGAAAGACATCAAGTGAAAAAGGTGCAATATTCAAAATTGTAGGTATTTAAACATTTCTACAGAAAATACTGTGTTTAAGAATTTTAAGACAAAAAATCTTAATGGCTCATAGAAGCACGTGGAGAGAAAAGTGAAATCTGTGTGAGAATTTACACCACAAACACCGAAAAAGTAATCCCACTCAGGGCAACAAGGACTCATCAGAGGTACAACTGTGATACAGACAAAATGCCACAGAAACCACTCTAGGGAAGAGTGACCACAGCATGAGTGCTTTTACAATCCATTCAAGAAACTACAAAGTAGGAAGGAGAAATGAGCTGGGAGAAAGAAAAGATTTTTCTAAAACAGGTAGTTTGAAAGAGAAAGTTGTATTTCTGAAAAAGCACTGATCCAGAAAATTTAAAGCTCACTTGGAGAATAAAGGTAAAGAAACACTTTTTTTCTTTCATCTGGTCGTATACTTACCATTAATTTCATAGCAACTATAGGTGAATTTTCCCTTATGAGTGTGTGAAAACAGTTAAGAAGAACCATGAATTACTATTTAAGAGTCTTAAATGATTTAGATGCATAAACCTGACTTAAGCCCAGAAAGCTCTGGGCTGTCACTTATCTATGCCAATTTTAAAAGTTGAACGAAGGTCTTTTTTCACATTATAAGCTGTCTTCATATCTACATTTGATGGTGTATCAAATCTAAATGAGATCTGCCAGAAGGGATCCATAAATGCCACAGGAAGAAGGATGAATTGTTATGATCGCTCTAAACAGAGAAAAGAAGTGACCTCTTCAAGTCATAGCAGTGTACTCCCTTCAAAGCTGGAGAGAAGCAACAGTGCTATTAAGAAATTCTTCACTAATGTTTTTATGGATGTGAGACTTTCTGTAGCAGTTGCTGAATACTCCGTGTTCACCTACTTCCTCAAATGTTCAGTTCAGGAAAAAATATGCTGGTATCATTTAAGAGGCAGCTTTCTAGGAAAAACATTCAAAGAACAAGCTAAAAAAAGTTTGTTGCCACACTGCCAAGCCATCATATCTCACCCTTCCCTTAGCAAGCCTCTACCAAAGTTTGTGTGTGAAATCAAGAAACATCCATTTCATCTCTAAAGGAAATCCCTTGGCACAAGTCAGGGTGGTACAGGTTATATAAAAAGGGGAAATCTGGCATCCCTACGTGACCACACTAGGAAGGCCACATGTGGATGTGTAACTGCACTACCAGTAAAATTTCACGGTCATACATCAGGACCATGAATAATGTCAGGTATCCCAGGAGAAGGAAACATTCTAAATTTAAGTTTTAGTAAGTTCAGTATGCAGAAATTGTAAGCACTATTCTGGGCTTCATGCAACATGTGCCCCTTCCATGGAGCTCTCTATCTATTCAGAGCTCTATATACTCAACATTCAGAGGTTGCCACCAACCCTGGTAGTATATCCTAGGGGCACCTACAGTGAAGCACCAGAATAATCTCCACACAACTTCTCCTGCCTCAGGACCTTCTCCCAGACCCATATCAGAGGCACAGCCTAGAAACAAATCCTCAGATCCCTCAGACAAGTTTCCTGAATCTCACTAACTTCCCCTAAGGTAATGAGGAGGCCAGATGTGATAGGCTATATATCCTAACTAATTGCCAACCCCCAAAACTGGGGGAATTCAGAGCTTTCTTACCACCCATATCCAACTGGAGAAGAAGATGCGAGCTTTTACATACAACCATCCCCCAGCTGCAGAACAAGAGGGAAACAAGGACTTGTCACTCCACCATGCAAGGCAGGCAACAAAGTCCTGCACTGAAGCACCACCGTGACCTCTTGAGTACAGCTCTAGAGACTCCAGTTCTTCCAGCATTCCTGTTCACTGCTGGAACTGACTGCCTGTGGCTCAGTAGACACCTAACTACTTAAGAAATGCAAAACAGGAAAACTTCTTACACAGAAGGACCTCCAGGCTTGATTTCAGACCAAACACAGCTGTCCCACTTCTATCATTGCTATGTCAGCTCTCTCCTGGATATGACTGGGACAGATCATCAAGTGAAGTAGTGTTGTCATAAATAGAGAAAACACACGACTGCTAGTTTCAAGTGTCCACTCAAGTCTGAAGGAGGAAGACTTGAATCAAGGGCATCTTGATCCACTTACTCAGCTCAGTCTAAAAACACACAAAATAAAGATGGAGCATTACCAAGTTGCTTTAAACCATTTTTTTTTCTCTAGGTCCCCTATCCAGAATGTATTTCACAGTCTGGAAAACCAAAGATCACAAACAGTGTCTCCAGACACCTGCCCACTCCCCTGTATCTTAGGGACACCAGACCTATTCTCCTGGTCATGAGCAGGTAAAGGATCAGAATCATGTGGGAAGTTACCAACCCAGAGAACCAGAGACATGAGGAATAAATAGTAAACCTAAACTGCTTTTGAATGTGTAACATGGGCAGGACCTGGCCAAAACTGCCAATTGTCCCTGCTGAGAGCTCACACACTGATTAAGCATACTCCACTGATATCTCTAGTTAGGCTTGGAGCACCAAGTGCTGAAGACATTTGAGAAGGCACTCATGCCTCTCTGTTATCTCCAGGTTTTGTACTTGGCTTGTCCAAAACGGTGTGCTGTGAGCTGGTCATCACTTGTACGCTAAACAGTGGTGGCATGCTGCTCGAGAGTCGCTGTTTTCAGCCTGTCAAGCCTGTGTTGCTTTGGTCGTCGCCTTCTTTCTGCCATCAAAGGTTGGCTACATGCAGACATTCTCCTGGCCTATAGCTGGAATTTGATGAAACCTGGACAAGAAGCATTAGAAGTTATAGACAGAGCTGAATGGTGGCTGTTGGGTGTCTTGTGACTTGGATGAATCCACTCATTACCCAGAAGGTTTCTGTGATTTGGATGCTGAGCATGGCAGGACTTGTCTCAGGAAAAGATGAGCTCTTCTTGTTCCTTCTTCTTCAACTAGTTGCCCACCTTGATTCTGAGTCACTAAGAGGCCTGTCATCCAAAATACTTAATTGTTCAGGCCAGGAAGAGGGAAAAAATTTGGATAAGACTTGCCTATGATGATTGCCTACGGTTGGTAGAGAGCTTTCTGTTTAGAGCTGTGAGACAGCCTAGGAGTCAGGATGCCATGGAGACTAGGAAAAAGCTGTGGGGGAAAATATAGGGAAAGAAAACATCCTTACTCACAAGAGGATTCACCATCGTGTTTAAGGTCTTGTACCAGCACAGAATGTATCAAGAGTGGCTTAGTGTGTCCCCTTTGTTGTGTATAGGTAATACCATTGTGATTACTCGTGACTACATGGCCACTAGGCCAATATACCAGCCAGCCATTTTCCCTGGGTAACATGCTCCCGCTCATCATTGTTTTAAGCAGCTAGTCTACAATGGGTTTGAGAAGAGACAATGCACACAGGTACCTTGCAATACTCCTGGACCTCAGACCCTTCTCTCTGGGATATGCTGTGGTACAGTAGTCAGAAGACAGAAGAAAAAAGTAAACAATTAATTGGATTGTTGGACAATATTGCCAGCACTTTGCATGCTTAAGAATGCTTAGACACCTAGATGAGCCTACAGATGCAATGCCTTGGGATGTAGGCCTGAGCATCTAGAGGATATAAAGTTGTACACATACGGAAATTAATCCTATAATCAAGAGCAATTTCACCACAAATAAATTCAGATTCATAGTTTCAGAGTGTCATCTAACACTTCTCTGTGTGGGAAGACAAAGCCCAGCCTTTATGAGCAATCATGGATAAATCTCCAAGTGCCTCAACACAGTCACAGCATTCCTCTTTACCTAAATAGTGTTTATGCCCACTGGACACAGTAATTAGAGGGTTACTGAAATTTGAGTAATGTTATGAAGAAATAAACATTCTTTCTGCATGAATCAAGAAGAAAATGTCCTCCTTTGCTACTGAAACAGCAGATTGAAATTGACTGCATTTAACCTTATTGTACAGAGGAATGTAGAGTTTAGCTCTTTCTCTTATAGGCAAGTCCACAGTTCCTTCAAAGCTCATTACTCTAAAAAAACGAGGAATTGAAAATGCCTCCTTCCCTTCAGTTATTCAGTTTACTCCAAACTGTCTTCAGTGCTTATACACAAAGCTGTAATTACCTTCTGTGTGTCAGTAATAAGAAAAAAGGGAAAATACACCCCATTCTATAACAAAATGGAAGATTTTACAACCTTACACAGAATGGAGGGGTCTTCCGTTGATCCTTTTTCGTTCCAGGAATTTATGCACTGAATAGTGAATAAATTCTATTATATTATTAAATCTAGTTTATTTCTACTGGGACATGAAAAATGACTCCTTGTAATCAGGAACTCGGCACCAAAATAAGAGTGGGCCTTCAAAAAATTCAAGGAACAATCAGGCTTTGTTATTATTTTATGCTATTGCCAATCCAGGCATAAATTATTCAACTCCATACATCCTATACGTTTCCAGAAAAATGGGAATATGGGTATTCAAATAACAAAAATGTGGGGGGGTTTTGTGGTTTTTTTTGTTTGTTTTTTTTTTTTACTTTGACACTGTCTTCATTAGCTCTTTCAGTATCTATCTGACACATGATATAGCTATGTGAAAGGGATGTTTTCCTTCCACAATACGTAAGGTGTGGGTACGACACTTGCTATGACTCTTGATCAAGTGAGAGAGAAAGAAAAAAAATGAGGCTCTCTGGAATAGATCCAAGATAACATGACATGGAGAACAGTTCTGTAGTGACATCTTCTTGCAGCTTCCAGGGTGAGGTTAGAGGCAGGGTGGAGATGAAGGGTTCTTTGATTATATATTCCCTTCCTATTGCTCCCAGGTGATAATTCTCTGCCAGTGAGTAGTTGGCTCTGAGCATTTTCTAGCTGTCATCAGCCAATATGTTCTTGACTAATCCATTTGCCTGTGTCAGCCCTTATATCCAAATCTAAAGCCTCCATTTGCTTCCCAGAAATATTCACTTCCATTTAAATCATTAGGATTTTACTGGCTTTATTTTCACATGCAATTCTTAGAATGAAAGTTGTTTTTTTCTCCTTTTACTACAAAACTGCAATAAAATAGGCAAAGCTTCTATTAATTTTCAGATGCATTGCAAAAGAAAAATCAATGTAAAGTGAAACATCCAAATTCCAATTTATTACTATTAGGAAATGGGAACCACAACACTGAGTAACCTTGCAGTTACTAAACCAAAGAACTTCCTCGTCTATTCCAGATTTTAAAAAGTACTTTTCACTCCCTTCAACCTGCCTTTATTTCTTCTGGCAGCTCTGTTCTTGGTGCCTAATCAATACATTTTTTTAAAAGACAGATGCAGAATGAAACATAACTGGTTTCAAGTACCATTTGCTATGCAGCGCCAATGCTTAGTGCCCATATGCACAGCATTGCTTTGACTTTAAACAATTAACCAGCTGGAAAATTATTAGAACCATATGAATTCCTGATTCAGAGACAATTATTTCTTCAGATATCTTCTACACAAAAATTATATCTACATTTGTTGTTCTAGTGATGCCACAGACAACAGTATTCTATGCCAGGGTAAACCTATTCAGATGGAGTAGCCATCTTTCAAAACAGAGATATCATTATTAGTAGTACCCCCTTTTCATATCAAAATATGAAACTTCTGTATTACACAATAAAGTATTGTAATATATAATAAAATAAAACAGCTGAAAAACCTAGAGTTGTAGACTGATTATTCAGATTAATCCTATGTCTTTGTTAGTAGTTTCTGTCAAAGGCTTCCTGACCAAAACAGGTAATTTTCTTTAGTGCTTAGAGTTTCCAGAAACTTAAATTTTACAGAAAAAGTTCCACAGGATTTACATTATGCTTCAGATTTTTAAAAATCACCCAAAGTAAGAGAATCCAATTACTATTAAAATTCTGGAGACTGGATGATGATATGCACTTAGATTTAATTCATTATAATTAGTCTGAATTGCTAGCTAACACATTTTCAACCTGATGTAAGTCAGATTCTCATTTTATTTACCTTGATATGTGTCAGTAACATCAGCTCTGTTAATATCAGTATAGTTAATTATTCCTTTACCTAACTGAAGCAGCAACATTAGTGGAAAAAGTCTGTAGATAAGAGAATAATAGCCTGCATAAGAAAATCTGACTGATCTTTGCACTGATGTTCAGTAACTGCTTTAAGGACGAAGAGTCATTGCCTTTGCTTTGATTTATGTGTGTTTAGCACATTCCCTATATCCCATTGCAATGTATGACTAAAAAAAAAAAAAAAAAAAGAACAAGATAAAAAGATTAGACCCCACTTCTGGCTTCGGCAATCTATGCAGGTCCCATTCACTTTAGAATATAACTATATACCAAAAATTACAGATTTTGGTCTTTTCATTATCTTGATTTTAATATGCCTGGAGCAAGAAGCTCTATAGTGTTCTTTTCCACAAAGGAAAGTAATATAAAAATCACCATATACATACCACAGCAATAGGGACCTGCAAATGAAGCAATCATATAATGCTTTAAGAGAAATATTTTAGCTTACATATCACATAGTTAATCAATTTCATGCAGGAAAAACACACTTCATCACAGTAAGCAAGCAAAATGTAAAGGTTTTTTTTTTAAATCTAGCTTACTTTTCATTTATTTTGTATACATTTCTGTGGCCTTAAAATATGAAAAATATGCCTTTTCATTTTCTCTCCTTAAGTACTTCAACTGAAATCACTGCGAAGAATACATATCCTTTTTCTTAACACAATAATGGATTTATTATGTTGCTTCATTATCTATACAGAAGTGTATTTTGATCTTTCTGACGTTTCTATGCATAAAACCTAAGTTATGGGCCAAATGTCACCTGAAAGAGACAGACACTCAGTTGTGTCTCCTGTCCTCAACCCCAGCCCAGTCTCTTCTTACAAAGACAGCAAGACAAACACTCCACAGAAATGAGTGAGGAGGAATTATGCATACAGACTTCACAAGGGACAAACATCTCAGCAGCTCTCTCCAAAAGTACAGATGACCATTCTGAGAATATGTAAATGAAAAGCAGGGTCAGAAATTACACTGGATTTGTCACTGCAAAATCAATCAGCACTTTCACTTTCTCACATGCAATGTATATAAACACTCCATAACAACTGCAGTAAAATTGTGGAAGCAGTTCTGTTGCTACTTTGTGGCCTAGAGAAAAAGGATTTCATTTGCCAGACACTCAAAAAAATCTCCTACGCATACCAGCACACTCTGTTTGCATGTAATCAGAATACACTAAAGAAGTTACAAACCTATATTTAGGCATCACTAAGGAAAACTAGTGATGGAGGGGACAGAAGCATACCGATATTTTGATGTAGGGAAAATGTACCTAGAGTGCATGCCAAAATCTGTTAAAATTATTTAAAGGTAACTGACAAGAGATGGTGTTGTGGTTTAACCCCAGCTGGCAATAAAGCCCCACACAGCCACTTGCCCACTGCCCCATGGGTGGGATGGGGGAGAGTAAAAGTGAGAAAACTCGTGGGTTGAGATAAAGACAGTTTAACAGGTAAAGCCAAAGCCACGCACACAAGCAAAGCAATCCAAGGGATTCATTCCCCACTGCCCCCGGGCAGGCGGGGGCTCAGCCCTCCCCAGGGCAGCCGGGCTCCACCACACGTAACGGTGACTTGGGGAGACAAACGCCATCGCTCCGAACGTGCCCCCCTCCCTTCCTCTTCCCCAGCTTTATATGCTGAGCAGGACGACACCTGGTGTGGGGTATCCCTGGGGTCACTCGGGGTCAGCTGTCCCGGCTGTGTCCCCTCCCAACTCCTTGTGCCCCCCCAGCCTCCTCGCGGGTGGGGGGGGGTGAGGAGCAGAAGAGGCCCTGACTCGGTGTGAGCACTGCTCAGCCACAGCTAAAACATCCCTGGGTTGCCAACGCTGTTTCCAGCACAAATCCAAAACAGAGCCCCGTATTAGCTACTATGGAGAAAATGAACTCTACCCCAGTCAAAACCATCACAGATGGCAAAGAACAATCATCAAGAACTATTTTTGATATGTTTTTGTAGCTATTCCACTGCTTTTAAGTCTGCCTAAATTATATCAGCCTCGCTGGGTTGCCCTAATGACTGAATGAGCACTTAACCGCTGCTGGTTGCCATCCCAACTTCCATGCTCCCTGCCATTTCTGCCCCTGGCTGAGAAAGAGATGGCTATACTACAGTCTTCCACAGTGCGTGTCTTCAGGAGGTCTGAACCTTGAACAGGGCTTTCACAAGCTCTCCTTGTGATCCTACCTGTTTCTCCCAATACAAATAGCCAATGAAGACATCAAAATTTCACATGCAGAGGTGACAACCTGACCTCATTATAGTCAATGGCAAAACTCCTCACGGGTAAGTAAAATCCCTGACCTTTTCAATCGAGGACCTAACACTGTTAATATCAGCGTTCTCCTCAGCAAATTGTTTAGAAGATGCCCACTCCTAGCGCCTTCTTTTGAAATCTGCATTTTCTTCATAATCTGAATCAGTATCAACGACATGCATCAGCACAAGGAAAAAGAAGAGCTGATCAGCTCCAGAAGTCCTAAAAAGTCTCATCACATTAATACGCTGGTATTGCTCCAGTCATATGCATCTCACTGAAGTGGAGTAAAAACCTAGGGTTACATACCCATTCATCATATTAATCCTGTATCTTCCTCACTAGTTTCTGATGAAAGTTTCTTGACCAAAAAGAGCTAACTTCATTATCCCATCAAAGCGAAGCTTTGAACTCTTTTGTTCCAAATGATTAAAAGATAACAATATTCAGTAACATTTTCATATCAGGACTCTAACTCCTTTTTTTGGGGAAAAAAAAAAAAAAAAAAAAAGCAGCATAGACAGATGGAGTGGAAGACAAGGTGTATGTGACAACATATATATATGAAATATATATATATATAGATACTTCAAATTCTTCCAAGAGACTTTGTGTAAGAAACCTGGATTTATCGAGAGCAATTGGCTATTCTCTTTGATGCTTACTTCATTCACAGATCTTCATAAGAGACTAATATGTTCAAAATAGGAGAACCAGCACTTCTACATGGTTTTACTCAGCTTTTCTTTGTCATGTTATGCTTAACAATGCTCTCTGTTCAGTACAAATTGTCCAACTTCAAGCAAGGAATGTACACATGCAAGAAGAATGGATTGCTAGGCTGCAACCACAGACGGTATCCATAAATTAAACCTAGATATATCATTTATAAATGAAGACGCCTTTCCCTGACTCGTATCTTGGTTTGGATTCCCCTCCAAACTATTCACTCTTGTCAGCTCTGAATACCACAGGACCACATCTTGACCATGTTTTTACTCTGCTGCTGTCGATGAGATTGAACTTCAGTTCCCTGCTGCTCCCTACTTTGATTTCTATGGGAGAAAAACTGAGTGCACAGAGGCCAAAAAGGATCCTGTGGCAATCTCCAGCTAGATCCCTGGTGTGGATGATGGAGGTCAGCAGGGCAGACCTCACCCACATCAGAAGACGCTCTATGATCTGTTTTAGCTACTGAATGCTATTTTCCATTTCAATTCACTGATCTTTCAATTTATAACGTGTTTTCAGAGACTACACAGAGTAGCTATTTATATCCCAAATAAAACAGCTTCAACTCCAACATGAAATATCAAAACTCCACTTAATTAATAGTATGGCTTATTGGTTATATTGTCTACCAAAAAAGGAAACATAGAAGATTAAAGTGGTAACTATATCTATTGTATATTGTCAGCATGTTCCTCTAATTTTAAGTTATATATGAACAACTGAACAGTTATTTATCTGTGAATTAAGTAAAATGCAAACAATTTATACATTTTACACACTAAAGCAGTTACTATGTGCATGTTGCTTATTTCTCATTTGTTATTCAGTGTTTCAATTTTCTTCCTTGGAAATCTTATATTCACACCTGCAGTTCACCCACCTCTTGTAAAGCAAGGTTTCATTTCAATAGTTAGGCACCTCGGAGACTTAATAACTGTCAAAAACTTGAATAATTAGTGTTTTATATAATTAAAAGCCTAGACATACAGAATGTCTGTTTCGTGTCATTTTCATCATATGTTTCTATAAAGATATTTTAATAGATGTTAAGTGTTTTAAAATAAAATTTCAATGTCACATTACTTTCCTACTCCAAAATAACAGGATTCAAGAACTTTTCTGGTAAGAACTATCAAATAAACTGTGTGTCTATATAAGCTGCAATAACAAATTCTGAAAAGCACATAAGAGCTTGTATTAATGTTATGCTCTCAAGACAGTATAGTTCTGCTCAGTGCCTTATTCATGGATTGTCAGTCTTGTGCTGTTTACTGTTTGGTAGATTTACCAATATGAAGTGTTAGGGTTCCCCTTTACGCAAGCACTAGACCTCTGCATCCAGTTCTGGTGCTCCCAGTAACTGAAAGATGCCTCCTCTTGAGTCCATCAAGACACCCAGGGGCTGGAGCACCTTCCCTGTGCAGAGAAGCTGAGGGAGCTGAGCTTGTTCAGCCTGGAGGTGAGATGGCTTTAGCGAGGACCAAAACATCAGCCTGCCAGTGCCTATGAGGACTTTACTAACAAGATAGAACCAGGCTCTTCAGAGACATGCATGGCACAAGAACAAGAGACAATACTGATGAAATGAAACTGGGAGGTTATGACTCAACATAAATAATAACAACTGCTATAAGGATAATTAAAATTTGGGTCTGGTTGCCCAGCGAGGTTGTGGAATCTCTTTTCTTGGAGGTTTTCCAGACAAAATTGGGCAAGTCCCTAAGCAACATGTTCTGAATTCTATGTTGATTCTGCTTTGACCAACACGTTAAACTACAGACCTCGTAAGGTCCCTTCCAACTTAAATGCTTCTGTGGTTTAGTTAATCACGAGCATTAGAAAAAGTAACAGGAAATGAGACTTCCAGTTTGACCTGAATACAACCTAGGACACATCAGTCAAGCTTTTTAAAAAAGAGCTAGAGTACTACCTCCCTCAGACAAGGCGCTAATGAGATTTCCATGGGCACAGACTACCATTCTGGTCACATTTGCTGAAGAAATATAAATTTAGCTTGAAAAAGAATACAAAGAAAGGCACCAGCATATCTGGATGACTAGAGATCATCTTACATGAAAATAAACGAGAAGGGTAAACTCAGGCTGACTAAATGAAGGCTCAGAGGATGTATGATTTCTGATTGATCAAGAAGTAAACTCAGGAAAGTTAACAGATAATTTGTATTTAAACAGGTAAAAATTGACCATGTCCCAGTCTATTAGCACACTTAACTAGACTTCTCATTACAATTCTGTAAGCATCCTTATATCTCTTCTTGATTTACTTGCATGGTTTATAACTGATGACATGCATCAACTCCAATAAGTTTATTTTGGAGAAAAAAAAAAGAAAGGGCAGGGAGTGTGTGATAAAAAAGGAAAGCACAGAAAAAGGAACTGGAAAAACAAAGGAGAAAATGGGAAGAGGAAAAGGCAAAACTCCTTCCAGTGGATAGTCAAGAAGAGAACTGACAGGGTCTCCCCAATAAGCATTCTCTCCCAGGTGTCCTCTCCAGTACACCAGGTGGTCCACCATATGACTTTTTCCATAGAAACTATACAGATTTCCTCATGATCTGCCCAAATTCCCTCTTACCTATCCCCACTTAACGATGATATTAGCACATATTGGAATAGTCTTTGATCAGAGGCTGATATTGCAAGCTAACTAGCTGTTAAGCTTTGCATATATTATTGGGTAACATTTATCAGATACTTGTCTTTCTCCTAATGCAAACTAAAAGCTGCAAAAAATGGTGCAAGAAAAGGATGGCGAAAAAGAATGACTCTTATACCAACAGCAATCACTTCCCATAGGAAACCTGATAGAACAGTAGTATCAGGGTGTGCAGGTGCAAGGCCATGAGAACAACAGTAAAGGACCAAGGGCAGGAGGACTGCAAAGGAAATACTGCCCACAGCTTTGGTGGGTGAAAGGTTACAGAGCTGCAAGAGAAAGACAGAAGCCAGAGCTGCAAATGGAAGACCCCTGGCACTGCAGAAGGCTGAGGTACCAGCACACCACCTTCTTTATGAGTAAGTTCAGGCTCAAGTCTTCTCCTATCTTGCGTGCACACAGACTGATTTATCCCTCAGGGCTGCCAATTTCTCTAGTGGACCAGACACCACCTTTTTGAGACACTCATTAGGCAAAGCCTTCTTTTCTTTTCCGGGTTAAAACAGCATGACAATAGAAGCTGGACTCAGTGAACATGATGGTAGAGATTCACATGTGCTCAGCCTGAGCCAGATACAGGACTCAAGTCTGAACAAAGCCCCAAGAGCGACAGTCACCCATTCTAGAGAAAGAACACTCTGTATCTTGAACAGAAATGAACTTAAAGCAAAGACTGAGAGGCTCAGAGCAGACATCGATTTAAGAGATGCAGAAGCCAGCATCTTCTACTCTAAGACTGAAGAACCAGGGTCAAATAAAGGACGTACTGTAAGTAGTCATCTTCTTATAGGCACTTCTGAGCTAACTTCACTGAAGACCACTTAGTTTCCTTAAACAAAAATAGTTTACATTTATGCAATAGCTTTAAAACCAAACTATCCTGACAGTTATTAGACATTATAAAGAAACTTCAGCAATGTATCAAGATTTGTGAATGATACATGTTAGCATTTATACTGAAAAACACCATTAACAAGAAATTAACAAGTATTTGCTTCCTACTACCTTCCCAGATCCTAACTTACATAATACATTGAATTCATGCTGAAGACAAGCGAATATCTGATCTTGAAGGCTGTGTAATAAAAGTTTTCAATCACTTTTCCCCATAAAGGAATTTCTACATTGCATAATTTCACCTTGCCAATCTCCACTGTGGAAGAATGTATGAACAGTAAAACCTAATCAAACCATAGATCTGCTTAGCCCAATATCTTGTCCCCTGATGTCCAACAGCAGATGAGTAAGGAAAAGAGAAAGAGCAACGCAACCGTGGAATGGTACCTCCTTGGAATACCCTGAAGTCTTCAGACTACTTGCAGGTTGGGGACATTCTGATCCAGAATCATCATATCTCTGCTTTCTAGCCTTTGATAACTCATGTTAGCTTCCTGTGTTGACAAACTTCTTTGGCAAAGTGTTACATAACTATATACTGTATACATTGTATAAAAATGGAGAAGCATGGAGGAGTTTGGGTATGTCCTCACAGGAAAGTTAGATCATACCTTGTAGCTGAAAGAATTTTAAGATGGCTTCAAAGTACTGAAACATTATTTCTGAACAGCAGTTAAGCACGTTTCGCTGTAACTTTTAAGGTGCCTGAAGATGAAGCTATGGGTTAGCAGGCACAAATAAACTTCACAATACTATAAAAGTTGTAATAATAAAGTCAATGCTGTCTTATCCAGCATGCACTGGCATTCACAATATAATGCATTCATTCCAAGTAAATTACATCAAATAAGGGATAAATTCTTTGGTCATATATGATCATCCTAATCCACAAACTCAAAACTAAAAGGGCCAAATGAAAGGTGATTTCTCAAGCGATGTTAATGCCTTACTCACATGTCAGTTTCGGTAAACAAGCTAACATTAAGTGATTCAGCAACACAACTTTCTCTGAAAAAATGTTTATTTCTCTGGAAATCATTACTGAAACCTTGAAGCATGACGAATACCTTTTATCATGGAACAGTCCCATGTTCTGTCTACGTGAGAGTTACCTTTAATTTCACTCATCAAATGTATTACATACCTTCCTACTTAAATGCAGCAGCAGAAAGAACATTTTCTTATAAGCTCTTGAAGAGACTGGAAAGCTCCGATAAATACTCATTCTTTTAACTTGAATTTCTATGGAAAGTTAATTTCACGTAAACATTACACAGATAGAATGTAGCATATAACCCTCAAGAAATGTGTCCCAAACCTCTTCTGTAAGAGGGAAAAAGCTCTCACTCCCCAGATATACTAAGCTCTCTCAGCTACATGATTCAGCTGTGGCTACACTGTAAACCAGAAGTACTTTCTATTGTAGTTTCTATACACATACCCTAAGTAGCTTTACACTACCTAGTCTGAATACCAACGAATATAAAATGACAATAGTATATGCAGTCTGGTAAATATGTGCTTAATTTACCATTTTGGAGATGACTAGGCTACATCCCAACTTTTTTGTTATTTTTCATTGGTTATAGTTGTTCACACACAACAGGATTTGATTACTTTCAAAACTACATTTCTCCTACTAAGCATTACTTGAATACTACGAAAATAACTATTCCAACTACATTTAGTCACCCTCAGTATTCACGGTAATTCTTACTGGGATTCATATAATTTTCACAATGGGTAAACACGAATTTGATCAATATTTTCAGTATGCAAACTACATTTTTAACAGCAATTTCTATGGGACTACCTCAGGTAGTGAAACGAACAACTGAAAATTATTTTCCATTTTAAATGCATTTTAGGAAGTACATTGTTTTTATAACTGAATCTATTTTTAATGTGATCTTCTATTAAGAAATCAGAAAATATATATGCCACTCAATCATAATATTACATTATTTTCCCAGAAAAATTCTAATATAAACAACTGCACCAAATGAAGCATGTATAGGGACTTTCAGTAGCGAAGACACTATTTCACTTTTGGTTTTGAACTACTCTGGGCACAGGGAAATCGTGGTAAACAGAAGATACACAACAGCTTACAAACTACTATTCCCACTTCATCCTGCAGACTGCTTTTCATTTGTGTAAAAGCAGGTTAATGGAAAACCAAACACTGCTGTTTTCAAAACTGGCATTTTAATGTCAGGTTGAAAATACAGGGGTGTATTACATATTCACATAGACTTTGATACCAAAATACAAAGGAATCTGACACCAAGAATAGTGTTTTGGGTAGGCTTAATTAACTATGGAGCTGCACTTGCATCAGCTCGGTCACCAAGAGGTATAATGACGTGTTTTTATCTTTTTCGGAATTCTGAACTGACAACAATGTTTTCATACAAAAGACAGCTATTTCAGTATTTATATGAAGAAGCTGGCACCAGCAGTAGGTAAATATGATCGACTGGAGCTTTTCTCTGGGGCCATGACATGTTTTTTCCCCAATGTTCTGGAAAAAGAGGTGTTAAAATAGTGCATTATTTGCATCACTGACAGTGGAAAGTTATATAGTTGAGACCTATCTATTTTATACAAATAATGGTGCAACTTAAGTGTATGAAGGGATGTAACTGCCTTCTAAGACTGTTCCGGTATTATGACAGAGAACAAGCCAGCATTTCTCTCTATAAAAAAAAAAAAAAAAATAGGCGTTCTGGGTACAAAACATAGATGGGCTGGAGCCACTCATATAGGAACGCATTGGACATGACAGAAAATTTAGAAACATTCAGCAAAAAATATAATTTTAAACATCTTCAATAGATCTAGGGAAACTGCTGGGCAGCCAGGGGTGGAGAGCTGAGAGAGGGGAGGTAGGAGAGGGAGAGGGCATTTGAAAAACCTTAATGTGAAATACCTTCCTTTTTTGTTTGTGAGTTCTCAGCAGAGCATACAGGCCTTTGAGAGCTTGCAAATTAAATCCTGAATAACTGTCACAAAACTATTCTTCTGTCACAGAAAACAAAATGTCAAGGAACTAAAGCTGACAACATTGAAAGACAAATATGTTTAAAATTCCTCCGTTCCTGTGTCGGTGCTGTTCTGTGCTGTTTGTGACAGAGATTCTCAACAGCTTTTGCATCAGAAAAGAACATTCATGCATTCTCATATGTCAAAAGGTCTCCACAATTCGCTTCGCTACTTCTTTCTCATTGTTCGCCTTGTTTTAAACATTTCTCATCTCTTAAATTCTCATGTAGCTTAACAGCGTTTTGAGACCTCTTCAGAGCACTTAAAAATACAAACTGCCTTGGGCTCAGTGTAAATTTTTCTAAGATGAATACGCACTTGATGCATTACAAGTAATACCTGCCTTTTTTCTTATCAGCGATAAGCACGAATGATTACTGACTGCTATTATATTCCATTTCAATTCGACATTCGGACATTTTAGGCGAGTCAAAACACCAGCACCCTCCTCGGAAACTGCCCGTCCGATGCCCAGCGTTGCTAACCTGCAAGTTGCCTTCCCGGGATGCGAAAATCGAGTGACGGAGAACTCCGGCCGCGCAGCCGGGACGGGAGGCGCCGGTACCTGCGCCCGCCCGCCGCCAGCCCCGCCCCGGGCAGCCCCGGCCCCGCTCCCGGGGGCTCGGCGGCCCAGGGGGCAGCTCCCCCCGGCCAGGAGCCCGCCCCGTCCCCTCCGCCCGCCGAGGCTCCAGCGACCACCCCCCCCCGCCAGCCTCCGAGCTGCCGTGGGTGCCCCCCGGCACCCCGCCGCGGCCCCACAGGAGGAGGGGGTCCCAAAGGGCACCCACCCCCCCACCACCCCACCCCGGACGAAGTAAAGCGCACGTACGCCAGGCAAGGGCAGACGCACCGAAAACTCCTCTTCCACTCACGCTCCCGCGAAACAAAACTTAACACCCACCCACCCCCCCCCCGCCACCTTGCCCGCCCTGACACGGCCCAACTTCCCGAAACCTTCCCAAAGGTCCAAAAAACACCCACCCCGGCAAGTCAAGGGCAGCGGCCGGGCGGCGGGACCGGCCGGCCCCCGCGGCCGCGGAGCGGCAGCCGGCCGGTGCCACTCACCTCCCCCGCGCCTCCGCCTTATCTCTTCGCCCGCGGGCTGCAACTTCCAGTCCTCCCCCCAACTGCCATCTTCCACCGGCGCGGCGGGGGAAGGAGCGGAGCCGGCAGGAAAAGTTGCGGCGGCTGCCGCGGGGATTAGGTGGCCATAGCGCCGGCGGGCGGAGGAGCCCGAGCGGAGCGCGGCGGGGCGGGGCGGCGGCGGCGGCAGCCGCGCTGCGATCGCAGCCCGTGGCGACGCGGGGAGGATTTACTAAAAATAGCGGCGGCGGGCGGGCGGGGGGGGGGGGGTGGCGGGGGGAGAGGCCGCCGGGCTGCGCCGCGCTCCCCGCCGCGGCCGCTGGGGGCCGAGCGGGCCGGGGGTAGTGCCGGGAGCGGCGCCGCGCCCAGGCGGAGGGGCAGGGGGAGTGCCCGGGGGCGGTTTCGGGCACTGGACGCGAGGGGCTGCGGTCGCAGCGGCTCGCTGAGGCGGGGGGGAGAGGCGGCGGTGCCCGGTGCCCGCCTGAGAGCGGCCGCCCCGCTCCGCCTCGGGGCTGGGCGGGAGCGCGGCGGGCACCGGCAGCCGGAAGGGCTCGGCGGCGGGCCTGGGGAGGCCGGGCCTAGGCCCCGCGGGGCTCCCACCGCCTCCCCGCGCGGCCCGGGCTGGCGGGGCAGC
Organism: Tyto alba; assembly: GCF_018691265.1. Lineage (NCBI taxonomy): Eukaryota > Metazoa > Chordata > Aves > Strigiformes > Tytonidae > Tyto > Tyto alba. Next base: position 8,745,679 of record NW_024881313.1, read on the forward strand.
CGCTCGGTTTGTTCGCGCCCGTCGCCACCCTTTCCGCGGGTCACCCCGCTCGGGGCAGGGCACGCACCTGCCTCTCGGCCCGCTCCCCGGTCGGCGAGCGGCCGGAGGGCGGGGGGCGGGGGGCGGGACGGCCCCCGGCGGCGCCCCGGCTTTCGGAGCAGGGCGAATGTGCGCAGGCGGCCCCGCCGGCCCGGGGTCTGTGTTCCACTGCGCTCTCGCACCCCGAGGCGGTTGCCACGTTTCCCTGGTGCTGCCTTCCCCTCGTGGTCTTTTTATCAGCCTTGATATTTCTTAGTATCTTCAACTAGAGGATGGCCATCGTAACGCACATCAGGTCTCTTTAGTGATGAGTAACAGTCTCCAGAATTCCCTTTTCCTAATACTGTTAGACGTGGCATACGAAGCCACTTTAGTCTAAGGAACCTGTCTTAACCACATTTCTTTCTAATCTAAATTTATGGATGGATTTCTTCATTACTTGGGAGAGAAGGGAGTGTCTCCTTTTATTTCTCCCCTTCCAGGTAAAGATTAGCCACAAAGCAGTTCCTGGAAATCTAAGCAATCAAAAGAAGTCATTAGCTATCTTCCACCTAAAGGCTTTGGAATTTGCATTTGTATTTATCTATATTCCACTTAAAAGTTTCACTCTGTGTTTTACTCTTTTTTTTTTTTTAATTTTTCAGTTTGATTGTACTTATTCCCACTGTACTGTTTTCAGATGTTAGCTTTTCTGAAGCAAGTGTTTAAAATTGTTGTTTCCAAGACTGGTGAAGAACTGGTCAAGAGCAAAAGGTAAAGCTGGTGGCTAAAGAAGAAGATTTGGAATTTGGGCCTGAATGTCATTGATTGCTCGAGGGATACAAGGGGTGAAAACTCAGCTGTGGTACGCGGTGGGTTTTTGTGACCCTCAAATCTCACTTCTCAGAAATAAAACTGTCTGTATGTTTCAACTTGGAGAGGAACCTCATTAGTTTGTGTTGGTTTGTGTTTTAGTTTGGGGGGTGGTTTCAGTGGTATTGCTCGATGTTAACTCATGGAGTTCCACGTGACAGATCTAAGTCCAAACTGGCTAATGAAATCACACAGCACTGTTTCTCTGACAGATCGATACGCTTCAAACTGATACATACTTTTGTTTCATTATGTACTCTTGTTCTCTGTCTACTCAAAGGAAGCATCAGCATTATAATTATATTCTAAGTCTAGTCACTGTTCTAATGCTATATTGGGAACTCCTGAATTTATACTGGAGAATAACAGGCATCTCTCAGACAACTCCATGTTTTGGTTACTGCGGTGCTTGCCCTACTCATTTTCACTCAGTGCTAATAAATATAGTGAAGTGGTGCATGGTGGTAATACTCAGGCAGCCTTTATCTTGCTTTTGCTAGATCTCCTACTGCTATTCCAATACGACTTTACTCCTAATCCTACTGAACAAAAAATGATTTATATACTTGACTGATGTGCTGGAGTGACTCATGTGCAGCTCTCCTTTCAAATGTAGTGTTCCCCATTTTATCACTGTCTTTCTGAGTTATTACAAACATTTACTGAAAGTCATGGGGGTGAGAAAAAAAATGTGGTATGCCTGCATTATAATTTATAAGCTTAATTTACAAAATCTGAGATGAGGTGCTGAAATCCTTAAAACATTTTTATCCCTAAAAAGGACTTGCATCATCCTTGCAGCTTCATCTTTGCCACACTGTGCACTGGTGTCTGCTGACCATTAGGGCTGTGATGCCCTTCACATACACTCTAATTTACAATAACTGGATTTTTGAATGGCAAAAGCTTGAATATTTATGACACAGAAAATCAGTAAGGTCATTTTGGGGAGGGCCACAAAAGGTTTTGGAAACCATACTGGAACAGAAAAATTGTCATCCCCACAGTTCCTCCTCACTTAAGGTAGTAGTACCTAGTGAAGGCGCTCAGAGAAAAAATACAAACGCTTTTTGTTCTTTTTTTTCCTAGTCAAATAGAAACACTGAAAATGTTGAAAACAGTGAGAAAAACCTAGTACATACAAAACTCTGTAGCATTCAGTAAACCATTTCTCACATTGACACATATTTTAGTATCATTAATACTGTGTAAGCATAGCTTTGGGAAGTTCCATGCCTTCACTGGCATTAAAAAGGCACTGAGGTAGAACAGCTCACCAAGAAGTACTTGAGACTCATCAAGCAGTGAGCAATTCCCATGCCACAGTACCGAAAGGAAACGCGTAGGATGTTCTGGACTGTGTGTCCATTAAAATTAAGATGATACTCAGCTATGTCCCTTTCCAATCCAGCCCACAAACCATGGTTTCACAAAAAGTGAAGCCCATCGAGACAGACAGAAAAAAATCCTTAACATTTAACAAGACCAAACTGTACTTCCAGTGTACATGTGCTTGTTAACTTGTGGATGTGAATAAGATGGAAGTAACGCTTGTCCGTGAAAGTGGTTGAGGAATGAACAAAAGCAACGTCTGCCCCATTAGTTGATGTTATATGCCAGCTCTTTGCTGAAACGATCAGTCCTTTTGGATGTATTTCTGTTCCTCGACCGCCAGACAGCAGATCCTTTTCATTATCTCTGGCAGTCAAGAGGCTTCAATTATTGTTCTCGAGTGTAATCTTGCCACACACCTATGCTTCTAGTCACATCCAGAGCAGACTGACAAGATGTACTTTACAGAGATGATTCTTAAATTCAACTTGAAGTTCAAGGAGGCAGCCACTTACTTGCCGAGTAAGATGAATAAACACCCCAAAACTTAGCTGGTGCCTGTTCCTTAAGTTCCTGCCCAGTTTTCAATGGAACTCATGGTTCTGCTTTTCATCTTTGAAGTTGGGAGAAGTTCAAGTCATGCTGTACTCCTCTGTAGAAGTCAATACCAGCTATCTCTCATCTGTCACTGCATAGGGCTAGTTCTTTTTTTTTTTTTTTTTTTAATGATATTAATACTGATACCTACATAGCATGTTGTACAGGTCATCCATGCACCATGTACCTAAAAAATGTGGCCCTTCTAGCCAATGTCGTGCAGTTCTCTATAGATGCTTTATATACGCATTAAGGCTTTAAAGAGTATCTGCTGTTGCAATTATTTATATTTTACTAAAAATGTTTGCATTAAGTCCTCTAACGTGTCAAGATTTGTCTTCTCGAAGAAAATCAATGAAATTTGGTGGGGGGGAAGGGGTGTAACTTGTGATATCTGTTAATTTGACTAAGAATTAGTCAAAAGGTCTTCTTCTGGGTAAGGCTGCTAACCTTCTAGTAAAAATCTTGCTCAGTGGCTCATAAACATTAGAATTTTATATGTTTCAGATTGGGTATAATTGTTGATTTTGTTTACAGAAAGTGTTTGCTTTTTTTCCTGAAAAAAAAGATCAGCAGTTTAGCTGATCATGCAGTTTTACGCAATTTGTAAATAACCACTTAACTGCTACAGAAGTAGGCAATCTAAATAAATCAACACAGATGCCAACATTTTAGAGATAATAGGGATTTTTGTACTAACATAAAAAAAAAAAAAAAAAAAGATGTCTTATGAAAATACATATACTGGAGATAATTTAATGTGTGATTAGCTTTTTCAGTGCCTGGGCTTACAGGAATGTGTGCACATACCTACATTCGATAGGACTGTTCAGGTGGTTAAAATTAAACATGTTATTACCCCTTTTTGTTAGTACCAGTGGTTAGCCAATATTTGGAAATTTGTGGGCTATTTCTCAGAAACATGATAGAGTCAGGGGTTTTTTTGATCCCGACCTATTTGTACGCAGCGAATATAAACAGATCTTGTTTCCTTGAACACAGTAAGTTGTGAAATGAGTGACCAGACTGGGCTGTTTGCCCATAAGGCTGAGCCTGCACACAACTATCCTGCAGCAGCACTGTGCCCCCAAAGTGGTTCTTTCGCTCACATGAAGCAAAGGTTTTTAAGTGTCCCCTAATGCTGTGGTGAACTGTGCCAAACTTGCAAACATTCATATAAAAAGGGGATCTAAGTACGAGGCTTGGATGTCTGTTGGAAGATTTCCCATTAGCTTTGGACTAACTGGAGCTGAAGCTGAGCCCTGTCCCTGAATCCTCTTCTGTTCTGATCCTAAACACCTCTGACTATTGCGGTCTTGCCTGCTTTTTGTCCGGACCTTTTTTTTTTCCCATTTTTTCTGCTGCTGAGGTGCCAAATTTTTTAAACTTTCGGTTGAAGACATAGGTATGTCCCATTATACTGGTGTGAGTGACCCCGCAGGTGTCCTAACCCTGCTCTGATCTCTGACCTTGTCCTTTGCTTGTTCCGAACCAGGTGTCTTTCCCGAAGTAACCTGACAATAGACACCAGCAATTGTCTTATCCAGAGTCTTGTTCAGGCCGAGACGCAAGTTCTGTCACTCAGTGCCCTGTTTACATATTCCCAGTGTTTTCTTGCTGTCTCCTTGATTTTCTGATGTCCTTGTCTCTTCCTGGCATACGACGTACAGTTCCACCGAAGGAGCACATTTGTATTCACACCTCATTGTACGGATCTCAGCTTAGAGGACCGAGCACCTTTTTCAGCCTTGTCATGCTGATCCACAATTTGGAAGGTAGTTTCTATTCTTTGCCATCACTAAGTTAGCAGGCATTAAAGTATTCCTTCACTTGCCCTGAATAGAAAATGGATTTTATCCAAACAAGGATAGATCATAACTATATCAAGAACTGCCCACAGATCATAAATATATCTAGCTTACAAAATTTCAGATGCATTAGTCTTTGTAAAAGTGCTTAATAATTACAAAAATAAAATGCCTAGCCTTTGCACTTGGTGTGTCTTATTTGTTGCTCCTAATCATTGTTAGAACATAAAGAATGTTATAGGTGAATTTCTGTAGTTCCTATCCGAACTACTCTTTTAAAAACAAGTTGTGTTTAAGCTGAGAAGACGAACTCTCTGAGGAACACCCTGTCATTAAACCTGACCAAACTGTGCTTGTTCGGGTGGACGATTGCATATGGTTTTGTCATGTGCTTATTACAATTATCTGCATTAGCAGATAGTATGTGATTCTGAATGAAAGAGTGAGCCTGAAATGACACAAATTTTTCTCACTATAATGATTCATCAGGTAGGATTTGTTTCAGCTCTGTGCTTTATCTTTCTTGTTATTATCCCACGCTCTGTAGTGATGAGAGTTGTGATGGAGAACAGGCAGAAGTTACTGCTGGGAGCCTCTGTCGATAAGCTTCACGCAGGCAGCTTGGGCCTGATGATGATTCATTGATGATCAAGTGCAATGAACAGCTCCACGTGAGTAGCTGAGCAAGCTATTTTCTGGGGGGCTAAACAATCTGATGACATTATTCCTTCCTGTAATTTCTTACTTCTGTTCTGAAACATCAGTATCAGGTAGTTTTTCTTGCCTGAGGTCCCACAGCTTAGTACCAGGGCAGTACGAACCATGATGTCCATAAAAAGAGAGATTTCCCTGTACAGTTCTCAGCCATGAGGAAAGGTTATCATTGACTTGGTCCTGGCTTTTCCACCTGGGGTAGATGGGCTGTGCTGTAGATGTTCCTGTTACCTTGGTTGACTTAAAGATAGATTGCACTGTCATGGCCACTCCGCTGTCAAACAGGTAATTACACAGACATAGGATAGGTTTGTAATAACATTTGATATTAACATTAAAACGTGTATTTCTTATTATTGATTGACTTCCATGCCCATGGAATGCTATCGGTGAAATAAAAATTGATGTATAACTCCCAGGCAGGTGGAGATGGAAGAGAAGGGCTTAGTCCCTCTTGTCTTTTATGAACTTTTGCAAGTGCAGTATGCTCTCCCTGCTCACAGGTATTGCTGTCAGGCTGCGTAGCTCCTCTTTCAATATTTAAGGTAGGGCTGCAGGCACCCTGCTATTATCAGTTTCTACTTGGTGATAGCCTTTTCGGCTCCCTTTTGGTATTCATGTGTTATCGACCAAATAACACTAGTTTCTGAAAATGACCAGTTCCATTTACATTTCATAATCTGTTGAAAGGAAAAACGTTTGTGACTGAGTAAGAGAAGGAAGGAGCTGTCAGCCCTGTTTTGTGATTACTGCCCACAAATGTTCTCACATTTTCCTTTAAAAAAGTGTTCTGACAAAAATATTAGCACTAATAGTACAGTATGCATATGTTCTCAGAGTATAAATAGTGCAACTTTATCTCATGAGATAGCGCAGGGCTCTATCCAACGACTTTAATGAGGTTTGAGGTTGCTCAGCGCCTCACAGCAGGCGCTCAGCAGGCATGAGGAAGGCGACATGCTAAGCTTGTAATCCCGTGAGGTAGAAAGCACCATCAGTACTTGTCCAAGCCAACAGGAGTCACAGAGCCTTGGTGCCTGCAGCATCAAGCCTTTCTTCTCCAGTGAATAGCAGAAATGTTTCTTTCTCTCACACTGTACCAGCATCCTCCGACAGATGCATCCTGCAAACAGCGACCCGTATCGGCATCCTGCTTTCACAGAAGAAGTGAAACCCATTTGCCCCAACTTAGGTGACTGCGTTACCCTCGGCTCCCTGTTCAGGCAATAGAGAGAAACACCTCCAGAGAACAACTCTTCATTCAAATGTGGGTGCCGAAAATTAGGTGGGATGGATCCCACCCGAGCTGTCCGCTGTCTTTTATTCACTCTTTACAAGGTTTCTTCTTATTACATGAAGTCTTACAGAGGAATTTTTATCAGTCAAGTTGACAGAAAAAGGCCCATCTCATTTACAGACCACCAAGGAGAGACATGGCTACTCTTACATAAATTCTGTATTTGTAAAGTTAATATTTGTTTACAAATGCATATGCCACCAAATAGGTGTATTGTGTTCAAGATTATCAGATGGATACTCTTTCTAAAATTGTGGTGTTTTGCAATTTTAACACTACAGGGTGAAGTGGACACTGACAACACTAATGCATTCAATTTAGAGACACTGATAGGCTCCTGACAAATCTGAGAGTGCCCAAAATTATTTCAGGGCAAAGTCAGAAATGGGAATTAACAAGAGGTGTCTTTTACATACCAAAAATTCCATTAGTAATTAACCTATTTTAAATATTCCACTCTAATTTTTTGTGTCCTTTAGTGTGTTTCATTCATTTCTTTTTGATTGTTTGCCACAATTACTATCTCTCAGCTAAAGAAATTCAGGAAATGTTGCTGACAAGAGGCCCACGTTTAACCTTTATCAGCCTGCCATTTCTTTTGCACATAACTGAATAACTTTGTAGAGGTCACACATACTCGCTGTACTGCATGAATGCCCGCTTTCTGAAAGCTTTCACACGATGTGTTGTACCCTGAAAAGAAAAACATACTTGCTCACTGAATACCACCTATTCTGTAGGAGTAAAGTATTCTGGGTTTTGGAGGGCTATATGTTTTTTGTGCTAATTATTATTAAAGAATTATGCAGTACAGCATAAAATCTTACATATATAAGATTTAGAATCTATGTTATGCATATGCATGCATATATATGATATATATATATTTGATCTCTATCATATATGTATATCATATATACGTATATATATCACATTTATACATATGTATATATAAATATAATATTTAAGCGTGCACATACAGGTTATAGCTGAGAGCTGGAGAGAAAGTCTCTCTCCCCTCCCCGCACCAGCCCTGTATGAAGTGAAAAATTTTATCTCAACTTCCTGAAGTGTTTTTCCTGGAAAAAAGGAATTCAGGAGTATAACAAAATTCACCTGTACATAACCTTTGAAACTCCACCTATTCCACCAAATCACACTACTAGAATTACATAAGAAAAAAAATAGACTTATGTCTTCCTTTAGTTCTTCCTTTACTTCTGTCTTTGTATGTAAGACAGAGGAACTATGATCTCTGCCCTAAGTCTTTTCTGCATACAATATAGCTACTAGAGAATATTCAGGTCTTTTGTAAAGTAAGACTAGTAAAATAGCAGTAGCATTATTTGTCACAGAATACACTTAACACACACATTTATTTGTGTAAGCCTATTCAAACGAAACAAGCATTAGGTAATTTTTTCTTGAGGAATACAACCATGCAACTGAAGTCATCACTCCAACTAAAACTCCAGAAAATCTTAAACTCAGCTGTCAGCTTTCATATTAAGCAAGGATTTATTGATTGGAAAGTTTCTGTTTATTTACTGCTATTTGTAAAAACCCAATATGTACATTTTCTATGTGAGTGTTCAGCCTATATATCACATAAACTGTCAAAGCTATAGCTAAATATAACAATTATAATCTTACTTATTTGTCGGTGGCATATATATAAGAGAAAATCCAAGTACTCCAGTCCTCAGTTTTTCCCTCCACACCTTCCCAAATAAGTCTGAATTTGTAGTTTCTTGACTAGGATACAAGGAAGGACAACTGTACGTTCTCTAGCAAGCCACATTTTGGCCAACTGCAAAGCCTTACAAAGGTATTTGCACATTTGTTTTATAGTTGTTTTATTCTTATTTTCTGATAATATGATACCATTAACATTTTAGAGTATTGGCATAGAGTATGCCAAGACAGTACCTGACATCATAAAAGAATCTATGAGGAAACTATTCATCATGATGACTCATACCTATTTTGTCTTCAAAGGGGGATTGCTGTACTAGTCAGTGATGACCGAACATTTGGTAATCTTGAATTAAAGATTTTTTTCAGTATTGTATCCTATAAAAATTGTCATGCTCTTACACTTCTGTGCCTGCACCTGTGGCTGATATCTGGCAGGCTCTAGTACAAAGCTAAATATTGTCAGCACTGTTGAAACAGAATGATGAAGCGTTGTTCCTTGCTGGATGATAAAGAATGGGAAATCCTTATTATCAGCCCATGGAAAAATCATTTCCTTTAGAACTCCATCAGAACCCCAGTGCCAATAAAATTGTCTGAATGAGAATTATTTTGGACCATGCACTGGGATTCTGAAAGCAGAAAAGTACATTTTCTAGCAGAAACTGAGGAGTGGTATCAAGTTTGATGTTTCAGTGCTTATTCATATTATTGACCGGTGGCTACTTCTGATTATTAATGAAAAGATGATCAATAGTAGTCCTTCTGAAAATTTCCAGAATATGTCAGGTCTGGTTGTGACTCCTCAGACAATGACTGAACAGAACAGTTCAAACATGGTTATCTGTGGCAATCATTAGGTCCAATAAATTTGCTCCTTTCCTGTCATTCTGTCTAAAACCAAACTTCCCAAGTGTTTTCGGAGCATTTTCGCTACTGCTCTTTATCTTCTTACTGAGATCACCTAGCATCACATTAAGTTGTCAGCCTGTCCCAATACACTGCTCAGATGAGGAATGGCTGTTACATTTTCACCCACATCCTGAAGAAAACTAGCAAGCAACTCGTCAGATTTGATTGCATACTGGGCATGAATATCTTACAACCATCCTCTGGAATTTTGAGCCAGTGCTTTGGCCAGTGCTGCAGAAGCAGATTATCAGCAGCTGCAGGTATTTTTTTATGGTAGGCCAAGAAGCTGAAATACAAAGCAACCTCCAAATCCCAGCTGTGGGCAGCTGGAGGGTGAAGAGTTACACAGTCATTTTTTCGATATGGAGTGCTAGTCTTGTGTTTTACACCAAATCCTTTCAGATACAGCTACACAGAATTAAGCACCCAAATCTACAGTTACATGTTTTTCTGTCTGACTTCAGTGAAATAGAGCAACTTTAGATCAGATCATTTTTGCTCTAGTTTCACAATGCAATTCACATAGAGCTTGCCAGAGAGCAAACTTGATTCCTCCACGCTGATGGTTCTTCGCCTTTCACATTTCGTTACCTAATGGGAGGGCACCTTCCAGATATACAGGCCAGGGTCTCCCTGGGGTTGGGGACTGCAGGTACCCCGCCTCGCTGGGGCAAGGACTGACAGCCCCAAGGGGGGCTGAAATGGGGGTCTGATCAGTCTTGGGTGCCCCAGGGGAGGGCAGGCAGGGCCAGTAAGGCTTGGTAGTGCGCCCCAGCACCCTGAAAATATAACAGGGCTTCCAGATACCAATCTGTGTCTTCACCTACTTTAGCACTAAATTCAAGGAGCTTCTACCCACATGGGTTAAATTTCTCCTTCTCATTGAAGAGTACCATTTTGATCCAGATGGCCTCTGTCACCAGTGTGACACTAAGAGCAGAAATAGCGACAGAATGACACGATAGCCTTTCCCTTCCCCAGCATCAAAGGCAGTGCCATTAACTAGGACATGTAAGTCTCTTCAGTGTAAGAATTTGGAGGTCAGGATTTTGAACGGGTGTAGTCTAGAAATACCTACATCCCTGGGCATTGAAAGATCTATTTGCACTGAAGGAAAGCCATTTATTGAAAGGAGCCTTAAAGTGTTTCCATCTAAACATGGATGTTTTGCTACTGCATTTTAATTTTTCTCAAGTTTGCTCAATGGCTACCTTACAAATATTATCTGAGAATATATGTTGCTTATTTTATTCATACAGGGGATATCTTTCCTTTTTTTTCCCTGTAATTAGAAATAACGAATACAAATAGGAGAATGAGTCTGACAAAACCTCAAACAATTATAATTCTAAAGATCAGTCTTATGGCACTAAAAAGGGCTGAAATTGTTAGTGCTTCTAATTTTCTGATAGGCTGCATCACAATCAGAGCTATTGCCTAAAGCTGTAAAATTAGATTGTATACTCCCATAACAAAGCAATAATGTGAAAATTACTTTTGAAGTAGTTAATTCTTTTTTTTTTTTTTTCTGAAAGCATACACACAAATATGACATTTCCTTAAAGTCAAACATACTCAAAAATACTTCTCAAATAGGCAAACATTTTGTAATATTTTATTACCAGCAAGGTTTCATTTGTTAAATGATTCAGAAGGAGAGACACTGTCAGGTAGAATTTATTCACATGTCAACCTCTGAAGTTAAGAAGAGACATAAAAAGTCAGCTCAGGAAGGATCTGCACAAATAATTAAAAAAATGTGGATGTTACATTTTAGTAGTTTATGGGCAAATTAATTATGTATACCTGAGACATCCTGTAATCTTTTACCCCCCAAGATTTTTTCATCCAAGTGAATAGAAGGGAAGATGCCTGGGAATATATAGCCTTATTCATGAAGAGCTCCGAGACGCAAGATGCCAGTCCCTGTTCTCAAAACAGTATTTGAATAGAGTATAAATGAACCAAATAAGTCTGTTGTTTTCCCAAATGAGGCAATAAATGCTGATGTCTTGGAGCATAGAAACAGTACATTTATTTTCACATTTGTGAAATAGCAAGCATTTATTTGCATGCATGTCATTAGGGCTAAGTGAATGGTCTGTAACCAGACAGAAACAGGAGAGCTACTCATTCAGATTTCAAGGGCTTAAGCTGTATTACTCAAGATAGAATTTCACAAATATTTCTGAATTTTATGATCTTTAGGAATGAACACAAGTTCATCTATCTGCTAGTTACGTAACACTGTCACTCTTACAAAAATAGAAAGTACAAAAACTTCAGCTCTGCAAAAGGTATAGCTGCCCACAGTGTTCCAGTTTATGGGTTCAGTCCTCCAACGCAATGAGCACTTTGGTCCCGGTCCAGAAAACTACTCAAGTATCAGCTTAACAGTATGCACGTGAATAACTCTGTTATGCTAAACTGCTACTATAGCTAAATTGAAGAGTCACAAGGTCCTGATATCATAGATGACATCTCTTCTTCACTTTCTCTATGAAATGTTAGCATTACACTTACCTAATTCACTGGGGTTTTATACACTACCATTCATAAAAGTTAGTCTATAATGTGCCATATTCAAGCGTGAGAGGACTACAAAATGCGTAAACAGATTTTTTTTCCTCTTACCAGTTTTTTCTAGGAGGAGATGCTTCCAGAAGCTTGAAGGGATTTTTTTAATTTGGAGCAGGGGCTAAAGGAGCTATAGATCCCCTCTTTCCAGTAGCTGCATATAGTGTAACGTGTGCTGGACATCACCTAACTGGGAGATACTGCCTCTACCTTCCCCAGCTCTTTACTGAACTCTGCAAAAAGGGTGAATGCAAAGCTTGTCACTATCTGTGCTGGTTAGCAGCTTGAGGCTATTGCAGTGAAAAAGGCTTATGATGCACTCATCAAATGTGATATCAAGGCTGCTCTAGCATGCTCGTCCTCAGAGCTTCCAAAAAAAGTTTTGTCTGACCCAGCTAGGACTCTTGCCCATGGTAGTATGATTCCTCTTCTCCCCACACCATCCGACCTCTTAACATCAGAAACAGTTTGAAATCCATGTCAGGTTTAGCCTTTAATGACACCCGGGTAGTTTATCATCACATGCATTGTGCTTTGTGATGCATGTAACTATTACTAATACTTCATCAACATTTTGCACGTCTCACATGATGAATGTGGGCTAATGCATTACCCCATTTTCTGTGTGCATCATGAAGCTGCTCCCCTCAATCAGCATTGTTGCAGCCTCTGTTATTTGCTTTCTTGCTACCTATCCGTCCATGTATAATATGACATATTTCCTACTCTAATCTCAGTATGAAAACACCAAGAGCTGTAGAAATTTCATACATCTCCAGAGCACCGTAGGTTACTTTTTACCTAAAACAATGTTCAGATGGCTGTCACAAAGAAAGTTTAAGTGAAATGTCAAAAGCTGTAAGGATGAAAAGCTGCACATGGTAGATACAAGATTCAGTGCACGGTAACTCCCTCTTAATAAACAAGCAAAGATCTATTGGAAGGAAAATTTCCCTGCATTTGAAATTTAACTGCCAACCATCCACATCCTACACATAACTGTCAGAAAGGATGTCTAAATCTGTCCTCATTTATAACATGTGTTGTGACAAGATTTGACAGTCTCTGAAAGAGCTATAATTGCCACCTAAACATCCAGCATTTTGTCAACTGCGATCATGTTTAGGGAAAGCATTTATTTCACTTAAAAAAACCTAGCATTTTTTCTTTCTTCTGAATGAGATGACAGATTTTATTTTTTTTTCTTTTCTCATTAGGGGTTGCAAGTCAGATTTAAGGATTTTTTTTTGTTGTTCCTTTTTTCTTTTCAGTATTTTTCCAGTGACAGAAGTTGGAACTTTTGAGATTAAAAGAAGAAAGATTAGCTTGAGGAAACCAATAGCAGTTCAACAGGAATACCATAAGGACATCTACCAAATACTGACACCACTGAAAACTTCTGAATGTTGAGCTGGTTTTGATAGGTGCTCCACTGAATATCACAACAGGAACCAAGGTGAAAAAGGGGGAAGATTATCTCAGTATTTGCCATTTTGTTACTCTGAATAAATGCTGTGTAGTTTTAGTCTGGTGCATGTAGTCATCCTAATGCAATCATAAACATTGCTGCAGGATGGAGATGGGAGCTGCTGGTGATACAGTCACATCCCATGGTAGGAGCTGTTTGTGTGAGAGCAAAAAGAACGTTTTGGATGAGGGAAATGAGACCTGTCTCTTGAGCATTAACAGTCTATATTGTTGGGATTGCAACTAATGCATAATCAGTTAATTCTCCTGATGATTCATAAGAACACAAACTCTTACCAGGCCTCAGTTTATGTCTTAATTGCTTCCTTGAAGTACTGAGAACTAAAAGTCAGCGCTACTAGAGCAAATGCTCCACAGCAGTATTGCTTTAATTCAGTCTGGCAGGGTTGATGGTTCTTCTATGTTAATTTACAAAAACAATATCCAGCAATGAAATTTTATTCACAGGAATGATCACAAAATTAAACAGCAACCTGCACTTTGGCGAGTGTTGGTACTAGAACTGATACTTTTTCATATGTTATGGATGCAGCAAGGACATGGAAGTAGGAATGCCTGCAAAGAATAGGTGTCCCCAGATCCCGATCTACTCGTGCTTGCCTGGCCTGCCCTTGCCAGTTGCGCTATTGGTGAGAAGTGTTTGCCACCTGGCATGTCTGTACTGCACTGACATAATAGGGCTTTTGAGGAAGAACATGGTAAACTCTTCCTCTGTTGGCTAGAGGGGTCAGCAAATCTACTAATTTTTTCCTCCTGACTGGAGTTTGACTTGGAAATGGACTGGGAAGCCAAAAGAAAAAGATTTGCTGTACAAGTGGGAGCACAAGTTTGCATTAAGTAACATTCTCTACATGTTCAGTCCTAATTGCAAGACTCCTATACACCATATTGTTTATTTAACTGCCAGTTAAGGCTCTCTTACACTCAAATCACAATTGTTATTGATTCCTTCTCACACAGACAGTTGTCATAATGGGTGTCCACAGTGATGGTGCACTACAAACCTGTGCGTCAGATAGGATGGCCACACTGTGTAGTCAGTCCAAAGCTCAGTTTCAGTTCAAACAATAAGTCATAAAATAATAATCTTACAGCCACCAAATAGCCATCTTAGAAAGAGAAAGGAAGAGTCCCACAAACCAGTAACTGCTATTAGGCAAATACATTTTCTTAAATATAACTGAGAAGGACAGTCCAACATTCATGAATGTTGCATGGCGTTCACTAAGACATCAGAAGATGCTTAAAGGATTGGGACCAATTCATATATCAGTCTGCTTTTACATGTTTGCACTGAGATACTGGCAACCAGTACATTTTGTTAGGAGTATCCTTAAACAATGGAAAACTTATTTCAGGAAGCAAGTAAATAAATGGATCATAGACCTGAATTAGCTATCTGGACACACAGAATTATTTCTACTGGTCCATTTAGATTTGTTTAAAGTTAATATCTGCCCATAAATCAGAGTCAGATAGTTGGAACAACTAATAATAAGGGAGTTGGGTGGGATTTTTTTGCATCTGTCTCAGATTATATATCCTTTATCTGTTAAGACCTTTCCAACATTCTTGTGTTTCAGTGATGCTGCTTGCTTAGCAAAGCTGGTCTCCTACCTACATGCTCTTACTCCTCTGCTGTATATAATGCAGCAGAACTTTTGAGTCTACCCCTAAGCATCTACTGGGGTTAACAGAAGCTGGAGGAGAAAATATTAGAAATCCAGGACAAATTTAGATGCTGACATTGTGGTCAGATATCCAGGAGCTTCAAGTGCCTTGTTAACCGAAAACAGATGGATGTTTCAGGTTTTGCCAGCTAGTAACACCTTCCAGAGAAACAATAATTTCACCAACTTTCCATTAATCTGCATTATGCAGTTTTTAAACATTGGAATCCTGAATGACCTAAAAAAAAAAAAAAAAAAAAAAAAAAGGTAGGATGAATTTGGAAAAGAGAAGTGCTAGTGCAAGAGGAGGGAATGAAAGTGCTTTCTGTGGGAGTGAGAGTAAGAAAGAACCACCTAGAACACATGCAGAAATCTTGGCAAGGGAAAAAGAAAAGGATGCTGAGCTGGGATTCTATGAAAAAGGGCAGGGAGTTCTTGGCAGGGAAGTGGACAGAAGGAGGCAGGAGATTTCAGGAATTCTTTAAAATGGATGGGAACAGAAAATGGCATGCTGAGACCTCAAGTCTCTGATAAAAGCAATGCTCAGTACCTTCAGCAACTGCAAAGTGAGTGACAACCCCTTCAATGTCATGTTTTGAAACCTCACAATTTATGGTCATAAGTATTATCAATGGGTATCTATAAGGAGAATTGATAGGAAAAAAGAAAGATATTTTACAAATTCTAAGTAGGTTGCCTTTCTTTTGAAGGGAAGGAAAGAAAGTTTGTCTCTTTACTTGTAAGCAATGAACAATTTAAAAATTTGACTGAAGTTTACCTTTCTAACCAACTGTAACACATGTGCAGTATAGTAATTAAACTAACATTTGTTTTTCCCTCTGTCTTTTTGTTTTTGTGATTCCTTGTATATACCTACTAATTCACACAGAATCTCACCCTGCAGTGGGAATAAATCCAGGAGATGACAGCAAACAGAAGGAGTTTTTGCAAGGTTCCTTCAAGAACATTCCCCCACACGACTCTGTTCAGGTATGCAATTAATATTAAACTGTAGATCATACTTTCAAGCCTTTCCAGATGCTAATTTGGCGTTCCCCCTGGTGTACCCATGTCTGGTTATATAGTAGGGAGAAAGATAAAGTCTTTGGTGTGTGAACCTAGGCAGCCAGGTCAAGGAGCACAATTAGAAGAGATCCTGCCTATCCTAAAATATCATCTTAACTAGAGCTAAATAAAAGGGTTCAAAATCAAATGGGAACTTCTGTTAAAATTTTCAATATGTAGATATGAAAAATTTAAAGGAAACCTTTAAAAAATACAGTGAAAATTTAATTCCCTACTCCAGGAGAGTTTTAATGGCTACAGCCATTAATGACAGAGCGTAGCTGTGCTAATGTTTATGTGCTTATTACTCCAATGTCAGAAACTTTAGTAACCAGTATTTGCATTTACCTTTTGAGATCAGAAACATATTATGCCATTTTTTCTGAGTGCACCTTTTTCCTAATACTGAACAGCAAGCATTCGGATGTAAAAATAAGACTAAAATAGCTGTTTTGATGCTTAAATGGATGGAATTGTGCAGCTCTGAATGTTAATCAGCTGCAGGTAAAGAATGTTTCCTCTTGTGGGAGTTTGCTAAATGTGCTAGCTCAAGCTAAAAATAACCAGCTGACCTGCCCTCATCACAATAACATTGTGGAACTTGTTTCTCATTGCATGATTGAAGAGCAGGCGATATAGTCATACATTTTAAGACAGAACGAGGTCATTTTGCTCATTTAGAAACTAGCTTAATGCTAGAATACCATTTTTTATGTATCTGAGATGAGAAACCTGTTTTATGAATTTGCACATAAAGATTATTCAAACATAAAAATCAATTCAGGAATTCTCCAATTGTTCTTTGTAACAAAACACTGCTGTATTATCCATGCTTAGCACTCTCTTGTGTTGCTATGATACAAAGATGCTAACTTCAAGTGAAATGGTGCTAGCACGCTAATGGCCATCAGAGCAGTGCCGAGGGCCTGGCATTAACTATCTGTTAGGAGCTCTATGGGAAGGTCTGTTTTGGTTCTTGATGGAGGCCTCAGCTAACAGTCCTTGCAAGAAAGCTTCTCCCTGCGAGGAAAAAAAAAAAAAAAACAAAAAAAAACCCCTGATCTTGATGGAAAGGGAGAGAAAGACCTGCTCTCTAATCCTCACAAACATGCTGCAGAAGAGGAAAAGAATTGGAAAATTCATAAAAGGACATCAATAAGATTTGCAATTTCAGAATGGGCCAATAATGGATTAACAAGTAAGAAATTGCATTTAAACTAGAACAAGTTTATCTGAAATGTCTGTTTCTCAAATACCTTTGCCACACATTAATTCTCTCATAACAGGATGACTTAGCTGCTGTTTGAATAAAGTTTCACCTTCTGTTTTTGCAGCTATTCATTGTTCTTAAATACAGTGATGATGGTATTTTGTGACTATACAAAGATGCCTACACAAATACACTGGCAACAAATTTGTTTCAAATTCTATTCTGAAGTTGTTCTAAGGTGAAACTATTTCATTGAAAAACAGTTTAATGGATACAAGAGTTCAGTTCATCTTTATCACATACTCAGGTTTTTATGTGAAATGCTATAAACTGGAAATGAATATTTTGACACCACCTGTCAACAATATTAAGTGTAATGCAATATCTTTTCTGTAAAATGCTATGGGTAGTGGATTTTAGAAAGTAAAATATGTATCACAGAAAAATAGATCAGCTGTACCTTGTCATACTTGAGAGAGGTTTTTCTTTCTGTTGCTCTCAGAAACCTCTAAAGATTACACAGCCTCCCATGACATCTATTCTAGTACTTGGTAAACCTTACCCCAAGAGTGGACTTGTCTAATTTAAACTTTCTCTGCTGCTGCTGCTTTGCAGAAGGGCTGAGGCGTTCAGTGACTCACTGTCACCTACAAGAGGGATGCTTCCCTATGTGTAGCAAAAAAACCCTCAAAGCCACTATCTGACAACACAGAGCTTCTGGGAACCATCAGTGAGTGCTCGGCAGGCCCTCAGCTAACAAAGCATAACCCCTACAGCTTAGCTGCTTCCAGATTGCCTGCACCCCATTTAGATACTAATTCTATGTCTTTGACAAAACAGAACACAATTAGTTTATTAGTGGCAACATAACTCACCCACCATGTTACATGAAAATAGATAAAGCTGGTAGAACAATGTAAAAACTTAAAAACCTTTTTTTTTTTTTTTTTTTTTTAAGAAATTGAGACACTCAGATTGTGGGTTAAAGGACTGGAAATTAAAAATTGCATGTAAAATAAACAGAACGTCCCCTACAATCATTACAGGCTGTTCCTTTGGAAAGCTGCATATGGGTATTTCAGTGTGTTCCTCAAGTAACTTCTTTATCCTCTAGATTCTGTCTTTCTCTCTGTTACTCCATATATTCACATACAGAATGGAGGCTCCCAATTCCCATTTTGCCTAATGTTTTTGATTCACGGAGGCTCCAACACCAATACCCTAGCACATTCTCTTTGAGTTATTTAATATTCCACATATTAAATATAACAGAAAATATTAATTATAGATACATCTAATTAAGCCTGTCATCTCCATTATATTCTTTGCCGGAGAACAAACATGTCTTGTTTGGATCCTGTGTGATGAAGGTTATAAGATAGTCTTGTCTGGGAGCAATTTGAAGAGAAGCTCCTCTTTCCCCTGTCCTCCAGGTATGTACACATTCATGTAAGCACCCTCTCTTACAGTTTAAGCTCCGGACTTCTTGTACAATTACCAGTGTGCATAGGGAACAATTCATTTCTTTTCTCTTTACAGTAGGATTCTATGCATTTGTCCAGTTGATGTCAGTGTATGAGCTTGTAGACCACAATGATTTCTGAACTCTTTCTACCTCTGTGTGGGTTTTAACAACTCTTTGACATTTTTCCCCATAAGACTCTAATCCATTAATTAAGAATCATATTCCCTAAAGTCAATTATTTTGTAGAGAGTAACTGTCAAGTCTTCAACTCTCATGTAAATATAAATCTTCCTTCACATCTTCTAGAATTTTACTTGCTTCACATAAAACTAACTACATCTTTTGATTAAATGTAACATATTTTCTTTGGTTCGAAATGTCTGTTTTTCCAAGAATGTTTCTGCGCTCTTCTTTGAAGACTGGGATTAAATAAAGTCACTAGCATTTTCATTTTTAAACTTAAAAAGGCAAATGATGATCCTGACCCCTCAGTGGTCATGCCCTGTACTCCTTGATCCATTCAGACTCAATAGCAAATGCCTGTTGCTAAAGTTATTTGAGATTTCTTAGAAGGAATTTAGTATATAGATTTGTTCAAGTGTGAATTCTCCGAGGAAAGAAGTAACATTAATTCAAACAGGACCTTCCTGGAAACATGGCAAATATTAAAGGGATTGAATGGAAGAAAATAAAAGGCTGGAGATTTTGCAGTTCAAACCATAATTTCTTGAAAATGAAGGACTCACCCTGGAAGTTTTACAGTCAGATGTGATAGTGTTGCACGTACAGCACAGAGCTTAACAGGCTTTGATTTATTTATATGAACAAAAACATTTTTTTAAAGCTGTAAACAAGTAACCTGATAGAGTAATTAGTCATGCAATACAGCATTGCTCTTCCATAGTTTATTTTCATCAGTCATATTAATCACTGCAGAACAGATGTATTGAGGGTGACCCAAGGTTAAAGCAAAGGATACAAAATAATGAACTGGAGCAGTAGCTGATAACCTGAAGAACTTGATTTGTAATTCTGAGAGCGCCTGTTGTGGGTTTCAGCATCAACTTCATGCAAGTCTATTTCCCTTTTAATCAGTCACTCTCTGATCATGGTGATGTTTACTTTGCATTAATTTTATCTGCCTTTGGAGATAATGTAACTGTGATAAGAGCCAATTAGTTTTGCACCATCAAGAAGGACAATGAATTGTAACTTGGCAAAACAAAGATAAAATTAACCATTTGCCTAAATGGTGCTGTTCATTGTTGTTTTCTCATAAGGCTGTTTCTGTAATGTTCAGCTCCATGAACAAAATAGCTCAGGATATGCAAGTTTACCTAAAGTAAAACATGTTCTGAAACGAACACTAAACTAATGTAGCAACACTGCCCAGTAATTCAATGCTCATTTTCCACAAGCCACTAGATCTGTCTAAAGATTCTATTTCACACACATGAATAAGTGATGCAGTGAGAAATAAGCTTTCAGTTCTTGTGGCTAAGGCTTTTTAAATAAGAAGTAAATTGAGTTGGGTGAGAATGCTTTTTTGCCACAGATATAACAGCACTATCTTTTAAAAGATATTCAAAATCTTGTTGTTTTGTTTTGTTTTGTTTTGTTTTGCTCAGAAGTCATATTGTATGCTGGAGTGAGACAAACTCAAATCACTTGATAGAAAAGTTTACAAACTTTTTTTTTTAATTATTACAACACTTACCATAAAGGTATCTAACACACAGGTAGATTCACAGACATATAACTATTGCTGTGACACAGGTAACCTGTTATTCATATTCACAAGGAACAAGTAGGCATTTTAGAGGTTATTGTAGAGTAGCGTCATAGACCCAGAGATTTGGTTGGTAAAGTCATAATGACTTCATGAAAGCTAAGAATAAAAGATCAGTCTTAAGAAAAAAAGACTAATTTAAGATCAATCTAAGGAAAAAACCCAAAACTAAACCTAAGCAGAACAGGCGTTTTCTCAGATAAATTATACTAAATACAAATATAAGACAGGGAGAAAATGGAAATTAGGTTATTTTGTAATTATCAGAATAAAAGTGCACAGATCTTCAAATAAAGAGAGAAACCAAAGGTAACATGAAATACTTTTATAAGCAACATTGAGGTGATAACTGGCATTGGTCTGCTACTGAACAAAGAAGGTCAATAGGCTTTAAATCTTTTTAAATTAATTGTCTTTACTAAGAAGACTCACTGATAGCAAAGGCCTAGAAAATTAATATCAGTAACAGAAGAGGAAGTTTTCTGTGTTAGATTATGGAAAGAATAGGTAAGAAAGTACTTAAAAATTTTCAGATTAGCTCAATCTGTTGAACATCCTCAAATACACGACGTTGTAATCAACACAATTGCAAGGTTCTTAACAAGTGTATTTAGAAACTCATTAAGGATAGAGTTCTTTCTAGAGACTTGAAGAAAGCCATGTTTAACACCTATGTTTAAGAAAATAATTAAGGCCTAATAATTTCTAGAACTGTTAATTTAATGTCAATATTCAGAATAATTATGAAATAAACCAAATATGCAATTTTTAAGTCTCAGAACTGTGTATTTAAAAAAAAATAATATAAAAATGCAGACAACTGAAAATTTTTTACAAAGAAATTACTTTCTTTTTTTTTTTTTTTGTCAAACTAGTCTTTTCCTTTAAAACAGGCTTTGGTCCTATAGGAAAGGAAATATGTAATATAGTAATCACACTGTCCAGTATACTCTTTTATGGAACCAGGAGAAACATTGTCCAGATGAAATAGCCAAAAGCTGGTGCAAACTGTTTGGGGTAGCATACCTAAAAACATATTTGTCCCTGGTTCACTGACAAAATGAAGGAACATAGCAGATGTAAATGTGGCCTGTCTCATGCTCAGGTCTGTCTTTCCCAGGCTGGAGCATGGAATAGAGAGTACAGTAGTTATATCTGAGGAAAAGACAGACCTAGAAGGAACCATAAGTATGCTGGAGGAAAAGATCACAACTCAAAATTATATTGAGAAATTAGCAGGGAAACATGAAAAAAAAAAATACAAAAACAGAAGTGAAAATACTATGCTTGGGCAAAAAAAGTGCAAAAATATGCAATGTTTAGGTGAAGTTACTTTGAAACAAGAGCGAAGAGGTATATCAATATATCCTATTAGAAGGTGAGCATGAGTTAGTAGTTTCATGCTGCTATGAAAAAGCCAAACATCACACTGGAATCAATTAACAGCAGTAGAGACTGCAGGAGAACTGGTATAATATTCTCGCTTTGCTCAGATAGATTGATTAAATCATCTCCCAAGGTTTCCTCTATTCCTTTTTATAATACTGCCAGGTATGCTGTTAAGGTATTTGCTTTATTTCAGCAAAATAACTTCCCTTTAAATCACTGAGATTTTCAGAAAGGCCTAAGTACTCAACTACTACAGACGTCAGAAAGTTTTGGGTGCTGATAATTACTGAGCAGTTCCTGGGAAGCTTGATAACTTAATGGGCACATAATTGCAGGGAAAAAAAAAAAATCACTTTTTAAAATGAGTCAAAATGTTTTAGCAACTAATACTTGAATTAACTCAGACAATTTTTTCTTAAATACCTCTATTTGTGATATATTGCTGTAGTCCAATTCACAACCCAGACTCTTCTCTTTTGGGAATCCACTTTTCCTTTTCTGTCAGGATAGCAACAACTACATTTTGATCAATTTTTTCTTTGCTTGAAGCCTGTGTTTCTCTGATAATTCCCACTGCTTCAGAGAAACATTTCATTCTCTCTTTTTCTTCTGTATCTAAAACAAGAGTTTGGAAATGCACAAGTCTGTCTACGGAAACAGCTGATGTCTCTCATTTTTAGAGTAAGTCATTATTTATTGTTCAAAAAGAATATTTTTGAATTAAACCTATTTTTCAAAAGCTCTTTGAATTTTTATGCATCAGAAACTTTCATATCTTCAAATTGCCCTGAGACCAGTAAGAGCTTAAACTTGTAAGGAAAATAGTCACATTCCATATTATTAAGTACAAGTTATTAAATTATATTAGAAACAGTAGCCCAAAACATGGAGAATCAATCCATAAAACTGTGACAGGCTTTATTTTGACAGAATATTTTCACCGAATAGGCAGATAAGGTCTATTATAGTTTCTTATTTTCATAATAGAGAACAGAGAATTACATGCAATGGATAGCCTAATCCTAAGAACAGTGATCTGTGCAGAAGATAACATAGAATAGTGTTTCTGTACTGACTTCTTAAAGAAGAGAAGAGAAACCCGTCTCAGGTTATAAACTTCATTTGTTGTTTTAGAATACAGGCTGATTTTTTGCTAACTTTCATTCAGAACCATGGAAAACAAGTCTGCTCGAAGAAGGAGGCTTCTTTTTGGCACATCTGGAAATCTGTCTGAGGATGAGCACCTCTGGAGGAATTCTGCAGCATGGAAAAAGGTACTGTGGTAGCTATAGTAGATGTGTTAAGCGCAGGGGAAGAAAGAGAGAAAGAGGGAGACTTGTTCTGTTGATTTGAGCTGAGTTTACCTTTCTGATTATTTCTGGGTATTGATGACAAGTTCCTAACCTGTGCTTACACAGTAGCGTGAAGTCAGGGAGTTCCTATGTTAAGAGAATATGAGATGTTGGGAAAAAGCAAGACAGTTTAAAATGTAGAGGAATATAAAAATAGCTCCCAAGTTACTTTAAAAACAATTAGCTTTTCCATGGAGATTTGTGCTTTTCTTAGCTAGCCTCTTTTCAAAAAAAATTTCACTGTTTTTCACGTAGTAATAGAAATAGTGCCATTTCAGCAGTTGAATCAGTAGAATTTGACATTGTTTTGATAAGTCATAGTAATGATAAAACAATAAAATAATGGTAATTAATATTAATGCCTAGAGTAGTTGTGACCTGTAACTAAGTGCTTTAAAATGAGACTGCATTAAGCAAAACCATCTTTGGGCCCTTTAACTTCTCTATGAAAATAATTGCAGGTGAATCCAGTCCATGATAAATCATGCTTTACCATCATGCTTTCTGCTATGGGGATGAAGTTTCTAGCACATTCACCTGCTAAAATTGAAAAAATACCACCTAGAACTTGTACTCGGCAGCCTAAGCTGGCTCACAGTCTTTTTCAGAACATGTCTTCTTGAGGACAATATTAAGTGAAAGTCTGTATACCCAATGTAAGAAGGCATTCATCTAAGGGAGTTAACTGAATTTCTGAATATGGAAAAAGATGGAAGAAACCCTTGCAATTAAGTGCTTTTGAGCTGGAAGCCTGAGAGTTCAAGATTTTGATATTTTCACAACAAAAATAACAGAACAAAGAAGTAGCAGTCACTGAACCTCAGGAGAGCACTATGCCATATGAAAAGCTTTTAAAAGCATTGGAACCAAACTGCCAGCCATTTTTTAATGACACCATTATGAGAACCCGTGGTGGTCTCAGTGCTCAGTATGCATGAGAGCAGGCCTCCATGGCCACACTTAAAATTCTCAACATCTGATATTTCAGTTGGTTGTAATGAGAGAGAACCAGGATTCTGAAAAGACAGAGAATTAATTATTGTACATAAGGAGTTAATTATTAAAGTAGATTGTATATCGTGCCTTGACTTAAATTGTCTTGGGTGAGAAAAAAAAAAGATAGGAAAACTTGTTTTATGCTTGTTAGAATTTGTTTTAGGCAGAATTGGTGGAAGACTCACTTCTTGGAGGATGTCTTTTTACTTAACTGTCTTGTTTGAGATGAAGTCCAGCTACCTGCATTCTTAAGAACCTATATTTGCTTATAAAGAATAGGGAAAGACTTGTAGACATTCACAGCTATAATTTAAATGGTGACATATTTTTGCTTAGCAAATGGCTGTGAGAAGAGAAACATCGCTGCTCCTTCAGGTGTCTGTTACAGCCTTGTGTGCTGCCACTCCACCCCTGCCGTGGAAGCGTCAGAGCGCAGCACATGCACGTGGGTCTCGGCTGCTTCGGTACGAAGCCCACTGATGTAGCTTAAACAGTCACGGTCAGCAGTGTCCCATTGGGTAGCCAAACATGTTCCCATCTGCTGTGGGGGTGAGGAACTTGGGAGAAAGAAGCTAATAAGTGGGAATAGTCTGTAAACATCTGAACTGGATTTCTTAGGCTGTGTTTGGGAGAGTAAAGCATGTTTTGCAGAGCCGCCAGGATTTAGTTATCAAACTTCCACTGTCTGGTCTCCAGTGACTGCATGCAGGTAACCAAGAGTTACAGAAGCACTGGGAATAAGGTTAGATTTTAGGTACCTGATGTGCCAGTTTGGTGCCCATGTCTCTCTAGTCTATCTAGTTTGTGTACAGTCTAATATGCCTTCAAACAGAGTAATACTTAAAATGAAGACACGTATTACTGTACAAACTTATTTAACAGAAAATTTCCTTATTCTATTTAAAGCACTTAGGTTGTGTGCGAGGATTTCACTGGTCATCCACAGAGAGTTTCTGACTTGTAAAATGAAACATAGACATGCAAATTGCTGGGACTACTTCCCATATTCTCTTGCAGCAATCTATTATATTCCTTAATCATCACACTCATCTCAGTTAGACATGGGTTTGGGATTGGATATCTATGAATACATAACACTGCATTTTGCAATTATATAGCTTCCCCAAAACTTAAATTAACTTCATAAAGCTAATTAAATTAAAAATTAGAAACTGTCAGTCTTATCAGCAAAACCCACGTTACGTAACAGGATTGGATCAGCTGCAATGCAGACAGGGGCACAGTTCCTTAGACTCTCTGCTAACCCCTAAATGTTAGTCGCCTTTGAAAGCAATATTTAGCTTTTGAATATTTAGCTAATTTTATTGATACTGAACACTATGCAAAGTATATTAAATTTGAATTACTGTCCCATGAGGAGTTTATAACAAACAAGAAAATAATATTTCAGACTAATCTGGGGACTTTTCCCAATCAACTCTAAACCAAACAACTAGCATACGGTACCTTGCATATGGATTAGGTAAAGTACACACCCATTTGGTCCAACCTTAGTTAAAGGTGCTGGAGTTAGTGAGACTGATCTGACCACAGAGGATGTCAGTAAATGTTTTGTCACTGGCATCAATTTCAGCAGGGTGGGTTTCTTTGCTATTGAATCGGTTAAAAGCAAAGATTAAAAAGTTTACACAGTTTTCTTCTTGACATTTTTAATTCCTTCTCCAGTTTCTCCTTTCAAAGTATACCAAGTTAATACTCCTCAACTTAACTTTTCTTTTAACTCTACTTCTTGCCTTCCTATTCATTCTTCTTTCTAAGCTCCATACTATGCATTTCTTATTTTTCCTCAAATATCATCTATTTAGATTATTTCCTTTGGTGAACCATATCATACCATGATTTTGATTAGTTATATAGTAATTTATGTGAAAGCATAAATTAATCCATCTATAGCTTCACACACAGAAAAGAATTGGCCAGGCTGATCTGTATCTTTTCCAGTTACCGAATGCTTCGTGCTTGAGAATATATCAATACTGTGTATTGACTGCCCTCCCACAATAAACAGATGAAAGCCGAAGCATTCACTGATTTTTTTTTTTTTTCTACGCGGAAGGAAACATTAGAACATCTAGCCTGATCTTAGCTGTGGGTCACAAAACACACTTTCTGTGACCAGGTAGTCTCGGCCTAAATTTTGGTTTAGTTCATGTATTAAATCCCTAGCTTCGCAGACAAACCAGAGTTTGGTCCATCAACAAAAACTGCTGAAGTCTTGTTCACAACAGGTTATGCCTTTCCTCTGTACCTGCCTGTCTTTATATTTTTATTGATGTTTTCCAATGTAGATGGTTTTTCAAAGAATTTCTGTAGTGACATTACCAGCTCATTTAGTTTTAATTTTCCAACTACAAAACACAGTTCTTGTTCATTGCTACATTGCAAATATATATACCTGAAGTATCATGGTACATATTTTGAGACATATTAAAATTCTTCATACAGTTCAGGTGTATGTAGGAGGAAAGGGAAAATCCGTTAAGAGGGAAAGTTTTCCTTGTAACACCTAATAATATCCACTGACTCTCTCACTTATGAGTTATGCTGCCAGTCTCAGAAATTACTTCCTGTTAGTATGCAGGATGTCCATTACTCTCCCTTGGCTTTCTTTGCATGCGTAACCCAACAGAGTCATCAGTCTGCAAAATGAACCTCCCAGCAGAGCACAGCAACCTGGCCCGATTCCTGGCTGACCCTGCTTGAGCAGGAGACAGGACTAGAATTCCCCAGGGCTCTTCCCTTACATCCTGAATTATGTTATGTTCCTATGATTTTCTTCTTCAAGTTAAAAAAATAATCCTTTTTATAACCATCAATCCACTGATGCTTGTATTTGTTTTCATCTTATCAGGCCCATCTGAAACCACTTTGCTGGCAAACTTCTAACAGAATGAGCTGAGCATAGCAATCTGTATGAAGGGTTGTAGAGCTCAGTAGAGAATATGCTTTGCTTAGGGCAAGCCTTACTTCAATTATGTAAACCAGTCAGATTGCCTCCCCAAATATGCAGCTGCATTAGTGGTATCTGCAGTAAACTCAGCCTCTAGAAACGGGAGTATAGCTTTCATCTACTATGTCAGTGTAGTAGTATTGCTTATCTAATGACCTCATCCTCAAGATGGGTATATATGGGCTGTGAGGACTCTGCCTGTTATGACAAATGTTCACCACTGCAAAAGGCAAAGAGCAAAATTGAGAGTCAAAATGGTGCTGAAATCTCATTATCTTTTGCTATTCTAGCCTTTCATCATAGTACCTTTATATTGGAACACTCCTAGATGCTCCTTTTTTTTTTTTTTTTTTTTTTTAATTTTATTTTTGCTTCAAAATGTCAGTGACCTGATCAGAGTCCCTTCAGAACTGTACTGCCTGAATCTGGGACCAATACAGTGTTATTACACCATAACTTAGTGATTCTTCATTCCCCCTAAATTGATTTTTTATAATTCCCGTGTCTTCAAAATGAAGCAGTTTTACAAGTAGTCAGCAAGTGTGTGTTGGGTTTGCGTGACAAGGTTTTAGCAGCAGGGGGGCTACAGGGGTGGCTTCTGTGAGAAGCTGCTAGAAGCTTCCCCTCTATCTGATAAAGCTGGTGCCAGCCAGCTCCAAGGCAGACCTGCTGCTGGCCAAGGCCGAGCCCATCAGCGATAGTGGTAACACCTCTGGGATAGCATATTTAAGGTGGAGGGAAGAAACCTGCTGTGCAAAGCAATTGCAGCCAAAGAGAGGAGTGAGAATATGCAAGAGCAACAACCCTGCAGCCACCAAGGTCAGTGAGGAAGGAGGGGGAGGAGGTGCTGCAGGTGCCAGGGCAGAGATTCCCCTGCAGCCCGTGGGGAAGACCGTGGAGAGGCAGGCTGTGCCCCTGCAGCCCGGGGGGGTCCATGGGGGAGCAGACCCCCACCTGCAGCCCGGGGAGGACCCCACACCTGAGCAGGTGGACGTGCCTGAAGGAGGCTGTGACCCCATGGGAAGCCCACGCTGGAGCAGGCTCCTGGCAGGACCTGTGGACCATGGAGCCCACGCTGGAGCAGGTTTGCTGGCAGGACTTGTGATCCCATGGGGGACCCACACTGGAGCAGCCTGTTCCTGAAGGATGCACCCCATGGAAGGGACTCATGCTGGAGCAGGGAGAGTGTGAGGAGGGTTTGGGGAGTCAGGATCAGGCCCTTCCCAGTCATCTCATATTTATAAAAAAGACTAATCTTCAGGAAAGTAAAATTTGAGTTGCACCCTCTAAAACCCATTTGCTCGGTGACTTGACTATAGGAAGAAATACACTTTAAAAAAATCAGAATAGCTGTTACCACAGCTTGATTAGCTGACTTTCAGCATTTAGTGTCACATTTACAAAGCTTGCTGATCAAATGCTGCTGCTAAGCCTGCATTTTTTAAAAAAAATGATGGAATAAACTGCCACCTAGAGTTAAATCCTTGATGTTAATACCAGTTATATTTATATTGAAGATAAACAGCTTTAGTATTACAATATTCAGGACCCAGGTATCACTAGTGAGAATAGTCTTTGAACACTGGTAAAGAGAGTACAGATTTTTGTCAGATTATAAACTGAATCTGATTAAGTGCTTAATGTCTTGACAGATATCAATCTATTTAAAAATCACTAAGGAGCTAGAGATCATTACTAGAATATGTTATTTTCACTCTATTAATGGCAATCAATAGACTGAACAAGTATTATTGAAAACAAAGTGCCTTGTTTTTTTCCTGACAGTCACTTTCAGTCCACTGGGACCACATATGTATTAGCAAGTCTCCACAAATTCATTGGCTGGTTCGTTTCATCATAGACACATTTTAAAGACAATAAATATCTACTGCTCTCTATACCTGCTGTAAGAATTCTGAATTTTATATTCACATTTGTATTTAAACTAAAATATTATTAATTATATTAAGTAAGTGTGGTGGCTGCCAGGTGCCCACCAAGCTGCTCTCTCACTTCCCCTACTCAACAGGACAGGGGGTGAAAAGATGAAAGGTTCATGGGCCAAGATAAAGGCATTTTAATGAAAGAAGTAAAGGCTGCACATGGAAGCAAAGAAAAAAGAGATTTACTCTCTACTTCCCATATTGGCAGGCAATGCCCAGCCACTTCCTGGGAAGTTGGGCCTCAGTATGCATCGCAGTTGCTTCAAAAGACAAATACCTTATACTTAATAACAAGTGTCCCATTTCCACCTCCCCCAACCTCCCACCCCTTAGTTTTTATTGCTGACCATGATGTCATATAGTACAGAACATCCCTTTGGTCAGTTCGGGACAGCTGTCCCAGCTTCCCAAGCCCTTTCCCACCCCCAGCCTGCTGGCCTTTCGGCGAGGGGGGTAGGGTGGCACGGTGTGTGAAGAGACAGCCTTGATGCTGTGCAAGCACTGCTCAGCAATAACCAAAGCATAGCTCTGTTATCAACACCCTTCTAGCTACAGATACAAAGCATAGCACTATAGAGGCTGCTGGGGGAAAGTTAATTCCATCCCAGCCACACCCCGTACAACAAGTCACCTTAAAATGCTGAGAAAACCTGTGCTGTCCTGTAGAAAAGTAATTTCTGCATTATTAGGGCAGTTGTGACAGCTGAGGACAGCAATTAATCCTGCAGGTGGTCACTGCCCAGAGTTCTGTGAATACCTAGCTTCTCCAGACACTGACTGTTTCTGTAATCTGACTTCCTATAGCACTTTACACAGACTTTATACTAAAAATTATCTCCTTATTAGAGGTACAACAAGAAGTACACTACAGATGCATTCAAGTCTATGGCAGAAAGGGAAATGAAACTTAGTCCTCTGATACCTTCCCTTACACTAACACCTGTTTCATGTAGGACAGGCTTATTACATACCCTTTTTCACCTAGTTTTCTGATACAATGGGGTTGACCAAATAATGTGGTACGTTCACAGTCTGGAAGTCTGTCCCCAGTAAGATTTTAATGCATTGGTCCCTACAAACCAAACTGGAAAGAAGATTTCAATTCCTACAAGCTTTGAAGAAATCTGTGATTGAGTAGATGGGATAAACCTAAATTAATAGCCACCCATAAAGAAGGCCAAAAAATTAAGCCATTTTACCTTCTCCGTCCCGCTCTTTTGCAACCAACTGATCAGCTTATGCATAACTCCACATTAGAAAAACCACATACTAGCTTTTGTCTGGTTTGCTATATGGAGGGTAAGGTTCAAAGGAGTATCAGAGATGACTGGGGATGTTGCAGTGGAGGGAGGCATTAGGAATAAAAGGCAAATCTGTAAGAAAGTATGTCTACCCTCAACAGAAATTTGTTTGGCAATTATTTCCTTCTCTTTGCCTTTTCAATTAAGAGACTGTGACCACTGAACCTATTAAGATGAAATCTAATCAAGACAATACTCAGCTGTATTGTATGCAGAAAAAATACATGCACTTTGAAAAAATCCCATGTGTATAATGTTTTTTCAAATTAATAAACATCCAGTAAAAAATAGTTATGTAATAAATTCACTCCAATAGAGAAGAATCCAGAAACTTTGTACCAGAAAGCAGTAAGTTTCAACTAACAGATTCTGAAGTGCTCTTAGCAGCAAGCATGTAATCAAAAGCTAAAAAGACAGAAAAGATTGTGTTGACAATCTAGAGAATCTCCCCTGAGGTTTTATCCCTGTCAAATAAAGGTGGCTATGCACCCAGGTTTGTCATGCACATTGAATTAGTTACTCATGTAAGGGTCAACAACTGGTTGCACAGTTAATGTTGATGACAAGGATTCAGCTTTTATGTTGAGAGCCTCTCAAGGATTGGTAGAAAGAGATTGTATTCACCTGACCAGGTGGGGAAAGAAGCATCTTCATTAACAGGCAGGCTAGCCAACCTGGTGAGGAGAGATTTAAACCAGGGAGAGGACAACCATCAAGTAAGCAAGTGGTGAATCACATTTGGTAAGCAAAGGTTGCAGGAAGACCTGGATGAGACAGACCTTCAAAACAACAGAAAAGGAATGAAGAGGGGAAATAAGGAACTGGCGAGTGGGGAAGCATGACACAGAATGCTCTTACACCTTTTCTTGGAAATCAATACAACCAGGCACCTCTCAAGTGACTGAAGAGTAATACATAGAGCATGGGGAACAAACAGGAGGAAGTAGAAGTCTGTGTGCAGGTGCCAGACTAAAATCTCATCAGGACCATAGAGATATGGTAGGATAGCTCACACGGCTGACGAGCTGTCATGGGTGGATACAGGGTTTTTAGGAAGGACAGGCCCAGGCGGGCAAGGAGAGGGAACTGCCCTTCATGTGGGAGAGCAGCAGGGATGCCCAGAGCTCTGCCCTGGGATGGAAGGCCAACATGGGCAGTGTTGTGGTGGGGTGTCTGCTACAGACTGCCTGATCAGAAAGAAGTAGATGAGACCTCTTCAGACAACTGAAGCAGCTTCACATTTGGAGTCCCTAATGTTTGTCAGGAGGGACTTGAACCACCTGTTATCTGCTGAACAGACAACACAGCAGAGTAGAAGCAATCCAGGAGGTTTCTGGTGGGCACTGATGGTCACTTCCTGACACAGGCAACTGAGGAATGAACAAAGGCAGGTGTTCTGCTGGACAAACATGGAAGAACTGATTGGGAATGTGAAGGTTGTGGGTAGCTTTGGCTGCAGTGACCATGACATTGTGGAGTTCAGGATCCTGAGAGGAGAGAACAAGGCAAATAAGCAAAATGACAACCCTGGGCTTCAGGAGAAAAGACTTTGGCCTCTTCATGGGGTTGCCTGAAAGAATCCCATGAGATAGTCCCAGAGGAAAGAGGGGTCCAAGGCATCTGGTTGATTTTCAAGGATCCCTCCAGCTGAGAGGCAGGTCAAGCAAAGGCCTGCATGGATGAACAGGGAGCTCCTGACAAAACTCAAGCATAAAAAGAAAATAAAACAGACGTGGAAGCAGAGACAAGAGACCCTGGAATAGCACAGAGACACTATCCAAGTACGCACAGATGGAGTTAAGAAAGTCAAAGCCCATCTGGAGGCAAATCTGACATGGCACGTGAAGGGCAACCAGAAGAGCTTCTACTGAGATATCGGTCACAAAAGGAAGATTTGAAAAAGTGTGGGCC
Source organism: Tyto alba (assembly GCF_018691265.1). Classification (NCBI taxonomy): domain Eukaryota; kingdom Metazoa; phylum Chordata; class Aves; order Strigiformes; family Tytonidae; genus Tyto; species Tyto alba. The sequence continues at coordinate 8,778,052 of NW_024881313.1, forward strand.
TCTTGCTGAATGTAATGGGGACCTAATATTGAAGGACATTGAAAAGGCCAAGGTACTAAATGCCTTCTTCACTGATAAGACTTGTTCACAGAAATCCCTGGCCCCCCAAGGCCAGTAGGAAAGTCTAGAGCAATGAGGACTGACCACATATAGAGAATCAGGATAGGAAATATTTAAGTAAATTGGACATACAGAAGTCCATGGGACCTGATGGGATGCACCCACCCAGGAGTGCTGAGGTAGCTGGACAATGTTGAGGGAGATGATCCTTACCCTCTGCTCTGCACTGGTGAGGCAGACACATCTGATGTCCAGTTTTGGGGCTAAAGCTCCCCAGTAAAGGAGAGACATGGACACACTGGAGCAAGTCCAATGAAGGGCCACAAAAATTAAGGGACTGCAGACAGAGAGCTGTGACTGTTCAACCTGGAGAAGAGAAAGCTCAGGGGCATCTTATCAGCATGTACTCCTGCTTAATGGAATAATGGGAAAAAATGACCATCCTTGTTAAACATATTTGACTTCTGATAAAGGTGCAAGTCTAAGGTGTTAATTGACATCTAAATGATTAGTGATGTGCAGAGGCAGAGCCATAGGGAAACAATAAAGAAATCTTAACCTGGGGGGATCAGTCTGTTTTACTGGTAGAGACAAGCTGCTGCATTAATTTTAATAACAATCCTGTTAATAAACCCAGTAATAGTAAGATACAGAGGTCCAAAATAATTATGTCATTTTCTGCTAATTAGTAAGTTATACTTTTTTTCATTTTCCAGTCTGAAAAATCATATTTGAGCAAATTATCTTATGGTAAAATTTCATACCAGCAGACTTGCACATCTGACTCAAACAAAAGGGTTAAAGGTTTTCTTAGTTTCAGTAAGAACACTTACATTCTTCTCAAACTGACCTATCTGCAATGAGTTTTATATTCAAACTTTGTCTTTGAAATTTGGCCTTCTAGTCCACCATCCAAAGTGAAATGCAAGAAGCATCCATATAAGTGAAAACACTTCCCTTGTATAAAAGTATGTCAGTCTAATATATCACTATAGAAGACATTTACTCTTTCCTTTAAAAAAAATCATTAAGATATATTAATTTAGAAGCTTTCACGTTTGTATTGCAGAAGAACCTAGTAGCCTCACTATAAATTGCCACTAGACATAGGATACACAGACAGGATAATACAATCCCTTGCTCAAATACATCAACTTTTCTTTTTCTTCCAGCTTCTGAAGAATGCTAAACTCTGTTTGACGATCAGTACCCCTCTCCTTAACACCTGTCTATCACCCTGATCAGAATTTATATACTCCCTCTCCCAACAGTGGGAATTAAACCATAGGGAGTTTGTTTTTACAGTTGGATAGGAGTAACTATTAACTACTTTAGAGTAGTTCTTTGTGCATATTCATTGTATTGTCACTGTATGCTGGAAGCACAATCCCTTTCTCCTCTGTAATAGCTTACAGCAAGCCTCAAATCCACCAGTAAATTCTATTTCAGACAGTAGCAGACATGTTATAACCATGTGACTTCCCATTACAGAGCTGCTGGGCAGCATTAAGTCTGTCACTAGCATTAAGTCTGTCACTGTTATTGTTACTGTATCACGATCATGGTTTATGAAGACTTGTCACATCACAAATATTGAAATACTAAAAAAGTTTGCACAAAGTTCATTACAAGCCATTAGATATTCAAAAAGTTGCATCTATTCTTGAAGCTGAAGTACTGAGTCCTTAATACAGGCAAACTATGCCATTCAGTTTATGTCAGATAATTGTTTATCAAGCTATAGTTACACAGTAACAAATGACTGCTTCCCTACTTTATAAGTCTGTTCTGCTTTTAAGCTTTTAGTGACTCCTCCGTGCACAGCAATTCTGTTCCTTCCCATCCTCTTAATTTTGTGTAAATCCGGTGACCTTGAAAAGATTTGGACATGTAATAATAGCAGATTATCCATTTCACACATTTGGAAATGTTTGTTCAGGTTCATTATCACTACCGTTCTTTAAATATAGAAGAGAAACAGGCCATGAGTGATATTTCTTGTCTGCAGTAATTAAAGGATCCTGTTCTTCCTTCTGACTGTACCTGGGATATTCAGAATCATAGCATCATCTAATATTACTTGAATAATAGGGACCCGGTATGTGGTATTTTCCAAATGTTACAAATACATACTTTGTATTAAAAGTACTTTTACTTTGTACCTGATCCAATCATGATGTTCAAGACAATACCTTAATCAATAACAAAAGTGACGTTTATCATAGCAGTCAGTCTTGAAGGCCTTGGATATCTAGGACAAACAGTGTGAATACCTGGACTGTCCATAAATGCATAGTTCTTCCCTATAAGCAGGTCATCATACATTTTTTCAACTACTAAACTGCTTTTATCTACAGTATTTACAGTCAGATTTCTTCAAGTACTTGTGCATTTATGTACTTAAGTTCAATGATAGACAACCATCAAAGTACTGAAAAGCATTATGGAAAAGCATACTTTTTTCCTTCAGAAAACTGCATTCCTTCAAAATCTAGGTTTCTAGCTGATCACCCTTTTTTTTTTTTTTTTTTTTTTTTTTTAATCTGTGCAGAGTCTGGGTTCTAACTCTATTAGTAGTCCAGGCAGCCTTTGTTCAATAAGCAGCCTGAATACTTGGAAGATAAGAAATAGGAGGTTTATTTTAAACTGTAGTGACCCAATTCTAGTGTGAACAAGTACAACCTATGACCTCCACAGTCTGGAATTCTGAACCTCAGTCTCATCTTGGAAGACAAGAAAAGGGGTGAAATATCCATGCCTCTACCTGCCAAACACTATCTACTTTGCTGTAGTTGAGCTGATTCACTTTGCCAACTTCACCTGGGACCACTGAAATTACATAAATTACATTGGAGATAGTGCTGTGCTAAAGAGAGATGCTACTTCACGAGAGATGCTACTTCACTCCAAATATGCCTCTGGCTGCAGAAACCCTCTGTATTGGAATTTGGAAGTCAAACTGCAGAGCTTAGCTAAAAGCAGAAGTTAATAAACTGTTCTTATTTCTGTCGTCACTGAATAGGCAAAGAGATAAAGATAAGCTTAAAATGAACACACAGTACCCAAACACATACTAAGTTGTCCTTACAGTACTCCAGAAATTCTAATACTTTTAACGCATACAGCAAATACTGATAGAGATGCAGGATGGTTTGGATAAAGTCCTTGCTTGAGGAAAGGTGTTATGTCTAAATTTCACCATCTAAATCATGTCCAGTTTCTCCAAGCACTGATTGGTAAAGTGTTATCAGTTCATAGCTGGTGTTTTTATTCAGTAAAAATCACATCTTCTGACAAAGAGAAACTAAAAGTAATAAACAATCTTAATAAAGCATGGCTGAGCGAGCACCAAAATGGGGTAAAAGAGGACTGCAAGGAGCAGGTTGATTCACAGCCCCATTTCCCACCCTATAGTCATGCTCAGGCGCTGCCAGCCCTGCCAAGCATCACCACAGGGTGCTAGCAGAGACCACAGCACCGGTGTGTGTGTCAGGAGGGGAAACAGCTTTTGGAAAGAGACCTTAGCAACAATTTCAACCAGATGTATTAGAAACAGCAACCATGGTTTCCTGCCCTTCTGTCATGGTTTGGGCCTGGGCAGCAGCCAACCACCACGCAGCCACTCTCTCTCCCTTCTCTTTTGGCAATAAGAAGGGACAGAGAGCCAAGCCTGGGGTTCAAGATAGGACTGGGATGGGGAAAAAATCCCCCTTTATGGTCACGAGCAAAAGGCAGACTCGTTAGGGGAAGAAAAAAAAGAACATACATTTATTACAGACACTAACAACACATAACAGAGTAGGACAGTGAGAAGCATTGCCACATCTTGAGAACACCTTCCCCCACCCCTCCCTTCTTCCCGGGCTCAGCTCTGCTCCCGATATCTCTACCTCCTCCCCCAGGGGCGCAGGGGCAGGGAATGGGGGGTGCAGTCAGCGCTGCCTCTTCTTCCATCTTCGGTGGCAGGAGCTTCTGGAACTTCTTCCCTCTGCTCCATCGTGGTCCCCCTCTCACCGGAGACAGTCCTCCACAAACTTTCTCCAACATCAGACTCTCCCATGGGCCGCAGCGTTCCCCACACTGCTCCGTCGTGGGTCACCAACTTCCTCCGACTGGATTCCCTCCCACGGCTGCAGCCCTTCCCGAGCTGCTCCGGCGTGGGACACCCCCGCATGCTGCAATCCTCCCAGCGCTGAATTACAGCAACGGGGCTACCTTTTCCCACAAGACCCCGGCCTTCTTCAGGCACAGCACCTTGATCACCCAAGCGAAAAAGCACAGGTCATAAATCAGTGTCTGCTCCACCGTAGATCTTTATGGGTGGCAGGGGGGGCCGCCCTGCCGTCTCCCCACAGGATACAGGGGGGTCTCTGCTCCGGCACACCTCCCCCTTCCTTTCTTCCTTTCTTCCTCCACTGACCTTGGTGTTCATGCAGCTGCCGCAGCTCCTCCTCACAAGTCCCACTGCCAGTCACCACGTCCCTTCTTAAATACGTTATCGCAGAGGCGCAGCTGATTGGCTCAGTTTTCCAAACAGAAGTGGAGCTGACTTGGAGCTGGGGGAGCTTTGAGAAGCTTCTCACAGGGGGCCGCCCCGATAGCCCCGTCCCCTACCACCAAAAAACTCCACCACTCACTCAACCCAGGACACCTTCTCTGGCATTTCATAGGTTCAGAGCTGCTGTGTACAACTGCCACAGAGCAGACAAAACCAAAGCATTCATATAGTTACACCTCTCAGTGAAGAAGTGATGTATAAAATACAGTATACTTCTTGGATATGCAGCTGCAGTTCTCAGCTTCTCCCCATGAGAACATTCCTTCCACACCTGTCTTGTAACCTTTAGGTTTCATGCTGAAATGATCCCTCATTGACAGAACTAGTTTTGCTAACCCAAAATACCTTTGGCACCTACAAAGCACTTCTGCAGAGAGTAGACCCCTACTCTCAGAATAGATAATTAGGTTGAACCATTTGACTTGCTCTACTGAAGTGGAAAATTCATCTTATATTCTAGCACATTCTAAAACAAAACACTGCACTACATTTTCCAACGCTTCTTGCAGAATTACACATGGTAAACAGATCAGCATGGCAATTCATAGCCCCAGTATAAAACCAACATCATCTGTCATGAGTGAAAAACCACCCAAGACATTTTAAAATACAAAGAAGCATCTAGTACCTTTGTTTCTCCTAGCAAAGCATGTTCTTGTTTGTTTTACTCATATTGCTTTCCCCACCCCTCCTCCCTCCATTTTCTTGCATGCTACTGTGGAAACAGATCAAGCAATAACTTAGTTGCAGACTTTCAGACAGGGAACTTGTTTTATTAGCACTAGTCTGAGGTGTCAGGAAAGCACTGTTCTGAGGTGTCAGGTGTCTTCAGAGGCTTTAGAAGAAATAGGTTGTTAGCACACAGGGAAAACTGATAGTTCTGGCATAGTTCTGCAACATTACCATCAATGGTAAAGGCCTTAAGTTTCAAGTAAGAGACAAGACAAGGTTACACCAAGTTTTTCTTCAGTGTTACAATCTTAATAAAACTCAGCAGGCCAAACTGAACATTTGTTGTTTCTGGCATATAGAAATAGTACATTATGTAATCCTCCACTATAAAACATTTTCCAGTTTGTGTAATATATAGTAGTAGGCCTGAAAGATCAACACTCAGTATATTAAGCTGACACTTAAGTAAATAAATGACTGATAGTTACAGCCAGGAAAGAAAAGTAATTGGATAAATTTGCTAAGATTTTTGTATGTATCAGCAACTTTTCAGATCAGCAGAGATCTCCCAATAATCTTTCAAAATTAGAAGCATGTCCCTCTTCCTATTTTTAATTGGTACAATGAAACCCAAGACGAAGACTTGCCATGTTCTCCTTTTATAGATGGACTTTGTATTTGAAGAAATTAAATAAAACCCAAGGCAGGAAGCTAAGGCAGCCAGCAGACTGAGCCAGAAGCTGTTCAGGAGCAGCAGGAGCAGAGCTGACCCCTGAGGAAAGGGGAGGTGAGGAGGAGCACAGCAGGGGCAGGCCCTCGCCAACAGGGCACCGTCCTACCACACCACGGCACGGGCAGCGAGGCAACAGGTCCCAGCAGCTACCCAGCCACCATCAGGCAGAGGCGAGGTAACAAATCCAAGCTTAACCCACAAAATCTAAATAAAACAACACCCCAACAAACGACTGAAAAGAAGTATACTTGCAGCAGAGCTCAGCTAGAGCTTGATAGCCTGGGCAGAGCCCGAATGGAGGTCTTGGGCCAGTGGCAGCATCTGTGTGGGTGAAGGTCCCGGGTGAGGCTTCTCACAGCAGCTGCAGCCTCTCTGGGCCCTGACAGGAACCATCTGTCTTCATTCACCAGGAGAATTCCTCTGGTTACAGAATTACAATTATCCTGCTGAGAAAAAAACCCTCAAAAATATTGCCTCAAATGGCTCAGATGATATAATTAAACAGCCAGACAGCCTCTGACATCCTCCGAGAAAGAAAATTATCCTAAAAAGACAATTGAACATAGGTATATGTGTATAAACATTAGAAACATCAGCTAGGACAAAGATGGTGGAGAAAATACTTACTTATTTCCCATTATTTATGATCTGCATTGCAGCAGAGAATGCAATTTTTAGTCTTCAAGAGACTGTACCAAGCAATTGTGGTGATGAATAAAAGACAGCAATTCTTCAAAACATTTTGTCACAAATTTTATAATTTGGGGTTTTGGCATTGTTGTCTGTTTGACATATAGCAGCTGTATTAGATATACTTTCTGACTTTTAAATAATTTTGTGAATTTATACACCTATTAGTAACTTCCTTATTTGATTGTAGAGGTTTTTATTTTTAATTTTTATTCAGTTCCTCAGCTAAGCATAAAGCTAGAGCCATCAATGTGAAAGATACAATGCACTAAATTAGGTGTCTTGGGGCTTATACGGGAAAAAGATAGAAGATAATGTGATTAAGAGGAAATTCAGACAGATTGTTATAAAGTTGGCAAAATAAAGAATCTTACGGTATTCCTGCACTAATGTTAGAAGCTTGGGAGAGCATGAGAAACTACTACAGATTTTCATGAATAAACATAATTATAATTGGATTGACAGAGACAATGTAGAACACGCCTCACAAATGAAATGCTCATCAGTGACACCCTGTACTCAAAATCTAGGGCTGGCAAAACTACTGCAGAAAGGCAGGCCTAGTGTATTATATGCTTGGAGCCACACGTTAAGGGGTCATTCCTGAATAGATATCCAGGGAATATAATCTGTCTTCACATGAGACACATCGATTCAGAGGCTTATTCTTCTTCAGCATTTGTTGGTCTTCCACTTTTGTAGTAGTTCAGAATCATATAATTAACCCAATATCTGTTTAGGAGACAATGCATTATGCTGAAATGCATGGGCTTCAAAAAGAACATGCTTAGAATTACTTGTATCTAGTAATTGTTCATGATTTTTATATTAAAACCAATACGAAAAAATGCGGAAGAGAGTCAGAAGGTAATGTGACTTTTTTAAACTTGAATTTGGCTCTTTTGTCTGTGCTTTCCTCGGAAAATGAGGGTTATGAAATGGTTCTGCTTCTGCAAGTTCCCCTTCTGGTAACTTGGAACCTAGTAGCATCAGTGACAACAAAAGCATTGAAGTTACACAGTTGGTGTATGTCCTCAAGATCAGTGAAAAAAAATGACACCGAGGGAGATAAGACAGTTGCTAATAGCGTTCATTAAAAGAAAGACATGAAGAATGCAGAAATTTTTACACCCTATTTAACAGAAGCATTTGGCTGATCTACACACATTGGCCAGCCATCCAGCACATGCATAACTGAACTAATCATACCATGTGCTTTGTCATGTACAACCAGCAGGTAAAATAAAATAGAATTAGAATATGTTGGTTGCTGGGGTATTTGGGTTGTGCTGGGGTATTTGGGATATATTTGCAAATCATGGTGGACTTCGTTGGAGATATTTCTAGGGAGGAGGTCAGCAAAGGTCTCAGAAAAGACCAGAGTTCTTTGGTGGGTGTGCTATATGGACCTGGGGCAACATGGGGTTATTTTGAGAGTATATGCAGGACTAGGTCATAAATCCTCACAAAACCAAACTTTATTATCAATTTCCAGTTTTTAAGGCAGCTTATTTTGCTCATTATCATTTCTGGCTAGGGTTTGAAAGTATTTTTTTAACTTAAAATGTATCATGAATGTTAAGTTTTGTAATTCTAGGTCTTGTAGACATTACAGGAGCCTCAACCATTTTATTCTGAAATCTCATACCTTAACTGAAATAGCAAGAAGCTGTATCTTTAATAATATAACTTTTCTTCATTGTGCATATTAGTCTTTGAATTTAAGTAAATATATATTTAGTTATAACACAGCTTGGCTATAAATACGTTTTTCTGATTGAACTATGGAATGCATTCACAGATAATTAAAGTTTTTAGACTCTGTTTTATATATCATCAGTGGTCTTCCATATAAGTTTTTATACTAAAATATTTTAGAAATACCAACATTCCCAAAAAGCTCCATAAAAAAATCATAAACTCCATAGAAGCTTTGACATTCTTACTATGTATGTGCATCACTACATGAAAAAGCTACATAATCCACTCTTTCTGACTGCTGTTTGCCTTTAAAGCAATAGTTTCATGCAGGGATGATGATTATTTCCCCAAATGTCTTCCATAATTAATTTAAAAGGGGTAAATAGTTGTCCTTATATTTTCTTAGCCTTTTAGAACATGGAAAATGTATTGCCAAATCAAATGCCTGTCAATTCAAGTAAGAGTAACAATAAACCAGTCTCTTCTCCTTTCAGTTTCTATACTAAATGCAGTTTCACAAAGAAGAAAATTTTAGTTCTTCATCAAACATTTTGAATATATTTGCATATAGTATAACCAGAAAAGACCAAATTACAACACATTTTTATAGTAGAGTTATAGCCTATGCCAAATGGAGAGTGCCTTTTCTAGCCTACAGAAAACAAAAAAATCTAAAAGTAGTATGTAACTGTAGTATTGCTGTTGCTATGGGTGTTCTGCATGTCCCCTTTGACTTCTTTGTCCAGCTAAGATACACTACTAATATACAAGAACAATAGAAGGACATTCAGAATCATGCATCAAAATCATGAGACTAGTCTACAAACAATTTGAGATTATTTTTATAAGTGTGGGGTTGTGGGTTTTTAAATTTCTTTTGATTTGCTTTTTCATCATCACATCACTTCTTAAAGTTTTCCTTTCAACCACAAAATTAAGAAACATGTTTTGTGTGTGTTTGTTACTTTTTTTTTAAGAAAATCAAGATCATGTAAGAATAAGTAAGTTTAAGAGCTTTGACAAAAATACCTGAGACACATATGAGGCTCATGAGAAAGTATAAACTTTTATGCTGCCCTATAGTATTTTGCTTGGAACTATCAGACAAATGAAAAAAAAAACACACACAAACAAAAAAAACCCCAACCCCCCCCCCCCCAAAAAAAAACCAGTTATAAAGGATCAAGTGAGGCACATCCTGCCAAGTTTCATGTGCTTTTAATTCCTTTAAGCTGTGTGATCGACCATTGAAGGTGGCTGGCAGCACTGTCTCTGCTAGTCCATGGAGCCTGGCCTATGACCTCACAGGTGAAAACGGGGTGAGAAGCTTTTGTAAATCTATCTTTAGACATTTCAGTTAGCTATCTGATTGCAGAGTATCTCCACAACCCATAGCGGGATTCCAGAGGGTAGAAGACAGCGTAGCAGGGCTGGATATATGTTCCTGTAGCAGGCTCTGCCTGCTTGGTACTTCTGTCTGCTGTCAACAAACATCCACACAGACTGGATGGAGGCAACAAGTATCCTTTAAAACTCTTCAGGTAGCTTCATGAAGCCAGGTATTCTAGGGACTCATGTCTGTAACATCAAAGGCTACACATGAATGGAGAACTTTGAAATACTCCCAAGGTTGGTAAAGAAAGAAGACATGAAACCAGACAGCTATGCATGTGGAATGTAACATAACATGCACCATCCAGTTTGGCATAGGCCAAGAAAGTCCCTCTTTTCCACATCTGAGATATTTATACAGGGTGTCCTCAAGGTAGATTCTCTAGTGTCTAATGTATGCACTTACATACTTTTCCTTTAATCAGAACACTGATAAGATTTCCTTATTTTACTTGGACATTTTCCAAGCCTTGTAGGAACGTATTTATTTTTAGAACTCTGGTCCTAAGTTAATTTGGTTGGAATTAGCCAAGGGGCTCTAACGTATTAATGGAAAACAGGGAGAAAGATAAACATGCATGTGTGCATGCGTGCACATTCACACACATATATATGCACCCACACACGCAACTTTGTTATCTTATAAAAGCCAATCTGAAAATACAATTTAAAACAAACCCTTCAGCAGTAATCAGCATGTTATACAACAGCTAATACATAAAGAACAGCTGACTATTTATTTGGTTTGGAAAATCTCCCTATCACTTATGAAAACCAAAATTGAAATACTGCATTAAGCTCATATAGGAAAAAAGATTATTTTTATAGTCCCAGCAAGATACTTTAACTATATGCAAGTCTTAGCATAATGAAAGATTCCCTATTTGCCAAGTAACAGCATGGTGGTCTGTAATAAACCCTAATACGACATAGCATGTCACAGATCAAAGCCTCAGTCCTAAAAGACGCAGAATAACACATGAAATCATAATTACATTAATTCATAATTTTGATTTAATCCAGGCAGTTTGTTTAAAGCATTTTTTAAAGACATGCAAGCATTTCGAAGTAAACAATTTTCTGAAAACAAAACAGGAAATATTCTGCTTCCCTGTCCTTCCTCTTTTTACTTTGCGGCACACCTATTTTTGATATTATATAAAAAGCACATATCCAACATAGTAATTCCCTCATCATGGTTTTCCTTCAGGACTTCTGTCTGCTGTATCATATTGAAGTGGAAATAGTTTTCTTTTCCATAGGTGTCCTGCTTTGTGCTTAATATCATAGAAACTATAACATGATTAAACTGTGCAGTCTTTTAAGATGCAAAACTCGAACTTACGGTTTTGCAGAATCAGGTCATGATTATACAGTCAGTTTAATGTGATTAAATCCTGCTGATTAAATGCTGCTGCCAAATGGGTGGCATGTGCTCCTTGACTTGCCTGACTGCACTCACTAGAAAGCCTCAGTGCTTGTACCAGCATAAGGAAGATGATGGGAGCAAGCAACTGGGTACACAGGGAGACAGTCAATTTGTGTCAGGTTAATGTGAGCATGCAGCCATCATGGCAGGCCTCTTATTTGCAAGTTAGCAGTAGAGATGTAGTTTTATGTATTTCTATGAAGCATTTCATACAGTTGGGGTACTTTTAAAAAGTGTATTTTCTTTGTAACCGTTGCCATTTTTAACTAAACAACTTACAAATATTTATTATGAAAAAAAAAAAAAAAAGTACATTTTATTAGTTTGACCACTGGATTTTAATGCAAAAACTGTCAAATCCATGCTGATGTCTGCACACCTCAAAACTGACCTTAGGACAGATTATGATCTGCGTAACAAGATGTGTTTTCCTTTGTTCTTCTTGAAGAGAAAGGCCCATCCCAAATACTTGTGAAGTCAGTGAAGATCTAAAACCTACAGCTTCATTAATAATCTAGAAATACATAAAAACTGGAACCAAAAATAAATTTGGGGTTCTGTCACTCGCAACCGTAAGCACAGTCTTACACATTAAAACTGAGACTATTGGAAAAAGATACAAGGGAGCATATGGCCTATTCTGTGCCTAAAATCCTGTAAATTACAGTCAGTAATCACAGTAGTAGGCATATGCACCTGAACCAACAAAATGTTATCTTAAAAACAGCTCAAATCTTAAAATTAAATGTCATTCCTAATTGGAAAACAAATCACAAAGTGCCACTCAAACTATTTCATTCTGTATGTTTTAAAAGATTTTTTTTTCCACATCCCTTTTGCAATCTTTAATCAGCAGCTGTGAACTTTACATACATGATGAGAATGTTAACTACAAAGTAAAAAAAAAGAAAATGTTCTGTGGAAATAGATGTAATTTTGCTTTCTCTAGCTCCCGTGCAGTAATCCAATTCGTTCTAGATTCCTTCCAATTCATTCCACAATTGAACTTTCTCTAGACAAAATGCTTCTGTGTAACTAGTCCAATCCTAGCAGTGTGCATCCCAATGAATTAATGCAATTAATTCACTTACCTAAGGTAAGAGAAAAAAGGTATTTTTCCTTAATTGTATCAGAAATAAATGTTCTTGGGGGAACAAAGCTCTGTCTCTTTATAGTTATTTTTGGGTACAGAGTGCTAAAGTGATAAAGATGTCTTCTGAGTTCCGGAAATCTCCAGATTTTGGAGAAGAATACTAATGACGTCCTTTGAAATATTAATCTGCTTGTGGAACACTGTTTGGAATACAGCTACCCAACCCAATCAGTAGCCATGTATCAGAAGATGTCTAAATGTGCTTTGGTTACAATCCTACAGACATTTTAACATGTTTGCTTTAGTTCTGTGTATTGAGTGATTATAAAAAGCTATTCCAGTAGCAAAGTTAACAGATGCAAAAGTTACTGAACCTTCAAAGCATTGCGAGTAACAGAGATGGAGGGTTTTGTATCAAGGGGTATCTGTATCACATAACAGAAATGCATCTTCTGTACTTCCCTGGTTTTCTAAGGCTTTAGGATTCACAAATGTAAGCAATTCTTTGTCAAGAGGAAGGACAAAAACTTGCTTGCCTAGAGCAGAATCTTTCATCATCACATGGCTTAGACACATGACTCCATAGACAGTGGCTTTAGGTAAAACAACAAAACCAACCACAGGACCCACTATAATGACAAACTGTAACTGTTTTTGATATGTCTATTTAAAGCTATCTCACATTTATTGAAAAGCTAGACAGTTCAAAGTTACAGAGCAGACATTTCCTTTCCCCATTCGTGAGAAGGACTGATATATTAGATCCAGAAGTGCTTTCAGTAGTTCCCATCAGCCTTATCCTAGAGGGCCTTTCCTCTCAGAGATAGAAGCTCTTTGGCTTAAGGGGCAGGCAGAAGATGGATGAAACCTGGCAGCTTGCTCACCCCTCTGGGACGACAGCCTCCTCAGGTGCAAAGCAGAAGATAGCCCATATTCATGCTCAGCTGTGAAAAAGAGAGGTATTTCTGTAAGGAATACGGAGATGTTGCCACACTAGGAGCAGAAAGGAGGAGGAGGAAAGCATATTGCTAGTATGAAAAAGGAGGAATAAAAGTAAAGAAGTATTAAGTCCAAATATTGCAGAGTAAGGAACCAAAAAAAAAAAAAAATGGCACTGGGCGAGGAGAGAGAGTACAGATGGATGAAGGTGAGTATTAGGAGACTTTGCAGGGCAGATATTTATTTTCATCAGCTGGATGTAGGTGGGACTAATTTTTTTTTTTTAAATCTTAAAATTGTGCAAGAAGTATATTATTAAAACTTGGTTTTGTTTCTTTCCCCCGATATATTTTCTAACTGTGTGTTTATTGGACTGCTCCAGAAAGGTGCAAGAAAAGATCTAGTGTAGTTGATTTATGTTTTGTAACTGGAAAATCTCTGTTCCAGCCTTGCTCTTTGTCACTTTTGTCAGATAACTTGGAGCTTCAATTAGAGAACTAGCTGCTGTTTGAGCTTTAACTCTGGAAACACTTGAAGATAGTGAATAAGTTTTTAATTGCATCTGGTATTGGGGAAGAACTTGATGTAGCTAGTATTGTACTTAACTGGCAAGTTTTTAATTGAATAGATGAATAAAAATGAAAAATGACAATGTTAAAAGCAGTCAGGTATCAGAGTTGGACAGAACACATCTTTTCTTTTCTCCTTTTTCACCTCCAAAGGACTGGTGAGTTTGGAGTAAATCAGGATTTTTTTGGCAGTTACTTTATATCTCAAAAGTGAAATTATGATCCCTGTGGGAATCTAGCAAGAACAGGTTTATAAAAGGCTGTTAGTAAATCTGTATAAATCCAAAATCTCTTATCAGTATGATGACTAAGCAGATCTGAATTTCAACTCAAAACTGCATTGCAGACTCCTGTGCAGAGCTGTTTAAGAACATTTAGCTTAGTCTGTTACTTTGCAATCTCAGCTTTGATTCCAGAGTAGTCTGGGTTGAGTGATGTTTCTATTAAGTGTTTTCAAATAAAATCTATGTGATTGTATTGTTGGTTTAATGTGAGGATATAATTTGCCTGCAGCATCTGTACTGCTTGTAACATGAGGCATAAAAAAGTCTGAAGTACTGTATGCTCAGCCTGAAGAAAAAGTGATGCCCTTTGTTAAACCCAGTGACATCAGGGAAGATGGGAAGGACAAAACATGCATTTCAGACTTGCAATCCTTTTTCACATTGTCATTTCCATAGGAAGTATTTCAAGAGAGAGTGGGAATTACCAGGAAATTATGGGATTTAATATGGAGAATTTCACTGTCCTACTTTAGGATATGCCTTTGCTGCAAGGATTAACACTCAGGTGTGTGAGTCACTGCAAAAACCTATCTAAGATTATGCCCTTACTGATCCTTCATGACCTTAGATGTATTGCTGATGTCCTCATGTCAGCAGCAGTGGCATACGTCGTTCCAATTCTTTCACAAGAAACTGTGGAGAAACCTGTCTACCTTTCTGGGAACTGGATTCAAATTATGAGAACAGACAAGTGTCAATTAGTCCTCCTGGTAAAGTGAAGGAAGAACCCACATGGGAAAGCTGGGTTTCACCTCACGCCTTTCTGTGTAGGTTGCTCAGGTTGATAGTTGAGACACTCTTTTGTGTTAAGGGAAAGGGGAGTACTGGCAGCACGTGAGTTAAAAGTTGAAGTTAAGAGGGTAATGATCCTTAATTTAACTATAAATGGCTTGTGGTGGTCTTGGAGAAGGTCTCTTACCTTGTAGAGGGAGTGTTAAAATCAGAAAGGATCATTTTTTCAAAATAATGTTAAAAAAAAAATTGTGAAAAATTAGAAGAGAATCTCAAAAATAAACCAAACAAACCATAGAAACAGTCAGAGGTATTAAAACTTTAGTCAAGGACACATTTTGTATATAAAATCCACCCGGTTAAAGATTCTTCATAATGGCCTCTCTGACTATGCATCTAACTATGAGGAAGAGGAGTGCCCAAGGAACAGGTTTTTCTGGTGAAGGAGGGATGTGGAAGTCCTTGTAATACATGAAAAACAATTTGGAGTCGGCATAGGACCAGTTTTTAACTCACTGTCAGGGGAACAGCAACTAATTTGTGTTGTAAAGTACATAGGGCAGAGTATTCTGGGTCTGTTTTTAACAAAACCAGGGGAAATGTCATCATTCCAATACACAATGATTGTTGTGCTCCTCTGTATTGTCCTCTTCCTAATGCATTACAAGTAGCATTTCATGTCAGGAGTTTGAATTTCCTGTGTCTCTTTTTGATGATTAAATTAAATCTCTACATTTTGTAGAGGTTTTTTGCATCAGTCCTTGTTATGAACAAAGTGCTGTAAGTGGGCAGCAAAACAAACGACCAGAAGAATGAAGCCAATTTGCAAAGTGACCTTGAAGGTCTAAGCAGTGAGAGCTTCAGCTCTGAGAGCATATACAATACTAATAAACTCCCTCACCCAGAAAGAAGATGCAAACATCAGTGACATACAATGGAAGAAAAGTATAATAAGACTTCTAGTATGCTCACAGTTTTTGCCAAGTCCTACAAATTTATTATAACGTACAATATTTAGCTTCTTTCTTAAAGTCTGTGGAGCCATGTCACTCAGTGCAAGAAGAAATAAGCTTTAAAAGAGTCTGTAGCCTTTATGAGTACAAAGCCTGAAAATATGGGAAAATTTAAACAACTTTCTTTTCTAATGTCATGATTCTTAGAGATTGTCTAATGGCTCTGAACACCTGGGATTGCTGATACTGCAGACAGAATATTTATTTTACTCTTAGCTATTCCATTCTTCTCATTTTCTCCCCTTCCCGCCCCATTTGCTCCCCATAAGCAGATTAACTGTTTTACAAAATGTGTTGATTGTGGATTAGGCATTTAGGACTCAGTGGAAAACATCACTTAAAGAAAAAAAAAAAGGAAAAAGTTTTAGAATCACTTCTAATTCCCCTCTGCTCAGCTATTGGTTTTTAAAAATATTTCCTAACTAGAGAACCCCTCATATCATGTGCTAACTGCAGTACAGTTAGTCAGATTTCTTGGAATTCTCAGGATGATATCTTTATCTGGGCTTAGGTAAAGAGGAATCCGTTCATACCAATTTTGCAGAATACAAATATGGTAAATGAAGCAAAATTTTTTAATGCATAATGAATAGCTTTGCTTCCTATTTGTCTTTCTTTTTGCTAGCTGTCAAGTCTTATTAAATGGGTATTTTCTACCAAAATGTTTTACGTATAACCCATTTTGTGTTCTCCATGCCATTGACTATCTTCATTTTGGTCTTAAGTCATTGACAAAGTTCAGTATTGCCATAACACTTTATCACAGTATCAGTATCACTGTAATCACTATTAAAGCAGTAAGTAACCTGAAAATCCAGGCCTAAACTTCATCTGCTCGTGACACACACCTAATGTCTGGAAGGATATAATGTCATGATATAATGACACAAAGAAGTTGTTCTTACCAGAAAGTAAACTGAGTCCTCTGCATCTCCATCACCAAGCAAAACTAAAACTCATGTACACAAATTGTCTGTAATATGTTTTAAATGTTGCTATATGTTTGCTCAAGAAGACACCTAAAAGAGGTACATTTCAGACCTGTGGGCCCATCACTTAGGCTGGTCTACCCGCCAGACACGTTCAGGAGTTCAAATTTCAAAAGATAAACCATACAAACCCTTTTGCAACAGGTAGTTGCTGTCATCAGGTCAAGCATGGGTAACAGCAAATACTCTGAAGAGCAACAGAGATGTCTTCAGGTCGCAGATACATTCTTGTGACTCCTGACACACTTGAAAGGAGGGAATGGGATCATTTACCATACTGTAGTGTATAATTCAGATAAAGAATTGCATTGGTTGCTTCCAAAGGAATTTTAAGAATTAAGGTGATTTTTCTAAACAGTTTTGTACCCTATCTTGTTCCTCCCTGTAGCAGCAATGTGCAAACAGCATAGGAAGCCCTCTGTTTCTGTGCGTTATTCTCATAGACAGTCCACAGCCAAAAGCTAAGCAACTGATGACTAACATATATGTTACAAGTCTGAGATGACTCTAGTCATGTCATTATAGACTTCCGAAAGAGACACTTATAATTTTGAGAGTTTCTGTTGTATTAAGCAATATAGTTTATCTTTATTCTAATATTTGCTTAGACAACTAGGATTAAGCTGCTAAGACAAAATGTCTGTCCTATCTGGAGACAGCTGTTTGAATAGCAGAAAATTCACTACAGTGAAGACATGTAAGCTGGGAAAAATTTTAAAAGAAATTTCAGCTTCCAATAAACAATGCTGAGAACATGAACACTGGGCAGATGTTGCATCCTTATTGCAAAGGATGAACTAGGAATTACACCTGATGCTTCTTCAGTAATTATTTATCTAATGCCCAACATTAACATCCTAATGTCTCAACTGGCTGTTTCATATACACCCTTGCATTTTCTTCTGTGCTGCATCTCAGGTGAATGCTGAGAAAGCAGAAAGTGAATGAGATCTTTAACTGGAATTTATAAAGTTGTGATCCTGATCAGAAGCAAAACTTCTGAGCAGGCAGCTCAGACCAAAGATCTTACAATAGGCAACATCCTGAAATAACAGAATATTCAAATTTCACACAGAAAAGATGCCCTGAGTTCCCCTTTCAATCATGTTGCTATGTAGACTTTTAGGGTCATCTGATCTTACTTGAAATGTAATGGAATATAACCATAAAGATAGAATTGCTTTTAAACAGTAAGACTTAACACTTGGAACATTTAATGACTACGGATTCAGACCTCCACCAGCTCACCATCTCCCCCCCTCAAAATGAATCCCAAACTAAACAAACTCCAACTGTACTGCTAGCCTAGGCTAGGAACAACTTAGCAAGAGAAGCCAAACTTTGGTTTACATCAGTTGGTTATGGACAATCAGAACTAATTTGTAGTATACAGAAATAATTCTGTAAAAGATCTTTTCTAGACTGTAGAGAAAGGTACAAAAGTTCAGGGTTGCTGATGAAGTTAGTCTCGTAGCCATTCTAATGAAACTGCTTAGTAAAGCAAAATTGGTTTGTTGTTTGTTCAGTCTGTCCCTCCCCCAATCCCGTCTGTAGTTTCCCCTTTCCTTAATCTTCCCTTGTCTTCTTGTATATGCCAAAAGAATATATCCTTTTACTCTCTAAATGCAGGTTACTGCTGTTTCAGAGGTTATCTTAATGGCAATTAGGTCACTGATTTGATTTTTCATAAGCTGGTGAGCTAAGACTTATTTAGGTTGTGGGACTGCCCTCCTTTCAGGGCTGGAAAATAATTTGCACTCTTTTGTGCTTCTGTGCAAGTTGGCACAGTTGCTCTTTTACTGCTAAACCCTGCCAGTGCCCCTTCTTCTGTGTGTGCTGCATCCACCCCCTCACAACTATATTTTTGTCTCTGAGCCTGCCTCTTAACTTAGTGTACTCACTATGCTTCACTTTACATAAATCTTTACACACTTCTAGATGGACAACCTGCTGGTGCCATCCCTATCTCCTCCTGCTCCATTTAAGATTTTAATGCTGCACTCATCCATAATTTCAGTATATACTCCCCACACCTTCCAGTGTCTGCAGTGGGATTTCAAAATGTGGATCTAGACCATCAGACAACTTTCTTTGCTTGTAGTCAGTGGGAACTGTAATAAATGCAAAGAACACAAAGACATCTGGCAACAGGTAAGTGTTGTCCTATAAATATGAAGGTATTTGCAGCCATCTGCATTAAGGTGGTACTTCTAGTAGAAATAAGCATTTGTCTAGGCCTATGAGAAAGAAAATTCTCTGAGTATTTTAAGGAGTAGGTGCAAAAACCTTTCTGCCAGGTTTGCATTTGACTACAGACATATATACTTGCCCTAACACAGTTCTTCGCAGAGTGCTTGTGAGTTTGTGGAAGTAACACGAAAATAATGAGCGTGCTGCTCTGCCTGGTTGAGCACAGCGCTAATGTGGCTGCAGCGCTTCCGTTAAGTACGCTAGACCGTTGCACCACCGGTCCTAAGCTGTATGTGTAACAAATGCACAGGGATAAAGTGTAAGGAATATGACTCTGCGATGGATGACTCACCAAGTCCAATAGCGTTACTGTCACTTAAAGGTGGGATCAGAGAAACAAATAAGTGTTCAAGTGCTTCTGGCCTACCATTGATAATCTTTTCCATCACAGCTGAAGTCTTGTTTCCAGACCTGCTCATACTAATTTAGAAACACCCTCCTCCACTGAAAAAAAAAAAAAAAAAAAAAAAAATTGTACTTACATTTTTTCAGTTTATTCCAAGAATGGGAACAGGCAACATAACTGTATAATTCCTCAGAGATGGGCAACTTTCTTTTCTCTTCCTCCTTTGTGCTATTCCCAGCAGATTAGTTTTTCAAGAAGTCCCTCATATCATCCTCTTTCCAAGCTGCTGCCTCTTCTCACCTCTCCTTTATAGTGCTGCCTCCTCTTCCACCTTGAGTCTACTTTTGTGTGTTTCAGTCCTTCCTCACAGCCTCATTCCTGCTGTTGCAATGATACTACCTTTCCCTTTGGAAGATGAGATGGTATTAACCAAAAATTAGAACAATGGATTATATCATTAACAACTATTTTGCAACAATATTAAGGCTATGCTGACAGGTGTGATATCAGAGAAGAGTTTTCTGTAGAAGTATCAGTAGGTTTATTCCAGCAGTACAAGAATGGAGGGTGCTTCCCTGACTAGTATGCTGTTGGGCTGCCGAATCCCAAGCACAAGTAGGGGCAAATTCAAGTACAAAGTATTAATTGTGACTTTATCTTGTATAATGTTTGCTCTTCTTTTACATCTGGCACACTTAAGATATATGCAGTTTTGCAGTAAGTTTTCAAAGGTGATTACTTCTTTTGAAAACCTTATGTGATGTGTCTAAACATACAAGGTAAAGAAATACAGTGCCAAGAGACAGTTTCTTTTGCTAGACCATCATCTTGCTTCAACTACTGTCATTTATATGTATTCATAAATATCATGAGACTTTTACCTCCTGTTTACCCCTTACATTTTATAATATGGGTAGTTTATCTTATCAGTGTATGATACTGTGCCCTGCCAAGTGAATGTATTTATGACTAAGTCACATGGCAAACAGTATGTGTTTTAAGTATTCTGATTCTATTTCCTACCTAGCTAAGTGTGTGTTGATGTTTTTGCGCAATTAGACATTGATAATTTACTGAGCACTCTGCTATGGGTTCCTTCAGGGTTTCCTCTTCTACAGACCTGAGCACAGGGTATTATTTGGCTGAATTGAAGTCTGTTGAAAGCCACAAATAGAGAACTACAGCTGCGTACATATATGACTGTCTTCCAAATAAGCATCTATGGAATGCTGCAAATAAATGTTAGGGGACCAAAGCGATACAATGGAATTGGTATTTCACAACTCCCATTGCTCAATGTTTTTGAACAATTTTTAATTTATCAGGATGGTGAAATACCATGTGCAAGACCACTGCATGGTTCTGTTATTCTTAAACCTATTGTTTAAGATAGAGTTGTGTATGCTGTGAGATTTGGATTTTCTCTAAGGGATCAGCTTGGAGGGAAGAGTAATGCTAACATGAAACATTCAAAAATACAGACTCATAAGTACAAAGCTTACTAGATACTCAAAAAAAGTTAGTATTTTGGATTATTTAGAAAAGGCAAATAAACAATTACGAGTATTGAGGGTCTGCTTTTTTGAAATGGCGATCCATGTCACTAACAGCTAGGTCTCTCACAGGGGAAAAAACAGTTCTATGAGTAAAACCGAAACTCAGTAATACTCACAAATAAAACTAAGAAGTGGGCAACCTTGAAGTGTGAAGTATTTCACAATCCCTGGGAAAATTAGAGAGCTTCTACAAAACCCACCTAGGGGTTTGTTAAGGCCTAATGCCCTTTGCACCTCTGTAAGGAAAGGGGCTTTGCTTTTATTTGGAGAGAAAAAACACTGTAATTGAAGAAGGTTGTTTTTCTTCACATTGCAATAGTAGTGTTGCTTTTCCTCTGTCTTCACTGCTAACCATTACTACTTCTTTGGTATGCATTTTTTATTACTAGCAATGCAGAAAAAATTCCCCATCTTGTTTCTCTCTCCTAATGCACCTAAGGCTAACTTTGTAACTTTGAAGTCTAGTTAAAAAGCAAGCAAGTAAACACACACACACACACCCCCGAACAGCGCTTAAGGGAAAACCACCAAGGTTCAGACAAAATTCTTTTCATGTCATGTATTTAAATACTGAGCTGTGGTGGTCGCCCCTTGAGCCGGCTCACTGGCCTGGCTGGTTCCGAGATGTGTTTGGGTTCCACAGTTTACGCCACTACTTAACAACACTGTCTGTAGCAGACTTACAAATATCTTTTTCTTAACATCTAGGGCAGGGAATGACATGCAATGCTGCATAAGGTACTGGTGAGTGAGAGGCACGCCGCTGGGTCAGAAATTGTAAAAAAGATTTCAATTAACGTCCTCAGGACAGCTGCCTGGCACCGAAGAGCTCAGAGAGAAGGAACACAAGCGTCTCAAGGGAGGCAGAGCGGAAAAAAAAAACCAAAAAAAAAACAAAAAAACCCAAAAACCAACCAACCAAAAAAAAAAACCCCGTGGCAGAACGGCTTTGACAACAACGTTTTCAGTCCCGCTGCCCACAACTTCTCCCTTCGGTCTGCGCCGCGGGGCGGGCGCCGGCACTAACACCCCGAGCCGTCCCCGGCCCCGGGACCCTCCGCGCCGCGGGGCTCGGCGCCTTCCCGGCCGGAGCCTGGCAGGGGGCCGGCCGTGCGCGGCACCGGGCACCGGGCACCGGCCCAGGCGGAGCAGCGGCGCGCACCGGGAGGAAGGGCGGGGCGGGGCGGGGCGGGGCGTGAGGCGGCCCCGCGTCCCGCAGCCCCAATGGGCGGGGAGCGGCGGTGGCGGTGCACGTAGCTCGCTCAAGATGGCGGCCTCTCCGGACCGAGCTGCGAGGGCGGCAGCGGGGCTGGGGGCGGCGGGAGGCCGCTGAAGGAGGCGGCCAGGGGGCCGGCGGCGCTCGCCTCGCCTCGCCTCCCCTCCCCGGAGGGTGAGAACTTTCCGCGCCGCCGCGAGGCTTTCGCCATGCTGCGGGGCTAGAGGCGCCGCGGCGCAGCGGGGTAATAATGTTAGCAGAGGTAAGAGCTCTGCCGCGGGGTGCGGGGAGGCGGGGTGGGGGGACAGGGAGCGGCTCTCCGTCCGCCCTAGCGGGCAGCCGCGGCCCGCGGCGGAGAGGGTGCTCTGCCCTCCGCTGGGGCCTCCGACCTGCCTAGGTAACAGGCAGCCTCCCCCCTCGGCCGGGGCGGGCAGAGGCGCCGGCCAGCTCGCCCAGGGCAGCGCCGGGCCCCTCTTACCTCTCCTCCGCGGCCAAGGCCGGCAGGGCGGGACGGGAGGGGGCTGCTCCGGAGCCTAGCCCGCCGTGCCTGCTCCGGGCGGCAGCCGGCCGGGCGGGCCCGCCCTCCCCCGCGATCCGCCGGCGGCCGGGCTTCTCCGCCCGGCGAGGGGCCGCGGGGCCTCCCCGCCGCCGCGGGCCCCGCGTCCGGAGGAGCGCACCTGGCGAGGAGGGGGCCCGCCTCGGCCCTAGGCCTCGCCGGAGCCGTGCCCCCGCTCGGGCCCTGAACGCCGGCTCCGACTTAAGCCCCTTTGGGTCTCCCTCCTCTGCGGTGGCTTCACGTAAAGGCTCCGTGTTGGCTGTCTTCAGCCGGACAGTTTTGCTGTTGTACGTAATTGCTAGGAGTTAGCTGCCTCGGTTTGCCGCTGCCTGGTAGGGGTTTCTGTCCCAAAGCAGCTGGGCAGCTAAGCTGTGAGGCAAGCAGGTATTTGGGGATCAGTGTGGGCCAGAAATGGCTGTGTCCAGAGGTGCTCTCACAGGGGGGAATCTGGCAGTGTTTTCTAGTTGCTGGAAAGGAGACTTTCCCCTGTACTCAGTTTTCTCTACAAAGACTGATTGATTTTCTATTTTTAATATGTCAGCAAGGTGTCTGGCATACAGATACTTCTCCAGCATGATGATTGTGTTACGTGTGTTTTATAATTTGTCATTTTATCCTGCCGTGAAGGTTATTTGTCCAAAGCTGAATTTGCTTAAATCTTGAAGGGTGAAGGCTTGCTTTCTGACACCTGAAAAATTTAGCTTTGCTTTCCTGGATGATAGCTAAAAAAAGTATCATGAAGCTTTCAATTTGTATCAGTTCAAAGTTTCAGGGCATTTAGGAAAGTGGTTCTGTTAGTATCATGAGCAATCAGATTTCCCCAGGAGGTTAAAATTTGCCAAGTGAGTTAAACCTGTAAAAATACATGACCTATTTTTACATGAAAGGTATTTGGTGGGTGGTCAGGGTTAATAATCTGCATTGAATAGTGTTGGTGAGTGTGATATGTAAGCATTGACCATAGTAATTTAGATTATTTTAAGGGTGGCATAGAATGTTCTGGGTCGGTGCCTCATACTGGACTGTTTGTTCTGTTGGATGATGGCAGTGTTTGCCTATCCAAGGCACTTTATTGTCTTGAAATTGAATTTTTTTTTTTCTGATAGCACTGGCGTATCGGTGTGGATGACACTTGCTCCATTGGCTTTTTGAGGTAAAACCTATTGCTTATCTGTGTGATGACCAGTTATGGTACTTAGCCTAGGTGCCTGGAGGACTGTGTTCTCATGTCCTTTACTTCTAGTCCCTGTATATAAAATACTTGTAGAAAAGATGGTTCAGGGTGAAGTATTCCTTGGTCTCTGCCAAGGAGATGACTATGGGGGGGTGGCTAGCAAAGTTGCAGGCTTTGCTTGCCTGCCTGAAAAGTAGCTGTGGGAAGTTCTTCAACCAACCAGACAACTCTTGGCTGTCAGAGGACCCACCTGACATGGGAACTGGAAGGAATCCTTTTCAGCATGGCTTTTGCGTGTTCCCATGGTGACTTGGTAGCTGAAACACCTTGTGAAAACTGTATGCAGCCACACCCATGACCCCTTTCCACATTTTGCAAGAACATGCAGATTGCTTCAAGCCTACTGATACATGTATAGTGTTCTATAAATGCCTAAATCTCTCTTTTTTTTTTTTTTTTTTTTTTTTTTTTTTTTTTTTTTCCCCCCCCCCCACTTTATATGTGAAAATTGAGGTGGAATTTATGGCAGACCGACATTAGAGTAGGGCAATAGTGAAAACTGCACGTCTGCAGGCTGCCTAAATTTATCTTAATAACTTTGAGGAGAGGGGACACCGGACAGCCACTACATCTGTTGGGATTTTTTCTTCTCTCAAAGTAATATTTTTGTTTAAGAACATATAGTGAAATGAGATAAAAAAAAATGCTGGATATTTGCAGACTTGTATAGTTTGCTAATGTCTAGAATGGCCAAGATCACTGTCTCTTTTTTTTCTCTTTTCTAGACATTAAAAATTTAAAAACATTCTCCTCACTGTAACTGTTAGTTTCATAATTTAAGTGTAGACAATATTATTCTTAAATATATTTAAGCATGAAGAAAAGTTAGAATCTGTTTCTACATGTAGTGTTATCATGCAGTTAAAACATAACTTACAGTTTCTCAAGATCAGTTTCCTTCTCCCTTTGACTGTTTCCATATATGCAGACCTCATCAGATTGAGTCCAGTTTTGTGTGGATGCAGTTAGGAGTAGGACCTTGTAATCAGTAATTTCAGGGGAATATCGCATTTCCCGTCAGGAAAAAATACTGGCTGTGTTTTTTATTTGGCCCTTAACTACAGGTCATCTTATTTTAGTTGCATCAGAAATCATGTTGTTGGGTGCCAAGCACTATACTTATTTACCTACTGAGTGAACACCCTTCCCCGATTTTTCAGCATCTTGGCCGCCGGAGCGTATTTCTGCAGTCACGCTGAGTACATTCAGCTTGCATGCACTCAGAGTCCTGCTGCAGTGATCACTTCCCTGGTCTGTTGGGTTGGCCTTTCTGTGTCTTTTCGCTTGTTCCCCTTTTCTTGTTCATCAGATGTCTCCTTTGCTTTTCAAGACCCAGTGCGGCCTATTTCTGTGTGACTTACTGTTTCAGCACTTCCTTGTCTGGTGAGGCCATGATGGACACAAGTTACAATGGTCTGTCCCTTGTGTTTTCAGACAACTGTCTTCATCCTTCTTGCCTCTTGTGTGTCAGCAACTGTACTGCCCTGACTACAGCGGGGCAGCTGGTGTTTTATAAATCTGGCTCTTGCTGGTCAACAGGGTCTTAAATTCTGATGGGAACAAACATTACATAGGATTTCAGTGGGACTTACTTTACAAGAAGTTCTAGAATGTCTTTCAGACTGATGGCCTGTGCTGTCTGCATCTTCAGCCCATGTTGTGTCTAAAGAAGGAGCTTTAGAAAAAGTGAGGAGTAGTTTTATTTTTCCATTTTTTTTTTCTCTTCAGTTGCTCTTTAAACCTCTTTGAGATGTGTAATGAAAACTTCCTTCTGAATTTATTGGCAGCTCAATTTTTGACAACATCATTCTCAGTTTAGCAAGAGTACTTGTTGCAATACTAGTGATGGTTTAGAAGATTTTTGAAATTTGACAAAGTAGGAAAACTTTTTTTTTCTTGTACACAAATGAAAACGAGTAATACAAAATGAGCTATAACGTGTTGGTTGCAATAACAAGAAATACCAGTCAAGATAATTCACTAACTACATGCAGAATTTCCTTTCCATTAAACAATCTACTCCTTATTTGTAAGGGAAGTTTTAACAAACTTTCTTGCTAAACTTTGATAGCTACTAACCACTGAGAACTGGTTTTGAGCAAAACCAAGCAAATTATCAGATTTTTTTAAGAATAAAGGCTACCTCAGCAGCTGTTTTAACTTGCTTTATAATAATAATGGATTAGCTTTACAGAAACAGTAGCACATTGTAATGTATATGTTAGTCCAGCTCTGAAAGATGCAGAACACAGTTAGCTGCTTGATAGACTATAGCACTGTTAATTTTTTCTGTTCTTGATATGAGGATGTGGAAGGCTGCTCTGATGCTTCATGTGACTGAACTATGTTTTGCTGGTAGAGATAGCTTCAAATATGTAGACAATTAGCAGGGTGAGGAAAGAAATTAGTTTTCTGTCCTTTTATGAAATTTGTATGCTGGGGCTTTGCTTTGGTGCTGGTGCTTTTCCAGGTAAGATCTAGCTGGAGCATCAGTTGCAAGCCCTAGAGAGGTAAAAGCCTCTCTTCTTACTTCCATATATTCCATAAACAAAGTCTAGCCTATTGCTGGTCTGCTTTGTGTCCCTAATTGTTGCTATGACAGCTCTCTTAATAATTCCATATTCTGTGGAGTGTCAGTTAAAATTGTGTGATCAATGGTAAAATTCAGAAAATTAACCTTTTACAAAGAATGGATGTCACATTTCCCTTGTATTTGTTTTTAAATATTTTGCTGGCTATCAGTAAAAGATAGTGTCTGAATGCTCAGGACTAGAGTGTACAGTTGGGCCTAAACTGCTGAGACTGAATGCAAGGTTCTGCAACAACTCTAATGCCAGTCTGGACCATTCACCCAACAGCGTGGAAGAAAAGTGTGAAGTTCCTCAGTTCAGTAAAAATAGTAGTAGCTTGTCTTGTTAGATAGCTGAAGGAGCTCCAAATGATGATTTCCTTTGGCTGCACTCTAGGGAATTATCTCTGTTTTAAATATGTTTGTCCCTTTCTCCCCACCCTTACAAAGATGACAAAGCATGTTTTTCTTTGAATTAACATCAGGAGAATTACTATTATTAGTAATGAGAAACCATTGGTGTTGTATGTAAGTTACTGGCAACACTTAAAGAATTAATATTTTGAAGTCCCATTAGCACTTTTCAGCATTGTTTGACTGCAAGTACCAAGACTGGAATAATAGAAAAATCAATTGCAATTGGCACTTGCAGTTGCATGAGAGAAACTTCAAGAAGTACAAGTCATTGTGATCTTGGGCTTAATTGCTTCTTCTCTTCCATCTCCCCCCCCGCCACCCCCCCCCCACCCCAAAGCAATGTCTGATTTCTGAACTGAAGAAATGAGGCATTATTTCATGATGTAAATATATTGAAATGTTTTAACAAGAGCACGCTAACCTTGCTTACATAATTTCTATAGTATTGCACCTTAAAATGATGACTGCATAATTGTGATTATAGATATGAGGTGAAACGGGCATTTATTTTGAATGTGAGTAAGCATAGATGATAGGTATGTTCAGCTAGGGGATTCTTTTTATAACTGCAATTTATTTTGAAAGAGAGGCCAATTCCTACCCTGTCAGATTTTGGGAATACCTGTTAAAGGTTTTATTCTTGCTCTGAAGTCAGAAGTAGCTGGAAAGTCTGCAGAGAAGGGAGGTGGATTTCTGGAGAAGTTATGATGTTGATTGGCTTTCTGTTTTCTACATGGAAGGGGATGTGATTGCAGTGTTGCAGTTAAAACGGTGTGAGTCAAATTTATTCTTGTATTTTAACATTAGTATTTTACAAATATTTTAAAAAGTTTCACAAATTTTTAATTAGTTATGTTCAGCTGGGATTCTCCGCAAAAACGGGGGTTCCCCATGACAGAATACAGAGTTTGACCGTAGTGGTTAATTCAGTAGATTATTTAGAAGCTATTTCGCCAGTGGCCCTTAAACTTCAGTCCTACTGCTCTGCATACTTTCCTGGACAGTAAGCATAAGAACAATTTGATTTGAATCTCACTAGTCAGTCAGTCCACCACTTGCCAGCGGAAGGGGAGGTAATGACAAGTAAGCAAGTGGAAATGAGTTGAAGTCCCTTCCTGCATCAGATGGCCTGTAGGATGTCCTGTCTGTGCCCTGACTTGGAAGAATTTTTGATAATCAGAAATACTAAATATCAAGAGCTGTTTTTTATTTCACAGGTGGAAATAGCCCTGTGTATATTCAAGTGAAGGGTAATGTGGCATAATTAAAAGTTCACAGCTACCTGTTTATAACATTGATGTCTAAAATTCTTAATTCAGTATCCCATTGCAATTACAGTTTTAGGCAGGAAGATAAGCTTTATATGTTTTCTTTCTAAGAATATTAATGAATTTTGGGGGTTTACTTTGAAGAGTATTAGCTGTTTAAATGCAGCTGTGCTTTTGTTAGTTTTTTATGTCTGTTCAGCTGCCTTTCTTCAGTTAATCCCGTGCTTCTGGGAGGAATAGGGTGATCCCAGTTCTATTATAGTTGAATCTGTTTGTGCCAGAATGGTATTATTTCATAAATATCACTATTTTAAGATCATGTATTCCTGTTCTTCAGTATATTTTTGCAATTCTAAGGAATAACTGTACTCAACACTTCTGCTGGTGCCTCTGAGGCAGGGTAGGTTAGGCTATCTCTTGTGATGTAAGGGAACAGACTTGAGTAGGAAGTTTGAATTGCTATATATCCTGTAGTATCCTCTGCATTTCCACTCTTCCTGTTGGTGCTGTCAGACAAGGCCAAGTAGAAAAACCTTTGGAAGTTCATAGTGAAATTCTTGTCACAGCTAACCAACTGATAATGAAACAGTGCCTCACACCTGCGATAATTTTTCTCATAGCTCTTAACTGGTACTGAAAGCAATGGGAAAGAATGTGCCTGATGTTCCCAGTCACCCTGTATTCAGCGTTTGGCATTCCAGACTGTGCGGATGAGTTAAAAATCTGGTGGTTTATATACTTTAGGAAATAAGTATCCAACCGATATAGCTGTGGAACGAGTGATTGTTGAAAAGTTTTGCTGATTGTCAAAATTATCTTGGAACTGTTGGATTTAGAGATACAATGAAGCCTTGCTTGTTTCCATGCTGCTATTCTAACAAATGCTGCTGTAGACTTTGAGGGGACATGTGTCTGAGTCTTGGGCCCTTTCTTCTGTGTGACACCTGGCACCTCTTCACTTAAACCTTTGCATTCCATGTCCTTTATAATAACTCAAAACTGTTTATTTGCTTGTTTTCAGTTTTCCCAAATGTTGTAGTATTTGATAACATTGTATCATCTTACTTTTCTGAAGCATATGTAATGTCTTTTGTGATATCTTGAAAGTAATGGCATCAGTAATAATGATATGTATTCCTTATCCACTGAAGGAACTACTTGTGCTTGAAATGGTGTCTGTATTTTGGTGTGCAATTTTTTTCTCCCCTCCTCCCTGCCTAAAATGCTATGCTGAGTGGGCTTTCCCCCCCCAGTATGTCTTGGCATATTTGTTACTGATAGATATCTTAATCAAACATGTATTTCATTAAAAATTGAGTAGCTAACCTCTTTTAACACACTTTGAAGAGAACCACTTTTTTATATACTCAAATTAGTATTTCTGATCACAGTGCTAACAAATTGAAATTTCATTAACTTTATAAAGTAAAATAACATACTATGGAAGTCTTAAATCTTGTGATTTAACATCTCAATTACAGAGTTAATTTGGTGGTACATATAATAAAATGGAAATTACTTATAATGGCTCATTTACTGTTTATGTATAACTTAAATTCTTGTGGAAAACGAGTTGTTTTGTATGAAAATCACTTCCATTGTTAAGAAGATATTTCTTTACAGTGTTAGGCTAGGAGAATAAGGTTTTATTTAAAACTTTCACTCTTACACAGTTTTCCTGTGTTAAATAGAATTTACTTTCATTTGGTGTGTACAAGCATTTAGTACTAGGGCCTTGCTTTATGATCGTACAACTATATACTGCATTCTCTCATGCTTTATGCTTGCGTTAATTTGTCTTGCACATGTGGCTAA
Organism: Tyto alba; assembly: GCF_018691265.1. Lineage (NCBI taxonomy): Eukaryota > Metazoa > Chordata > Aves > Strigiformes > Tytonidae > Tyto > Tyto alba. Next base: position 8,808,133 of record NW_024881313.1, read on the forward strand.
AACACTGGAATAAGTTTTTATTTCTTTATGTTGTTTTTAAGTTTTGGACTTTAAATAGTATTGGTTTTGTCTTTCAGTTGGCAGCTGCCCTATTACAACTTCTTAAAAATGTCCCTACCCATGCAGGGGGGTTGGAGCAAGGTGATCCTTAAGGTCCCTTCCAACCCAAATCATTCCATGATTATGAGTTAGCAATACTGAGACCAAAGGCAAACTTCATATTTCCCTGAATGTTTCTAAGCTCTCCCATTACTTTATTGGGTATTTTCCTTTATTGAATTCTCCAATTAATGACAGTCTGATGTTGTCTATTACTGTTTCTTTTAATTGTGCTTTATTTTACTGATACCCTCTTTTCTTTTGTTTTCTATTGGAAGTAATTTTTCTGTAATCTCAATATAACATTGTTTCCACTCTTCTTAATATTTCTCTCTGGATTTCTAGAAGTTTGTCCATAACTGTTATTTCTCTTATTCTCTATTCTTCGATGCATTATGCAAAACATTTTTATGTTATCCAGTGATCAGTCACTGCGTTACTGCTATGTGGAATAGTATACCTGGGTTAGTCTATGAATGCTTCCACCTTGCTGTCTGTATGGTGATTCTTTTGTTTATTACTTGTTGCTCTTGTGTGTTTCCTTCCTCTTTATTTTTCTTCCTTATACATTTATCTTTGTGCTGCTGTCACTGTGTTGGCCATATATTTTTCTTTAAATATCCTGCATGCATGAAGGAATTCAAGACACTAGGAGTACTATTTCACATTCGACTTAACTGGATCTAGTTGGAGCTGATACTAAAGAGGTTTACTTCCTCCTGCCACACACAGGCTGATGTGTCTCTGCTTCTTGTATCAGGTCTAGCAGCTAAGCAGCAACTGCATAAGAAATTGTTTCGTCATGGTAAACCAGCCTTCTGGAGAGGTACAAGGGTGGGAACACAGGAGAAGTTGCCAAATCAACAGCTGCATGGTCTTGTGCAAGGGAAGTGCATAGTGCTTTCCTGCATTTCTTTCTGTTTAGATCTAAAGTGAATCAATATCCAAAATAATTCCAGCCCTTTTGAAAACAGAGGATTTCATCATTCCTTCTGTGACTTCTGAATGCATCCCTGCCTCTAGAAAAAGTTATGAGTAAGATTAACTAGCTCCACTTTGGTTAGGTTTCTTTTTTCATTCTTGATGTTCTTGAGTAAGTGGCAATGATTGGAGGTTTTTGGATACCTTCTGTAAACTTGCCTTGAGAGCTGGATACTGAAATGACTCAGTTTCAGCTATAGTTTCAGTCTACAATCTTGAAGTATTAGTGGCAGGAATTGATGCATCATTTCTGTGGCTTCCTTCCCCCTTTCCCCTTCCAGATTCATTGAAATTTGTTGGAAATACTCAGTGCTCTGATGTCTGAGAATGAAGGTTCCACTGAGTTTATTCAACTGCCACTTTATGTGAACTTTCTTTGCAGGTGTTCACTCTTCCTTTCCCTCTTCAATATCACAGTGGGCAGGAGGTGGTATATGCACATGAGATACCCAGGGTGTAGTTGACACAGTAACTCTGGGCCCTGACTTTTTGTGAGAAAGGAGAGGAGGACTACTTGAGGCTAAAAGATTCATCTAGGGTACTCACCAGGCTCTTGCCTTCCATAGAGAGGCCAGGTGGACAGTGGTTATGGAGCAGAGTCTTGGAAGAAATCGTAGGAGGCTCTGCTCTACTTAAGCATATCTGTTTGCTTGTGAGCTATACACTACAGCACCTTTCAGCTGCTATTTTACATAGCAAATTTGCTATGTTCTGGCACAAAATCCCTTGTGGTGGAATTCGATATTGTATTTTAGTTTCCAGATGGATTTGTATTGTAATGGGGAGACCAAAACTGGACACAGGACTCCAGGAGTGGTCTTCCACGTACAAATAGAGAAGAAGGGTCGCTTTGCTGGACCAGCTAGTGACACTTTTGCTGATACAGGGTAGAATGCTGTTGGCTGCCTTTGCTACAAAGGCACACTGCTGACTTGCATTCACCTTACTGCCCATCAGGACCTCTGGGTCCCCTTGTGTAGAACTACTTCCCAGAGAGTTGGCTCCCAGGCTGCCTTGTGGCCCAGGGTTGTTCCACCCCAGATGCATACTTGTTTTTCTTGAGCTCCATGAAGTTCCTGTCAGCCCATTTCTCTAGCCTTTTGACATCCCTCCGAACAGTAGCTCTACCTTCCAGCATATTGAGCCCTCACCCCAGTTTAGTATTCTGTGCAGACTGAGAGTGTGCTGTATCCCATCATCCATGTCGTTAATAAAGACATTAAACAGCATCAGTCCCCATATTGATCGTTGAAGGTTCCCACCTACTTACTGGCTGCCCACTGAACTTTGCACTGCTGATCATGTGTCTCTGCATCCAACAATCCAGTCAATTTTTTGCTTAAGTTATCATCTGCGTATCCAGCCCATACCTCGCCGCTTTTGTGATAAGGAGACAGTGGGATATTGTGTCAAAGTCCTTGCTAAAGTCAAGGTACACAACACCTAAGCACCCTCCTCCCCGTCCTCAACATCAGTCACCTCACCATAGAAAGCGACTGGGGACGTGATTTGCTCTTGGTATATCCATTTTGCTTGCTCACAACCTTATTAGGGACTGAGGTGAGGTTGACTGGCATGTATTTTCCTTCCTTCCTGGCCTGGAACTTCCTTCTTGCAGATCCTCTTCTGCTGCCAGTATAATTTGAGAAATCATTTATGTTGGCTTTCTGTTGAGCTTTGGCTTTATGGATTCTATAATACCTGTTGCAGAACTGCCTGTAGTCAAGGTGTCTGTTACTGGAGGACTCCTTTTGGCAATTGTGATAATGTGAATTAGCTTCTTCCACTTGTATTCTTTCACATTTGCAACCTGGCCTAATAAGGCAATTAGAGTCTCTCTTTATATTTAGTCTAGTCTCAGATAAGTTGGCAACATAACTTTGGGATATTTTTAATACTTTTAAAGTAACTTTTTGCTTTAGATGAGGAGTGTTGCTTATTTGGGAACTTTCAGATTGTGGTATGTAATTTCAAAATAATAAAAAACCCACAGTAAAATACTGTACTGAATCCAGGGCAGTTTCATCTTAAAGTTGGTGGGATCATGTTGTAGTTCAGACGACTCTGAAAACTGTGATGCAAATAGCAGATACCTTGTTACTAGTGGGTTAAAGAAATTAAACCAGAGTCTTCCATGACTGATGTTACAGCCTGAGGAAGCTAGGGTGCTAAAAGATTATAAGGGAAGTTAATGACTAAATCTTTCTACGGCAAACTTAAGTATGGGATTTTGTGTGTGTATGCATATAATATTTATGTATATGTGAAGTATATATAAACACATATAATTCTAATTCTCAGTAAAAAAATCACACGCATCCTGCAGATGTCATTGAAACAGATGGTTTATCAGTCTTTTTAGAAGAAACTACTGGTTTTAGGGAGCTCACTTGAGAATAATTATTTGCTTATAGGTACCTTTAAGGAAGTAATCAAGTGGTAGAAATAAAAATTTGATTCTTTTTCAGTATAAAATTTGAAGGTAGTGTCTGCTGTTCCTATGTGATGAGTTATTTAGGAAAAAGCAAAAAAAAAAAGCACAGTAACTGCTGCTCCAGTGTGAAGTTCCAAAATGTTAATAACTTCATGGAATTTATCTTATAATATACCTTCATGTTTTTGACAATTCTGTATTTGCAAAAACTAAGTACTTTCACTTAATTTCACTTTCTGTTTTTGTGGGGCTGTTATTGTTTGAAGTTTGAGATTTCCTAAAGTAGATACTGGATTGTTGTGTGTCTGTCTATTTTTTTCTTTTTTTTTTAGCTAGTTCTATCAGTTTAAGATTGTGCAAACTATTGCATGCAGAAGCTGCTGTGGAATTGTGTGGTATCTCTGCAGAAGAAATGATGGATTTATTTTAAGAAAAGTAATCGTTGTTCATCAGACCTCTTATAACCCATCTTTTTCTACTTTCTCCTCCCTCTAAAGATCATGGACAAGAATGGGTTACCTTCAAATATAAGGATGTGTCCCAAACCATTTATATATAAATAATATTTCTTAGTAAGTATGAGCTGATATAGGTGATGACATAAATTAGGCAGTATGGTGAATGATTTGAGTTCAAGGAATAGGCAGCTGCTTATTGCTTGGCAGAAAGGATGCTCAGTTGAAGTTTTCATTACCATGGAACAGGAACTTAAAACTAAAGAAATTTTTTTCCTAGCTTCAAAAAGCATAGCTGTTAAGGTATGACGAAACCTTTATAAAAATGTTTTCTGTGCGACTGTTTCTGCGGTAGCCCTGAGGTCTGCCTGCAGGTTTTCAATTAAATGGAACATAAAGAGACAGCCTACTAGATCTGACTGTTACGGAGAGAGACTGACTTAATTTATTTCTGCCGAGATAAATATTGGGAATCTTAAGTGGTAGAGATTGTTCTAGAAGCAAAGTTGATGATTACTGAAATGCTTTTAGTGGAATCAGTTTTCTTTATTAGTGAAAGAAAGAGAAAATGGGTGAAAGGAAGTTTTAAATAACTCCTTGCTGCAGTTTTAGGCAGGGAAGTAAAAAGTTTGAAATGCTGCTGGAGCAGTAATCACAAATGAAATATGCAGTAATGTTTTCTTGACTAAAGAACATGTGACTTAGTTATTTTTAGCCACTTAGGAGAATACACTTTTTTTTTTACTTGATAAAGATTCTGGGGGTTTCCCCTTCTTTCCCCTTAGTCAGTGTTTTGCATCAGCAAAACTTGAAATAGATGTAATATGTTTATCCAGAGGCTGAACACAGAACAGTCTAGGTTATCTTACTGGCATGAATTCAATCTAGAGTTAGAGGGATTACTTCTTCTCACTTTAGATCACCTTAGGCTTATTGCTTGATGGGATCCCTGGCCCTGTTTCAGTCACCCAAGGTGATCCAAAAAACTTTGATCCTTTTTGTATGTTTTCTGTCACCATGGTTAAGCTAACTTAGATGCAAGTCAATATGGACTGTTACAAAGGAAAAGAGTCCCTTTCTTTTAAATTATATTAAAAATTAGTTTGAGTATGTTACTTCTGTATTTAAGAAAGTAGCAGAAAGTGGGCTTGCATCTTATTTCCCATCATTATCCAAGATGCTCAAGTGCTTCTTTTAAACTTGACCAAAATTCTATATCCTTGTAAGCTAAAACCCACTCTGAATTGTATTGTAATGCAGATGTTATCAGAAAGAGTGTGCCTGAATGTTGTCTCTTGTTTTTCATTGTAAGATAAATACTTATTCCACTTTAAAAATAAAGTTTTGTGACATGAGGCTTTGTCCCTTGCTGATAGTTTTGCTGTATAATAAAGTAGCTGTTAGTGCTGAAAATAAAGGTTAGTAACATGAAGGTCAGTTTAAAATTTAAAAATCCACTTGCTAATTTTGTCTTGTGATCAGCAATGATGGCAGAGTAGGTGTGAGAGAGAGTTTGATAGTTTGGTGTTAAAAATATTTACCGCTTCTGGTAGAACAATTACAAGTGTTAATCAGAGAACTGATATTTTTTTTATCAGCTTTATTATACACATAAATTGTATCAAAATATGGAACATAATTTTTCAATTTGTATTTTAATAGTAATATTCTGACTAAGCAAACAGGCAGGTTTTATTTCAGTAGTGGAATTTTTTCTCTGGATAAATATTGAAATTGAAGTAACATGTATAATAGCTTTTAAGCTTTTTAGTTACATACTGTATGTTAATGTTAGGTACTTTAAGCAAATGTTAGCATGTATTTTCATTTAAAGGTTTGCTCTTCTAAAAATGAACTTCATGAATAGTCAAAACAGTGCAGTAATTGTGGTTTTAGAATATAGATGAAAAATTATTGCCTGTCCATAAGAGCTTTGTTAGACCTCCTTGTATAACTGTGGAGGAGGGTAGGGGAAAATCCCAAAAGCTTTTCTGTCTCATGCAGTGTGAGGAGCAGCAGGAAAATCCAAACTAAATACAGTTAGACGTGAATGCACTTGAGTTAATCCAACTGTTAACCAGCCATTTGACACACAAAGCGTGGGTTGAGCGGCCGAGGAGGAGGTGAGGTAGCGAGGGGACTGATGGACTCTCGCTGAGCGGGTGAGAGGAGAACTTCCAGCCTCTGTAACCAGGAGGGGTCAGCAGGAATACTGCACTTATCCAGAAGAAGCTTCATTGGCTTAACTTCTTAAATCTTAACATTAATTGTGTAATGTGTTTGGTTTTTGTTTTGTTTGTTTGTTGTTTTGTTTTTGTTTTGTTTTTGTTTTTTTTAAGATTGGTGTATATTTTAAGATTACTCTGGAAAAAAGTAAACCTAAACTTAGAACAAGAAAAGCAATATAGATTATATAAAATTTCATTTAAAAAAAAAAAAAATCCCAAGAGTGTTCTTGTGCATCTGCAGTAAATTGTGTAGATTCAGTACCTTTATTTTTACATAGTCTGAAGTAGAAATGGAGCTTAGAGTTTTGTTTTGCCGTGCCATTTTGGGCTAAGGAAGGAAAAGGGCAAAAGGATAAGAAGGTAGAGGTTAAAAAGAGACCTTTAGTGATGTTAGGAAACAAGGATATGCAGAACTCTCTTCAAAACCCTGCTTGACAGCTCTTTCACTTGATTGCTGTAACTTTGGCAGATAGAATGTAACTATAAAGATGTTAATGGTTTATTTCACAATTGTTAAATATTTCTCCTAGTAGTGTAACATAACAATTTCACTGCAGATGAAATTTGCACTCCAGTTGATAAAGCTTTCCAATTTTACTTGTCATGCTAGTGAAGAGACAGTAATTTGAATCCTAAAATAATGTTTTTAATCACTTGACAGAAATGACACTCACCTTGATTATGGAAAGATTTATATGTGAACATGTTCCATTTACACTCAAAATGGAAGTCAAATTAAAAAGCAGATGTGTAGAATTAACAAAATTAAACTTGACATCTACTGTGTATGCAATCCTTGACAATTTTTTTTTTGAATGTGAGCCTACAGGTGGCATTAAATACATTTAGCAAAGCAAAACATCATATTAAAAAAAAGTTTCAACTACTCAAATAAGCGAACTATTCTTTGATATCAATGAATAGTTAGGGACAGGTCAGCTACTGTATTTTTTAAAATATTCACGGACAAATGTAATTGAATATATACAGTAAAATAATTGTGAGCAAAGAAGTGTGGTTTTGTTTTTAAATTACAGTGTTCTTTCGGTGTTCGGATTACTCTGTTGCAACCATTAAATATGAAAACAATCACAAATGGCAATCTTCAGAAGTGGTATGGGCCTGTTGGATGCTATAGCTGTCAGTCGTACAGCTTCAGCAGAACAATACTTAAATCTTGCAAGTGGCGAATTCCAGAGCCCAGCCTTCCTGTGTGGATGTTCTTGGTTTCCCCTCCTGCTCTGTCTGAACTTGAAACCACAGTTACTCCAAGCATGTGGGGGGATCTTGAAGAGAACTGAGTGCCTGAACAGGAGCTCCTGGCTGCAGTAGGAGGATGGTGGCACCCAGAGCCTCAGGAGAAGCAGCACGTGTATCTGCTCTTGGGAGGCAAAGGGGAAGAGCAGATACACGTGCTGCTTCTCGTGAGGCCCTGGGTGCTCCTTTTCTTCCTGGACTTCTGGAGTAGCACTGATTTTGCACTAGACTAGGAGCACTTACATATTTTACTGTCAGTTGTAAGATAAAATTAACAGCGCCGGTTTAAATCCAGCCAACCAACCTGTAGTGACCTTGGTGAATCATTTTAGTGAAAGGTGTATCAAGGCTGAGGATTGTGTTTAAAGATGGGATAGAGGCAAAGCTCCAAAAGCTTGTCAGCTGGATTAAGTGAACAAGAAACCTATTGAAGCTACTTCATAGTAAGACATAGTTGTGTTTGTTACTGGAGTAAGTAATTGCTGTTGTGGTTGGTACATTAAATCCTTGCCATGCTCCCATTTGTCTGCAAAATACTATAGCTAATTCATAACTATTAAAATCTATTATGCATAACTGCATACATACTAAATTACAGTGGGATTTTTCTTCTCTTAAACTGCTGATTTAAGACTCTGTGGCCTTAGTACACAGTTTCTAGGAGTGAATCTTGTGGATTTACATAAAATCCTGTGTCAATGTTCATGTTAAGTTGCATAGTCAGTATTAGCTCAGCACTGTTAACCATTACAACAGTATGCAACTGGGACCATCAAAACGCTGCATTAATTAGGAAGCAGAAGCCAAAGAAAGGAGAAACAGATGCATACAAGAAAGCAAGTTTTTTATGTACTGCTTCTAGTAGTTGGCTGTACACTGTGGCAAAACCATTCAGTGGCAAAAATGGACAAAGCCTAGTCCAAAAAAAAAAAAAAAAAGCAGGTGTCATTGAGAGGTGATGATAGTCTTGTTATTTGTAACAGCTGAATCAAGCTCATAAACATTGACCTTAGCATTCACCCTTCAGTTAACTTTAAGGCTAGTCAGAGCTTCAGTAAAATCTTCAAAAAAAAAAATTGACACTATAAATAAAACTTACTTGGAAATAAGTTGTCAGTAGTGGGGTTTGAATTTAATAATACCTGAACTAGTTCCATACTGACCAGCTGCACAGTCATATTTATGTAATGTTTGGACTTTATTTTCTTTTAATTGTTGATTTTGATGTGTTAAAGAAACTTTAAACAAAGCTTTTGTTTTTGTCTGGGAGCTATACTGCAGAAGTCCCTTTAAGAAATGTGACATTAGGAAAAGTTTTATTTACAACCAGCCTAAAGGGAACCATGCTGATGATTAGATCCCTTTGAATGTCTTGAAATCTGTGACTATAAACCCCTCATCTAAAGTATGTAAGAATTGGGCCAGTATCTGTTGTACTTACTGCAGTGTACCAAGTTGTAGGAGTTTTAAGAAATCCTCTTAAAATACCAAAGGAGATTTGAATTTCTGTAGCCATATGCTAAATTGCAAAACTAGACCATTGGACATAAGGTCACTGTTTTATTTATTAGAGTTATAAAACTTCCTTTGTTAATTATGCATTCATCCAACTCTGAATATGCATCCTGTTATCTAGTTTAATTAAGTTTTGTCAGGTCATTTAGAGTGCTTATCCCATATTTAGAACTCTACACTTTTTTGAATAATGCCATTAAGCATACTGATTTTTTGACAAAAAAAAAAAACACAGTTAAATGTTTTTTTCTCTGTGTGTGTCTTCCTGTCACTTGTAGTAGTACTCTGCAGAAATTTAGAAATGTATTTCTGAGGGCATGAATGTGAGGAATCTTCTTCGTCTATTGAAATGTAAATGTATATGAAGAGCTCGCATCTTTAGTTAATTATTGTATTTGCCAGGGTTTTTTAGATTGATGTCCCTCTCCTCCCCACCCTCCAAGTAGTTTATCTACTGTATTTGCTTATTGTGAATTGACAAAATCTTCTAGTCAGCTATGGCCAACATTTTTGTTATTTTTTTAGCACTGATCTTCAGCATTTTAGCTGTGTGGATTGTATGGTTAAAATTATCTAATAAAGCACTTTTTCAGTTTAGAGAGAATTAAATAACATGCAATCCAGTCTTTGCACCACTTTTAATTAAGCATGCAAGTATGTAGACAAATGGAATTTTTTCCAGCTTCAAACACCAAGGAAAAAAGCCAGTATAGCTTCTCTAGCTCTTGCTAAGAAGCTTTATTTAACTAGGAAGAAAGTAAAATTTCATCTCAGTGATGAAGTTAAACTTACAGTAAACTTATTAAACTTACAGTAAACTAGGAAGAATTAAATTTACATCTGTGAAAGTCTTAGAGCTATGATTTTGCTTTTGGGCAGTTTCATGTCTTGCTCTCAGGAAAGAATCAAAGCTGCTTTATCTAGGAACCTTATATTATTTTTCATTGTTTATAAGATTATTAATTTTTTTTTTGTGGGGAAGTTGATTTTTCTGAATCCCATGCCTACGATGGAAAGATGAAAACTAAATAGGCCCTTTAGAAAAATAAGAGCTGTAAGCAAGCTTCCCCTATCCTCCATATTAAAAGCTAAAAAAGGGCACTCTGCAAATATGGTGTTCAATCTCTGCTTGTTTTCTAAATGTCAAACTGCAAGACAAGTTTATTTAGATACTTTCTTAGTGTTACTTGTTGACATAGCAGTTGTCTGAGTTCCCATGAGGGTGTCATTTGATCAGTGGTAAGAAAGGCGTAAATTAGACAACAAAAAAAGAAAAGTTGAGAACCTTGGAGCTGGAACAGTTTTGGTGGCCTATAAATACTTGTCATCATCGGTTTCACACTCTTGGGACTTGGCTGAAACATGTTTTCCATACTGAACTAGAGACTAGATTGAATTAAATGAATATAATCTTTGTTGTCTGCATTGCAGCATTGTGAAGGTCCAAAACTATTGTAGCTCAGTTTAGTCAGGTTTTCCCTACCTTACTTTTTAAGTTATCCTACATATGTCTATATATATGTACATACACAGATCTACCTATCTAGATAGATAAATGTGTGTGTGCATATACATACATGTGTGTATATGAATGCACTTGTACAGTAACCTATCTCGGCACAATAATCTGAACCTTGCTGCTTTTTTCATCCTCGTGGGGAATCTGCCAGCACCAGTGAAACTTTGCCTGCTGTGTTATGCAAGACACCAGCCCCCAAATCCCACCAGCCCCACCGACACTCTCGTGGCTGACTCCAGCTTCACCACGGGCCTTCCAAACAACTCTTGTCCTCCGCCCCACCCATGCCAAAGTATCAGTCCTGCCTGCAAAGGCAGATCTCTTCTTGGAATGTGATAATGCCTGCGTGAAGGAAATGTTAATCTGGGATGTCTTTTCTTATATATGTATATATAAAAAATTTCCTGTGTTTTTTTTTTTTTTTTAATCAGAATTGTATTTACATATTTCAAAGCATTGTTTGAATGCTCTTGATCTTTGTGGTAAAAATTGTTAAAGGCAGTAATCAGTTTCTTAAGTTTCCCTCTATTTTAAAAGGGAGGAGTAAAAATAACCATACACTAGATATCTGGTTTGTGACTTGACTGGAGGAAGGCATGCTTTTTTGGTCTTGAAACTGCTTTGATCTAGGGAAGAAGTAATGTTGTTTGGCTGGGAAAAATGACATGTTTAGTTGTGTAAAATGAGGTTGTATTAATACCTTCCTGTTCTGTTACAAAGCCTACATTTTTCTTGGAAGTAGTGGAGAATTTCACAGGGGAGAAAAAAGGGATCTTGAGAAACAGCAGTGCACAAAATGAGAATAAAGAAGAAAAAGAAATGACACTTTAAATGTTGATAGTTGCATCTGAAGTGAGATGAGTAACAATATATGACAAAAATGCTCTAATGTTGGCTAAACTGGACTACTAGCTCACAATATAACTTGATAGCAATATGCTTAAAAAAAATAAAGATAATTTTTATTTCATCAAGAAAAACTTATTTCATATCTAGTTAAAATGTATCAAGCTTTGTAGAAATTACAAGTACTGTTTTGGAGACTTAAAGTTGTATGAATATTGTATTAATTATTCCATTTCTATGTGTTCTTGTTTACAGACCAGTCTTTCCATATGGGGATGGGGAAGTCTTGGCCTTGTGCTTTTTCTAGTAACTTTTGGACCATTCGCTATATTTTACTTTGCATTTTATATCCTCTGCTTTGTGGGTGGGTAAGTATACTAATTAGTGTTTTGTATAATTTACTATGAAAGTAAAATTTTATTGCGTATGTTGTCAAATAGTTTGCTTTCAAAATCTGACATGACTTCTATGTAATTAATATTTTCAAATTTGAGGAGCTTTTTCCAAGCAAAAATTTTGTTCTTGAAACCTCAATTTTATTCAAATTACTGTTTTTTTGGTATTGAATAGTGCTTATATGACCTTTGCCCACGCAAAAAAAAGATTGAGTTTTTTTTTTAAAAAAAGTAGCTATTTATAACAGATATTAAAGGACAAATACTTACATAAAACCAATGTTAATTTCAGTTCATAATTTCTATTATTGTGTTAGTTCTTTTCCCATGTGTGCACTAAGTAATTATGTCCTCTTTTCTTATCATAATCTGATTTTCCTGCCTAAGATACTTCATTCATGAGGAGAGTGAGTGGGTATTTCCACACACGCAGGAAAACGATGCTACATCTTGAACAAGTAGATCAGTTCAGCAGCTGTAGAGATTTCATAGTTTATCTATAGAGAGATGAAGATAGCAAACAGGTGATGTTTTTATAATCTTTAGCACCATTATTACATTGTATGTTATAATGTCTGCCTTGTAACCATTAAAACTTTTATTTGTAATACAAAGTCTAAATGTATTAGTGGGGCATTCCTTCTTTCTCTACTGTAGACTGATCTACAGGACAGTAATATTTCTAGGCTCTCCAAGACCTGCTTGACTTCTAATGGTGTGTTTGGACTATCTTTAATGTTTTTTTTTCTTCCTGGAAATACTCTTAACTTTCTTATTGGATACAGTACAGTATTCTTGTATGTCTTATCAAAAAACATACCCGAGTTTAGTGGATAGAATTAGAGCTGCTACGTTTAGGTTTCAGCTGTATTAAACTTGGAATTCCATCTCTGCAAAATCAGAATAGGCAGTCTACTAGAGAGAGGATTTAAACTAACTTCTAACTAAATGCTTTTGTCTTGTTAAGTCTTAATACATGTATGATTGGCATGTTTTGCTGTCTGTTTTGTCCAAGGCAAAGACAGAGTTCATCCAGAGGGCAAGAGTTCATGCATTTACTGTTTTGCATTACTACTTCCTTAGTATTTATAGTATGAAAAATAATGTGGGATATTAAAATTTCTTAAAAGCTTATACTTCCTTCTTGCTTAATTCAGTTGCTTGGCTTTTCAAACCTTAGTGGTCAAAGTGGTCTCTTGTGGAGTACATCTGAAGTCAGTTCGCCACCGCGAGACTGCCTCTAGTGCCGGAGCTCGCTCATTCTCAAGTCAGCTCTGATATCTCTTCGCTGTGATTCTTTTGCTGCTTTGGTTCATTTTTGTAGCTAGTCAGCAAATATTGATCATTTTAAGGATAAATTCATCTTGGGGTAGTATATCTGTTAAAGCAGAATTTGTATCCATCTCCCCATTATTTTTTTACGTATATAGATAGCTACAAAGTCTCAGCCCCGCCTGCAGAGTGTCATTATTTCATTACTTCAACATACACATCTTGGCTGAGGCTGTGATCTGGCCCTCTTCACGCAGTTAATTTTTTCAGAGTGACAAACCTACTTTAAGTTTTAACATTCAACATACAGAACTGTGCGTGCTAACTAGGTCAAATAGGTTTATATCTAAATTATTGTTGCCTGCTTGTTCTGTTCTAATTAATTCCTGTGAAGTTACACAAAACGCTTGGTCATGTTTCTCTTGGAAGCAAACAGAAATGAATGTTATAAAGTAACTTTTTCATTTACAATTAGCAGTTATATGTCATAACATCATTTATAGATTTTTTTTTTTCTAAATTTATAATTTTGGTTTATGATTATAGTAGTGTCATTGATACTTATTATACCCTTGTCTAGAGCAAAACAACAATTTTGGACATGAATATTTATGGTAGAATTTTATGTTGAAACTTGGAGCTGTTATCTCATTTGTCACACAGTTTTCTAACTCCTTATACTTGCTCAAAACCAGTAGCCTGTATCAAAGGTTTCTGGCTTCCACTAGCTGGGAACCACTTTTGTCCCATTTTGCAGTTCAAATGAAAGAAAATGTTGAATCATAGCTGGTTGCATTCTTACTATTGACCTGAGCATTTAAATTATACACCAGTGAATTGTGAAGGAAAACAAAATAGTGATGATTCCATAGCTGTATCAACATAATCAATCTCTTTATATGGTTTTACATCTGTTAGTATGATATCTAATTATTTCTTTTTTATTTACTCTTAACTGTGTGTTTGCACAGGCAGCCTGTAGTAAGTGTACTATTGTTTGTGTGCGTGAAAGGATACTGAAAGCATTTGTGTATATGAGTAAAAGCTCTAAATCAGAAGTTCTACTTGTTTCCTTTTGTTTCAAGACTGGTCTATAAAATGGTAGCCTTTTTAATTTTTAGTACATCCCTTTTCAATTCAGGATCTGGTAACTCATTGCTTAGGGAACTGAGCTCTTTCCATCAAAAGCAGGAGGCAAAAGATAGTTTCTTTAACCTGTGTAGCCAAGACTATGATGAGGTGTTAATCTTCATGAAACATTTTTTGCCTCTACTTAAGGGGTTTGTACCAATACTTTAACCTGAGTGCTGCACCTGTCTTTTACCATCTACTTTTTCTTTGTGCTATGAATGTTTCTTACTCTACTCTTTCTCCTTCCCTCTTTCAATCCTATAGAAGTAAAATAAAAATAATGTGAATTGCAGCTCTGCCAACAGCCTTAGGCTTCTGATGTGAGAACTGAAATTTCTCAGACCATCAGTTGCTTTGCCATTTAAAGGAATTGGCTCTGTTGTGAAAAAGCATAATTATTGATACTTAATCACTTATGCGTGACTGACTGCCTACATTGATGATTCTAATTGCTGACCAAATCAGGAATAGTTCTGAAGCTGCTTTTTGACTTTCACAAAGTATTCAGCGGAGGCTGTTACTCTTCAGACTTTAGGAGAAAAAGATAAATCTGTAGTCTTCATTTTTCTATCTTCCACCTTTGTTCTGTTGTTAATATGTCCCTATGAAAAGCTTGTGTTTCAATAATGTTTGGAAAGGTTTAACTACAAAAATTTAAATAAAATACCATCTCTTCCTCTTTCTGCTCTATTCATTTAGACAAAAAACTAAAATGATTTCTCACTTACTGCACTGAATATCTTCTTGATGAATTAGATAATTATTTACACTAGAAGTTTCTGGTTAGCAACCATATACACTGAATGGTCAGGCTACGTATCCTTCTCTAAAGCGCACAAGATTTAAAATTAGAGAATGGAGTGTATTAATTCCAGCTATAGAGGTGGAAGCTCCTAGTGTTTCTAGCTTCAAATTGAAAATACTTAAAGGCATCTAAGAAGATGAGCATGTATTTATATTAGTAGCATATTAGTATTTTTGAATGAGTCATTAACTTTTAAAGTATCATAACACTTGAGAGAAAACAGTTGTATAATCTATAGCTAGTTATTTCCAAGGCTTCAATCCTTTTGAATAAGAGAAGCGTTTCTCCTCTCCTTGCCCTTCCCTCCACCACCAAATTGCTGATACATGTTTGAAACTAAAAGTAATTTTAGAAAAAAAAAAAAAAAAAAAAAGGGCACTTTGGGTATCCTGTTTACTTTAAAAGATGGCTGAGGTTTCTAATTGAGAAGTGATAAATAATAAAAAGAAAACCCAAACATTTTAATAATTAAAAAACCCCAGCAAAGCCCCCCGCCCCCAAACCCAAAACATTAGTTAACTTTTAAGCATAGTGAAACTAATAGTAAATTTTTTTTCTACTTAAATTTTTGTCCTTGAACTGAATTATGATGCTACTAACACCATTGGCGTTATGAATTTAAAGATGTCTCCAAGTATCTGGAGCAAAAGAGCATTTAGACCTGCTTTTATTTCTTGTCCTCGTATGTAGAAAGTACACACAGCTGGCAGATAATGATGACTGTAAGGGAATAAGATTATCAAGTGAAATTTTCTTACATATCGTCAAGTTACTGATAATAATTTTGTGTAGCTTTTCTTTTTTTTCCTGGAGTTGTTTAGGTATAAATAACCACCTGCTTCTGAATTACTCAGCCTTTGGAGTACTTAAAAAGAATTGTTCCCAGTTTGGGAATTAAAACCTTCAAATGGCTTGGTTTTCCTCGGTTAAGAATTTTATTTTAATCATATGAGTATTGTATATCAACAGCAATCTATATTAAAAAAATGTGTTATTTCAGCACGTTTCAAGCCTTGGAATAACCTTGTGAGTTCCTCTGGTCACAGATGTTGGTCAGCTGGCCTTTAAATTGAATGTTTTGAAATTTGTGTGAAAAGCTATGTGTTTTTAGCCATCCCAAAGCTAGTCTGAGCATTAGTAACTTCATATTTTCCTTCTTTTATGCTTGACTTTCCAAAGGCTATATACTTTGATTATGCTATAATTGGCACTGCCTTTAGGTTTGCATGTATTTCTTAGTAAAATCAGCTTTATATTTGTGTTCTGTGCCCTAGTATCATAAGCTGTAAATAAATGATTGCTGTTGTAGCAAGGTTGAACTTTTTGTAATGGTTGCTTTTTCCCTTATGCCTTAATTATATTGTAAAGGAAACAATAAGATTAACTGATGTCCTGCTTAACTATAAGTCATATTTTAAATATTGTTGTTGAATTGTGAGGGAAGATGATAATGAATTTCTTATCTAATCTTCTTTTAAAATAAATGGTCCAGGAGTGCATTTAATTAGATTTTATACTCTGAATTAAAATTAAAACAATAATGAAATGTCAAAAAAATGCAACATCCCCAAAATACTCACAACCCCCCAAAACCCCAACACCTTGTGCTTGATTTCAGTTATCCTGTAGACTTTTTCCTTGACTCTATTCTTAAGCAGCCTGGCAAGACTACTGTTGGTTTGGTTTTGTTTGTTTTTCTTTTCTTTGCAGCTTAAAACAAGTTCCCAGTTGAAAAATGTCTTTCTTGTTTAAATATATTCAATCAGTAGTTACATCAGTTTCTTCCTGATCTATGTTATTGTGGCTTATGCCACAATGCAGTGGCCTAAATGTACCTCTAAAGAGTTTATTTCTTCATAGTGTTGAAGCAAAATAATCTTTCTATAAATACAACCAGAGCGGTTTATGTATGTACCCTCTTTCTGTGTACTAATATTTGTGATCATTGGTAGCACACCATCACAGGTTCTTCTCATGCAGCAGGCTGTGTAGTATGGACTGTGCTATATGGATCTCCTGGGCGGTAAGAATATATTAAGACCGAGAATACAAGACTAGGAAACTTCAGTCTTAGTATTGTGTCAGTTATTTTGAGCAGCGTGCTACACTGTGAAAGAACACTGTGCTAGGAGAGTAAACAATGAGAATTTGTGATACATTGTCATTTTATAACTTGCTGTGAAATATTTTCTAAATGGGGTGAAAAAATTACTTGTTCTAGCTGGTCTTTTTTTTCCCTCTGATTTTAGGGGGTTTGTGGTTACTCTTTTATTTGGAAAAAGCAACTCAGAAAAATACCTTGAGCAGTGTGAACATTCGTTTCTTCCTTGTACATCAGTTGGGATCCCTAAGGTAAGGAGAGCTTACTGGTCTTAACTTCTAGTTCATATTTCATAACTTTGAAAATTAGAATGACACTAGTAATCAGTTGTAATCTAAGAACCATACCCATTTCCCAAGGTAAAAGACCCTTTTAATGTTTTGAGTCATTCATGCAAGATTTTTGAAATAAAAGCTTTTTAAGTATTTAGGGAAAGTTTATTTCAAGTATTGCTTCCGGCTTCATTATGAGAAATGAGTAAGATGTAACTGGCTAATAATATCTCAGAGGGAATTACTAAACCATTCCTTTATAGACTACTTGTGTATGGGTTTTTTTTTTGGTGGGTGTGGTAGCTCCTTCTTGAAAGATTGTCATGACTCTTTAGGATTCTTCCATCGCTGGATCTATAGTCTCTCCAGCTTTGATGCTTTCAATTGTGGTCAGAAAGTTGCTTGCTTAACCAATAAGATTAAACTGTAATAAAGTATAGATTTACAGTACTTCAGGGATGCAGCAGTTGGTATCTTGGACTATATTTTAGATCATGCAAAAATCCTGAAAATACATCAGTAAGTGTGGAGCAGCAATGGGATTCCCTTTTCAACTCTGTTATTTTTTCATGAAGTCTTAACAGACACATTATTTTGGATGATGGACCTAAATTCTGAGTTCCTAATTGGATAAATCTGCATCTGTTTAGTACAGAATAAATTCTTATTAGCCAAGAGGTAGAATTTCTAGGAATTCCTGGTTTATGAACCAATACATCTTGGCAGTTCAGAAGTTTAGATACATCTTGGTCTAATCAGTTTGCACTCAGCAGTATAAAGAAAACACTTTAACCCAAAGATTGCTGGTTATGTTATTTAATCTCACAACTGTTTTGACTGAAACATTCTGCCCTTTCTTAGCTGGCAGTCATTACACTTCATGTTGTCTACAAAAGGGGGGGTGAGGGGGGTGTTCTTCAACTTTCTTATCAGTTGCACATAGAAATTTATTTTGTGATTCAGCAGTATATTTTGTAATCACAGAACTCTTTGTGACTGGTTCATATCTCAGTAAGTGGGCTTTTCACTGATGTCTTTGAATCTGTTGAGATAAATCTGGAACTGAAGTACATTCTAAACCATAAAGTAACATCAGTGGTCCAAATGAAAAATACAAAGTTTACGGCTGGAGAAGGGCAAGTTTAGGGGACTAAGGTTCTTGGTGCTGTATAGACTTCAGTGATTATATTATGGATTGTGAAATGTTGCTTATGTCTCATGCTTTGAGAGCAGATTTACAAGAAGTTTTTCTGTCTTTTAAATTTCCGTTATATTACTGAAACTTTTTTTATGTTAGTGTTTCTTTTTTGAGATCAGTACATATATGTATGCTCTGGTTGCTTCATAATGTGTGGTGTTTTTGTGTAATCCTTGCAAAATCAGTAGTTTGACTTCTGAGTGTGGATTATTGACACATCACTTTTCTCAACTGACCTGTCTTGACTAATCTCTGGATTTAAGTTTTGTAGTACAAAGATATTTATTTTTAGCTGGCTTACCAAGTGCTGTTTGAAGTTATTCTTCAACTAAAATCTGTTTGTCTTCCATCATAGTGTTTTGTATTTCTTTCTTGCCACTGTATAAAAATAGCATTAGCTAGTTTAGCTGAGCTTTCCAGCAGCAGCATGAGAGGTGAGTCCTAACCAAAACCAAATGTTTGGTTTGCTCTGGATTCCTATTTGTCACTTCTGTATTAAATTTCTGCTGGCTTATCTTTGTTGGAAAGTAATTTTTAACTTGACATGTTTTTATGTTTAAAACGGTCGTGGCCCTAAGTGGTTGTGAACAATGAATATTCTTTCAAGTGGCTAGTGTATAACTTATGCTTCTTCGATGAACCAAGTACAAACTGAGTTTACCTTGATACGAAGTTATTTTGTGATACTGTATTTTGAGTAGTAATCGGATGATGTAAGTTTCTTTATAAGAAGCTCTCTTCCCCAAAGGCAGTCAGAGTTCTGTTGATTGTTTTGAGGGTGTTTTGTGATTTGGGGATTTTTCTAGGCTAAGATGAATGTTCAAATGCTTGATTTTAAAGAAAACCAGTTACAATTCAGAGCACCACAATGGTGGATGGAAATACTCTGTAGAATGTACCAGACTCTAAGATACAACCCAGCATTTGGTGCTGAGGTTTCCATGGTTGTTGCTTATTAGTGAATGTATAACGAATGCCTCATGTTAAGGAGAAATAGTTATATAAATTTGATGGAAGATTTTATGCCTTTCTGCTATTCTTTTTGTTTGCATGCATGGAGGGAGGTTTAAAAATTAGGATTAGACTAGCTTTTCTTTTTGCAAGTCTGTTCTATATAACTTTTGTGTCAGGAATATACTAGATGCTGCCATGATATACTGGCTCTAAGATACACAGTTGTCTGCATGTTTATATTAAAATAATGCTGAATGAAATGCAAGTTTAGACACTTCTGAACTATTAACTGGAATGCTCTTTTCAATAAAAATTATAGATTCAGTCCAACTTTAACGGAAGTGTAGAATGTTCAATTATTATCATAATTGATATGTCTTATGCTTCATCCAAAAGGCAAGGAGTTTCTGTAGGCTGGGTATAATATTGCCAAATTACTGTAAGATAACCATTGCAGTAACTTATAAGTGCTAGTTGCATATTTGGTCCCTGGCTAGTCTCTGAATCTCTTTATTTTGAGTCAGTCATGCTATGTTATGGATTTGATGCGGATGTGTAAAACCCTTGTGTCTTGTCCACTTGTGAGAACCTGTGACCACAGGTGTGCAATTAGGAAAATAGTGGTGCAATCCAAATTAAGCGTTTTCCATATTTAACAGTTACCTAGCTTAGCTTCAAAAAAAGATTTAAAAATATCTATTAATACAGTGAAGCAAAAGTCTAATGTCTACTTAGTCACTGCGATTAAGTGCTTGTGGAGCCTGGGTTTCTTTACTCTGTGCTGGATCTCACTTTTTGGAGTGTATGTTCCACATTCCTCGTAAGTGCTTCCTACCTGCTTAAAATGAAGTAAGTAGGTATCGAATTTAACAATAACAAGTGATACTAATTTTTCGTAACTAATTATTTAATACTGGTAGGGTATGTCAGACTAGTATTGTGCATGAAGTGGCAGTCAGATAGGACAGTTCTTCCCATGAGTTGGGTCTTTCCTTTAAGTCTGTCTTCTAGGTGTCTGGAAGGCCAGGCTTAAAACCAACAGTGCTTTCCAAGTGAGAAGTACGATCAGCTGTTGTTGGTGTGATGAAACAAAAGCGGATATTCTAAATTTTAGGTGTCTTCAGACATATCAAAAGCAATAGAAATTCTACTGCATGTACATAAACATTTCAATAGAGAAAAAAGAATATGAAAGAATGGTCTAACCTCATAGCTGGCTCTTCTTTGAGCAGGAGGTTGGACAAGGTGACTTCCTGAAGTCCAGACTTAAACCTGAATCGTATGAGCCTATGAACATTCAGATTTTAACCAATTCACCTTGGATATCTTCTGTATGTCCCTCTTTCTTCTGGCTGCTGCTCTTTTTCGCTGCTGCTTTTTCTTCTGTGTTTTCCAAATGTAATCTTATGCATGCAGTCCTGAAACTTCAAAACTATCTTTTAACAATATTGGTTGGCAGTTTGGACTATGCTGTGCTTAGTAAAAATATTTAATCATTTCATTCCATATTGTTTTGGTATTTTTGACACTGTCAAGACAAAAATATTTTGCAAATTCATTAGTATATAGCTGCAGTATTGTTTAAGTATGAGTCAACTTTATTCATACTAAAGTAGCTTTGAACTGTTCCCTTGTTTTGAAAGTTAAAAAACGTACAGAATTTTGCAACAAATACTTCTGTGTTGATACAGAGTTGATTAAGTAGTAGGAGAAATGTTTTCTGGCCTCAGGTATTTCACTGCCATTCATGTTTAACTGGTTTGAATAAGAGATACTTAGGGAGAGTTACATAGTATAGAAACACTGGACATACAGTTTATAATTTTTTTGATTTGGGGTTTCTGGAAGTTTTGTGTTTCTGATACAGTCATAACTTTATGTGTTGATCAAAGAATAAAGTAACTTTTTTTTTTTAATGGTAATGTAGGTTGTTGGGTTATTTCTGTGAAAATAAAGGGGCTCATTGCAGATTTCATCTTAAGTTTGTAGGAAGACAGTGTATTATTCCACTCAGAGAAGCACTGATAAGGGGTGTTCTTTTTCAGTATTTCACTTGCCAAAAGTCAGCTCTGATGAAGTAATTCATATTCTTGGAGTTAACTACTCTGAGTTGCAAGTTCTTCTATAAAAATCTTTTTTCCCCCCCTCCATCAATTACTTTGGAAAGACTTGTCTTTCAAATAGTGGTGGTACAGAAGAGTAATTTTTCCTCTGGCATATAGAATAAACTGAGACGTATAAAGAAACTGAGGGAAAAACCCCAAAACAGCTGAACAATTACCTGCCTGAGGTTGCACAGGAAGTTCATAGTCAAGTATGGAACTGAGGTCTTCAGCACAAGATAGTTTGTGAGTCTGTTGTGTGCTGTGCAGCACCACCCACCATCCTCCCCACCCTGAGACCTGTTTGAGTTTTATTTCCTTCTGATCTAGTATTTTTGCAAACTTACTCCTTTACAGTATGCAAGTAGGTTTTCAGGTGAGTTCCTCACCATTATTCACTATAGTGAAACATACAGGTACTATTGTTGCCCAGAGAGGTTGTAGATGCCCTGTTCCTGGAAACATTTAAGATCAGGTTGGATGGGGCTCTGAGCAACCTGCTCTGGTTGAAGATGTCCCTGCTCATTGCAGGGAGGTTGGACTAGATGACCTTTAATGGTCCCTTCCAAACCATTCTATGATGCTGTGATTATATCTTATGTACTCAGTAAATTATAATAATAGAGAGAATGTTGTACAAAGTTATTACTGGAAGTATACATGTATCATAAACAGTAGAGCTGATTTGTAATTACAACTAAAACCTGCAAAGTTATATTTCTTAATCTCTTTCAAGTGCATAGAAGAAATGAAACGTGAAGCCAGACCTATTAAGATTGACAGAAGACTGACGGGTGCAAATATAATTGATGAGCCTTTGCAACAGGTAGGTTCTAACCAGATCTATTTAGCCTATTTTTAGTTTTGTAAGTATTGACTATGTAGCATCTAAATAGTTCAGAGACAAATAGAAGTTGAGAGATTTTTATCATGTTTGAGAGCGGTAGGTGAAAAAACACTGAGGATGGGCCAGGATATTTATTGGATGATATTTGAGTCTGTTTTCTGTATATTATAGTTTCTCAGCATAGCAATGATGAATGCATGCAAACCAATATAAAAAAAAAAAAAGGTTTCAGTATCTGAGTTGTATTGTTTCACTCACAATTTCGTAATAGTAGGGGAGTATGGTTTACTATGTTAACCTTTTAAGACCACCAGTGTTGCATTATCAGACACAGAAAGCTATTTTATATTTTGTTGTCTTTTGTTCATTAGTTCATCTTCAGTTTTCTACTTTCAGGTAATCCAGTTTTCCCTGAGAGACTATGTGCAGTATTGGTATTACACACTCAGTGATGATGAATCGTTTCTTCTGGAAATCAGGCAGGCTCTTCAGTATGCACTTGTTCAATTTTCTGCCAGGTAAGATTATTTGTATTTACATCAATACACTGCGTAAGCAAGTGGACCTCTGTGGTTTGTATGGTAGTAGATTAATGATTAAGTTTATCTGTTGGCACAATTCAGTGCATTTTACAGAAAGAACATGTTAAAATTTAAGATAATAATCTAAGAACTACAGTCTTTTGCAGATCCCTTTAGTAAAGAATAGAGATGATGTTTGTAATCATGGTCTTTTGCAAAATGGCCTTTTCAAAATTTAGATTAATGGCTAAAACTATGGAATAGCTTTTTTCCTGCAACTCAAGCACTGAGTTGCATGAATCATCACCTTTTTATATGCAGGACTGTTTCATATAAACAGCAGAGCTATTCCCAGGGTAAGAC
This sequence comes from Tyto alba, assembly GCF_018691265.1. Taxonomy (NCBI): domain Eukaryota; kingdom Metazoa; phylum Chordata; class Aves; order Strigiformes; family Tytonidae; genus Tyto; species Tyto alba. The sequence goes on from NW_024881313.1 coordinate 8,831,428, forward strand.
AATCTGAAAGCTTTAATTCAAACATCTGTATCAGCTCAGGTAACTTAAAAGTTGTATTACTGTTCAGTGTGTAAGAACCATGAACATTTTTAAAAGAATGGTAGTCTGGGGAACAAAATGATATGTCACATATGTAAATCCTTTTTAAAAATAGGGTTGATTCAGAACAAATTAGTAGTTTGGTAATTGTCCCATGTGTTTTCTGCTGTTGCTTAACCAAGTAGCAAGAAGTCAGGAACTTGTCTGGGAAATTATTACTCTCCTTTAATATGGCTGATTTCTCAGCCCAGGTACTGCATGCATTTGTATCCATCTACTGCTTTGTTAAGTAATGATTTCAGGTATTCATCCCACTGTGCTGATTGTTATCTGTTTTTTCTTCAGAATAGGTTGTGGGTCACCTGAATATAATAAACTTAGCAATTTTGAGGTCTTATCCTCTCCCTCTGACTTGAAAATATAGCTCAGTGTTCTTTTCTGGCAAGAAAGGTCAAAGGTGGAGAGCTAGGTTTAATAGTAGGAAAAATTAGTTATAATAAAATCTTACTCATTGTGAAATAATGGAAATCCTAGGAAACAGTCTTTGAAATAGTGAAAACTAGGCTAAATAAACTGTACGTTACGGCACGCAATTTTGTGCTGGTGTGAAACAGACCGGGCTACCCAACTTCAGTGGTTTTGTCTGTTTGGCAAAGTTACTTCATTGAACAGTATCAAGCATTGGGTTTGTGTCAAAGCAGGTCAGGTTAGAGTAATTTTTTTTTTTCCTACACTACTATAACTTTTCAACAATAGCCACCACTCCTGTGCAGTTGTGTTCTGTACAAATCAAATCGGTTTCACAGGGCTGCAGCAGTTCTTGTTATTAAGAGAAAAAAATCTAGTGTATTTATAATGGCTGTTGCTGGATTAGTTTTAGATTAGTATTGTCATCTCTAATTTCATACACCCTGTGAGCTTCTGGAGAGAATGAATACAGTGGGATAACTTTTTTTTTTTTTCTTCATTGAGTTGCACGCTTGGGAGAATGATGTAAGGCTGCCACCTAGTGTTTTTATATGATTTGTTGCTTATGTGAATGCTGGATCTGGGTTCTTGCCAGTTTTGATTGACTGCCCTCTGAGACATTTCTGCTTCTTATTTCCATGTCTAGATTTTGCAGTAGACTTCCCTCTTTTCCAGAGTAACTTATCACTTTTTCTTTGAGGGAAGAAAGAGCAAGTGAGGGTCAAAACACAAAAAAGGAAGTGTTGTAGAAGGATTCTTCTATAACTAAGTAGGTATCTGAGACAATTCAGGTAGTGGAATACTTAGTGCAGAGTAAAAGCCATCACTGACGTCTAGCTTTGTTAAACCTATAATGTACAAGTGCCTTTTCAGTGTGACTGGTAAGGCATGGACAATATAAGTATCTCTGCATCTTTTTGATATCATTAAGGAAATAGTTCTATGCAAATCTAATAGGCTAGCATCAGAAAATAAGTCACTATGTGCATTGTTGGAGATGCACACTAATTACCTTTCATATAAGCTGTGGAATCAGTTGTTGGTGATACTAGGTCACTTGTTTCAAGTGAAATGTATTTTCTCATTTATGCATATACTGCAAATTCAAAAGAAAATGGTTTTGTTTAGGTGTCTTCCAAAATGATAGAAAGTATGACTGAAAAGGACCTGAGGAATATTTTAGTTTTAGGATGTAGACTGTTTATATTGGGATTTGTCAAATATCTGTGAAAATGTCATGAATCAGAATGCTATTCCAGATACTAATGTCAACCTTAAAGTAGTTCAAGCATAAATATTAATGTGGTGCGAGAGAAGTATTTTACAATATTTGATTTGTTTTCAGTGGATAGGCAATTAGGAGACTGATATATTTCTTCACTTTACCATGTTTACTATCAGTGTGGTTCTTGGTAAGGAGGAAGGAGAGGTAGAAATTTATTGTTGTTTTTTGTGTTCAGGATAAAATAATTCGTTTTCATGGATGTCCTTTTCTGATAGGTCAAAGGAAACAGACTGGCAGCCTTATTTCACTACACGACTTGTCGATGACTTTGGCACTCATCTTCGAGTTTTCAGAAAAGCTCAGCAAAGAATAGCAGAGAAAGGTGATCAGATGAAAGGTAAAGTAATGATTTAAATATTTTTTTGTTTGAATCTGAGTAGTCATGTATCTTACATGTATGGAATGTAGTTACCTTTATTTCATAATTCAGATTTACTCTTGAGTTTCTAATCTTTACGAAAAAGAATGTTTCTTTTTATTTTCTCTTGTATAGACCAAGCTGAGGAACTTGTAGATACATTCTTTGAGGTTGAAGTTGAAATGGAGAAAGAAGTCTGTCGTGATCTAGTCTGCACTTCTCCCAAAGATGAAGAAGGTCTCTCAATATTATCTTCTAAACTTATTTTAGTGAAGGAGACTAAATTAAAATATTAACAATTGTGTTCACAGTATGAAATACGCTGAAATCTTAGCAAGTGACTTTCAAAACATTATTATCTACTCTACATGTCTATTTCCTCTAATTTGCGCATATTAATGCTATAATTATAATGTAGTAAGTACATATTTAGCTATTCCTCTTTTCGTTGGAAAACTTTTAAGATAGAAATATGTTTTCTGGGAGGCAGGGGATGGCTTTGCAGATTCTTAACTGCTTTTTGTTAGGTATCTCTTCCTTATAATGAAGACTCCATAGTCTTCATTAAAAAAAACCACTATTTTTTTGGACAAAATGTGAAGGAGGGAAAAAACCCTATATATGTTAAATAAGGAAAATACATTGGAGTTTTTTGGTTCTTAGAATTTGGCTTTCTTTTGTCTAAATTTTGGGACTCTAGATCTGTCTCAGGTTAACATCAGTACTGCTTATATTCAGTCTGAAAGGTGTTACTGTGATGCTTGGACTATAAGAATTTATATGACTATATTTCAATTTCATTTTAAGGATTTATCTGTTATTTTTTATAATATCAAGTAAGATGTGAAACAACATTATACAAACTTGTGCTGAGAGTTTTTTGTTCTCCCTCCCTAGGATTCCTAAGGGATCTGTGTGAGGTTTTACTGTATATATTGCTACCTCCTGGAGACTTCCAGAACAAGATCATGCGATACTTTGTCAGGGTAAGTACAGACTCTAAAAGCCATCCAAATTCTTTGTTTCAATGCCATAAAAAATTTCAAATCTCAACTGCTCTTCTTATTTTATTTTGTAAAATTGATCTAGTTTAATATTAGGTTATTTTAAACGCAGTACAATCTTGATAAGTATTTAATAGCAGCAAACAATTTGTGTGAAATGTTTTTGAAGTTTCTTTTACCTCTAGCAGCATTAGAAAAGCGTGATAAAATGGATGTTGTTTTTCTTAAGGTATTAACATCTAATGTTAATTGTGAAGGGAGTGTGTTAGTGCCTATTGAATGTTTTCTGTAATAACAGATTTTTTTTTTTATTTATCTTCTACACAATGATTTTGAAATTGTTGCAGTTATATTAGCTTTACAAATAAATGTATAAAATGATTTATTATCTTTTATTTTTCAGGAAATCCTCTCCCGAGGAATTCTTCTTCCATTAATAAACCAGCTTAGTGATCCTGATTATATTAATCAGTATGTCATATGGATGGTAAGATTTATAATGTTTAAAATGAGTGATGTTTCCAGAATATTTTCATATGAAGCTTTATTTGTGTTCCCTGTATCATGGCAGATAGGTATCTGGTAGAAAAGTTACCAATGGATGTATTGTCAGAGATGGTGAACTTCTGGCTGCTATATTAAATTATATATTTTAATATATACTTATACATATATACATATGTACGTATAAACACACTCACACTTTATCTGTATTGTATGTACTCTGTGTTGTACTAGTTTGGCAAAAGTTGCCTGACTGAGGATAGATGTGTAACAAAGTGTAAAGCTGAGTCCTCCGACTCTTTTACTCGCTGTTCAGGATGTATGGCAGTAACCTTGGAAGATTTTTCCTTGACTACATTGTGTCCTTTAAAGCTTAAGAGGCCTCCAGAATGATGAGTGGTAAGACTGCGTTTTTGCTTCTGCTAAGGATCTCAGGGTGATTGTTTTAGGGATACTTATGGTAACCCGTAATAATTTAGCTGAATGGGAAGAAACAGGGTTTTTGATCTCTCTCTAATGCACCTAGAAAAAACCCTCAAAAGTTTTAAAAGTAGTAGTATATACTAAATTTAACATAAATAGAATATTCACACCTTTTTTTTTTTTTTTTTGCAAAGCAAGTTAAAACTTACTCTTAAAGTTTACTTTCCCTTATAGGTCATGAATTGAGTTTCACTTTTTTAATTTATCCAAGTTCTTTCTACTTCTGTTCATATACTTTAGTCTCATAGTGTGCATTCAAACACTATGCTGAAAACACCCTTGTATTTCAGAGTGGAAGTTCTTATGTATGGAATGAAATCAAGTGTACATGTACAATGTTTCCTTCAGCCACCTCCATTTCATGCAAAAGTTTTCACGCTGTTTTTCTACAGGAACCTAGCTTCACTAAGGAAAAATACTGCTCTTCATGGACTGAGCTTTTCAATTTTTGTTTCCCCTTTCTTCCTACGCATGTTCTTTATTTGTAACTTGGCCTCATTCTTTATTTACTAAGTACTGCCCCCAGCTGCATCCAAAGATAGAATTCTGAGAGTTTTATAAAGCTTTCTGTTATGATGGTGATGTCCCAAATATTAATTTTCATAATTGCTTTCTGAGATGAGGAAGTAATTGTACTGGGGGAAATATAAGGAAGAGTAAATGCTTTCAAAAATTTAATCCAAGTCTTATGAAATGAAGATTATTGCAGAATTTAAGGTCAGAAGTAGAGAGGACCGAAATAAATTCGGGTTCCTTTTGGAACTTTGGACATAAAATTTAAATGAAGAAATTCAGTTTCTGAAAATGAGAAGTTTCATTCCATGTTTCTAGGCATGCCAGTTTGATACTAATTCTCTTGAAATAAAATATAAAGCTTCAGTGTAAAATTAGAGGTTAATCCAAACTTGTCTGTCTTCACTATGAAATTCACATATTTAGAAAATGTTTTAAATTCAAATATTGCTTGTACTGTTACTTTTAAAAGCAGATTTCTAGGAAGATTTTCCATTAACTTTGGTCAAAAGTATCCAGTCTTCATTCTCTCTGCCCTATGCAACTTGTGTCCATGCACTTCTGCAGTACAGGCCAAGTATTAAATTTCCATATCAGAGTGAGCACTTATGAAAGACGTGAGTGAAGTGATGTTTTTTGGCTTCAGATGGTAAAGACAGCATTAGAACCCAACCCTCTGCACCTGTGTGCACATGCTGTAAAGCTGCCAGCCTTCCCCAGTCTCCATGCTGCATTCACAACAGTTTCCAGTGATCTCGGCTGCACTGGGAAAACATTATGTATTGAAATAGCTTAATAATATTTACAAGGGTATCTGAACTAATGTTTCAGAGGGGATATTAATTCAGTAATTTCTTTTTTTTTTTTTTTTTTTTTTCCAGTAGGCTATGATTACACTGTAGAATGTTTTAATTCTGTATTTTAACAAGCTGTTACATTGGGAGCATGCACACTTGCAGGGGACCTTGGCAAAGCTGAAACCTTTTCAGTGGTCTCACCAGTTTATGCCTACTTAGATAAGGAGATAGGTAATAGCAGAAGGTTGATTGTTTTTTGGGCTAGATCTTCATTAAGTAGGTTGTCAGACTTTCCATGTGTCTTTATTGTACTTCTTGAAAACAGAAAATGATGGTGTGAGATAGGTTTTGACTGTGTGCATGTTTCTTTCTTGGTCCACGTAAAAGTTTAGCATCAAAAGGAAGGTTTAGAAGCATCAAAGTGTTTTTAAAATACTGCTTTTCAGTGCTGTATCAAAATAATTCACTTAGTGAAAAATCATGTCATGTACTTTTAGCTGTTTTGCATTATTCACACTGTAAAACTTTTGTTTCAGATTCGTGATTCCAACTGTAACTATGAGGCCTTTATGAATATTATTAAATTAAGTGATAATATAGGAGAGTTGGAAGCAGTGAAAGA